>NC_065583.1:78032306-78657306 GCF_024542745.1 Macaca thibetana thibetana
GAGGGAAAAGTGTACACTTTCCACTTTCTATCTCCACAGAATAGCATATGCATAAGCATTGCCCTGGAGGTAGTGAATGACGCTGTACTTTTGAAGGACAATTTTGCAGTCACCTAGCGCAGCCTGTGAGAATGTGAGGGAGTGACCGTGACCCTGGAACATGAGACAGTGAAATATTATTCAAACTAAACCTAGCTGAAAAAACTATAATATGGATTTTTGGAAAATAAATTTAAGAGAAAGACAATTTGAAGGGAGATCAGTACAGGAGCTGTACAGCAGTGCTTCAAAATAAAGTCCTGAAAAGTTAAAGCTTTTGTTATGCATAATATTTTAAAAGTATTTAGAAATTTCAATATGAAAAGAATAGCAAAGTAAATTCTAGAGTAAGTCAATTATTCTCTCATGTAGATATTACTTCTGGTAATTTCTAAACAGATTTCCACTATTAGGTTTTATCCAAGTGTTTCCATGACTCTGAGCTGTTTTAACCTATTTATAAGTAGCAGAAAGACTCAAATAGGAAAGGTGAACAGCTCCAAAATAAGAAAATTAATCTTTACTCCTTGTTTTCCCTAAATTTTGTTCATACTATTCCAGCTATGCAATTCATCAGCCAGATTGCCCTTTCAGAACCCAGGAGACAGCAGCTATCAAAAACTATGGGCTATAACATTTCTGTCTTTTCAGCTTAAAAATCTTATTGCTTAGAATAATAGAAATGTAGTTAAAATCCCAAATCTTTTCTTAATAGCATTTCATAGAAAGAAAAATTATACCTTAAAAAAATACTTTGAGAAATTCACAAGACAGTTGAATCATTAACCATTTTCACCATCCCCCCCCCACCAAAAAAGAAAAAAAAAAAAGCTCAGTTTGTGCTCTACTATCTGCAGTCCATGATTAGGCAATGTTTAAGATGTGTGGGGCAGTTATTTGGGGGGGTTTTCCACCACTGAAAAGAGGGACAAAGTAGATAAAGTTAATGAGTTTTAAAAGCTGCTCTGATTCAAGGACAACAAAGTGATCAACAGAACTGTCCAATAATAAAACCAAAAATATATGGTCATCTGATTTGTGACAATATTTGTCTCAGTACAGTACAACAAAGATGGAAATGTCAAGAATAATGCCGAGTCATATGGATTATGCATTGGGTAACAAAGTGTCTTGACCCCTACTTCACGCCATGAACAAAAATAGATCCTAGATGGATTACAGAATTAATTGTGCAAGGTCAAACAATAAACTGTTTTCATGTGAAACTTAGAAAATCTCTGCCTTTACTTCCATCTATTTTAATGTTCTCCCTGTCATGTCCCCACCTCATCATGAAGTCCCCTCTGGTGTACCCTAAATACCTCATCCTTATGTAATATGTTACCTGGTTCCCCCTCCCAAGGATATGGCCCCCTAGTCTGTGCTGTCAAAGCTCTTTATACATTATTTTGTGTAACTCCTATGAGCATATAAATTTCATTGTATTTGTAATTCTAAACTGATAACATTTTGAAATTGAAATGTATGCTGTTTAATGATTGCCTTTTGAAGAGTATATTGCCTTGGAAACCATTGCTGCTATTCTAACAATATCATTCATTGACAAAAAAGCAGTTGCAAATAAGCTTTTTCCCCCTATTTTCCTTCTTTTAAGGAAGAAATGTCTTCTGTAAAAAGAAGTCCAAAGCAAGAAATAGTTACCCAGTTTCACTGTTCAGCTGCTGAAGGAGATATTGCCAAGTTAACAGGAATACTCAGTCATTCTCCATCTCTTCTCAATGAAACTTCTGAAAATGGCTGGACTGCTTTAATGTATGCAGCAAGGAATGGGCACCCAGAGATTGTCCAATTTCTGCTTGAGAAAGGGTAAACATTTTAGGCTGTACCACCTGAAAGGGTTTGTGGTTTAATTTCTTTGTTACATATTTACTTTTAAATTTTGCTTGTTTCCATATTTATATTGTTGAACTACTAAATAACTCATTGGCTAATTTATGTAAACATGTAGCACAATTTTTCTAACTTAAAACTTTGTAACCTTTTTCATTGAGAAATTATTACTTTATAGCAAAGCAAATTTATGAGGAGTCTAATAATAAACTTTTCTCCCAAATAGAAAATGCAAATCTCACTATGACTACCAAGGACTTCTTGTAGAATTTTGGTATCTCTTTATAGTACATAAAACTTAATGCTGTTTTATTTTGTGAGTAATTATCCAAAAAGTGTAAGTATCCACTGTCTCTTTTTGTCATTTATGATTATTGTTCTAACCCTCCCAATAGTAAACTATGTAACACAAGAAAAAAAATCTATGTAATCATTAAAAAGAAGGACTTGAATGTGCATCTGGAAATATTTTACTGAAACAAATACAGGAGAAAGTGTTTACTTCCTATTTTACTTTTTCTCCCCATTTTTTCTTCCATCTGTAGGTGTGACAGATCAATTGTCAATAAATCAAGGCAGACTGCACTGGATATTGCTGTATTTTGGGGTTATAAGCATATAGCTAATTTACTAGCTACTGCTAAAGGTGGGAAGAAGCCTTGGTTCCTAACGAATGAAGTGGAAGAATGTGAAAATTATTTTAGCAAAACACTACTGGACCGGAAAAGTGAAAAGAGAAATAATGCTGACTGGCTACTAGCTAAAGAAAGCCATCCAGCCACAGTTTTTATTCTTTTCTCAGATTTAAATCCCTTGGTTACTCTAGGTGGCAATAAAGAAAGTTTCCAACAACCAGAAGTTAGGCTTTGTCAGCTGAACTACAAAGATATAAAGGATTATTTGGCCCAGCCTGAGAAGATCACCTTGATTTTTCTTGGAGTGGAACTTGAAATGAAAGACAAGCTACTTAATTATGCTGGTGAAGTCCCGAGAGAGGAGGAAGATGGATTGGTTGCCTGGTTTGCTCTAGGTATAGATCCTATTGCTGCTGAAGAATTCAAGCAAAGACATGAAAATTGTTACTTTCTTCATCCTCCTATGCCAGCCCTTCTGCAATTGAAAGAAAAAGAAGCTGGTAAGAAATGAATGCTGCTTTTTGTTGGTAAAATCTGGTTTTTAGAATTGAGTTGGAATTGTATGTATTTGCACTTTCCAGGGCCACTTTTGTTCCAATGAGCAGTGAAATTAGACTGCCTTCATCAGAAACCTCCTAAAGTTCTCACTGTAGGGGACTACTCTCCTGGGCAGTTAGTAGTTCTAATCAGCCCAGACTGATTTCCTGAGAATTAACACTGGTGCAGGATGATCTCATTTGATTCCTCAGTGAATAATGCTTGAGTTCCTGCTACACACAGAACATGATGGCAAAGACCTTGACTGTTTTGATTTGTTTTGTATTCTGTTGCTGGGGCTTTTTATGGCATGGTAAGAAATTAGAGTTTGATTCTAAAGTCCATTTAAATGTAACCTAACCTGTATTTTTTTTTTTTTTAAACAAAACACTGCACTGCACACTGACTGCATCATAGAGCATAAATTGCACACATGTAAGTAAGTGTGAAAGTTGGGAGTCTTGTTAAGAAGTAATTGAGTATTACAATTGCCCAAGTAAGAGATTGCAATGGCTTGAGTTAGAATGGAGGCAGTGGAGATGGAGACAAAGGGAGAATTTGAGATATTCTCAAGGTAGAATGGATAGGGCTTGATCTGTAGGTTGAGACCCTTGTAAGTGAGAGATGGTGGTAATATGGCATGAATTAAGGTACTGATAGTAGAAATGGAGGAAAGAGGGTATATGCAAGATAAATTTTGGAGATAAAATCAATGGTCTTTGCTATTAAATTGGATATGGGATATATAATAATGAAGGAAAAGATTAAGAATGACTGCTAGGCTAGAGACTTTAATAATTTGGTATATAGTGATACCATTAATAATATGATGGGTAGAGCAAGGAAAGCAGGATAGACTTGGAGTAAATAAATCAAGAGTTTACTTTTGGGCATACTAAGTTTTAGAAATGGACATTAGAATCAGATGTCTGAACTGGAAATACCCATATGGCAGTCATCAACACAAAGATACTTAAATCCCAAAAAACTACTGAGATTACTTGGAGAGTTGAGAGTAAGCAAGAAAAACTCTCAGAGTAAGACCTGAATCCCCCTACATTTAAAGGTAAGCTGCAAGCAGGAGAGCCATCAAAGGAGTTGGAAACAGTGTGGCCATGAGGTAGGAAGAGACCAAGAGGCCTCAGGGAAACCAAGACAGCAGCGTATTTCCAGGAGGGAGTGGTCAAATGTATTGAATGCTGTTATGAACTTGAGTAAGATGAAGGCAAAGTTTTGTGGGGCTTTTTTTTTTTTTTTTTTTTTAAAGAATCTTTGTCTTTGGTAATATAAAGCTATTGATGAACTTGACAAGAGAAATGTCAGTGGAGTGAAAGGAACAGAAGCCAGATTATGGTAGATTGATAAGTTAATGGGAAGTTAGGAAGAGGTCACTTGTCAGTGACCACATTCCCTTAGGTGATAGAGGTCCTGCCAGAGACTGCTTAAATATCTGTGTCTCAAAGTGTGATGTGGTATGTTTTATTCTCCACACCTGTGTAGAAATCATCAAGCTTTTTAAAGAAAATTTACTT
Source organism: Macaca thibetana thibetana (assembly GCF_024542745.1). Taxonomy (NCBI): domain Eukaryota; kingdom Metazoa; phylum Chordata; class Mammalia; order Primates; family Cercopithecidae; genus Macaca; species Macaca thibetana. Next base: position 78,036,901 of record NC_065583.1, read on the forward strand.
TCTTTAGACATGTATATATCACTTTAAGATAAAAAAGATATGATAAATGAGCTAGTTGCTTGCTTTTTTCCCTTGTAGGAAAACTGAGGCCTTTTAACTCACTTGCTCTATAACTTTATACAGACTTTTCTGTGACTCAGTTTACTCCTACAGAAAATAATAATAGTACCTATCTTCATTAGGGTTGCTCTAAACATAGGATAATCTATAAATATTCCTTGCATGATGCTTGGAACATTGTAAGTACTCAATAAATGTTAGCTTTTCTTTTTGTGATGATTCTGAAATAATGTAAATACCCTAGCATGTTACATATTATAAGGTTAGGTAGCAGGCAAAAATGTAATGTTGTCTGTTCATTACAACTGTTTTATGTTTATTTTTCCCAGTTTAAATGATGTTAGAATTTTAATTATTATTTTCTTCATTTCAAAAATCTGTAGACCAAATAATGTATTTTAGGGAGGTGACTTTGTCAAGCATTTAAAATACAGCACTTCTAGTCTTATTGCCTCAACTGTAATATTTCTGGCCAGGTCATATTAATTCTTTTTTGAACTACCAGAGTAAAACCTATAGCTAAAGTGTGTATATTTTAAGATTTATCCTATTAGGCATTTTTTGGTAAACAAAGTTAACCATGAACATAGTAAATGCAGTGTGTTTTATACTGTGTACATGCAGTCTCCCGTTGAAAATAGGTTCTGTTCCACACAGCGTCGACCATCAATGGCGTAGTCACCAAGAGAGTGGTGATAGCCTCTTACGGTTTCCTAGTAATATTTCCTTTAGAGTACAAATCTCAAGAACTGCTTTTGTGGTATATTTTTATTAAAATCACTATTGTAAAATCACTGTTTGTAAACTTACTCTACACTAGAATCATGAATACCCCAACTTTTAAAATCACCTACACTAAAAGCCTGATCTAATGTATGATGTAAGATAGATGTTAGTACTTCTATCTTATATGAGAGTTATATTTTATTCAAACTAAACTTGAATCTAATTTTTGTCATCCAGAAAATTAAATCTTTTACTTTAAAAGAAAAATACACGTTATAAAAATAGAAACACTAAAATACCTGATCACATAGCTATTCTTATTGTAACTTGAGAATATTTTACTTATATATTGATTTTATCACGTAATTAAATTTTTGTGCTTTTTTTTTTTTTTTTTTTTTTTTTTTTTGAAGGGGTTGTAGCTCAAGCAAGATCTGTTCTTGCCTGGCACAGTCGATACAAGTTTTGCCCAACCTGTGGAAATGGAACTAAAATTGAAGAAGGTGGATATAAGAGAGTATGTTTAAAAGAAGACTGTCCTAGTCTCAATGGCGTTCATAATACATCATACCCAAGAGTTGGTAAGCCCTTTATTTTATATCTCCGCCACCTGGATCTTGGGGAATAGGATATTCTGGAAAGAGAAAATTTGTGAGGAGCTAAAAAGTTTCCCTTTTTATGGAAAACATGTCTAACCATTAAGAATGTAAGTGTTAAAGTGTAACATACTTTCATGATTTTTAAGTAAAAAAACATGGTACATTCAATAGCCATTTCTTAACTTTGGGTTACTCACTATGAACCTGATATGTTCAACCAGTGTGGCTCCACTTAACGGAGAAAAAGCCCCAACAATTTCTTGCCTGTTTGAGGCATTACCATAGCAGTACAGCCTGGCCCTAGCTTTTCACTACTGTTAATGTCTGCCTGTATTCTCTCTTCTAATTGCTGCTTTGAGTCTGCCGTAGGTTTGGAAATCTGATAACCCAGACCTTTAAAACTGTGTGAAAAAACGATAGGTAGGCTCAGCAACACCTGAGGAGGCCTCTGGGGAGAAAAATAACATGGCTTAGTGACATCTGTTTTTGTTGCTCAAGACCTTTTTACATTTAATTCCTAGTTCTTAGTCATGATATAGTGAGAAGAATTTGCTGAATTAGTAACTTCTAGAGAGATGAACTGCTGTTTAAATTTTATTTAACAACTTAAATCTAATCATAGAACCATATTAGCTTTTAAAAACATTTTGTTAAGGGTTAGGATGGGAGAGGGAAATTATTTATAGTGGTAAAATTTGAATTTTCCTTATTTGCATGTATTACCTACTCAAAGTTTTTCTCATTAAAATAACAATACACCTAACATCCATAAGTACAGAATAAATGTTGCTGTTAAGATTGGGGGAAGAAGGACAAAAATGGTCTTCTGCTAGCTTATTGACACTATTCTGTACAATTTCGCTGAGATATTCTGTTGTCAGCTACATTAGGGCAGAAAGAAGCAATCTCTTACAACCAGACGAGGGTTCTATCCCTATAGGAGATACACCTTTATTTTATCCTATCAGACAGTGTTTGCACATGAATCTAAATTCATTTTTCCTGCCATTCATATATATGTTTTTTTTTTTAACAGATCCAGTAGTAATCATGCAAGTTATTCATCCAGATGGGACCAGATGTCTTTTAGGCAGGCAGAAAAGATTTCCCCCAGGCATGTTTACTTGCCTTGCTGGATTTATTGAGCCTGGTAAGCCTTTTCTTAATAATTTCTATTTAACTTATGATTTCAAAATACAAAGTTTAGATAACATTTAATAATCTCTGATAAATTATGTTATAAAACTGGGTTAAAGTGTTTTAAACATGATACAATTTCAATAATAGTTTAAACATGTAATTCTCATGTTTTATATGAGAATTACATAAATTGCTTTTCCTAGTAATTGGATCTGCTTTGTTAAAAATTCAGTATTTGCTCTTTGGTATGTTGCTCTTGACCCAGGTATCTAGGTTCCACCTCATTTCCTTCTGTACTAGACTCAACTGTCACCTTTTCGAAGAGGCCTTACTTAATTGCCCCAGATACATTAGTTAGCCCCCATACCCTGCATTCACAATCCCTATCATCCTGCCTGATTTTTCCCTAGGGCACTCATCATCACCTAATATACTACGTATGTACTTATTAATTTATTATCTGCTGTCTCAAGAATATAAGTTTCATTAGCACAGGGACTTTATTTTATCCACTGCTATGTATGAAACCCTCATAGCACATGCCTATAGCACATGTAGTAGGTCAGTAAATGTTTGTGGAGTGAATATGTCTAAGTAATAAATGTTTTATCTCAATTTCAGTTTCCAATATTTGCATTACTAGATAATAGTAAACATACAGTATCAGGCTGTGTTCTGGAGAAGGATCATATCATATATATAAAACAGTATCAGGCTGTGTTATATACATATATATTGTATGATCTTCATACAACCATATAAAATACACTATTACAGTGATTTTGCAGATAGGGGCACTAAGGCATAGGGATGAAATAATTTGCTCAAGTTCAAACAGCGAATAAGTGATAGGGAAGGGATTTAAACCTGGGCATGTTGGCTTCTGAGTTCTTGCTGCAAATCCCTATAATGTCTTTAGTAGTTCTATGTCATTGTCATTGTCTTAACTGCTGGGTAGTAATCCATTCATGAATATTCCATTATTTATCCCTTCTGCTGATTGGACATTTAAAGTTCTTATTACAAACAACACTGCAATTAATATTTTTATACTTGTGCACACTTGCAAGAGTTATCTAGATTGTATACACAGAGTAGCACCACCAGCTTATGTGATATGAGCATCTTACCCTTTTCTGTATATTGCCAAGTTGTCTCTAAAGTGCTTCTGCCAATTTATACTTCCTCCAGCAGAACATGAAATGTTCCATTATTCCACATCTTCACCAAGTTACGATTTTTCAGACTTTTAAATTTGTCATTCTGAGGGGTGAATGAAATTGTATCGCGTTTTCGTTTTCATTTTCTTGCCGATGGAACATCTTTTTTCAAATGTGTATTAGGCATTCAGTTTTCATTTCTCTGAATTTTAGATGTTTGTCTTTTACCTAATTTTGTTTTCATTGTTTATCCTTTTTTATTCATTTTAAGAATTCTTAAATATGTAGCATATGCGAATCTTTTGTTATAGTTTTGCAAATATCTTATGCTAGTCTATAATTATATTTTTACTATATGTGTTCTCTTGATTATTATAAGTTGTTAATTTTCGTGTAGGAAATTTATCAATCTATTTGAAATAGAAAGCTATATTTAAAATATATTTTGCTAAATACAGCAATATTTAGCAAAATGTTTCTAAACTTCCAGATTTAGTTAAAAATGATTTTACTTAGAAATGATTTCGCCTATTCTAATTCTTAAATCCAACAAATTAGAAATATAAAGTACATTTATAGGCATCAGTTTATTTTATCATGGCAGAGTCAGCAGTTATCTAGAGGAAATCAATTGCTTAGAAAAAGTATTAAATTTCATCTTATGTAGTTTTTAATCTTTTCATGACCTGAAAAGAGTTACCTGCAATAATTGTTTGACAACATAATAAAACGAGTTTGAAAATTTTAGTGTGAAAGAGCTATTTGTAAAAATCATGTAATTTATATCTATTTAGTGGACAATATATAAATGAGATCAGATATAAAGTGTTTGCATAGTGTTTAACCAATATTAGGTGTTGGATATTTTTAGATGATATCATTATTTTTAAAATGTAACTGACAAATTTGGACCTTTAAAAAAATGAAAAGTTTATTGTTGGCATTTTCATATTCTTTATGTGGTCATGTACTTTAAAAATTTATGTTTTCTTCAATTACAGTCTAGTTTTAGGCTTCTGCTTTCTGATTATTTGAATTGGGTTTCTGTCCAAAGTGATTTCCAGATGTTTGAACGATTCAGGACACAAAATGTCCAGCGCATGTTCATCAGCAACTTGTTCTTTTGCTCCATTTCATTAGGAGAGACAATAGAAGATGCTGTTAGAAGAGAAGTAGAAGAGGAAAGTGGAGTCAAAGTTGGCCATGTTCAGTATGTCTCTTGTCAACCATGGCCAATGCCTTCCTCCTTAATGATTGGTTGCTTAGCTGTGGCAGTGTCTACAGAAATTAAAGTTGACAAGAATGAAATAGAGGATGCCCGCTGGTTCACTAGAGAACAGGTAAAGTTCAATTTAATTTCCTTCTTCTATTGATTGTTCCCTGACTGTATTGGTTTGGGCACAGAACAAGGATGCATATTTTCAGCAAGTTGAATGATGGCTTTGGCCCTCTCATTATGCATGGATTACATGGTAATTAGTAATTCCATACAAGAGGAGTATGTTTCACTAATGCGATCTATATGTGAGATTTTTCTAGTAGAGATGATTCTGTACCATTTCGAATTTTAGATTCCATTCCTACACATTAATAGTTCCTATCAGTGGGCTTAAACATTAATTCATAGATGAGAAACAGGAATATTCTCAAACCTTTTATATTTTAGTTTATAACATTAAAACAAGTGGCTCTCAAAAAACATCAGTAAGTGCTTAAAATTTTCAGAAAGTTTTTATTCATCTTAAAATGTACTTAAGGCCAAGAATGACATAACTGTATAATAAACATACACTTAAAATAACTTTTTAAAATGCCATTCCTAAATAATATATTGAAAGATGGATTACTCATCTGACCTGAAATTCTTTCTGACTTTGCCTGCATAAAATTAATTTTATTCTATGCTTAATCCAAAAAGATGGAATTTAGATTATTGCTTATGAATTTTATAAAAAAGAATCTGTTTCAAAAGTTGGCTTCACTTAGAAATTAAGTGTGGAGCATACATTTTGCTTTTTCATGATGTCATTTTTCATAAGGGAATGTGTCTTTCTGGAACATTTTAAAAATTGAATCACTAACTCAGTGAAGGAGTTAAAAATGCTGTACTAAATTTTGCATGTTGAGGCTGGGCGTGGTGGCTTATACCTGTAATCTTAGCACTTTGGGAGGCCAAGGCAGGAAGCTTGATTGAACCCAGGAGTTTGAGACTAGCCTGGGCAACATAGGGAGACCCTGTCTGTACAGATAATTTTTAAAAAATTAGCCAGGTGTGGTGGTGTGCATCTATGGTACCAGCTACTTGGGAGGCTGAGGCAGGAGGATCGCCTGAGCCCAGGAGGTGAAAGCTGCAGTGAGCCATGATTGTACCACTGCAACTCCAGTCTGGGTGGCAGAGTGCAAGACCTTGTTCCAAAAAAAAAAACAAAAAACTTTGCCTGTAAATATGGATGTTGTCACTTTCTACTGTTATTCCCCGTAAAACTCATCACATTTTAATTGAATTATGTAAGTATGGGAATAGTATTTAAATATGACAGCTTTGAAATCCTAATGCATTCTGTTATGGTGTATTTTAGGTCCTGGATGTTCTGACCAAAGGGAAGCAGCAGGCATTCTTTGTGCCACCAAGCCGAGCTATTGCACATCAATTAATCAAACACTGGATTAGAATAAATCCCAATCTCTAAATCTAAGAACTAAGCTTTGGGTATTATTTAATAATTTCTAATAACACTCATTCCTTAAGTGATATTAGAGATTATTCAGTACTCTTGAGTGTCACAACACAGAATATCATGTTGGGTTTGGAAATATTTTCAAAATGTTCTTCTGTCTTAATCACAAATTCATATTTTTACAAATTACAATATTGCCTCAGATTATGTTAAATCTGGGTCAGCCTTCTCTGAACTTTTTCTTTCTTCATTGTTCTTCACAGTTTTATCTCAGAAAACCATTTTTCTAATAAGAGACATCGTGTTGGAAAGAAGTATGTTCTAGAAATGTGTGTAAATTTCAGTGCCTCTTATAAGCATTAAATTGATGACGAAAGTTCTTGAGCTGAGAAATGAAACAAAAAATTTTAATGAATTTTTAGCTTGTATTAGCTTGTATTGATTTTTTAGTCCTTTTGTTATCTTTAAGTTGTCAGTATCTGGTTTTTGCTGATCTCCCCATTGTAGTTCCACTTGCTCTTTCCTGGGTGTTCCATTGTTCTAGCAGTGGAGGTGTTATAGTGTAGCCACTTGTCTAATTTGACCAGTGTTAAGAATTTTCTTATTTTAATAATTAACTCTAATAGAGATTTAATAATTAACTCTAATAGAGATTTCAGTACCACACCCTCCTGGAAGGAGAAAAGCATACTATTATATCTAGGACCTCTCTTTTAAACCTAAAATTAATTGACACATCTACTTATATGTCACTTATACCTAAAGCTGTTATTAAGACAAATCAGGATTCTCTGGTTTTGCACTGAAATTAAACTTGAAAGGAATTCTCCTGAAAGGTCGGATATTAAATAAGTCCCAGGCAGATTTACGTATTTAATTGAAAACATTGGCTTTATTTCATTTCGTGATGAGTGATGTATCTGCATTAGCAAAAAATCGTATAATCATTACCAATAATATTTATTATGCTCAAATATATCTTGGCTTTGACCTTATTTCAACATATTCTAAGAAGCCTTGATAAAATAAGTATATTTTAGAGCTGAATCTGTAAGATTCTAGAGAAAGCAAAACATAGTAGTTCACAATTTTGCAACATAGAAAGTCACATTTTATAAGGCTATTTTGAAATTGATTTAATAGCTATTATAGTTTATGAATATCAAAATTTGTATAATTTGGATCTTTACTAATGAATGCTAGAGCTGGAAGAGACCTTAAGGATAATATATGAAATTGACTTTCCTTATTTTATAGATAAGGAAAAAGAAATTGTGAAAGGTGAATTTACTTAATTAGTGAAAGTTACATAACTAATTAATTACAGCAGTCTGTACTATATAATGCAGAGGACGATTCTCCCTGTAATAGGAACTAGAAGCTATTACTAAAAATATAATAGACAGAATTAAAAGAAGGAATGATAAGAATAAATTTAACTTACAAAATATTGTTAATTAAAATTTTAGATACTTAATGTTTATTTAACTTAAATAATAGATAACTGTCAGATAAAACTTCATTTTACTAATGAGCTGTGATTTTCTTAGGAATTGATGAAGGCTTATTGGTATCAAGAATTTAAACCAAATTAAAACTGACACAGGACATTTAGATACATAATAAAATTTGAGCTACATAAGTATATGGAAAATAATGTACCTTGATTATTATGAAACAGAGCGTCTTGAAATTCAGTTTTACTCCAAATGTACTTTTAATACTTACAGATTCTAAGATTACATTGTAAAATTCCAGGTTGTCATAATGTTAAGATAGGAAAGTAGAATATAAAGTATCAACAAGTGTGGTTATACGTTTTGTTTTAGATATTTAATCCTTACTTGGGGAAAAATCAACATCAAAGTAAATTATTGTTTTAATAACAACTTTAAATTGCCAACCTCTGAGAGGTGAAAAGCTATGTAAATAGAAGGAATGGCCAATTCAAAAGAATAGTAGACGTGGTAGTGCCATGAATGTATTCTACTGGAAATGAATGTCATAATAAATTTTTAAAATTGATTTTGTTTTGTGTGTGTGTGTTTAACATGTTTTGACAAGTCTCTTGAAAAATGAGTAAAGCCTAATTTCAGTTCTTAACCTGTTTCGAATTGATGACGTGTACAAAAAATGCAGAAGCCTTTTTAAAGTGTCTGTGTTTGGGAGACTTAAAACTTTCATTTGAATCTTAAAATATAGTTTGGGGTCAAATACAAACAGACTTACATATACATACATACATATATAAAGTCAATAGTTTTTGCTCTTCAGGTTTAAAGCAATATATCTGGTATTATTTTTATTACTTGTCTAATATTGCTAATTGTTGGATTTTGACATTTTCACATGTTGATGGAACATGAAGAGTTAGAAGCCCACATCTTTCATTCAGTTGGAAAAATGAGAAATTCTTTTAAAGACCCGGTTAGGGATTTGGCTGAAGACAGAAAATAATAGAATAACAAAGGGAGAGACCATGAGATGGAAGGAGGAAGAATAAGTTTGTTAATAAACGAAATAAACTAAATTAAATCCCACATAACAACAATAGATGGCTGGTCCTGGAACTGTGTTGCTAACATGGATACAATAAAATATTAAGTGAAAATGTTCCATAAAACAAATCCATTAATTATTTAGAGTAAAATTTTCACAGTGCAAATTTTATTAGGGCTGAGACCCAGTTGTTAGGTTCTGGGAGAGAGAGGGAGGGAGGGAGGGAAAGATGGGTGGTAGCTATTGAGTGAAATGTGTGTATTTGTTGAGGTTAAAACGGGCTGTTTTCTCTATTAGAAAAAAAATGTGTAGGACAAAGTAAATCCAATGTGCAAAAGTAGGAGTTTCTGTCTTCAAATATTTAAGATCTAGGTCCTGAGGCTAAGCAAGAGTAGCTGTCAAGAGGTTGGAAAAGGCAGGGAAGTTTGATATTCTGTGCAGGAAGGGTGCTTGGTAAGTGGGGGCAGATGCCTGAGAGCTTTAACCCCACAGGAGCAGATGAGAGACAGGCTGTATTTTGGGGTAAGGGTAATAATGTTGCCAAGTACCTGCACCTTCAAAATGAGTCACTGACTGGAGGAATTACTTGTGAACATAAACTAAATACTAAAAACCTACCATCCTTCCAGGACAATCAGAATAGAATTCAAAAGAATTTCTGAAAGAGGGAGTGAAGTTTATTATATATGATAGATTTTCAAGTAATTCCATTTTTTTGCCCAAAACTAGAAATGGTCAAAAGAAAGGGCATTTAAATAATAAGGATGGCATAGGGAAAACAGGTAATCAGCAGCCTGAATTCTTGTTTGAGGGAAAAAAAATGAATTTTCAACTATGGGATGAATGTTTGGACATGTTAATTGGGCCAAGAGGCAAATTACTCATTCTATTTTTACTGAAGGATATCTATATATAGTTGTATTCATTGGTGGAAGTGACACTTTTAACTTTTCTTTATTTCTTCAAGACTTTTTTTTTTCTTGCTAAGGAGTCAAAGTCATAGCAGTAGACAATAGATATTCCTCCTTTTTGCAACTCCTGGTATAGTGATAACTCTCCAGAATAGTGGGTCTGCTGTAAAATTTTAAACAGATTTTAAGTTGGGGCGGGGGGAAACTTTCTCCTAATGGAAACATTTTTCTTTCTCACTAGAAGCCTGATAAGAGACAGACAAACTCAGCATAAAGAATGAAAAAATGCCCTGGCTTTCCATTCCTGGGCTCATGGGAACGATACCAGACAAATTCTTTGCCTCACCTGTGGAGGATTAAGACCATTCTAACCACTTAACTTGTGAGGAGGTTTTATTTTTAGTAATGTGGAAGTTGCACCCAGCAGTAGAAATTGAAACTGGTACTCTTGTTTATTTTAAAACAGAGTAAGTGGACAAGTGATCTAGTCTGAAGTTTATTTTTGTTTACTTTTTATCCTGCCCATTTCACTCTAGCCTGAAAATTGTCTGTTGGAGCAGTGTGATGTTCCGAACATCTCAGTAGAGTACTCTGTAAATATTTATTACTACTCTCAGGTAGCGGTGAGCTGAAATCATCTCTGTCAGTGGGGGTAAAAATGATTTAAACTGCCATTTATCCAACAGCTTTACTGCTAAGAGTTATTTTGCTTTTTTGTTAGGTTTACTTGTGTTTATGGAACAAATTTGAATAGTACCAAGCAGTTTGGAGAATTTGGAACTCCAAAGAAAAGATGCTGAAAGATGTGTGCAAATTCAAACCTCAGGTGCTTGGGTGGTCCTGCCATCATCCCCCCTCTATACCATACTGAGGGCTTCCATGGGAGTGTATCCACAGGTGGGAGGCCACTGGGAAATCTGTGTGTTCTGCGGTAACAGGAGAAAATATGCATGTATCTGTGTGGACCTCAAAGTTTTCATGGCTGTAGAAATGTTTAATTATTATTATTTCCAAAAAATACCATATTTTTCTACAAATTACTAGGCTTGCCATACCAATCTTTTTTTTTTTAAGTTCCCAGCCACTTCCTACATTCTCATGCAAAATAAACACATTTTTCATTCTATTATAATAGTAAATTTATCATATAAAGAGCTTTGTTTTATACAGTGAAAACAGTATGTACATTCTCCTTGTTCAGTATATCTAACATCAGTACTAATGAATTGTAATTTTTTGCAAATTTAGATTTCTGGACATTATAAAAGTTATTTTTTACCTGTTGTTTACAATATATTTCTAAGAATTACAGATCTCTATTTACAACAAGCTTTTAAGGAAGCATAACTGTTTAGTGTATTCTCAATACTAGTAATTTTTACACATGACTATATATTGAAGGTTGACAGTTATTTTATCCTTAACCCCATAAAATGAATATTAGTAGTATTATCCCCATTTTACAGTTGGCTAAAATGGGGTAACTTCTCAAAGTCACGTTGTTAATAAATAGGAGAGCCAAAGCTTAAGCCCAAATACTTTACTCCATATCCTTTCCTTTCTTACCAGAGCTATCCTAAAGATGTTTCCTAATAACTCTGCATTGACAAAAGCACTTCCAGGCTCAGTTTCCTTCTTTAGTCTCCTAAATTTTGCATATTTTTCAGGTTGAATCTTCTACTCTACACATTTCTGCAGGACATTCTTTGGATCCCACATTTCTCTCTCCAACTGTCCAACACACCTGCTTGGATGTCCCAGAACCTCCCAAATACTGCATGTCTGAAATTAAATTATCTTTTTTCCCCAAGCATCTTCCTGCTTCTGTATTCCTGTGTTATTATAATACTGCCTAACATGGAAGTTTGGGCACTGTTTTAATTTGTCTGCTTTATCCCTTACCCCACTCTACTTCTCAACCAAACAATCTCTTCAATCCTGTCTTTTTAATCTCTTAATACTTCTTGAATCTCGATATCTCCCTCTCTTTCCCTCTCCCTCTTCTCTTTCTCCCTCTGCCACCATCCTACTTCAGATCATTCATCTGGTTTCCGCATCAGCCCCTTAACACTGGTCTCCCTACTTTCTAGTTTCATTCCCAATCGATTCTTCACACTGCAGCCAAGGAGATCTTGCTAAGGAACAATCTCATCTAGTCTTTGCCTTACTTCAAACCCTTCAAAATAATGCCCCTCACTGTCCTTGGACAAAGGAAAAGTCTAATTTCCTAGCATGGCAAGTTACCTCTTCTCTTTCAACTTTCATCATTTTCCTTTCCTTCAACCTCTTATTATACCATGATTTATGTTCCTGCAGAGCCATAGACAAGCCTTCTAAATTTTCATTATGCATTAACATTCATTAAGGACCACCTGAGTAATTATGGCTAATTCCATATGTTACTAATCCAAGTAGAAATAATTTTTCATTTATTTAATATTCTAAACTGTACTTATAAACTATATTTTCATTTACATATCTCATGAGATTAAAAACTTCTATATCAGGAACTATAATACTTATCCCAGTTTTACAAATGAGTGCACTGAATCTGAGAGAAGTCAAGTCAGTTTCCCAAGGTAAACATAGGATATGGAAACTGACTGAAATTTAAGTCTTCTGAATCAAAGCCTATTACCTCTACCATACTATATGCCATACTGCTTCTGCCCTGTCTACTACACAAAGGTAAATGAATTACCTAATATTTAGCCCAACCCATTGAATAGCTGAACTAGATCATTTAAGTTTTTGTTTCTGTTTGGCTTGCCTCTATTTCATCTGCACCATGTGAACATCATAGGTGTGTTTAATAAATACCACTATCAAAATTCTGAAGCCACAAAAGCACACACTGCATCAGTGTTTACTAAAAGTATATTTGAATATAAACAGACTGTTAGGAATGGTTAAGACAGATAATAGAATCGTTAAAGGATGGGTGATCATGCCTGATGCTGCATAAGATTAAATATGCTAATCAGAGTTTGGATTTAGAGAACCTAGATAAATCCAAAGTAGAGCAAGAAAAGGTACTCAAATCTTCAGCTTCTTGCTTGTTGAAAATACATACTGCATTTTATCCATGTCTCCTTCAGAACTGAGCAATTTATGAAGGCTTTACCCAGGTGAGCTTATTATACATGCTTTTTTCTTCCTTTTTGAATGCCATATTCTCTATTTTAATCCTTGCTGTTCTAAATTAGTTCCTTGGCAAAGGATAATAGCAAAGGGAATATTATTTGAATGTTATATATGAAGACAATTTAATAACATTTCTTTCCAGTCACAAATATCCAACAGCTGTTTGTAACTTACTTTGTTACCAAATTGAGAGGATGGATACGTCCAAAGAAAATTCTAAATAATCAATATGTTTGGGCCTCTTTTATTTATGCTAAGAAAGACATCATGTGCACATTTGAATAAGCACCATCCATATCCTAATTTGGTTATTTCAAGTAAATTGTGCATTTGGAAAGCAAGGAAAATGCAACTGACAAGCTAGGCTTCTAAACATAATTGAAATTCATTCTGAATGCAGGAAGGGTCAGTTTCATTTCAAAGCAGTAGACCTTGTTGTGAATTCCTATATTCTGCTTTGTTTCCATTGCAGCATTAAATTTACTAATCACCAAAATGATTTTTTCATCTGGTTAAGTTACTAGAATTTTTTCTTCATTAATTTTACACTTAATTTTGCTTAAATAAATGTTTATATTCAATTGTTTTTATATTAATTAAAACATTTTGATCTGATTTCATGAAAGAAGACATTTAGGATGTTGAAATTTTTTCTGTTACAATTGCAATTACTCTGTGATTTAGAACAATTTCATAGGCAAAATATTCTGGCCAATATCTTTTTGTAAATAATCCCAAATCAAACTGCAAAATAGCCTATTTACAATCTTGCTGTTACTTAATCTTTACATCTGGTTATTTCAAACAAATTGTCCATTTGGAAAGCAAGATTTTTTTACTCTTACTATGATTTTTATGGAAATTTATACTTGCTATAAAAGCCTCCTTTCACCATTAAGAATTCAGCCAGCTCTTTTTACCTTCCCCGTGCTCACTCAGAATTTAAATATTAGATAATTTTTAATCTCCTTTTCCTCTCAGATAATTTAAATTTTAGCTCGTTTATCTAATGTTGGATTAAAATGATGTTAAATAAGTATTCCTAAATGATATGTTTGAAAAATAAATTGAAAAATAAACCTTTATTATCTATATTGTTTTAAGATATTATTCCCTTAGTTGCTAGCAATTACCTTTTAATTATATGTAAAGTCATCTAACTTCTTAAAGAAATCTGTACTAATCATGTGATGGAATTACAATTAGGATGCTTATAAGTTAGTCTTGGTATCTTCTCTCCAGGGGAAAAAAGTCATCCACTGACCAGGTTTTTAAAAAGATCTGTAAAATGACAGCCGGAATTTCACTGTGTTGTTTCAGATCTTCAACCCTTACCAGATGTGATGACCATTTCGTGGTCCCTGATTATTTTTACAAAAAGTAGAATAAAAATTCATAATGTTATCTGATTTGTGAAGATGTACACACACTGCCCAAAATCCACTGATAACTTATTCTGATCCCATGAGACTGTAGAGACCTCGGTGAATTTGAGATGGAATGGGATGTTAGCACTGATTATCCGCCCAATTTAAAACCAGTCATAAAGTGATTAAATTAACCTGGCAGATTAATTCTAAGCATAATTTTCTCATTCCCTCATCATTGGCCAGACTGCAATTTACATACTTTTTAATGACAGTGGGCAAAAATGCAGCACAGTCAATAGCTTCAGCTGTATACAAAGGAGGTCAGCAGGAAATAGTAAGCATAGAACATTTTAAAATAAATGCCTTTTTATTGCTTTCAAAAACATGTTTGGATTAAGCTGCAGAAATGTATTTACTTAAGTGAATAAGTAAGCATAGAAAATGTTTTTAAATGGGGATTCTAAGATTGGAGATTTCTCCTCTAAATCTTTTGATTAAAGCCTCTTTGAAGCCCTTTTATCTTGTTTGCGTTAATAGTCCTATCAAATTATTTTTTATGAGGTAACACAGTAATTTCAAAGTAATTCAAGTTACTTTGAATTATGAACAAATAATGAGATTTAGCATTGTCCAAAGTGCCCTAAATATTGCTAACAATAATTGGCTCTTAATAATAGATGATAACATTGCCACTAAAATGTTATAAAGGTCATATTTATTATTTTCTTCCAAATGACTTGAAGTAGAATTAACATACAGCCATTTCTTAGGCTAACATAAGCAAAGCACAATCTTGATAGGGATAAGATACATTTTGAGTGTTTATTTTAAATATTTACTTGAGATTTTTCTTAATCTTTAGAATTTAGAAGGGTGGTTATACATCAGTTTTCCTTGATTCTAGACTGGAAAGGAATGAAGATGTCACAGGGGTCCTGCTTTCAGGAATCGGAAACTCTCTGGTGTCAGCAGAATTGATGAGCTCTGCCTCTGGGGAACACCAACACAACTTCATTGAAAGAGTTACAGGGATTTCATGTTTTGGAGGAATTATACACAGAGGTTTCTGTTTGAAGGTATATTCAAATGCTACTTCAAACTGAGGTTTAAGTTTGAGTATTTCAAAATTAGGAGGATGTCATTTAAACCCAGCAAGAGTTGACGATTCAGCACTTATTAAGTCTTCAGAGAAACATAGCTCTTCTGTAACATGGTTATTGAAGTAGTGTGGCTCCACTTCAATAAGCAAAAAAAGAGACAGCATTCCTCTTTAGAAAACTCAAAGGCATTGTTCGTTTAATTAATAGGTAAGGAAAGTCTTGAGCAGAAAAAAAAGTAGTCCCTGAGATGTATTCAATTAGCCTTTTGTGCCTATTCTTTTGCTAACTTTACAAAGCATTTAATCATATATTTAAGTACATGTGTGTGCTTTATTTTTTCTTTCTTCATCTTAATGGAAATACACCTTCATAGTGTAAACTTTTACTATTTGAAATACATGTGTTAAAATGAAGTTATCACTTCTTGTTGTGGACTATAATTAGTCAAAGAGGAATAATGTAAAATGTCACACAGGACTGAGTCAATTTTGAAAATGGGCTTCTCAAGATAGATTTTGAAACTCCCTGTGCTGGTCAAGGTCAACGTAGGGGAAAACCATAATTACAGAAATCTCAGACCTAGCAATTCAAAAAATATATAGAGTAGCTAGGGTTCTAATTGTAATTGGATAGGGTGATTTCTCTTCATACAGTGATATTTAATTCATGCATCATTCTGCATGAGGGATTAGCTAAACTTCCAGTCTAATAGTCATTCTAAAGCCAGAGAGGAAATGAAGCAAAGCAAAATACAGTTCTTCTGTATTTTGAGTATGACTGCATCTTTAAAATCTTCTAAAGCAAGGGACACACACCACTGCTGGAATGCACAATGGTTTGGAGTGGTGCAAGATGAGATACTTCCTTTTTATTAGTTTTGTTTTAATATGTGTTAGATATAACCCAGGATTTACACCTATATTATTGCCTAACTTGAAGCTAAAGTAAAAGAAAAAATTAAAAAAAAAAAAAACTGTTAAGCAAATAACAGCATAGCTGTTTTATGGATGTTGTAGAACTCATGAAGGTAGTATGCAAATGACTGAAGCTGGGAAACAATAGATAATGTATTAATTCATCCAACAAATATTTATTAAATGCTATGTTTCCTCCACACATATGCAATAGGAGCATATCAAAGTATACGATAGACAAGGTCTTAGCCCTTGTGGATCCTACATTTTGAGTCATACCGCTAGTGGTTCCACAGAAGACTGGAATAACCTAAGGCTGTACACACTGAGGTGTTTTGTGTATATTTGCTGGACCCAGTAATAAAGTTCCTCTGAAGCTCAGGTGGCTCAAGTCAAGTTAACTGTGGAGCAGCCAGGGGTCTGTTTCAATCCCAGGCTAAAGAACATACCCTACAGATGCTATAGCACTAAGGAAATGAGCTGATGGATCCTCCATCATAAATAAAAAGATAAAACTCTAAATACCTCATTCATCCTGCCAAGTGCCCTCCTTATGAACACTTTCACTACACTGTAATTCTCCATGTACTTTTCAATTGTTTCAGCCCTTACAGACAGTTATACCCAAACTGTAGGAACCCTCTGCCGCTGAGAAGCTGAATGTGAACACAGGAGAGCAAGCAATCAAAAAGACAACATGAGTTGTCTTCTTACTCCTGGCTTGCTAATCTGACTTGCTAGATTTTTATCACAAGTTCCAGTTCGTACAAGATGAAAAAAGGATGTTGGTGAGCTGACACATAAGATTGATTTAGAACACAATTTAGGTAGAGCCTCTTCACACTGGGCTGAGAAAAAAATAAAAAGCAATCTATCACTGAGTTTTCTTCCTAGAAGCTTGTTGATACAGAGAGAGTCTTAAGCCAAAACAATAAAACAAAAATTCCAAGCCTTAGTGTGTGCAGTTGAGAAAGAAGAGAAATGAGATAGAATAAAGTGAAACAATAGCAAGTTTCCTCAGAGCTGCCCTAGCCTAAAATCTTAAGGCTTTCAAAGAATTTTTGAATGAAGTTCCATTCTACCTATTCAATTGCATCTGCTTCAGTGGGATTTCTAATCAAAACCACTTGGTGTGTGTATAAGGGGATGGGAGCGTGGGCGCTCATTAAAATTGCATACACCTGAATCACCAATGAGTCCAAATCTCTAAAGTGAGGGTCAAAATCTACATTTTTAGCAAATTGTTCAGTGATTCTTAACCACATTCAAATTTGAGAATTCCTGTGCTAAACAGTAAACTCCTTGAAATTTACATTATATTTACATTTTTACATCAAGTTCAGCTCGGAACTACTTTAAGTCCATAGTGCAGAATGCCAAATTCAAAGGCTATCTCTGTTGTAAGTACACTGGATTTTCCCAGTTTTAATTTTATCATTCCATAATAAAGTGAAAGAGGAAAGGGGCTGTTCATGAAGCATGTCAGGAAGAGCCTCTGTGTTTAACAGAGTAAAGCAATGAAAATCTTTGAAAAATCTTAAGAAAATTATTCACTTTCAGAATCTTACCATGGTGGAGAGAGAAAGTGAAGCGGCATCTCAGGACCATGTTTCTTGGGTAATTTGCTACATCTCTCCCACTTTTCTGCAATAAGAAATGGGGGATTTGGGCCGGGTGCGGTGTCTCAAGCCTGTAATGCCAGCACTTTGGGAGGCGGAGACGGGTGAATCACGAGGCTAACACGGTGAAACCCCGTCTCTACTAAAAAATACAAAAAAAACTAGCCGGGCGAGGTGGCGGGCTGTAGTCCCAGCTACTCCGGAGGTTGAGGAGGAGAATGGCGTAAACCCGGGAGGCGGAGCTTGCAGTGAGCTGAGATCCGGCCACTGCACTCCAGCCTGGGTGACAGGGCGAGACTCCGTCTCAAAAAAAAAAAAAAAAAAAAAGAGAAATGGGGGATTTGGATAGATGGTGCCACACATGTCGACAGTCAAACAAAGAACAGACATTTTGGAACTGTTAAGAGATTTTTCTGGTATTACTGAATGTATCACACAGTATTAGATACTAAGCTCATTTTTCTTTTCACTAATATCAATTTTTTCTTTCCCAATTCTTTAAACTTTAGAAATAGTAAATTTCACACTACACAATCCTCTTTTCTATCTGCATTTCATTTCCTCAGAGACTCTGACTTAATGTTTGTAGGATCAGGCCAGGTGCATTGGCTCGTGCCTGTAATCCCAGCACTTTGAGAGGCCAATGAGGGCGGATCACTTGAGGTCAGGAGTTCGAGACCAGTCTGGCCAACATGGTGAAACCCTGTCTCTACTAAAACTACAAAAATTAGCCGGGCGTGATGGTGGACGCCTGTAATACCAGCTACTCTGGAGGCTGAGGCAGGAGGATCGCTTGAACCTGGGAGGCAGAGGTTGCAGTGAGTCGAGATCAGGCCACTGCACTCCAGCCTGGGAGACAGAGCTCTGTCTTAAAAATAAAATAATAATAATAATAATAATAATAAAAAGAAAGAAAAGTTTGTAGGGTGGGCTTCTTATCTCTCCAAGGATTATCTTTATCCATTAAGTTACATTTGATCAGTTGTGAGTCAAATAGAGTGATGGCATTCCAACAAAGGTTATGGTTAAGTTAGTTAGTTTAGTATTGAAGTTTTTGATACCTATTCTTCTAATCTCAAGACCTTAAGCAATTTATGCTCCAGTGATCACCAAGGGCCTTTTCTATAGATGGACTTAAATGCTCCCTGTGTGCCTCAACAACCTGCCCATCATATGCTTGGGGAAAGTAAATTTTGTTTCATCACATATGAGATTTGAATGTTTCCATTAAAAATTTAATGAATTCAAACATTCATCCACACAAATGCATATAAATACAGATATAAATGCATTTACTCATCAGTGTTTTTCAGCACAGAGAAGGAGGTAAAAATATAAAGAACAACTTGCAATAGGCACCGAAACAGCCTTCAGTGATCTTAACTAAGGCGTCTTACTTTCAAGACACTGGCAAACTATTCACTAAGAATTACTGATCAGGTCCCAGGTTTGTAAACAAGAAGCTGAGAGCAAATCTGAAGTGATATATGGGCATTATTGAAACAACTGTTTTCCTATATAACTCTTCTTATGCTCATACGAATTTTTTTTAAGGACAAATATAGTTTAAATCTCATGCCATTTAAAATCAGAAATGACAGTAATGGGTAAGTTTATATATTTTAAACATACTTTTCAAAGTAAATGGAAATTTTAAATGTTCTCCAAATATTTTTACACTTGAACTTTTCAGAACCTGTTTTGTGTGTATGAATTTCCTTAAAAATATAGTACAGAGAGCATAGACATTATGCTAAAATTGGGAAAATGAAGTAATAAAAACAAATAATAAAGAAATAATAAAAACACTAAGAATTCTTTCAGATTCTACAGAAAACTAAAGCCAGTGGGAATTACAAAGAGTACTAGATGCTGTGCTACCCTGGAAGTTAAGCGTTTAACCTTCTGAATTTCATATTTAGTCTCCTTCTAGAATTTTCATAGCAATCATTATATCATTGTCTACCCCTTTGTGAATCTTTCTCTTTTTATTGGTAATAGTACATTTCCTTTGACTGTTTCAAGGAAAATATTCCAACTTAGCAATTGAAATTTTAGGTAATTTTTAGGTAATTTATCAGAAAAATGACACCAGTAAAACTTTATAACAATATCTTCCCCCCAAAAAAATCTTTATCATCCAATAATTTTCTGAGTGTAACAGTATTACTGTGTAATTCTGCAGTAAAAAGATATTGTTAGTATTTCCAGTTTACATTTTTCCCCTTTCTTCTTGTAAATTATAGTAATGAGTCAAAGTGCAGATGGAAAAAAGACCTGTAAAATCCAATATAAAGACATCAGATATGATAGGATTCAGCTGATATATAATAGCAATCATAGTAACTTTCCTGAGCTTTATTGCCAATTTTGTACAGAAAAAAATAAACATTAAAAATATAAACCCAAGAAATTTGTAGTAAAATGGATTCCTTAATGTATACCCAAAGGTTTAGTAGTGATATATTTTACTTGTGAATAAAATGGTATTTTATGTATATGTGTAAAAAAAAAAAGGTGCTTAGAATTTTTCAAAGTGAAATGAGAGGCCATTAGAGAGTTTTAAGCAGGGGGTGAGATAACATGATTTGATTTATGCTTTTAAAAAATCAATCTGGCTGCTATATAATCAAAGGATATGAATATAGAAATAAGAGAAACAGCTAGGAAGTTATTACACTAGTCCAGATTTTTAAAAATATATCTGGTGGCTTGGATTGGGGTGGTAACGATGGAGTAGAAAACAAACAGACATATTTGGGATAAGATGTTTAGAAACAGAGTAGGGCAAACTTGCTGATGCATTGGATGAGGAAGGTTAAAGAGAAGGGTCAAGGACAATATCTGGGTGTTTGACTTAAGCTAGATGGATGGTGATGCTGTTGACCGAGATTGGAAAGATTTGGGGAAGAAAAGAAATGAAGGCAGATGACATTAAGAGCTCAGTTGGGGACCTTATGAGTTTGGGATTCCAATTAGACATATGAATAGACACATCAATTTGGCAGTTGGAATTTAAGCTTAGACTTCTGGGCTTAAGAAATTATGAATTTTAGGAGTAAAATTATGAATTTTAGAATCACCTATGTATATTATTTTGAAGCTCTCAAACAAGATTTCCTAGGGAAAGAGTTGACGAAAAAGTGAAGGGAACCCTGAAGATGTCAAAGATTCGAGACTGAGCAAGGGAAGATCCAGCAAAAGCATCTACGAGGGAGTGCCCAGTAGAGCAGGATAAGGATCAGAAGAGTGTGACACCATGGAGTTAAAAGAAAAAAAGCGATGCAAGAGGAACAGAGTGATCAGTTGTGTCAAATTCTGCTGAGAGTGTGCCTAAGATGACACAGAATTGACTCTTGGCTTTGACAATACGGATGTCACTGGTGATGTGGGTAAGAGCACCCTCAGTGGAGTGGTAGGGATAAGTGATAGGGTAGTTCCTGGAGTGGGCCTGAGAAAAGCTGTGAGGAGAGAAAGTGGACTCAGAAAATACAGACAAATCCATGAAGATGTGTTGCTGTAAAGGTGAACAGTGACATGCAATAATAGATGGAGTGATGCAGAGAAAGACAGAAATGGATATTGCAGGAGAGGAGAGGATAAATTGCAGGAAAATGGTTCAGGTACACTTACTTTTTCCACAAAATAAAAGAGATTTCATAGACTATGATATAAATTCAACGAAGTCAGTTTGTATTAATTAACAATTAATTAGTATTGGAAGGTAGAAACAGCTTCAGTCAGCTTCTGTTTCCTATGAGGAATGTGTCAAGCCCATCACTGAGAGTGTGGGAAGAGGAGGACAGATAGGAGGCTGGAGAAGAGACAGTGTAAAATAGTTGTTTTAGAGATAGAAAATATGTAAATGCTATGAAATCATTGTAGGAAAGCTTTAAAATTATTTTGGTGTCTCCCTGTGAAATTAAAATGACAAATTCTAAACCATATGTGAGGAAGTTCAACAATATTCTACAAAATAGTCAATGACTATTTTGAAATTTTTTGAAAAATCAAATATCAAATTATTTAATAGCCAAAACTTTCTTCAGTGTCCCTACATTGCTTATGTTCTAAGCATTTTATTGTATCTTTATATAGGCCTTTCTAAAATAGAGAGACTGGAGAGAGCATAACATGGTCAACCATATTGAAGGAAGAGGGTCATACAGGACAAGAGAGGGTATCGAAACAGAAGCCTGGGATTTTAAAGAATACCTTCTCCCACTCCTCATTTTGCTTAGGATCAATTTAGAAAATGCAGCTATAGCTATGCCATGTTTAACAGGCAAAAAGGAAGAAATGTTTGCTGCCATTCAATTAAAATAGAATAGATAGTACCCCTACAGCCAATGATTCCAGACACTGCCGTCAGCTGATTTGGGTGCCTCTTATGCAAGTATAGAGCAAGAGAGATAACTAGTAGGAAAAAATACGAGCAACTTATTTCTTTTAAAACAGAATTTTAACTATCAACAAATTCAATACCTTGTAAAAGGAAAGTATGTTTAAAAATACAAGAAGACACTTTATTGAAACCATAGTTAGGTACAGATTGGAGCTGTCTATCTAATTTATTTATTTATGCATATGTATTACGTACCTATTATGTGTCTGGCACTGTGCTAGATACTAGGTTCATATGAAAGAGTACATTCAATTTTCTGGAACAAAGTTGTGCTTTCTCAATGCTAAAGTGAAAACGGACTATAAAATATGTTCTTTATAGTCAGAAGTAATCCAGGTGTATTAGCCTGTTTTCACACTGCTATGAAGACACTCCCCGAGACTGGGTAATTTATAAACAAAAGAGGTTTAATTGACTCACAGTTCCACATGGTTGGGGAGGCTTGAGGAAAGTTACAATCATGGCACAAGGGGACGTCTTACATAGCAGCAGGTGAGAGAGAGTGTATGAAGAAGGAACTTCCAAATGCTTACAAAACCATCAGATCTCAGGAGAACTCACTCACTATCATGAGAACAGCATGGGGAAAACTGCCCCCCTGCCATGATCCAATCACCTACCACCAGGTCTCTCCTTCAGCACCTGGGGATTACAATTCAATATGAGATTTGGGTGGGGACACAAAGCCTATCCATATCTCCAGGGCATCTATACCACATGTGTCTGCTCAAAGAGACAGCTTACCTAATTAGTGGTTTGCCACCATTAGTGAGATTCAGGAAGCATGGATGGTCTGGGTCCCAGTTTTTCACATACAGACTGAGAGCTTTGAATGAGATAATCTTGAAAACTTCTAGACATTCTAGTGCAAAAAGAATGTATGGTTTGGTCAGCTTCATTGAAGACCTCACCTGCAGCTCTGATACGATGGTAAGTCTCCCAAAGCCAGCCACTGCTCAGCTCTAATTATGGGTATATTCTAATTGTTATGTATATATACTATAACAGAGGTTAAGAATAGCAAGTATCATTTCACTGGAACTATTAATAATGTTTTCAGTTGTGTTTCTTCAAGATAACTTTGCAAGTTAAATTTTGTTAGCATTTCTATCTTAAAGGTAAAGGAAACTCAGCCTCACAGATACGACACAACCTGCTGAGTAAGAAGCAGAGCCACAGTACAGACCCAGATCTTCTGGGTCAAAGTCCAGCGCTCTCAACTAAACCCAGTGCAGCCGGCTACATTTTTCTGTTTAAACTATGTGAAACCATTGAGAAAAATCACTAACCTAGTCATGTGCTTTTTAAAAAAGTATTTATTTATTTGGCCCTGTAATTGTAAAAATTTATAAGGTACAATTTGATATTTCAGTACATAGCTATGGTGTGTAATAATCTAATCAATGTAGTTTGTCCATTTCATCATGCATTTATCATTTTTTGTGTAGTGAGAACATTCAAAAGCCTCTCTTATAGCTGTTTTGCAATATGCAATGTTTTACTGTTAACCACAGTCTTCCTAGTGTGCAACAGAACACCAGAATTCATTGGTCCAATCTAACTGGGACTTTGAACCTGTTGACCAACCACTCCCCACCTTCCTACCCCTTTCTCCCCCTCAATCTCTGTTAACCACTGTTCTACTCTCTGCTCCTATTATGTCAACCTTTTTTTGAGATTCCACATATGAATGAGATCACATGGTATTTGTCTTTCTGTGTCTGGTTCATTTCATTTAACATGATGTCCTCCAGGTTCATCCATGTAGTCACTAACAGCAGGATTCCATTTTTTATGGCTGAATAATATTTCATTCTGTATATATACCACATTTTCTCTCTCCACTTGTTAGACAGTTAGGTTGATTCCATATCTTGACTTGTGATAGCTATACAATAAACATGGGAGTGCAGATATTTGAAATACTGATTTCATTTCCTTTGGATATATATTCACGAGTGGAATTACTGGATCCTATGGTAGTTTTTTTTTTTTTTTTTTTTTTTGAGGAATCTCCATACATTTTTCTATAGTAGCTATACCTAGTCAGGTGCTTTTGAAGCATTTTTAAATTAGAAATCCCAATTATGTGTAAGACAGGGATAAAAAAACAAAGATATTAAATTGTGCATTTGTAATTCTCTACCCTACCCAATCCCCACATTGGCCTTCTAAGAAGAATGGATTACTGCTCACCTCATAAGCCACAGAGATGTAGTTCTGCTTATTGCAGGAGAATGTAGACAGGTTAATTGAAAGATGCCAAAAGAATATCAATTGCTCTATATAAAAAAGGCGGCCTAAGGAAAAAGAATTTTCAGAAAATTAAGAGATTTGAAGAGGCTATGGAATAAAAAGGATTTTAAATCAACAGATATTATGATTTGGAGGATTTTGAGGAGAGAGGTGAGTTATGAAGAATTTTAATAAATTTTTGCCAAAACTGGCCACAAAGCAGCCTCATTTTACATAAAACAAATAAGAGTCAAGCTTTTTGACTGAGGTGTCCAAAGATATAGCCTGGCCTGACCAAATACACTTAAAGCAAACTGCTTCCATGGGAAACTATTTCCTTTTCATCTTTGCAGATAGATTAATTCTTTTAAAGTAAAGCAATTGGAATCAGGCTTAGCGCTGAGCACAGGCAGGTGCCTGCTTGAGGTGGTAATTGGGAAGTTAGGAGATGGCCTTCCCGCTGATGCCATCTCCAACACTTTCTATGAGTTAAGACATCATCAACAGAGAATATAATCCTTTCTTTCACAGTTAAGGTGAAGAATTTAGTCTTCTACAATGAATTACCACCTCTACCAATATGTGTACTCAATCATAATATTTAAATATGGTTATATATGACAGTATAATGAAGGCAAACCATCTCCCTACCCCACTTAATTTTTAGCAGGGCTACAAATTTCATAATATTGGATTTAGGCTAAGTTTACAAAAAATTGGGTGTTTCTATTAATATCGGAAACAGCAAAACATAAAAATAATTAAACAATATGCATCAACTTGCATCCTAAATGTCTACAAATAGGAATTTATGTGTATATGTTTTACATATTTATATGTTTGAATATATTCATTTATATACACATGTACATATATATATATAACAATGCACTAAATAATTGAGATGTAACTAAACAAAAAAGGTAAATGTAATTACTACAGTAAAATATATTTAAAGGAAAAGAATATAGGGAGGGATACCACAGAAAGATACCCGTGCTATCAAGTTGGCAAGTGAGTTAGTTACTCAGTAATTTGATTAAACCTAAATTCTGATGGGAAAATAATTTCAAATTTATTTGATATTTTCAAAGGGCGGTGAAAACTGAAGACCCACAGCTCCCCAAAATGACGAGGAAAAGAAGAAAAGCCTGTAAAAAATGGGAAATCTTGAATACCACAGTATATAAGTCTAATTCAATGATTTTCTAAGTACGTATAAAATGAACTGCTTAGTTTATGTACTTTCTTCTTTATCACAGGACTGTCTATAAAACTAGGAAGATAAAAACATACAAAATGCTTTTGAAACTTGGCCTATAGTTATTATTTATATACTTCTGCATTATTAATGATATGTATTATAACTAATAAAAATATAAATAAAAATATTTATCCAGATATAGATTATTAGGACCCATTATTCTTAGAATCTGTTATCAATGCATTATTACATAACTTTCTCTGCTCTATATCACTTTTTGCAGAAATTAAAATGTAGTCAATTAAAAGGGTCTATAAAATATAAAATTATAAAATTGAAAGGGGGTATAAGCATAATGGCTCCTGGCATGAAGATGTTATTTTAAGAAGAAAGAATAAAGTCCCATTCTGGAAGGCAGTCCATCAATCTATAAACTGTTATTGTGTCCGTGGTCTATTGTAAATGGCCTTTAGAGAGATAGGTCTCCATGTCTTTTCTCTTATGACCTCCACATTACAGATCTCAGATTGTGACCAAGCCCACTGGAAACTATTTCAGTACCTGCCAAGAGAGAAGACCTTCCTTCAGGCTAGAAGAGAGGCAAATGGGAATGGTTAGACTCCTCAAGTGACCTTAGTATGCTCGATGCTGTTCTTTTTCCTGTTGAAGAGAATTTTTTTCTCTATATAAGTATTTATATAATTATAAGCATTTTATGTAAAAATTTATAAGTACAAATAAAAATCATGTTTAAATTAAAAACATTTAAAATAAAGGTATAAATAATCCATTCCAATTTTAAACTTATTTAAAATGTCCTTTTTGATACCTTGTTCATCAATTTTTATGATATAAGTATTCACTTGTTGCCCATTCTTCTTTCTTAACAAATAATCTCAGATGTAGTTTAAAATAGAATTTGAGATATTTTTGTCCACTGTTTTTCACAAAAGCTCTGGTGCCTCATGTTCAGGTTCACAAGCTTCTCATAAGAATATATTTTAATATTATAAAACAGAGGAGTGCAGGTTGCAAGCTGGGAGTTCTTGGGCAAAATCTGGTCCCTAAGTATGCTGGCCTCCACCTATAGAGGGTCATTTAAAAAAAAAAAAAAAAAATTTGAACTAATCCTTAGAAATTAAGAGATTTTACAGTATAGAAAAAAAAATCCAGATTCTAGTTCTCTTCTGGAAAAAAACGAGAGGATCCGGTAACACTAGGACACCTTTTAACATGGCTCGAGCTGACTAGCAGAGAATATGTACACCCAGCCTGCTTCATCTGTTTATGTTACCTGTTTAAATGCCACAGACTTTGAGTTTGTGAACCTATTCTATAAAAAGCCCAGGGCAAAGGATACTACTGGACATGTTTGAAAGTCTGTCTAAAAGCATACTTATATTTCTTCCATTCTTTTTACCCACATCTTCATTTGTTGTACCATCTCAAATTATATTGAGCTTGACTTAGCCTGTAGTATAATGCCATGTTCAAATACCTTATCATAGCAAGCTGTTCTTTATCAAGAGGTGCACTTAAAATTTAGTTGCATAGGTTTCTTGCGAAATTTTCATTTCACCCACTTTTGGAAGTTGCTGTTTTAGAGCAAAGCTTAATTAAATTCTTACTTTGTAAAACTACCAGGTGATATTTCTACACTCTAAGAGAATTGGTTGATTTCAAATGATATATTTATTATAAATGAACACTTGTGAAAAACATTTTGACATGCTATAAATGAATGAAAACCAATACCCAAAATACTTACAAAGGATTTGCATTGCATTTTATTCTGGAAATTGGAACATCTGTTCTCTAAGTGGACACATAAACCTTTTTAATTTTTATTTTTTTGCTTCCTCTTTAGGTGTATCTCAGCCTGCTGGCTGAACATGCCAAGAAAATATAAAAGCTCTTGAAAAGGAAGTCAAAGGAGACACCTTGGAGCCTGTGTTTCATCAGCCTGGGGCATTAGGGAAATCTAAGGAAAATGGAGATGAGGGTATGTCTGCTTCTGTGAATGAAAAGCAGAATTCTTCTTTTCTCCCTAAAGATAAGAAACAGCATCCATCTGACAGCAAAATAGGTAGGAAGAAGGGAAATGATGATCCTCCTTTGGCTGTCTCTCATCAACTGGAAAAAGTCTTACCTATGATTATATTTAATGACTATGGAGAATCATTATCAGAAAACATTACATTACAGAATCTCCCAGGCACAGTAGAAGCCTTTAAGCCAGCAAAAGGCAAATTTATTACAGAAGTGAAACTTGGGGCTTTCAATGTGCAAAGAGAAATCAAGAAAAACTTTTTCTGTAAACCAGGAATACAGTTCCCAACAAAAAAGACACATCCAAAATGTTGACAGCATTTCTCTCTCAGACCCATTCAGAGATGCTACAGTTCTAGGAGCTGCTTTCCTAAACATAAGAACATATTGGTGGAAGAACTAAAACCTGAGGTGCCATCTAAACATGAAGGAGAAATCGCCAGAACTGACAGCCCATTGCTGAAAGTAACCATTGAAAGAAAAGAAATTTAAAGTCAACTACATGAGTAAGACACAGAATATACTAATTAATATAACTCATCCTAAAAGAAAGGAAAACAGTAACTAAATACAGAAACATGTCCTCCAATCGCACTACTAAAGAACCTTTCACGTCTCCATCAAAGTCTGGTATTAGGTACCCTGAAATGTGGCAGCTTGAAAACAAGCATCAGAGTTGAGATTGTCTGTGTATCTCACCTCCTGGCATGTGTGGTGTCCCGAAGGAGAATAATTTTGATACAGTGGTGATTTCTCTAACCTCAACTCTGGAGAGAAAGAAAAATAAGCCTGACACACTATCTACAGTCTTAGATGATTGTGAGGTAGAATCTGCTATCTCTCAGCAGAAGGTCTTTAAAATTAGTCAGAACACCCCCAGAAAGAAACATTTCTCTGAGTCTAAGACTCTTCTCAAAAAAATTCTTCCTACTTCACATAATACCCAAAAGACCACAAGTTTAAGTAATGCAGATTTAAGTAAAATGCCTTTTGAGGACTCTAAAGATGTGGAAAAAGAGAGAAAAATCAACTTTGATATCCCAGGAAATATCACATCAGACTCACACATACAGCAAAGCACAGAAGGAATAAATTGTTTGCCAAATACCATTACTGACATCTTTCCAGTTCAAGATGGCAAAGACTTCAACTTTAGTTCTTCATCTTCTGTGAGCATGCAGCTCATAGAAGCAAAGGCAGCCAACGTCTACTGCAAAGGAAGCAAGACTCCACCTGCAAAGGAAGCAAGACTCCACCTGCAGAATGCTGTGAGAACTCAAATTCTGTATCTTTCCCTTCTAGTCAAACTTCTCTGTAGTCTTGCACCTCATTCAGTGCACCTCACTGGGCCACCAGACATTCAAAAACCTAAGGAAAACCCAGAGAGTACATTTTCTTTTAATCATTGTGCTGACTGTGTGATAGATTCTGAGAAGGAGCAGATTAATGTGACTGACAGAGACTTTAACAAAGCTATTTTACATAGTGACTCTCATGCAAAAGCACAGCAACTACTGGAAAGGAAGATTACGCCATGTCTTAATCTCAGGCCTGCCTCTGGCAGCAGCCTAGCAGCTAAGAGTCTGCTCAATGGTGTTAGCCACAGCACTGTGGAATGGAACCAGAGTCGCAGCAACTCATCCAGATAGCAGCCCTGAGCAAAACAAAAGCTCTAGTTATGACCTTCATAACTGATGAGTTAGAGCAAAAATTAGTTAAGATAAAGAAACTACAATTTTTTTTCTAATTGTCCCATGGGAATGAAAAAACCCTAAAGAGTGACCCAGCTCTCTGGAAAATGTTGAAAAAGACAAAAGCCAGATATTACCAGTGGTGAAGAATTTGTGCTACAGAGATTTTGAAGACCTTTCAAATGAAAATGATGACAAAGTCTGTTTTCAAATGCATTTTTCAGCAAACAGTGCTGAGTCCAACTGTGCAGTGTGTGCTTCAGATAATCTGTTTCTTATTGAGAAAACACCGACCAATGATGTCGACGTACATGGTAACCAAGATAAAGAAAACCTTGGACTAACCAGTTTTAAACAGGAGCCAGCATAGTGCTAAAGGATTGCATCAATGGGGCCAAATTCTAAAGAAGATAAGAACAAAAATGACTCAAAGGAAAATTACTGTCACCAAATACACATGTTGATGCCGCCTCAGAAGCAAGCTTTGAAAGGTATGGTGGTCTATACAGAATCATTAACTTTCATTATTTTTACATATTTTAGCTTTGGAAAGTCTTAAGATGAGGGCTTTTTTAAAATTGCTTGGGATGTTTTCTTTATTGCTAAAGATATATATTTTAGAGTTAGATGAACACAGGCAAGCATATATCAGTCTGTTTCTTTACATTATCACCCACTCCACCCATAAATAGTGCATCTCCAAGCCTGCAGTTTAATGTAAAAAAAAAAAATCAATTTCTCTTTAAAAGGTTGATATATTGCCAAATCAATTTTATAGGAAATGTTAGCCTTTGCCATTATTAAATAATCCACCATTTCTTTCCCTCTTGCAAGCCAAGCATGTTCAGAAGAATAGGAAGAATATGTTTGTAATAAAGTATATTTTTAAACCTTGCTGTGGTGTTACAGAGGCATTGTATGTATGTCTTGGGAGGCCATGTGGAATAGTAATTAAAACAAAGGACAAAAAACAGAAACGACCATGCCTAATCCTCACTGAGCCACCATGGGGCCTCTGACCTCCAGCAGACCTCTGACCTCCTGTGTGCATTACTTGGACCAAACTATTGATAGAACCCAGAAGCTCTCCAGACCTCAAGAAGGGCTAAGATGGAAGTTCGTTCCTAAGTACATAATTCTGCCTGTCTGCTTTCAATCTTGAATCAGCACTATATCATTTTGGTCACTTCATAGAAGGCCCTTGTTTTTTCACATGAGTCCAAATTATTTTATATTTAATGTTTGCATTATTCCATATTGTAAATTAAAATACATTTTGAATGAGTAAAAACTCCTTCCAAACTGCTGGTAATAATCCTAATAGCTTCAGAAATTATATTTGGAATGATGAAACTTAAAGGAGAAGGTATATTTTCTTTGTAGTTCTGTCTGTAGATTTTTGAATGAAATTAGTAAAATTTGGAAGTAGAAATAAAATACAAAAAGCATCATCAATTACGTAACTGTTAGAATAAAATGTGAAATTTGCTTTGTAGAGAGTAAGTGCCCTAGAACAGTATGAAAACTCTATGGTCATCTGCTTGATATGAACACCCTAAAGCAAGGACCATTAGTCATGGGGACTGCTTCCTGGTGCCAATATCCAGAAATCAGGATCAATGACATTAATCCCAACACTGGCTTCAGTCTATAGTTATTTGGAACTGCAAGGGAACCTGTAGTAAGAACAATTGTGCCTCCCAAAGGAAACACATGCTCACCTGGATGAATATATCTCCCAAGTTGACTCTCCTTCTCCCAGAGGCATGTTCCTCCCTGTCCTGCCTCTCCCAGTGAGAAACATTTCTTATGAAAATCAATAATTCAAGTCAGAATTCTCTCAAAGCTGATATTACACATAGATTTTGAAACTGCCCCATTTGGTAAACAATTCCAGCTACTGGTTCCCTGTGTTACTGATTCATCAAAAGGCTGTTCCTACAACTCTCTCCCTTTACCCTTCTCCTTGATCACTCTTCCAGCCATATTGACTTACTTCCTGGAATCTTCCAGCCCAGATCCACATCAGGCCCTCTGCATGGACTGCTCCCACTACTTGGACCAGTCTTCCCCTGTATGTCTACATAGTTCATTCTCATCTCCTCATCTCCTTTAGATTTTTACTCACACAGCATGTTCTCAGGAAGGTCTTCTCAGACCACTCCATTTAAAATTGCAATCTGAACCATCTTCATTACAGCCCAGGCAAACACTATCCTTTTTCCATTTATACATAGCACTTTTTGCCTTCTAATCTGCTATATGTTTTACTGGTTTATTTTGGTTTTGTTCTGTCTTCTTTCACTAAGATATAAGTTCCAGGAGGGCATGGATTTTTCCTGTTTTGGTCATTGCTATATTCATAAAATTAGATAGTACCTGTCCTGTAGTATAGGTGCTCCAATATTTATTGAATAAAAAATCAAATGCAGAGAAGTCACATCAGGTTTCTTTGAACAGTTCACATACCAAAACAAATAACAACAACAACAACAACAAAAACAAAAAAAAACCCAGGAAAATAGTTTAACAGTTATAATATTCATATATATACCCAAATATTTGAATCTATAAATGTTTGCATAGATTGAACTCTCCCAGAACTATGGATATCTTTAAACTTTATTCAACATTATTGTCTTTATACTACTGGCATCTCAGGCTAAACCTGGGTAATTTTTTCAGGGAGTATATTGCTTTGAGAAACTGGGACACTTTTGGGCTGTTTTACCAGAAAATTATAAAATTGATATAGGCATAAACTTATGCTTACATTTTGAAAAGGGGTCCTCTAACCCCTTAACATCTATGCATGTGCCTCAGATTCAGAGTCCCTGACACGAGTGTTCACGTAATATTTGTGTAGTTTCTTCCACCATGTGTGTGTGTTTAGAAATCAATTAGATTAGAAGTCACAATGTGAACTGTCTACAGGGGCCAGGCAGGTGATGTAAATGAGTAAAGCAGGCTGTATGTGAGCAAGTCTGGAGTGTTGGTGAACTAGCGTGTCCTTAGGGAAGGAAAACGCAGGTCCAGTACAGACAGGCCTTCTGACTTTTCCAAATAGCAGGAGACCTGCATTCTTTAAGGTATGAGTCTGCAGATCATGAGATTTGGGAGACATAGTACAAAGTAAACAATCTGTGACCTCTGAACTAGATAAACAAGAGAAGGTGGGTGTGGTATGGGAGTGTGGCTGGAAGTAGCAGCCATCGTGTTATAAAGGAAAGATACCAGTCAAACATTTAATAACTAAACACTGAGTTCTTCCTCTACCAGGTAAGGGCTATACGTTGTTGGGTAAAAAACTAGTTGCTCAAGCTTCATTTATTCAGCTGTTAATGGAGTGAATATATCTTTAAGAGCTCTGCCAAAGAACCAGAAATTCTATATCATAAAAAAATGTAATGAGGAAACCAAAAGTAGGCTAGCCCGAGAAAATTACAATGAGAAGGATTAGATATTTTACATGACATAGAAATAGCCATAAACAGCCCTTTGTATGTAATGTAACACAAAACTTACATACAATGTGTAAAATGTTTTATTTCTCCTAAAGTAGGAGTGATTCTAAGAGTTCACATCAAGGCACAAAGGTATAGAGGACTGCAAATCTGAGAAAGTTTGTGGTCCCATGCTCTGCACCAAACACTGGGAATAAAAAGATGAATAAAAAATTATTTCATTTCTCATAGCAGAATACAACTGTTGGGATAGTTTCCAGCAAACTGACTTCTGGTGAAATTAGGAGCTTTCAACACCCGTGCTGACGTCAACATATCTCAGCACACGCACATTCCAAGATCCCTGTTTCAGTGGCAATGCCTTTTCTCCATCAGGGCTCCTCCCAGATCTGCTGCTTTTTCGTGGTCTTCCCATTCACTTCCTAGGCCCTGCCCTGGCTTTCGAGGTGGTAGCTTTCCACTTTCACACTCAGGTTTGGTATCTCAGTCCATTTGCGCTGTTGTAGCAACATACCAGAGACTGAGTAATTTATAAAGAACATAAATTTGTTTTTCACAGTTCTAGAGGCTGAGAAGTCGAAGGTCAAGGTGCCGGTGTTAAGGGTCTGGTGAGGTATTAAGTGTCTTGCTGCTACCAAGATGGCTCCCTGTTGCTGCATCCTCACGTGGCAGACACAGAAGGGCAAAAAGTCCTAACTAGTTAATTCTAGCCCTTCTAAAGAATACTAAGCCAATTCATGAGGCCAGAGCCCTGGAGAGTTAATCACCTCTAAAGGCCCTACCTCTTAATAATATCACATTGGATCTTAGGTTGCAACATACAAATTTTGGGGGGACACATATATTCAAACCATAGCAATTGGTAAAACATTTGTGTTTTTTAGTGGATTAATATATTGTTGCTACAAAGTGATAGTGTGTATTTTAACAGAGTCCCTCAAGAGATTTGAATGTCTTCATTTCAGTACAAATTGCCTGACTCCTTGAAAGGCTTGATAAATATCTACTGGGTATTCATGGAATAAGGGGGAGGCTCACATGTGAAGGAAGATTACTGAGATGTAGATTCAATGCATCACATAAAAACTTTCTATCATATTGTAGTATACAAGGATTAGACTGACTCAATAGGGAATAAATTTGAGTCTGGGGTGTGTTCAAGCTTATACTGAATGATTACTTCGTAAAAATCACCTTCTATATTCTTTGCAAACCTAAGAGTTCACAAACACCAAACAGGACAGTGGAAATGATACTTTGTAGTTGGTGGGCATTTCAGTGGTTTTCAGATCACATTTTAACACACACTGTATCCTTTCCCCTACTTTGAAAAGATCAAAAGTATATGAAAAGATCCTGGAGGAAAAGTCTTCCCACCATATCCCAGGGCCATACTATCACACATAGTTTCCTAGGTCCATACGATTTCTTTTGTACTCCACACTTTCAAAAAAGAATTGCTATTACATGTAAAATATTTGATATCAGAAAATTATCTTCCTGATGAATGCCTTCATAGTTAACCTAGACTGTCAATCTCAAAAAATAGGGGAAGTAGAACAAGCATTGGAGAAATGGCCAGAGATCAGTTCTATATTAGTTTTAAAAGTTCCACCACTCTGTCACATTCCAGCGAGCAAAAGTCATCTTGCTCATTGTGGCCACTCCAATAAACATTAGAAATTAGTATGTAGAAAGTGAACACTGAATATTATAGAACGAATGTTGTTTTCCTGTCACCCTCATAAGAGTAGGAGTCCACCGTAAAGTAATAGAAAATGAATTAGGCAATGGTTCTTCCTCCTCACCTGTTTAACCTCAACAAGTGAATTGTATCTTATTTTATTTTTTTAGAAACAGGGTCTCACTGTGTCACACAGGCTGGAGTACACTGGTGTGATCATAGCTCACTGTAGCTTCAAACTCCTGGGCTCAAGCGATTCTCCCACCTCAGCCTCTCAAGTAGCTCAACAACACGTGCATGCCACCACACCCAGCTAATTTTAAAATTTATGGATAATTCTTGCTATGTTGCCCAGGCTGTTCTCAAACCTCTGGCTTCAAGCAATCCTCCCTCCTCAGCCTCCCAAAGTGCTGGGATTACAGGTGTGAGACACCTTGCCAGACCTCTGACAAGTGAATTTTAAGTTGTTACATCAATGGATATTAATAATTATATATATATTAATAAATACACTTATTTCTTTATAGATATATCCCATTTGTTAAATAGTTCTGAAAATAAATTTTGATATTGATAAATTCTATTTTAATTTGCAAAAATCCAATTGTAAGTTCTCATTTGCTGCTGGGAATAGAATAAAAGTAAAGGTCAAGAGCTGGCCTCTTTTAAAATGTGTATTTCCTGCTTTTCATACAGTATCAAAAGGTAACAGCAAATAAAATCTTAACTTTAACCCATTACATTACTTTCCAGGAATTATATGTTTTCCTGTTTTTGTTTTTGTTTTTTTACTTTTTCAGTTACTTTTTTAAAGTTTGATTGTACTGCAG
Source organism: Macaca thibetana thibetana (assembly GCF_024542745.1). NCBI lineage: Eukaryota > Metazoa > Chordata > Mammalia > Primates > Cercopithecidae > Macaca > Macaca thibetana. The sequence goes on from NC_065583.1 coordinate 78,072,383, forward strand.
TAGTTTAGGGTTTCTTTCTTCTAATACAGTTTCGTGATGTCATGGTTTGTGATGACAGAAAGCAGCAGTTTGGAACTATATAAAGTATTTCAAGCTGTTATTGATTCAAATATAAAATTAACAAAGCCTTCATGCATTTTGGCATTTTTTTACTTTTCTTCATTTTTAGCCAGCATATGCAGCAAAAGTATTATGAAATTTGTATACTCCTGATTAATAAAAAGTCAAACCATAAGTACTTGAGTTTAATAGAAAACTCAATATCATAGATTATAATTACACATGGTATTCAGGTAATAACATTTTATTTCTTTACTGAGAGTTTAGGGGACATACTTAACAATTTACTTGCATTTCTCCATACTAACTAATATAGTATCAAGCTAATACCCTAGGAATACCTGTTGAATTGAATCCACTGAGGCAATGCTTGGTGATCACCCTCCCCATATTTTTCTCCAATAAGTCTATTTTTTTTAATGATACATGACTCTTTTTGTTAAGTAATACAAGTTTGACAGTAAACCGTAAAAAAGTTGAATGAAATTATCTAGTCCTAGTCTACTGTAATTATATGTTTCAATGACTGGACTATATGATATTTATGTCTTGATTTACCTATCTTGAAAATGTTGTCTCACTTTCATATTTAATGTGGTTTAATCTAGATTGGTATTTGGAAATAAAGAGTATCTGAAAGTTACCCAGGAATTGGTCCAAAGAGGTGGAAGAGCTAGTGATGGTTCCCAGGAAGAAGCAATTAACCAGTGGGCCGGAAGGAGGGAGCAATACAAAGAAGGCAAAAGACCCAGTTCAGCAGTGGGGAGCTCATTTGCCAGCAACATCACAGAAGAATCCAGTGAGTAGACAGCTTCTTTTCCAAAACCATAGCAAATACAACGACTTACTGAAATGTAACCAGTCTCCCGTCCCTTTATCTCCAGAACATAAACTCTTGCTTGAACGTGGCAATATAGTGATTATAAACTTTTATATAAAACATATTTTTGGAATCATTGACTATTATCCGCTAAGGAATTTCAACTTGGTAAATTCCTTTCTTGAAAACACACGACTGCCTGCTAAGGGCTGCTTTTCTCTTGATACTAAAAAAACTAGCTATAGGGTCCTTTATTGAATTAAATTTGTATCCTATTTCTAGAAATTTGAGCTGGTTTACAAAAATATGTATAATGTAAAAGAATAAGATAAATGTGTTTAATTATAAGCAACATTTTTTCTTCTAATTTTAAAATTTCTTAAATGAGGGAGTCTGTTTCAATGGATGTGTTCTTGATAATGTTTCTCTTTCTATTGAGAGTCTAAATCTCAGTCCCACAGTCAGTGGCAACTGAAAGTGAAAGATAGCTTGCCAATTGGAAATCCAACTGAAGGGAAAACATGGGTTAAAGAAATAGAATGGGGATTTGTACAGTTAGCACATACTACCACTAATCTGGCTGTAAGATTCTAACAGCTAAAGTTGTTAAAAGATACTTATCCAACGAATAGACATTTGCTATTTGCATATTATTTACCAAAACAACCCAGTTGTTCAGGAAAACACTGATACTGAAATGAGCAACTTTTATTAAAGAGAGAAAAGCAAAGGACAGTATCATGATGCCAAGAAAAATGTCTTTATGAAAAGACAATAGTGATTATCCTAGGTTGTGCCAATGACACAACTACAATTCATGAAGGCAGTGGTATAATTTATTCAGAGCAAGTTAGAAAGTTGGCACAGGTTAGGGATTGAATGTAGCTGTAAATGTGTGGACAAAGATTATAAGGAACTTAAATAATTAAACACTGTACTATATTATCACCACCACAGCCTTCTTATATTCATATAAACAGTGAAGAATCCAATTTAAATGCTCCGTTTTGTCCTGATAATTTTTATTCTTGTTCCTCAATCAATGTCTCAGTTTTCCAGTGGCTTCTATTTGGCAGCAAGGACAGAAGATCTGGAATCTTACATTTTTATTTCAACATATACTACTTTATAGAGTTGTTTTTATTATCCCTTTACTGTTCATATGCCCTTGAAATACTTCCCTGGAGAATATACTTCTTACATTAGACTTCCAATAAAATAATCCCAGTACTATACATTTGTTCTAATGGTTCTAATGTTTTTTTTCTTCCACTTCTATTTCCCCTTCCCCTTATCAACTGATGCATTTATATATTCTAGAATTTAGTGTATATTTTTAAGAATTACTTTAACAATATTTAATGTATTTCAATAATTTTTCATCAGTTTTGCTTTTTTTTTTTTTTTACCAATTATTTCTAACAGGACTTATTTTATTTTCCTTTTTAACTATAGTAATCTTCTAATATTTTTTCCAGAGACATTCTGTGGGAGGTAAATTGAATTCTTTTATATTTAAAAATGTATTCATTTTTCTCTTAATACTGAATGATAGTTTGGTATAGAGTTTTAGGTTCAAATTACTGAAGAAACTGATTGTCTTCCTGTAGCTAGTGGTATTGATCAGAAGTCTGAATCTGATTTGATTCTCACAAATTTTGTCACTAATCCAGTGTTGTCTCTGGTATTGTTCAGGATTTTCTCCATATCCTTGGTTTTCTAAAATTTTTCACTAATCCAATGTTGTCTCTGGTATTGTTCAGGATTTTCTCCATATCCTTGGTTTTCTAAAATTTTCTTCTACTGGGACTCTCAGTGTTTGTATTTTGAATATTTTTTCCTGTTTGGCTACTTAAGGTTGATTATTTCTTTCTTCAACTCTCATAAATTGTTAGTTTTTTTTTTTTCAACTATGAATTTCCCTTCTTTTTTGCCTTCTGGTGGCATGTTTTTCAGATAGACTTTGAAACTTTTGGATCTCTCCCCCATATGCCTTAACTTTCCCTTTTTTGCATCTCTTCATACTATATTCTGAGAAAACTCCCTAGTGCCATCTTCCAGCTCAGCAATTCATCCCTCATCTAAATCCTTTTTGCTCTCAGCTTGTTGTTTTTTAACTTTTTTATTTCAACAACTCTATTTTTAATTTCAAAAATCTCTAAGTGGCTCTTTTTTATCGAACTGTTCTTATTTTTTTATACTTCTGAGAACATTAAGCATATTATATAAAGTTTTAGTCAAATTGCTCTATCAACTGTTTCCTCAAATATGCATTTCACATTTTGCTGAGTTTGTTGTCTTTCTTTCACAGTGTTGGCTTTTCCCAAATACTCTGTGATTTTCACCTGGGTGCTCATTCTTTGGTTCCTTCTCTATCCACTTGATTGCTGTCTCTAATTGAGCGATCCACATGGGCAGGCAGCAAAGCATCCACAATGGTTTTTGCTATATTCAATGGTGTGAATAAGAATGCTTCAGGCTGCAACAACTGAGTTCTGCCACAGGATAGTCCATATCCCATCTCGGTGGCTTCGGACATCAATCTCTGACTTTTTTCACACGCTCATTTGTTCTGGGCTAGAGACAGGTACAATCCTGTCTATTGCTACTTGATCTGTGGTGGAGCTCAAAGTGGACAGTGTGTAGGCATCAAACTATCTAGGTGTTTGTGCCATAATACCCTAATTAATTACCCTCTTGTCTGCACCTGAGACTTCTCTGGCCCCTGACTTCTCACTCTTTGGGCATGGTTCCTTCTTGATGCTCCCACTATTCGGCATCAAAACATGCTCACATATATTTTTTGCTGTGATTTCACTCCATGGTTGACAGGTTGATTCCGGATTTCAGGTATTTCCCAGTTTCTGACATAATGAGAATTACCTTCTTGTTTTCAAATACGTATCTGACATATACCATACTACATGCAGACACACCCTCTATATCCTTCCTCATAGTTCTCTGGATTTTGAAATGCCTCTTTTTTATTATGCATAAAAATTTAGCTGCAACTCTTGTTTCTAAATATGTGTAATTGAACTTGTCATAGTATATGTAAAATGAGAGACACTGCAGGAATAGGTCATAGGGAATGTGCGTTTTCCAGCATTTTTATGAAAATGGGAGACTGGTTCGTGCTTACTCCACTATCTTGAAACCATCTCTGAGAATAGCTTCCATTTGTCCCTCTAGAGTCTTCTTCCACCCTTCTCCACCTTTCTCTTTGCCCCAGGAGTCTCATTTATTTGGACTACATCAAGGGGCTAATTTACCTTCTGACATCCTGTTGGAGTTGACCAGTGTGGAGGATCAGGAGGAGCCTGGAAGGAGTAGAGTGAGGCCCTGTTATTATTGCCTCTGGTCTCTTGTGGTGTGCCAAGGGCTAGCTGTGTCCCTAAAGCCACACTCCTGTAAAGTGGCCCTCTCCATACTGCCTTCTGTGGCTGTGTGTTCTAGTAAATGGTACCTGCTCCATCCTGTTATCCTTTTAGTGTTGGATGGACTAGTCTTTATTCGACTCTATCACACCTAATTTCATTAAATCCTGTCCACACTTTGTAAATAGTGATTTCTACTGAATTCTCAAACTACTCGTTTGAGGGTGTCATATTTTTCATGTCACAGCTCTATGATATACCAGTGCTCTGTTCTCATATTACAGCAATGATGCTGTTGAATGCCAGGTCATCAAATATCACCAATATAGCCCATTGATAAAACACAACTATTTATTGCTTACAGAGATATGAGATGATTTACTCCCAATAGAACTTTGATAGTATCTCAGAGGGGGAAAGGCAAAGTTGGATTTTATTAAGAATTAGGAATTTGGTTTAATACAGACCTTTCAATGTGATAACTTGTTTAGAATTGGAGAAGGATTATGATTTAATAGTTTAGGACTGATGGAAATGGCAAAGTAAGGATTTTGAGGCTTTCAAATAGTCTAAGATAACAATATGTTGGTGCTTCCTATTGAGGAATTGATGTTTTGGGGTGAAGTACTGAATAATAAAGTATTTACCTGGCCAAGGGTCTCAAAGAAGAAAGACTGTGCTAACAGCTGTGGAATGATGTCATGTTAATTTTGATGAAAAAATAATGCTGGTAGGTAGTTTTAATATTCAGTGTCCAAGCCACGAAAGGGGATAGAGGTGTTTTGTTTCCCATGTACTATAATTTTCCCTAGTCTGGAGGTGAATAAATACCTGAAGTTTCACTAAGATGGATTCCTCAAACTGTATTTCCTAGACAGCAATATACTTGAACTGCCATTTATATTTTTCTTGGCCTTCTGTTTCACAGACTTGCAGTCTTTGAAAATGGTATTTATTTTCATGTAAGAATACAGCTCTTATGCATGTAAATTCAGTATCAGTTGTCTATGATTGGTTCTTTGCTTCCAGGTCCACCAAAGAATATACTCATACAAAAGCAATAGTGAGAAATACAGAATTTACTGAAGACATCATAGGAGACACAGAGGGAGTCTCTGTATTACACACCTCACAGTAAACAACTTGAAATCCCCTCCAGATATTGCTTTGCTTCAAAGGCCCCTGAGCTGCCTTGTAACCAGTTAAAAAGACCCTGTTATAGCACTGCTTCCCTCATATAATACTGATAGTCATTGGTTTTTATTTTATTTTTCTGAGTTTTTCCTTTGATCCTTAAAATTCCTCTTTATTATAAGCAGAGAAATTCAACTGAAGTTTATACCTCTAAACCTGTGCACCAAAATGATCAAAGTGTTTAGCAATTAACCCCAACACTACAGTAATTACCATCTACCCATCTTAAGAACTAAGGATAAGGAAACTGAGGGATGAACAATTTTGTTATGAGAAAAACAAAATGTTGTATGTAGTCATAAAAACTTATTACATATAGTAATAGCTTCTGTATTACCTAGAACAATTTATGATTGATCTAAACTGATCTAAAGTAATACATTAGATTGTATTACCTAGAACAATTTATGATTGATCTAAACTGATCTAAAGTAATACATTAGATTGAAAAGAAACTTAGTTTAGTTTAACTATAGACTATCTTCATGTGTCACAGAGAATGGAATTCACTTCTCTAATTTTGATGTCCTTCTAGTTCATTCTAGTACAGAAGGACCAGTTTCTTCTAGTTCACTGTATCCTTCAGTTACCTGGACTCTTTCAGTTTAAGCCTGCTGTTTTATGGCCAGGGTCTTCATTACTGGTGCTCTTAGACATTCATGTCTGCTCTGCATTTCTTGAGCAAAAGAAACCACCACAGGTTCGCTAGAGGCAGCTCCAGTGGCCCACAGAGGCGAACTATGCACATTTTTCTAACCCTGCCATTCAGCAACAGCAGGTTTAGTAGCTGACATTGGCAATGGTGGGAGTGTTTATACAATGGAAACTGGCAAACACTGCAAATCAGGGAATTTTTTCCTTTTAGAAAGTCACTTAAATAATTTACTAGTACCCCAGTTGAAATAACACAGAAATCAGCTGTATAACTTATACAAATTCTAATTTCATGCCAAAATAACACAATCATTTTAATTCAAATAATGATTCTGTTTTCTTTTGGGTCAATTCTGCTTTGAATGAAAGCTTATATGTAATAACAATTTGTTTCATCTTAGGCAGAAGAGAATTGAAATGTCTACCATTTCTATTTTTCATTTTATCCAAACTACAACACACTGAAGGCGTGTTGTATTTCTACAGAAACTTTTCAGTAGAGACTGCAATTCACTAAGAGCTGCTGGGGCTAGCATTGCTTAATGTGTGGTTTAAATTTTATCTCATTTATAGAGTCAGGATATGCTACTAACCCATGACTTAAAACCTGACAGCTTTATCGAGCATCATTACAGCTGGTGTTTTTCACTCTGTTAATCTCACTCATCTCTGACTTCCTACATAATAACTGGAAAAGACATTAGGAATGACATATTTATGTGTGTGGACACAGTTGATCAATCCATCTAGGCTGTGAGGAATGCTGACTAAGGCACACCAGGTAAATAACTTGAAAGCTGTAAACTAAAGTCAGAAAGGCCTGCAAAATGGAGCTCTGATTTTTATAATCTCAAATGGTTCCTGTATCACAAACAGATGTGGAAAGAACTTGGGTCTAATCATGCAATGATACTTGATAGCAATTCCCTTATTTCATTCAGCTATTAAAATTATCATGAAAATGTATTTTCCAAATATTACTTTGCATGGAAATAGGAAGAATGAAAAGAGAGAGAGAAAGAGAGAGAGAGAGATAGAAACAGAGAAAGACAATAAAGAAAGGCAAAATAATTCTGGCTTCTAATTATAAGAGCTAACAGTTATGACGTGCTTGTTAAATGTCAGGCACTATTCTAGGTGCTTTCAATGTATTGGCTTCTTAATTCTCCCAACAACACTAAGAGATAAATACTATATCTTTCTCCTCATTTTACTAAATGAGGAATCTGAGTCATGGAGAGGATAAATGACTTGTCCAAGTTCACTCAGCTGTGGTTAATGGTGGATCTGAGTTTCAAACCCATATGGCCTGAACAGAGTCTATGCACCTAAACCCTACAACACACTGCCTCCACTTGAACTTTTATATCTAGCCCTGGTCTCTCTTTGGGAAAGTCCAATCAGGGTTTCACTTCATTATATAACCACTTTTTCATTATCTTCAAATAATACAATGAAAAGAAAGAGGTATGAGAATGTCTAAAGACACCTGGGACTGGCATAAGTATTTTATCTTTTTTATTCTAAAGTCAAAAAGTAATAATTAAGATGAAGCCTAGTGTTTAAATTTTTCAAGGACAAAAACAAACACAATGTAAGTAATAATAAGCATGTTTAAGAGCCGATTTTGTCTTAAAGTTTCATTTATTAAAAGGTTCATCTAGCAAACCAAATTTTGGTGACAAAGGTATTGTGACAAAGACATATTTGGATTTGTTTTCTGTTTGGCTCAAAGTTTCACAGGGACAGTTATTGAGAAATCTAGCAGCTCTAAGCTTGCAGCAGGTGTGTGGCTTGCTGCTCCATTGGATTTTAACACAAATTTTATGTCTCAGTTTATGTAAGAATATGTTGATTAGCTCTGTCTTGGTAACTGAATGAACAGAGAGCTGCTCATCCACATAATCAAATCTGTTCGTAAATAAGTGAGATGTATTAACAGTCTCATGCACGCTGATAAAAACGAAGATCACTATAATTTACAGACCCACCCTCAGACCTTTACATGATAGGAAGTTGATTACACATCCACCGTGGAGAACTATTGCTCATGGAAAAAAATATATAGATAAATCAGTAGGCCCAGAAAGCTGTGTAAGTTATATTCATAAAATATTTATGAATATTTTAATATAAAATGTAGCTGACTTTTTAAGGCCAAGGATATAGGACATAAATCAAACAAGGAGAGATACTTTAATACTTTAAAATCCTTTAGGGCTTCTGTACCTTTAGCAAATACTATTGTAACACAACGCTTTGATTTATCCTTAAAGCTCAGAAAGATAGGTTAATAAATTACTATAATTTTTTTTGGTTTATTCCTCCTACCCTTCAAAGTCAAACATCACACTCAGACTTACTCAACAAATGAAAGCAAAAAATTCTTAAGGAGTTTTGAAATATGACATATGGAGGAAGGCATCCTATATCCTGGTTTCAAGTATTCCATTACAAAGTTTTTATAATTTGTATTCCAATAAATAATATGTCCCACAAAATAATCATATAACTAACATTCCCACTTTATCATTGCATAATATACCCATATGTCATCCCTCATTTTCATACATGCACAAACTTGTTTACTCCGTCAGCATAGTCTATCTTGCTAGTACCTGCTTCTCTGTGCCCGGCCACTTGTCTAGACCATATTTATCCACCTCTCCCCCACCCCATAGAAAGATTATCTACTTCTCAAGGTCTGGTCTTAAAATATTCTTCTTTCCCACAGCCATAATCACTCTACTTCCTGTGAACTTTCTTACCTCAATTTGAGTCCCTTGTCTTACTCATCAGTCTATCCCAACTGTGCCTATAATTTCGGCTTACTCATGAGACAAAAATTATTCTAAATCAATTCAATTCAATAAATGAGTAATGAAGGTATCCGAAATTGCTTTAGCTTTCAGATGAGTAGTGCAATCTCATTTGGTGCACAAAATAAAAAATACAAGAGCCAACTTTACAGATATTTGGGGTTTGGAAAAAAAAGATATTTGGACTTTGTTCTTGAATGTCTGCAAGCAAATTGTGTTCTTGGATGCTTTGTCCATATACCACCCTTGGTCATTTTGACACAAGTTAAACAAAGGTTTGAGTTAGGAACCTATTGTTGCATTCATCTTTGTGTTGGGGCAATGACTAACACTTACTCTCTTCAGTCCAGTGCCAGGAAAGCAGAGGTGGAAATGTAGAGGCAAAAAAAAAACAAAAAAAACAAAAAAAAAAACAAAACAGAACCATTAGGAATGATTCTCTTGCTCTAGTGACAGCAAGAGAACCATTTCTTCCATGGCTGACCTACAGCAGACAGTGGAGGGGAAGAAGGAGAAATCTTTATCTAGAATTTTTTTGGAAAAAAAGCACTGGAGCAACTGTGGTGTAAGAGAAACAATGGAAAGACAGGAGAATAAGGACAGAATGTTTTGTTGTTCTTTAAAAAGCGTTACTATGATTTTCAAAGCCCACCCTCTTCATGGTATTTGAGAAATACAAGTAAGTGATGTACGCTTTTCTTGAAAGTATATTTTGGTTATTCAATAGTGCTTCTTTATTCTGCCCCCTTGAAAGACTGAAAGGCTTGGGACATGACTTTATTCAGGTTTTAACCTCCTCAACAGAGCCACAAAGAAATGCTGGGAAAGTAATATAGAAATTCACTCTCATTTTCCTTTCTGCCACAGCCTTCCACGCTATCCAAAACACTCTTGAATACACAGAAAAACCCTAAGTGCCATGAAAGAAACTGTTAAATACAACTGTACATGCCTCCCTGTGTGCTTTACTCTACATATAAGACCACAGTGAGTGTTTTAGGAATGAACATTTTGCATTGTCTTCTTTGGGGCACAGAGAAAAAAAAATAGTGATTTTTTTTTTTTCCACTTAATAATCCTTTCTCATGTACTTGGAACTTTGAAAGGGACTCTAAAGCTAAATTTTTTACGTGATTTCATCTTGACCCTTAAATACTAATATATGGATCTTGCCAATTACTTTTTGTGTATTTTTTCTTCACAAAAGGAAATAGTGCTTCCACTAATGAACAGGCTCCCATACCTTAGGCCTTGAAGCAATACCTGTCTTGATTTGCAATATTTTGACATTATGTAAGTTCTTCCCAGGAGAACTATTTTTTAAAGTTAGCGACTTATTTTTGAAGAGGACACTCTCTTCATTAATCCAGACTTCACCCCTGCATGCATTCAACTACTTTCCCACCTTAACCATCAGAGCGTGGATCTTCTCACCATAATGTAATTGATGTTATCAACTTTTCTGCTTGCTCCTCAGTCACTTCAGAAGAGGGCCATTCTTTGGCTTTCTAATTGATATTGAGGAGAAAGGATTCTACACAGAGAATTTTCATCAGCAGCCTGGGTTTTCTGAGGGGATGATGTGAATCCTGAGGATGGTCCCAGATGTCTTAGTAAAAAACCTCACCCAGTAGCCTGAAAGGACTCTACAATTATGGTAAAATGAATATGTCTTAGAGAACATGTAGCCAGCCTCCAGTCTCTCTGAAGTCAGCAAACATAGACACCGGATGGAGTGTTTGGGGAGCTGAAATACGTATGATTCCATCTGACTATACATGTACCATGTGTTTCTTAACATCATGAAAGAATCTGAAGCTATTAAAATAAAAGCTGTATTAATAGCTCATTCAAACATAGAAGGGTAATTCCAAAGTTGGAATAAAGATTAAAGATTAACAGAGTCAAGAGTCTGGGTTCATCCTGTGAATAAAAAATACTTATTAATTTGATAAAATGTACCAGACAGTATAAAGAAGTAACAAATTACCACTTAGTATTCCAGTTCTACAGTGTAACTGTTTTATTGTTTCTGTATTGTCTTGTTAATACAATTGGGTCTAGTCTGGTTTGTAAACATATATGAAATATGCATTTGGTATTATAATGTATTTATTTTAATGTACTGTATATGATTTTATGGCCTTTTTACATTTGATAATATATTTAATAACTATACCTTTATTTAATAAGTATGTATTTTTACACATTTCATTGATATTCTAATAATTCCATGATATTCTTATAAGATTAATTTAGTGAACTAAAAATTAATAGCTATGTATATTTTCCTAAGACAATAATGGTTTATAATTAAAAAGCAAACTTATGCTTCAATTACAAGCTTCAGCATGTGAAATTATTATTTCAGTCCAATCTTTACTACAAAATTTGAACTTTTGTGAATTTCTGTTTTATTGGTGTAAAGAGCCTTCATAAATAGTAAACGACTTATTTATTTTTTAAATACATATTTTATTGCAGTAGCTTTTATGGTACAAGTCATTTTTGGTTACATGAATGAATTGTGTAGCGCTGAAATCTGAGATTGCACATCCATCACCCGAATAGTGTACATTGTACTGAATATGTAGCTTTTTATCCCGTGATCCCTTCCCAACGTCCTGCTTCTGAGTCTCTAAAGTCCATTATGCCACTAGGTCTGCCTCTGGGTACCCACAGTCTAGCTCCCACTTACAAGTGAGAATATGCAATAACAGAAATAATAAACAATTTACCTCAAGCAAGTGTGGATTCAGATTGAAAAGAATACTTTAAATTATACAATCATGAATTTAACAAACACTATGCCTAATACGTTCCAAGCACTAAGTGGAGTTGCTAAAGATGGTTGAGAATACGACAGGCTCTGTGAAGAGGTACGTAACACTTTCAGTACAAGCATCAGTATGTGTTTAATTTCATCTTAACCTCACTTGTACTGCTAAGATGTAACCATTGTTATATATAATATCATTTTGTTTTAACTGTAGAGTAAAATATAACCTTTCTTAGTTTTTTATTATAAGTATGAAATTCAACAGTGGAGGATTTTATCAAGGAAAAGTTGTAAATCTGAATTTTTCTATGCATACATAAGAGGATACAAGGTTTGTATTTTGCACATTTAGAATGCTTAAGTATAGTCACATAATAATATGAATGAATTAACCTTAGCCATTCATTGAAAAATAAGCATGGGATTTTAAATCTAAAACTTAAAGTATCCAGCAAAAAGATGAGCACTGGCTGAAGGCTCAGATGATTGTTATGTTAGCATTTTTTAGCCATAAAATATTTCTAAATTAAGGTATGTACATTGTGCTTTTTTAGACATAACGCTATTACACACTTAATAGACTACATAGGTGTAAACCTAACTTTTACATGCAGTGGGAAACCAAATAATTTATGGATATGAAAGCAGATTCTTAATGGAATCACAGGGCACACAACAGAGGAACCCTGAAGCTGACAACAAAGGAAAATGAAATGCAACCCTGGATAACAATGAGACCAGATAAGGCATTAGGGCATAAGGGCAAAGCAGGAAGGCTTGTAATCCTCCTGAGGTCATACTCCTCCCTCCGTCTGCCCCATGCTGTCCCAGCCTTCAGGTACACAGGGCTCTCCCAGTCATTCAACAAGCATTTTTAGGGTATCTACTCTGTTGCCTCTGGGATCCTGCATGAGGATAAAATGATGGGTAAGATACAGTTTCTGACTGGGAACTCACAGTCCAGATTAGGAGATAGACACACAAATAACTGACTATAATGTAATTCAGAAACTCCCTGGTTGCCCTGGGTTCTCTCTGTTATAACCTTGTTATGTCTCCCCTGTGGCACCATGGTGGGTGTGGATATCTTTATCTTATATTTCTACCAACCTAACCATTCTAGCTCCAGTTTTTTGAAAGCACTGATCTCAGATTATTCTTCTGCATATGGATATCCAGTTTTTCCAGCACCATTTATTGAAGATACTGTCCTTTCTACAATGTATGGTTTTGGCACCTTTGTCAAAAATGAGTTTGCTGTAAATGTATTGATTTATCTCTGGGTTCTCTATTCTGTTCCACTGATCTATATGTCTGTTTCTATGCCAGGACCTTGCCATTTGGGGAACTATAGCTCTCTAGTATAATTTAAACTCAGGTAATGTGATTCTTCCAGCTTTGTTCTTTTTGCTTAGGATAGCTTTGGCTGTTCTGGGTCTTTTGTGGTTCCATGTAAATTTTAGGATTTTTTGCTATTTCTATGAAGAATGTCATTGGTATTTTGATAGGGATTGCATTAAATCTGTAGATTGCTTTGAGAAGTATGGGCATTTTAACAATATGGATTCTTCCAATCCATGAATATAAAGTATCTTTTCATTTTTTTGTGTCCTCCTTGATTTCTTTCATCAGTATTTTATAGTTTTCATGGTAGAGATCTTTCACTTCTTTGGTTAATTTCTAGATATTTTGTTGTATTTGTAGCTATTGAAAATTGGATTATTTTCTAGATTTCATTTTTTCAGATTGCTTGCTGTTGGCATATAGAAATGCTACTGATTTCTGTATGTTGATTTTGTATCCTGCAACTTTACTGAATTTGTTCATCGTTCTAATAGTTTTCTGGTTGAGTTTTTAGGTTTTTCCAAATATAAGACCATATCATCTGCAAACAAGGATAATTTGGATGCCCTTTATTTCCTTGTCTTCTCTGACTGCTCTAGCTACGACTTCCAGTACTGTGTTGAATAACATTGGTGAAAATGGGCGTCCTTGTCATGTTCCTGTTCTTAGAGGAAAAGCTTTCAGGTTTTCCCCATTCAGTATGATATGAGCTCTGTGTCTGCCATGTATGGCTTTTATCATGTTGATGTATGCTCTATACCCAGTGTTTTAAGGGTTTTTATATTGAAGGGATGTTGAATTTCATCAAATGCTTTTCCAGCATCAATTGAAATGATCATATGGTTTTTGTCCTTCATTCTGTTGATATGATATATTACATTCATTGATTTTTATATGTTGAACCATCCTTGAATTCCTAGGATAAATCCCACTTGGTCATGATGAATGATCTTTTTAACATATTGTTGAATTTGGTTTGCTAGTACTTTGTTGAGGATTTTTGCATCAATGTTCATCAGTGATATTGACCTATAGTTTTCTTTTTTTGATGTCTTTTTGTCTGCATTTAAAATCAGGGTAATACTGGCCTTGTAGAATGAGTTTGGAAGTATTCCCTCCTTTTCTATTTTTTGGAATAGTTTGAGTAGGATTTGGTCCATGTAATTTATACAACAGAATTTGAAACTTGACATTATCACTTCCATTTAACAGATGAATATATTAAGCCACTAAGTAATTAAACTAGCCTATGGTTATATAGCTATAATCATGGGAATAGCAGGATTCAGATCTCAGAATTTTTACTCTAGAACTAGTTATTTTGCTATGATTTATATCAGTTAGGATTCTCTGTTGCAACTAACAGAAAAACTGACTCACAGTATGTTAAGCAATGAAGGGGATGAATTGAATCACAAAAGTTGAAGGCTTGGAAATAGCACAGGTGTTTTATTTGTTTTGGTGGCTCAAAGTTTTCATCAAAAGCATAATGTCTTTCACCTCCTTCCTTGGTGTTGCAGACTTTCCATTTGGATTTAAAACAATCTCGGCAGTTTGACCCTTCACATTGCAAATCATAGAGTCAGAAAGAGTGGAGACAGGCTTCAAACCTCAAATGTCATCATTTTGCCATGTCTCTTGGGGACCACTGTGAGCTATTTCACTTAGGCTAAATGCAAGGGGAATGGAATTGTCCTGATTGGTTACCAAAAAACCGGGGCCCACCCTGGACCTGAGGGTGGAGTGACGCTTCTGTACCTTCCATGAGTTAGTACATAATGGAGAAGAAAGGAGGGTATTGGGAGAAGACCTCTGACCTCTCAGCCTCAAACTATACTGACACAGTAACACTCTGCACCAAATGAGTAATAAACGAACAACTCACCACCTAGTGTCCACGAATGAGGTGTTTTGCCTCTTCTTGGTACTTGAAAGCTAATCACTTTCTTTAAAACTCCTGTCATTCCTATCAAAGAATTGCCTTTGAATTTTTATGACTTGATTCTGACCTAGTTTATTCTCCACTATTAAGAAAAATATTAAATACATTAAATAGCATATGAGCTCTTCTTAGCTACACAGCTGAACTAACATTGTCTCAAATATTTAACTGTTTATGGAATGATCAAGGTTCAGCTGGTGTATTACATAATAACTTATTCTCAAAGCTCTCCATTTAACTTGCCTTGCTAATCCATTCCTCCCTGTCTGCGTGAGTTCTGGGATGAATCCTCATTTTTGTAGTCTCTCTTAGACAATAAAGGCATCACCCTTTGTTTTGTCATTAGAAGTCCAATCCAGTCTAATAATCATAGAACTACAGGTCAGTCTAGTATCATAATCAACATTTCTGAATTCTTATCCAATGTAAAGCTTATTTTCTTCCCCAGCTTCAGCCTGCCTCAGACTTGCAAGCTTGTATTATCTTCTTGACTATTTCCTGTCTCTATTTTCTATTTATCAGTAATCCCACCTGTACACCTTCAAATGTACTTGAATTTGTACTTGTGTCCCTCATTTCTCTTTCTCCTATTGAAAGTCAATCCTTCCTCATGTTTTGTTGATCCCTTTTGCTCTTACCTTCTCATGACTTACAAAAATACTGGGAAATTAGAAACAGAAACTTCCTTAAAGTAACAAAGGGAGTTACTTTTCTTATTTCTGTCATCTGAAAAATGGACATCCAGATGAAAATAGATGCACAAGAGATTGGACGAAATCACTGTGCCCAGCAAAGGGAACAGAATGTGAGTGGGCAGAACAACCTTCAGACCCTGAGGCAGGTCATTTTGGCACCTGCAAAAGAGGACGAGAAAGGAAACAGGGTTGAGTAAGAGCCTAGAACTGCAGTGTAGCCCTGAGAAATTCTGAAACAGACCAGTAGGGAGTCCCAGAGTAGAGGGTCCTTTAGAGACTGGAGCAAGAGCCTTACTCTAACAGCTCTTCCAACTTCAGTCACTGGCTGGAAGCAGCCCAGGAAGAACATGGCCTCAGTGTGAGGCGAGATGGATAAGGGTGGTAGTTGAAGGCTTTGAGTCAATTTCTTTTTTTTTTTTTTTTTTTTTTTTTTTTTTTTTTTTTTTTTTTTTTTTGAGACGGAGTCTTGCTCTGTTGCCCAGGCTGGACTGCAGTGGCCGGATCTCAGCTCACTGCAAGCTCCGCCTCCCGGGTTTACGCCATTCTCCTGCCTCAGCCTCCCGAGCAGCTGGGACTACAGGCGCCCGCCACCTCGCCCGGCTAGATTTTTGTATTTTTTAGTAGAGACGGGGTTTCACCGTGTTAGCCAGGATGGTCTCGATCTCCTGTCCTCGTGATCCGCCCGTCTCGGCCTCCCAAAGTGCTGGGATTACAGGCTTGAGCCACCGCGCCCGGCCGGCTTTGAGTCAATTTCAACCCTCACAGCAGGTAGAGCTGGATGGTGACATGTAAGATTTCCAAAAAAGGTATGGAATAGAAAGCCCTGGAGGTAGGCGGGTGAGGGGGAACCAAATTGATAGGAACAATTCTAATTAAGATGTGAAGAATACTACTTTGAAAATAAAAAAAATATAGAAATAAATTTTAAAATAAAATACCTAAATTAACAGCAGGAAATATACATTCATTGTTCTTAAATCTTAATATTTAAAGATGTCAATTCTTCAAATTTCAATCTGTATTCTAGGAGAGTAGTTGTTTCATTTAAGATTTTGGGTTTTTTATTTTTTAAAAATTATCAATTTGATTCTAAAATATTTATAAGAAAGCAAAGGGCCAAGTTACTAAGCTGATAATTATTTTATCCAGATAAACAGCCTTTTACTCTATAATTAGATAATAAAATGCAAGTGCATGGGCATATTTTTACTTTGAGGTGAATGAATTTCAATTAAAGTTTTATCAGTTAATCAAATATATAGATGACTATTTAGCAAATAATTTCTTAAATGGTTAGGGCAGTCAGTGAAACTTCCCAAATGATGAAATTTAGGAGTAGAAGTGTAGACCACAGACAAATGGGGAAGGAAGGCTGAAGAGAAACTTGGTAACAGGACTTAGATGACAGAAGATAAAGATTGCAAATTTTGTCCAAGGTCAACCTTAGTTGGCCCCTTAATACCTTTTGAGTGAGCATGAACAAAAACCAATTGTGTGTGATATTATTTCTCTTTAAAGACACAAAGGCAGGCAAATTTTTAAAACCATATGGCTTCTGAAGTTTTAAAAAAAATCTGGCTTTAGCAAAATAAATGTTTATTCATGGAGGCTTTATTAATGTATGTTTCACACTTCCCCACTCCCTTCTTCTCTTCTGTTTTTTTTTTTCTCCCTTCCCATTTCTCTACATTTACCTCTTCTCTCCTTTCCTCTCTCAACTTCTGACTTCACAAGATCAGTCTTAAAGAAAAGAGGAAATTTAGAAGGAATAAAAATAATGATTACCCTTTAAAAGTCATACAGGTCTGACTTAATAAGCTCACTGGATTTTTTCAAAATATCCAAAATCTTGACATACCTTTTTGTGCCTGCCTTTCTAGATAAAATAAATGCAGTTTAATAAAATGTTATGACTTATTTAATTGCTGATACCTTTGCAGCTGTTCAACTGATATAGTTAACTGTATCTCATACATTCAATGTGAAACAAATAAAAATATTTGCATTGCAGATGACTTCGTATTTAGGAGGCCCTGAGGCTTTGTAATAGGAAAAGCTGAGGCAACTTTACTATAGAAGAAATGGTACAATACATAGTTAACCTAGGATTTTATTCAACATAGAAAATTCTGCTCTGGCAGGGATTCATGTGGCTGCTGAGTCTACTTCTCTTTTTAAAAAATGTATTCCTCTGTGCTGAAGAGCACCCTCTGAAATCCATTGTCTAGTCACATCTACTAAATGAGGGGTTGAGGGACTTTAAAATTACACATATTTTCAGCACTTCTGAGAATCTTATTCACACCACAAAACATTGTTCTCGATGCACTAGATAGGCTTAATTACACACTGAAGAGAAAAAGATAAAGCAAGGAGACCTGTAGGTGGGATGGAAATGATTATCCATAAGTATACAGAGACCGAGCTTGCTAGTAACTTGCATAACAAATTGCCCACACCCGGATGGCATTTGCATGAAGATTTTCTATGAAAGCCTAAATGCTTCTGAGATCTGTTGGCATAAACAAAAGAAACAGATGTTCCAACTTTGATACTAAGTAAACTTGAAAAGAAAACTATACATTTAGAGAAGAGCAAACCATAGAGGAAATTATGGATAGACCCATCTTTCTGAAAGCTCTAGAATTTAAAATGCTGCTGTTATAATACAATTTTTAAAATGAAAATACAAGCCCCCTTTGAAATTATAAGGTCTTTGGATTCTGTGTTATATGTAAATATGCATAAAAGGATGAAGTAACTCAGCATTTAGCTCTTTATAATAAATACAGAACTGTGTAGTAAGGTATTCTATTGGAGGGAGATGTAAATTTAGAAAATCACAGTCTCATTTTCCCACCACCTCATGTTATTCCTTCCTGTGCAATGTTGGCTGAATACTTCCATCTGCTGCCAGATCAGAATCAAATAGGGCAAATATGTGTATAGTATATTACAGGGTCACCTTAAAATATCTCCCTCTTTGAAGAAGACCTAATGCCCCAAACTCCCACCATGATTAGTACATAAAGGGGAAATTTGTAAGTTACACTAGAAAATACAGGAATATAGTCTTCACCCTTTATAATTAAAGATAAAAACAATAAAATGAACTATTCAAAAGGGTTATACTCTAGAAATAAGTCCTCTACAAACAAGAATCATTTTTACTGTCATAGCTGAATAATACAAAGATAACACAAATTTTAAAATGAGCAAAGGATTTGAATAGACATTTCTCCAAAGATATACAAATAGCCAATAAGCACATGATAAAACATTCAACATCAGTAGTCATCAGGGAAATTCAAACCAAAGCTATGATGAGATACCACTTTGTACACTAGACCACTTCATACTTTTTTAAAGTCAGATAATAACAAATATTGGAAAGAATGTACAGAAATCCAAAATACTCATACAGTGCTAGTGGGAATGTAAAATTGTGCAGTCTCTTTGGAAAATAGTTTGGCAGTTTCTCAAGAAATTACACGTAGAGTTACCTTTTAATCTAACAATTCCACTCCTAGGCATATACTCAAGACAAATGAAAACATATGTCCACAGAAACATTTGTACCTACATTTCCATAGGAGCTTTATTTTTAAAAAATGTAAAGTGTAAATAACCCAAGCGCCCATCAATTGATGAATGAATGAACAAAATGTGCTGTGTCCTTACATGGAATATTCACCAATTAAAAGGAATACAGTGCAGGTTATAACATAGCTGAATCTTGAAAACATTATGCTAAGTGAATAGAGCCAGACACAAAAAACCACATATTATATGATTCAGTTTATATGAAATGTCCACAATGGGCAAGTCAATAGAGATAGAAAGCAGATTGGTTGTTGTCTGAAGCTGAGGGGTTAGGAGGACTAGAGAGTGACTGCTATTGGTTATGGAGTTTCTTTCTAGAGTGACAAAAAACTGTTTTAAAATAGATAGTGTTGATGAGTGCACAACTCCCTGAATATACTAAAAACTATTTAATTGTACACTTTAAGTGGGTGAAGTATATGGTATGTGCATTATATCTCAATAAAAGTTTTTTTTTTAAAAAATTACTTTCATATTGATAGATTCCTTAAGTAAAAGACTGTTGTTTGAAAACACATTTAGGAGAGACACTTTGTTATTAGATACATACCTTTAATTATAGTAGTTTATCTACTAGAAAGGCAATCTAGTCAATCATTTAATATATATTCATCAGCACAAATGGCTCATACATTTTCCTTCTGCTTCCATAATCCTTCTTGAAGTTCTTTATCATTTACTCTACCACCTCAGATTTAATCACCTTTCCTCAGTCCTCGTTCTTCTTGACTTCTTGAATGAACTAGTATTAAAAATGCTATGCTATGGTTACTTTTATGATATTGCTATAGAAATGTTGACTATTCCCTATATCTTGAAATGCTTCTCGTGCCTTCTGTTGATTTTATACTCTTGAGTCTATGCTCTGTAAGGTCCGTCTGCTCCTTCTTTGTGTTGCTTTTTGTCTCCTCTTTTCCCCTCTCTCCCTAAAGGTAATCATTCTTCAAGAGTTTTTTTTCAGTGCTCTGCATTTCTCTTTTCACATTTGACTCTTTGGTTATGAATCTTGAATCTATTTCTATTTTTTTTTTTTTTTGAGATCAGGTCTCACTTCTATTGCCCAGGCTGGAGTATAGTGGTACAATCATGGCTCACTGCAGCCTCAACCACTCTGGGCTAACATGATCCTCCTACCTCAGCCTCCCGAGTAGCTAAGACTACAGGCACATGTGCCACCATACCGGGTTAATTTTTATATTTTTTTAGAGACTGGATTTCACCATGTTGCCCACACTGGTCTCAAACTCCTGGGCTCTCCAGTGATCTGGCAGTCTCGACCTCCGGAAGTGCTAGGATTAAGGCAGGAGGATCCCTTGAGTCTAGGAATTTGAGACCAGCCTGGGTAACATGGTGAAACCTCATCTCTAAAAAACACTATGGAGGAATATATTCAAATGATCAACCATGTCATGAGATTTTAATTCATTATGAGGATTATATTATGAATGAAAATGTCACTCATAATATTTATTACTTTTTATCTACCCTCCTACATTGATGGGCCATTGCTTATCCAAGCAGAGACGACTCCTACTATGGATAGATTTAGATCAACTATAGTCATTACTCTAAACATTCTAAGTCATCATCTGTTAAATCATACTTTGAAAATAAAATTCTTTAATAAGGCTTATGACATTCTAAATACTAAAAACCTGATATTACTGCATAGTATTCTTCAAGTCCATGAATAGTACATATATACCCAGGACTGAGTCCTAAGAAAGAGGAAATGGGTTTAAACTAAAGCAAAACATAAAAATAGATTTATACTGCAGCAGGAAGAATTTTGGTTAAAGATATGGCAGACCTTATTAAAAATGAGTTAACCTTGAAATGGCTTATTATATCCTTTTTTAGCCCTAAAGAATATTAGGTATTTTGCAGTAAGTGCAGGTGCTAGAAAACTATGGGATAAAATAAATAACCTCTGGAAAGGTCCCTCCCATCTTCCAAAGCCTAAGTCCTTAGGCTTAGGCTATTTTTGGTTTCCTTTCTGAGATGGCTCAGAAAGGAGCCTATACAATGAAAGTAAAAGCAGCTCTTGATTTCTTTTTTCCCCTCACTACTCCAGGATCTGTTTTTGCCACAACTTCATAAGTATTTCAATTACTTGTTCTCTCAACAATCCTGCAGAGAAGCTCTGCCCCCACCCCGCTTTTTATAGATGGAGATATTGAGGTTAAATGATTTTCTCAGGGTTACAAAGAAACCTAGCAGCAATGAGGGAATGAGAACTAGCAGTTCAACCTTCTGCTGGATGAATAGATTGAGTTTCTGAGCAGCTTTGCTATTATATTGCAAAGAGGCCACGCAGCAGCCTGGCTGAATGTGTGAGGAAACCGCGTCCTGGAAATGAAAGGGAGGCTGCAAGGAGAGCATTTTCCTCCTTATTAATGACATCGGCAATTGTCTAAAGTTGGAAAGAAAGGCCCTTCAGAGAAAGAGCCTTTTAAAAAGAAGACAAATAGCAGGGTACTCCATTTGGGACCCTCCCTCAATGAGACTGTTGTTGTCTGTCTACTCACAGACAGTGCCGCCAAGGAAGCTGGGCTCCAGATTGGAGATGTGGTACTGGCTGTCAATGGCACTGAGGTCACCAGTGTCGAGCTTGCAGAAGCTGTGAACCTTGCAATGAAAGGTAGGTGGGCCAGTTACAGAATCCAGAGTTAACCTGAAGGAGCAGAAAGCTGTCATACAGAGTTCCAATGTGGGAGGGGACACCTACAGGTGTAAGTGCACTTCTCTCCCAAAGCGCCCTTTAATGCCTTGTCATCAACATGAGTTTTCATAGGAATTAAATCACATTTCCCTCCCATTTTCCTTCTGTATTGACGGCTAGCCACTAAACTGAAGCCAGAAAATGGCAGTAAGTAAAACATACCCTATTATTATCAAATACTTACTTAAACTCCTTGCACATGCACAGAAAAATTCTCATACAAGAATTCATTTACTATTACCATCCTTTGTCCCACTTTCCTTCCTTCCTCCCTCCCTTCCTTTTCCCTTTCCTCTCTTTCCACCGGTGTTTAGAGTTAACAGCCTCAGGATTTTAATGTAAAAAAAAAAAAAAAAGAGAAAGAGAAGAGAGAAAGAAATGAAGAAATCACAGATCTAAAGCTTCTATAGATTTTCCCAGGCCCTTAAAGCAATTGTGTTGCAGATGTAATCACCACAAGAACAGTGAGGATACATGCCCCATACCCTTGCATCCTCTCACATTTCACTTTGTGGAAAGGTAACACCATCTTCCTCTCTGCAAAACGACTTACTTTTTTGGCATGGTGTTACAAACCCTATCTCCCTGCAGACCTAAAAATATCCAGCTGGTAAATGCTGTGTTCCCTCATGGAGTTATTTGGTGTGGTTTCCTGTTCCGGGCTTCCTGAAGGTTGCATGAGTACTTCAGTGCCTCTGAAGGTTATTTAGAAGGCAATGAGATATTAAAAATGTGTGCATTTGGGATAGTTCACATGTGCCAATTAGTAAGTGTAACTGGCTGAGCAGCAAGTATCATTTGCCCTTTTCTCATGATGAAATCATGCTTGATGATTAGCAACATCGAGACTTCTCTAGTGTAGACGAGCAGCAAAAAAACAAAACAAAACAAAACAAAACAAAAAAAAATCACTAACAAATGCTGTGTCTTCATAAGTGATTCTGAAACTTGTTATGGGATTTGGCTTGGTGTTTTGCAGCTCTGTGGGACTTGGAATAGCTGCACCGGGAATCCAAGGTCATTGTCAGTTAGCATGTGCAACAGCTCTTTATATGTCTTGCACAAATATTTATCCTGTGTGGAGTACAGACGAGAAATGGAGATAATATAATGATTATACTAACGAACTGATAGTACTCCATACAATAAGGAAATCTTACCCATCTGGATTTAGCTGTTCCTAGGTTCTTCTTCACAGATAATTACATTTCCAATTTTCTGAGTTAAATAAAACCAACTTTTAGAAATTTTGCTACTTTTAGTACTTCTTTTATTTTCCCCCAAGAGGCCTAATGTTCTTCACAGCACTAAACCATTCAGCCTCACTACAGTAGTTAATGGAAACAAATAGAAATCATCTATAAAACTTGAATGGAGAGGTTTCTGATTTCTGACAAGATAAGGAACTAACACTGATACTGGGAGAAAAGCTATATTCAACATCCTAGCCATTCCTGGAAGTTACCTGGGTGGATGGACTTTTCTGCTGATATAATCTGGGCTCAACCACTCCTTGGTTGCCGCCTTCCCTTTTCTCCCCAAAGGAAACCTCAATTCTGTGTCTGTTCCAATTCTTCTCAAACTCAACATCAGAGATACATCAAAAACATAAAAGTGAATTATAGATCTGAGATGCTAAAAGTAAAGACAAGATGATTTGGTACAGGTGCATATTAGAAAAAGTGAGAATTACAGCCAGTAGCAGATGAGAGCTGAACACTTCATGTAAGGAACCGGCTGAGGAACTGCTTCTTAATGTTTTTTCTATTCCATATGGACCTGGGTGACCAGTTCTCCACCACATCACCTGAAAGCCAGAGAAACAGCAGCACCTATAATGGAGTCAATAGGATAGTATCAGGGTGGCCCATCATTCCTTACCCAGATATAATCTCCTGTACATCCTAGGACTAAGTAATTATAGCACAGCTTTTTGTTGAGGAAGAGTAGAGCTTATGGCAAAGGCAAAGGGAGAGTGCCTGAGATTCAGGATCATCTTGTAAGGAAGCAAATGAGGCAAACAGAGTAATTGAGCCAAGATAGTAACCCAAGAGGCTTACCGCCCTGAGGAGTACCCTGTCTCCACCACCACACTCACCAGGAGGGATGTCAGCTATGTTCTGGACTTTAAACTTTCTCCCAGTACATACTTTCAGCCAAAGTACTTAATAATCCCAGAGCAGTAAGAGTTATCTAGTAAAAATAACAAGACATCTGAGAAACATAACTGCAATAAGAGAAATATAATATATGGTACAATCTACAACAACCAAACCAAAATAAATTAATAGACCTGAGAGAACAAGCATTTAAAGTAAGATCAATAAATATAAAAGTGGTGAAAAAGGCATTTGTAGGATATTGAATATAAAGCAGAAAAAGCAGACATAAGAGAAAACCAATGTTCAGCACCAGGTATAAAGAAGATAATTGTTGAAATAAAAAATGCAGTAGGTGAGCTGAATAACAGAAAAAAATACAGTAGAAAAATTTTAAAGATACAAAATATTTAATGTAAGAGCTTTCATAGAAAGCATCAGGTGAGTTTTTTAAAAAGAAAATACATAGGAAGAGTTAGGAAATACATAGGATACAATTAGAGAAGCCAGTATGATAATATTTCCATCAAGAGTTCTTAAAGGAAAAAAGTAAATAAGTGCATGGAAGGAGAAATATTTTTGAAGAAAAAAAAATAGACTTTTCTAGAATTAAAGAAGAGAGAACTCAGGAAACACTTATAGATCACCACACAGGAATAAAACCCTCATGTTGGCATATTGTAGTGAAATTTAAGAACATCATCAAAGATAAGGACATTTTTTTAAAGTTTCAAGACAGAAAACCACTGAAATCTGATTGATATCAGACTTTTTAACAGCATTGGATACTGGTATGCAATGAAATAATATTTTCAAAATGTTAAAGAAAATTAGCATAATAACTCAGATGTAATATCCAGCTAAACTATTACTTAAATGTAAGTGTACGGTAAAGACACATGTGAGCATTTAGCTTTATAAAAGAATGTCTGAAATACTCTTAAATGAAACATTGTAGCAAAAAGAAATACAAATCCAAAATGATTTTATAGTAATCATGGGAAATAAAGGTGATGAAATAACTTAGTAAAGTTTCCTATGGTCTATATGAACCCCTCTTCTCCAGTACAAACAATTGTATCTAACTCAGAACTTACCAATCTCATAAAGTGGTAAAACAACCAAAAAAAATTAAGCATCAGTAGGAAATAATATCAGCAAGATCCCAGAGTAGGAAGACCCTTTTCCCCCTTACAAACATATGAATTTATCAACAATTCATAGACAAATTCTCTTTGTAAGAAATCCAGAAACTTACTGAAAGGCTCCACATCCCAGGCAAACACTAAACTAGACTCACCAAAGTCAGTAGGGAGATTTGGGACACACTCTTGACAGAATCCTTACACCGAGCACAGCACTGTACAATCAAGAAGGGAACCCCTAAGCTACAACCTTTTCTAAGAGCAGGGAGAGAGTGTAGTGTGTACACCCAGCACCCCAACTTTTCCAAGGGACCTCAGCAGGGACTAGCTTCTGTTTTGCTGGTCATGGAGCTCTGATAGAGAACAGAGACTGAAGCTTGGGCTGTTAAGTACCATAGATTCTTCCTATTGCTCAGCGTAGAGCAAGGACAAAAAATTCCCAGCACTCTGCTACCCTTAGGGAGGGAGAAGGTTTATCTGTGTATCCATTTCACTGCCTTCTCCAAGGATGTCCAAAAAAGTGTCTTGGTAATGTTGGAGCTCTGGCAAGTTCCACAAATTCATATCAGAAAGAAAGAAGTTAAATTAGCCCTGTTTGCAGACAACACAGTCTTATAAATAGAAAACCCTAAAGATGCCAAAAACAAACTGTTAGAACTAATAATTGAATTCAGTATAATTGCAGGATAGGAAATCAACAAACAAAATTCAATTGTGTTTCTATACACTAACAGCAAACTAGTTGAAAAGGAAATTAGGGAAACAATCCCCTTTACCATAGTAACCAAAAAATTAAAATACTTAGGCATAAACCTAACTAAGAAGTGAGAGATTTGTATATTAAAAACTAGAAAACAGTGATGAAAGAAATTAAGACATGAATAATTGAAAGATATCCTGTGTTTATAGATTGGAAAACATCATACTATTTAAATATTCATACTACCCAAAGCAACCTATGGATTCAATGTCATCCCTATCAAAACCTCAATAGGATTTTACAAAGAAATAAAAAAAAATTTTTAATTTACATGGAATCACAGAAAGCCACAAATAGCCAAGTCAAACTTGAGAAAGAACAGCAAAGATAGAGGCATCACATTTTCCAATCTCAAAATATATTACAAAACTATAGTAGTCAAAGCAGTATGGTACTGGCATAAAGAGAGACAGATCAATGGAACAGAATAGACAGCCCAGAAATAAATCTATGCATATATGGCCAACTGATCTTGACAAGGGTGCCAAGAATATGCAATGGGGAGAAGATAGTCTCTTCAACAGATGGTGCTGAGAAAACTGGATATTCGCATGCAAAATAAGGAAACTGGATCCTTACCTTACATTCTACACAAAAATCAACTCAAAATGGATTAAGAACTTAAATGTAAGATCTGAAACCTTACAATTCCTAGAAGAAAGCATAGGAGAAATGTTTCTTGATATTGGTCTTGGCAATGATGTTTTGGATATGACACCAAAAGCACAGGCAACAAAATCAAAAATAAAGAAGTTGAACTACATCAAACTGAGAAAGCTTCTGATGAGGGGGTTAATCTCCAAAATATAGAAGAAACACATACAAATTAATAGCAAAAACACACTAACAACCTGATTCAAAAATAGGCTAGGGAATTTCTCCCAAGAAGACATATACATGGCCAAAATGTATATGAAAAATACTCAATGTTACTAGTTATCATGGAAATGCAAATCAAAATCTGAATGAGATATCACCACACACCTATCAGAATGGCTACTATAAAAAAAAAAAAAGCCAACAAATATTGGTGAGGATGTGGGGAAATTGGAACATTTGCACACAGATGGTGGGAATGCAAAATGTTGTAGTCACTGTGGAAAATAGCATAAAAGGTCCTCAAAAATTTAAAAAGAGAACTACCATATGATGCAGGAATCTCACTTCTAGGTACTTATGCAAAGGAAATAAAATCACTATCTCAAAGAGATATCTGCATTCCCATGTTCACTGTGGTACTATTTATAATAGCCAAGATGTGGAAACCACAGTGTCCATCAACATAGATTTAAAAAGTATGCATACATATAAACAAATACCATATAGCCCTAAAAAGAAGTAAATTCTGCAGTATGTGACAGTATGGATGAAACTTGAGGACATCATGTTAAGTGAAATTAGTCAATCGCAAAAGAACAAATACTGCATAATTCCACTTATGTATGGTATTTCAAACAGTCAAAATCATAGAGGCAAAACATAGGAAGGTGCTTGCCAGGTACAGGGGGAACGTGGGATAGAGGATTTGCTAATTAACCAGTAAGAAATTTTAGTTATGTAAATGAATATGTTGTAGAGATCCATTCTACAACACTGTACCTGTAGTCAACAATAGTGTATTGTACAGTTAGACATTTATTAACAGGGTCGATATGTTAAATGTTCCTATTACAATAAAATAAAACTTTTTAAAAAGTATCAGTATATAAAACTTGAAAAAAGCATTAATAAGTTTGAACTTGGAGAGAATAACTAGATTCCACATCCCACAAAGCATATTTTTTTTCTGAGTAAAATGGAATATTCATAAAAGAGGACAAAATATCAGGCCATGAATAAAACCTCAATAAATTCCAAAGACTCAACATTGTACAGATTATATTCTTTATCCATAATGCAATTAAATTAAAATTAAATAATAAAAGAATACCTTTCTTTAAAGTTACATGGCTTAAATTTTTGTTAATGCTTCTGAGTATTATACCATTTAAAACAGGGTAACAATGAAAACAATACAGGTTAAATTTATAGAATACAACTGAATAGTAGTTAAAGGGAATTCATACTTAAAATATCTTTAAGTTAGAGGGAGGGAGGGAGGGAAGGAAGGAGGGAGGGAAGGAGGGAGGAAAGGAAGGGAGGGAGGAAGGGAGGGAGGAAGGGAGGAAGGGAGGGAGGAAAGGAGGGAGGGAGGGAAGGAGGGAGGGAGAGAAGGAGGGAGGGAGGGAGAGAAGGAGGGAGTGAAGGAGGGAGGGAAGGAGGGAGGGAAGGAAGGAGGGAGGGAGGGAAGGAAGGAGGGAGTAAGGGAAGGAAGGAGAGAGGAAGGGAAAGAAGGAGGGAGGGAAGGAAGGAAGGAGGGGGGGAAAGAAGGAGAGAAGGAAGGAGGGAGGGAAGGAAGGAGGGAGGGAGGGAAGGAGGGAAGGAGGGAAGGAGGGAGGGAAGGAAGGAAGGAGAGAAGGAAGGAAGGAGAGAAGGAAGGAAGGAGAGAAGGAAGGAGGGAGGAAAGGAAGGAGAGAGGGAGGGAAGGAGGGAAGGAGGGAGGGAAGGAGGGAAGGAAGGAGAGAGGGAGGGAAGGAGGGAGGGAAGGAGGGAGGCAAGGAAGGAGGGAAGGAGGCAAAAAGGAGGGAGGGAGGAAGGAAGGAGGGAGGGGGGAAGGAAGGAGGGAGGGAAGGAGGGAGGGAAGGAGGGAGGCAAGGAAGGAGGGAGGGAGGCAAGGAAGGAGGGAGGGAGGCAAGGAAGGAGGGAGGGAGGGAGGAAGGAGGGAGGGGGGCAAGGAAGGAGGGAGGGAAGGAGGGAGGGAAGGAAGGAGGGAGGAAGGGAAGGAGGGAGAGGGGAAGGAGGGAGGGAAGGAAGGAGGGAAGGGGGAGGGAGGAGGGAGGGAGGGAGGGGAGGGAGGGAAGGAGGGAAGGAGGGAGGGAAGGAGGGAGGGAGGGAGGGAGGGAGGAGGAGGGAAGGAGGGAGGAGGGAGGGAAGGAGGGAGGGAAGGAGGGAGG
The DNA here is from genome assembly GCF_024542745.1 of Macaca thibetana thibetana. Lineage (NCBI taxonomy): Eukaryota > Metazoa > Chordata > Mammalia > Primates > Cercopithecidae > Macaca > Macaca thibetana. The sequence continues at coordinate 78,101,389 of NC_065583.1, forward strand.
GAAGGAGGGTGGAAGGGAGGGAAGGAGGGAGGGAAGGAGGGTGGAAGGGAGGGAAGGAGGGAGGGAGGGAGGGAGGGAGGGAAGGAGGGAGGGAAGGAGGGAGGAGGGAAGGAGGGAGGAAGGGAAGGAGGGAGGGAAGAAGGGAGGGAAGGAGGGAGGTAGGAGGGAAGGAAGGAGGGTGGAAGGGAGGGAAGGAGGGAGGGGACGGAAGGGAGGAAAGGAAGGAGAAAGAAGGAGGGAGGGAAGGAAAGGAAGGAGGAGGGAGGGAGGGGAGGGAAGGAGGGAGGGAAAGAAGGAGGGGAGGGAAGGAAGGAAGGAGAGAGGAAGGAGGGAGGGAAGAAGGGAGGGAGGGAAGGAGGGAGGGAAGGAAGGAGGGAAGGAAGGAAGGAGGGAGGAAGAAGGGAGGGAAGGAAGGAGGGAGGAAGGAAAGGAAGCAGGGAGGGAAGGAGGGAGATAGGGAGGGAGGGAAGGAGGGAGAGAGGAAGGGAGGGAAGGAAGGAAGGCGGGAGGAAGGGAGGGAGGGAAAGAAGAAGGGAGGGAAAGAGGGTGGGAGGGAAGGAAGGGGGGAGGTCAGTCTTAGCATGATACCATGCACATAAAAGTAAAAGATACGCAAAATAGTGTGCCACATTCCTACATCAAATACATTTTGTGAGTGCCTAGTATGGGAGAAAAAACATGTGAGGAGAAAATAAAGTAAAACAAAGCAAAAAGGGAGAATTGTACTCTAAAGACTATCCTGTGCCAAGCCCCCAGTGTTATGATTCACTCAACGATCTGCATCTGAGTCCAAAGCAACAAATGAATGCCTCCAGGAATGGGGACTCATCCTACATGATTTTAGCTTTCTCCATCTTCTAACATTTATAGGCAGTAATGGTGAAAAAAAGGAAAAATATCGCAGGATTACTGAGAAGCACTGGGCCTCTGAGAAGAATATACGTGACTATGAAACTAAGGAAGAAAAGAAAAGGAAGAAATAATAGGAATAATTAAAATTTTATGTAGTGCTTTCTTTACATATTTAATTTTGTTAACAATTCTATAAATGGTCAGGGTATTTTCTAGAATATACAGAATTTGAAACAAACTTTTGAGGGTTCTCTTTGGGAAGGAAAGCTATCAGCTTGTCTGAAGAAAGCAATAATCAAGACACAATGAATAGAATCTTTTGTTAAATTCATGTGTCATATGGAGGTCTTGGAATACGTATTTATGAAGTATTTATTAAGAGCTCATTTAGAAATCTAAAGATTGACAACTGCCTCTCATTTCTGTTTGCATAAACGTCCTGAAAGTCTAACTGATATCTTTTTGACCACGATGTATTTTTGTACAGACTCATTCCCATATATTTAAAACTTTGGTAAAATCCTATCCCACTACTGGTGGCTACTTTACTAATTTAGATTTATGAACAGTAAATCACTTTTCCCAGGACATTGAATCCTAAATCCAGCTGTATGTCAGACTCGCCTGGAAACTCTTTTAAACGCAGAATTCCTGGTGGTGACTGCACATTTGTAATTTTAATCAACTCTCCCTGGCGATTCTTTCACACCCAACCCAGCATCAGTGCACAGCTCCACATCTTAGAGGCATGGCCAAAAGGTTACAGACTTAAGATTAGAAATCTGTTTTGTTAGCCTCTGAGGCAAGTGTTATCTTATCTCCCTAGCCTCACATTAAAAAGGGGATTTACTATATATGTTAAAGTCTAATTTTATAATTAAAAATACTATTCAAAAATACTAGTCACACATACCTGTACAAATTACCTTTATTTTGCAGATGGGAAAAGCTAAACTGGAGACTTTAAAAAGCACTTGGTGTCACATTGTGAATGACACATTCTCCATGTGAATTTTTATTTTAATTAGATCTCTTTTACTTTCTGGTTTTGGCTTTTTTTTTTTTTTTTTTCCTGAGATAGAGTCTCGCTTTGTTGCCCAGGCTGAAGTGCAGTGGTGTGATCTCGGCTCACTGCAGCCTCCGCCTCCCAGGTTCAAGTGATTCTCCTGCCTCAGCCTCCCAAGTAGGTGGGATTACAGGTGCCCACCACTGCACCCAGCAAAATTTTTGTATTTTTAGTAGTGACGGGTTTTCACCATGTTGGCCAGGCTGGTCTTGAACACCTGACCTCAAATGATCCACGTTTTGGCTTTTATAAGGACTGGTTATTTTCAGAATCAAATGGAAGATTTAATCACCAATAAGAGAGTAATGGTAAAGAGTGAGGTTTAATCAACCTGGAAGTTCTTTGCTTCCATAGGGCTTCCTTGTTTCACTAAGTGCAGGCTTTACTAAAAGCAAATACAGAAGCACCCCAGGAGTGCAGGTCCTCAGCTACTGAGCACAGTGCAAGCCCTCGGGAAAGTACACGTCTTGCACATTTCTCACCTGCACCTACGAGGGTGGTGGAGTTTGCCTGACAGCAGAGGTACGACTGTGACAGAGTTTAAGATTGGTGACATAATAAGAAGACTGTGATCCAATGAGAAAGTGTGAATTAGAAAAAGAAATAATTTTTCTCTTTCCTGTAGCTGTAAATAATCTCACCCACAATTGTTTGCTTTCAAAACTCTAGACCAAAGTGCTAGGGAAGAAGTTTGCTGCATAGCTTGCATAGCTTTTATTTTTTAAGGACGCCATCACTAAATAACTGGATTCTCTAAAAATGTGGGTTTTCAAACTCTTTCATCTCATGAAACTAATAGTTCTCTTGACTCTTTCACCTCAGGCTGTAGACATTTACCTACCCACATCCTCCCACGCTCCCCCCAAAAAGCAAGCAAGATTTTGGGAATGTCCAGAAGAGAAAGGCAATGATTATGTGTTTCCTTTCTACAAAGTAGGGAGGTACTTAGAGAAAAAAGTAGGGGTTGGGGAAAACCTAATAATTCTGTTGCTGAAAAATACTGCAACTGAAAATGAAAGCAGATGGGAAACTAAATCACAGTTAAGGCAAAAAAGAAATACGGTTGGTGCAAAGACTGTGCTAATGAGCAGAGGCTCTCAGAAACAGGGATGCCTAGGGACTTGGGACTGAAACTGTGGTCTGACATCACCTGAGAACTCGTTACAACACAGACTCTCAGGCCTCATGCCAGGCCTACAGAATGAGGATATGCAGTTATGCAGTTCAACAGACCCATCAGCTAACTGGCATCTACACTTAGTTTGAGAAACAGTAAACTAAGGCACTTCCATATTTTAGGGTCCCAGTAAGTTAATAAATAGTAACAAAACCAGGAGGTTTTAAACGTTTGTACTTTTACAGTTTGGTTAACACACAGAAATTACAATGACTGTACAAATAACCTAATTTGAAGACAATTATCAGAAGCCTAAAGTCTCAAATCAAACTTCTCTGTGAATGTCAGGCCCAAGTGCCCTGGGCCCCCGAAAGGACCTGGTTATAAGTATAAAACCACTATTCCCGACAGCTGTTTAGAAGCCAGCAAGTCCCCATGCATCAGGATCATGTCCTAACTCTGAATGTGAAAAACTTTCCTCTAATATGATGACACCATGCTTCAGCAGGGCCATCTGTATCCCTGCCCCAGAGAGAATTTTTTGTGGTGCACCAAGTTATGTTTATGGCTGGGCTGAAACACAAGCTTAGCCTGATCAGTATCAGAGAAACCCATAGGCAGTCTTTGTAAGCAAAAGGAAAATGACCTCAAGGGGCAGCTCACTGCAGCAGTACATAAATAAATTGGCAGATGTGTCAACTATGCATATTAGTCCAGGAGTGCAGTTCTTTGGGGACTCAAGTCCAAAGACAAAGACATTTGTGGGTTGCCGGTCAATCTGGAGCATTTCTTCTCATTTTTCTGCATGTGTTTTTGACAGGAGCTTAAGGGCAGTTCAATAAATTAAAATGTATTTACATGGCAATGAAGAATTATCTTGACACACAGAGAGTTATTTAATTATGAAGGTGCTTTGTGTGCTGCTAAAGTTAAGACTATGTCAGCCTTTCTGGGACAAATCTTTATTTTCAGGGCCATGTGGCTCAGCCAGGAATGATCCCCTGGGTTGGAGCTTGTCATTTATGGAAGAGGAGTCTCCTTGCTGACCCCCATTTCCATAGACAGCTCTAAACAGATCGGTAATCTCAATGTCAGACATCGTGATGAAGTCAGTGCTGCCAAGGCCAACTGTCCTTCTTCAGGGATGTGGCCTTCCTCTCAGAGGAATTGTAAATGAAGTCATATCCCATTTGCAGTCCTCAAAGCATGTCAGGGTTGCTGTCTGTCTGAGTGACATTCAGAGAATTTTCTAGAAGCATCAAGAAGTAGGTGTACAATAAAAGCCTGTGTCCACGCTGCGGCATCAACGTATAGTGGGTAAACAGTGACCTCATATTAACAGGGATAGGGACAATTTTCCCCCAGGCTATACCATGCCAATCCTTTGGGAAAAAGGGTGCTACTAGTGTCCAGGCACCAAATAAGGCATTCTATAAAACAAAAGACAGGAATCCGGAAGCTCAGGGTTTAACCCTCGGCACTATGTTGAATAGGCAAGATAAAGGGGGAGAAAAGGAAAAAGAAACATTTTTAGCTCGCCCTGCCTAGAACTTCTATTTGCAAGTTCAAAGGTTTGTCATTGATTTTTATCAGGGACATTATTGGCAATAGTTATAAGCAGTGACTTAGATCCTGCCTTTGGCTAACCTGAGTCAAAAGTAAGGTAGAAAGGTAGCTAAGCATCACTCATCCTCCTCCTTAGGAAGTAAATCAAAGTCTATTTAAAGATTTAGCTTGATTATTATAAACAGTGAAAATGAACAGACTTGAGGAGCTCATGACCAGAACAAATATGGCTGGGTGGTTGAATAGAAAGAGGTCTGCACTAGAAGTCGGGGAACCTGGGTCCCACATTTCATTCATTACCGTATGGGCTATGGGTCCTCAGTGAGGTCACTTTACCTCTCTAGTTTTCATTTTCCTCAAACGTCAGTGTTTTAATTACCGAGGAACTCTTTGGTTCATTCCAACATAGGATTCTATTTCACTCCACTTAGAAAAAAATCACAACTTTTTTCTCATCCATTCTTACTAAATAGTAAGTCTTTCCAGTTGATTCTAAGATTTTCAGCCACTGAACTATTCCAAATGCATGCCTCTAGGCACAGACATCTTGACCCTGGTGGTAGGATCTGATATCAGCCACTGCCCCAGTACCCCTTGGCCCACCTGCTGCGGCTACCTATGTAAGAGGACTCACTCTGGGATCGTGAAGGGTTGGAGAAAGAGGTGGTCTATGCTGAAGTATGATGGATGCCTCTACTATTACAAACATAAAAAGGTAAACTGAGGGGAGGGCTGAGGGCTGACAGAGTAGGAACAAGAAATCTCAGAAAGTACTGGTCACAGAGACCATTCCATGACCAAAGTATTGTCTTGTAAGGTACCATATTCTAGGATTCTGAAAGCAGTGTTCTCTCCTGTGACTTCTCAGGAACTTTTTCTTCTTTAGAAGCTCAGAGAATTGTAATCTATTTTCTCTGCTGCTGCATAAATCAAGGCCGGCACATAAGTTTCTACCTTGTTTATTCTTACTTTCAGACTCTCTGTGAAAACTTCCTCATCAAAGCTAAGAACTGAACTGCATATCTAGTACCCTAGAGAAATCAAAGCAGGGCACAATCAGTGCCTGGGCACTGCTGTCCAAGTGACAGGGCTTGGATGTCATTACAGCTTCTGAAGCAGAGTACCAGAGAAGCGGCCTGAAATATTTTTTCTCATTTCCCAGATTTCATTAAAGCAGTGATTTCTAATTATAGGTAAAGGTTGGAATCTCCTAGAGAACTTTCTCAAGATATGCAGACTCAGTTCTCCTCCCAGATATTTCTAATTTAGCAAGTCTAGGGTGGGGCTGAGGCCTGAGTATTTGGAAAAAGTACTTCAAGTGATTCTAATGTGCAGTTCAAACTATCAAACTCCAAGCCACATCTTGTCAGCACAACTGTTTTCTCAGCTCTATGCAATACAGTGTCTTATTTTTTTATTTATGTATTTATTTATTTATTTGAGACGGAGTTTTGCTCTGTTGCCCAGGCTGGAGTGCAATAGCACGATATTGGCGCACTGCAACCTCCGCCTCCCAGTTTCAAGCAATTCTCCTGCCTCAGCCTCCCAAGTAGCTGTGATTACAGGCGCCTGCCACCACACCCAGCTAATTTTTGTATTTTTAGTAGAGATAGGGTTTCACCATGTTGACCAGGCTGGTCTTGAACTCCTGACCTCAGGTGATCTGCCCGCCTTGGCCTACCAAAGTGCTAGGATTAATTAGATGCAAACATTATATAAAACAGAGCTTTCACATAGAAATCTCAGTTTCTAACTTCTCTTGAAAAATTCCCTAGCAACAGTTGATGGGAGCTGAGTAGACTCCCTCCTCTAGGACCTCCTCCTCTCTCATCTAACAACTCTGGGTCACATTTGTGAACCACCTCTAATGAGTGTTCATAGCAGGAGTTTTTATTGTTTACCTCATTCATGATACAATTTTATTTTTATTTTTGCCTTTATTTTGCATTGCCCTAGTTTCTTAATTTTAAGCTGCAGATATAATAAAGATATAGATATATAAATACACACACACACACACACACACACGTATATAAATAACCTTAATTCCTTTCTGGCACAAAGGAAGGAATACATCAATAAAGTAATTTATACTTCTTTAAAATGAGGAATAATTTTGCATATTGAATTATTGTGAAAACTTTCTACTTCTAGATTATGGATTACTTGTGACATAGACCATGAAGTGTTCTCCAGCTACTTTGGAAAACTTTGTCTCCCTCCAGTGCAGGAGAATAGGATTCTCTCTAATCAGGATGAGAAAGGATGGTCTGTCCTTGATCTCCGTGTTCGGAGTATTAAAGTGAACAGACCAGAAGTTTTCCACCTGCGTAGGCTTTCAGAAGCCTCCTGAGGAGTTTTCCAAAGTACACATGCAAGCTGTTTGCTTCTCCCTTACTTGCTGAATCTCCAAGAGTGGGGTCCTGGAAATTTTAGACTCTTTTTCAAGCTTTCAAAGTAATTCGTATCTGTAACTTGGGTGAGTACCATAACCAAGTTTATTCCCATTTATAGTCAAAAGATAAAACTAAAAATAACTAATGTAATCTTGCCAATAGTTCTTCTTGGAATGGGTTTTTCTTTATTCTGAGATTACGTTCTTCCTAACTTGTGGTGATAATTTGTGTTTCCTCTTGTGAAATGGTGATAATAGTAGATGCTGGCCAGGGCTTGGTGGCTCACATCTGTAATCCCAGCACTGTGGGAGGCTGAGGCAGGTGGATCACTTGAGGTCAGGAGTTTGAGACCAGCCTGGCCAACATGGTGAAGCCCCTTCTGTACTAAAATTACAAAGATTAGCCAAGTACAGTGGCACATACCTGTAATCCCAGGTACTTGGGAGGCTGAGGCACAAGAATTGGTTGAACCAGGGAGGTGGAGGTTGCAGTTGGCCAAGATCACGCCACTGCACTCTAGCCTGGGCAACAGAGTGAGACTGTCTCAAAAAAAAAAAAAAAAAAAAAAAAAAAAAAAAAAACCCTTTGAGAGAGAGAGATATCTGATATACATATATATATACACACACACATATATACATATATATGCCATATATACACACATATATATATGGCAACTTTATGTCAAGCACCCCATGTTGTAAGATTCCTGGTTCTTGAAACTCAGAAGGGTTCCTGGAACAGTGTTTTAGGTCTGCATTTGCCAGGTGGCGGTCACAAAATGGGTGCTGTCTGCAGATGTTATGTTTGGCTAGCACAGTATTTTTATACATTTTTTAATTAAATGCACTCAGGTGAAGCATGTGCTCTCCAATTTGCCATAATCCCTACTACTCCTCATTTCCTTACACTGAGCCCAGTCATTTAAATTACCCACCAGGCCCTGTAGGGATTTGAGTGGATGAATCCCGGGGTGGAATTTATGTGAAAAATTAGAACTGTAGTGGTATTAGTAGTTGGAGTTAAAATGTATAGTTTTTAGCTGCTAGTCTTTTTTTGGAAAAGAGATGTAGATCTTATGATTTGAACATAGCTAAGAAAAAAACTATTTTGAGTAACTGCAGTTAAGACCATCATTGCCACAATAGGTTTGTTGTTGTGGTGGTGGTGGTGGTGATTTCTATTTTATTTTATTTTTTTGAGACAGTCTTTCTCTGTCACCCAGACTGGAGTACAGTGGCACAATCTCAGCTCACTGCAACCTCCACATCCTGGGTTCAAGCAATTCTACCCTCTCAGTCTCCTGAGTAGCTAGGACTACAGACGCATGCTACCACGCCCAGCTAGTTTTTGTATTTTTAATAGAGACAGGGTTTCACCATATTGGTCAGGCTGGTCTCGAACTCCTGACCTTAGGTGATCCATCCACCTCAGCCTCCCAAAGTGTTGGGATTACAGGTGTGAGCCACCATGCCTGGCCCTTTATTTTTATTTAAAGTCCCCGTTAGGACTCAGAAACACAAGAGGTTTTAATGTGGAGATGGGAGAATATAAAAATACAGCTTTATTTTGTTTATAAAGAGCCAAAATCAGACACCCTGTGGGGCTACAGGTTTCAGAATATATAATGTCTGATCATCAGAATAGATAGCAATGACTGAGAGTAGTTAATGGGGCATAAGAAGAAGATAACAGAATAAATGAGCAGAAAATGAGCTCAACCATACAGTATTCAGTCATGCAACAAATATTTATTGAGCACTTTTAAAAAGCCAGGCATTATGTTAAGCGCTGGGAAGGCAACAAAACAGACACAGTGCCTGCCCTGTTTGCGCTTATAATTCCATGGAAGAGACTGATATTAAGGAATAGATTCACAAAATACGCAGTTGCGATTAGTACTGTAAGTAAAATTAAAGGGACGGAAAAGAATTGTAGCAAACTAGATCCAATCAAGAACCAGAATCACTCAGTGCTTTAAACAGGGAGAGTTTAATATAAAGAGTTATTAAACTATAATAAAAGAATACCATAGGATATAAAAGAAACTCCATATGGTACCAAGGGAGCACATACCCAAAGGAGAACAGACCTAGAAGGGAGATACTTCTCAGAGGCTGGGAATTCAGATCTCATTGGAGAGATGTCCTTGAATCCACTGGATGGCAGGGCAGCACATTTTCCAGGCCAGGGTTAGTCTACAGTCACAGGGCAAACAAGAAGCAATCCTTAAGGGCACAGGTGGGTCAGGCAAACCTCAGTTGCCAAGATCATGCCACCGCACTCTAGCCTGGGCAGCAGAGTGAGACTGTCTCAAAACAACAACAACAACGACGACGACAACAACAAAAAAAGCCCTTCCTGAGAGAGGTATCTCTGATATACATATATATACACACACAAACATATATATGGCATATATACACACATGTATATATATGGCATGTATATACACACACGTATATATATGGCATACACACATGAATATATATGGCATAGATATACACATGAATATATATATATGGCATAGATATACACATGTATATATATGGCATAGATATACATACACATATATATGGCATATATACATACGTGTATATATATGGCAACTTTATGTCAAGCACCCCATGTTTTAAGATTCCTGGTTCTTGAAACTCAGAAAAAAAAAAAGCCCTTCCTGAGATATCTCTGATATACATATACATATATATGCATATATGGCATATATACACACATATATATGGCACATATATATACACACATATATGGCATATATACACACGTATATATATGGCATATATATATACACACACATATATATGGCATATATATGGCAACTTTCTGTCAAGCACCCCATGTGCTGGTGGCTGGTGCATGGGTTTGCAATGATAATGAGGATGTCCGTGTGTCAAGAGGCCTGGAGGATGAGTTGTTCCTGTTAGAAAGGCCCCGTTGGGAGGTGGTAGTATAGGAAGGACTGCAAGAGAAAAACCTAGGAGAGACAGGAGATGAGCAGAGAGAATCACTCCACCTGGGCTGGCAGGCAGGAGACTTGGAGTATAGAATGCCTATACTGAGAGGGTCACAGAAAGATGATTACCAGACCATGTGAGAGGTGCAAGGTCTCAGAGAGAGTGCATTCTGGGTGCATGGCTGGGACAAAGCACCCCTTAATGTCCACATATCCACCCTGCAGCAGATGGAAAGAGCAGGAGCACCCCTCCCACTTGCAATGTTCCTCTAGCCTCCTCTGCTAAGAAATCTTAGCATTATGCTTTCTATAAAGAACTATGTAAAATAACTCTGCCTATTATTGCAGAGTATATATCGAGGGGTGAATTTGGAGCTGAGAAGCAGTAAGTTGACAACTGGCCGAAAAGCAAAATGGAGAGTCTGGTATAAATCAGGAGGAGGAAGAGATATAATGAATCCCTTTTTAAGGATGTAAGAGGCCTGAGGGGAGGGTTGAGGAGAAGTTAGCCAGACAGAAAACTGGGATGAGGACTCCCCAGGCAGAAGAAACAACATGTGTGAAATCCCTCAGCTAGAAAAAGCATGGTATGTTTGAGGAACTTGGAAAAAGTCAATGTGGCTAAAGCCAGAGTGCAAGGGGGAGGCCAGAGAAGGAAGAAGATTAGGCTAAAGAGGTAGGTGGGAGGCCAACTACACAGAGCCTTGAGGCAATAATAGGGACATTTGGGTGTTCTTCTAACTCTGATCAAAAGCCACCAAAATGGTTTAGGCAAGGGAATTTTCAAAAGATCATTCCATTATGTAGAGAACCAATTGAAGTGAGACAAGAGTGGAATGGAAATCCTCCTTAGAAAGCTAGTACCAGTGTGGGCAAGAGATGATAGCAGTCGGGACCCAAGTGAGAGAATAAATAAAGTAGATAGATGTCCAGATATACTTAAGAGCTAGAATCAATAGAATTTGGTTTTGGTGATGGATTAAATGTGGCAGCATGGCTTAGTTTGTTCAGGGTGCTATAACAAAACACCATTAACTAGATGGTGTATAAACAACAGAAATTTATTTCTCACGGTTCTGAAGGCTGAGAAGTCCAAGATTAAGGCACTGTCAGATCCAGTGTCTAGCTAGAGCCCACTTCCTTGTTCGTAGATGGCTGTCTTTTCACTGTGTCTTCACATGGTGGAAAGGTCAAGGGAGTATCTAGAATTTCTTTTTATAAAGGCCATAAACTCATTTATGACAGCTTCACCCTTATGACTTAAGCACCAAAGGCCTCACCTCCAAATGTACTCCCTTTGGCAATTAGGTTTCAACAAATGAAATTGGGGGAGGTTGGGGCAGGGACAAACTTTCCATTTATAGCACAGTTAAAGGGTAAATAAGAAGGAAGTTTCTGAGTAATTGGGTAATGTATTATTTACTGAAATAGGAGGGGTGTAGAGTGAGAAGTAAGATCCACAGTTCAGTTTGAACTATTGTAATACTGTGATTGACAATGTGATTGGTATTCTTATATAGGTACCTGGCTATTCTATATTGTATACACCATGTGCAGTATATGTTACAGGATGGTATGTAGAGAATATATAGAGTGTTCAAAGCTACAGAAATTGATAAGATTGCTAAGGGAGAGAATATAAAGTGAGATTAAAAGAGAGTCCTTAAGTCCTAAGCATGCACAGAAAAGGAGACAAAAAACGGTGATTGAGAGGAGTGGCCAGAGGATATAAGCAAAACTCCAAAAACTGTGTCGTAGAGCCAAGGGCAAAAAACAAAACAAAAAAATAAAAGGTTTCAAGCAGGAGGGTGATTAATGCTTCCCAGTGCCACGGAGAGACCATATTATGACAAGGACTGGAAAGCATTCATTGGGTTTTGTGTCATGGAAGTCATTGATAACTTTGGCAAGAGCAGTCTTAGTTATCGATAGTGAGTTCAGAAAGAGCCAATTCATTAATGTCAATTGAAAGTTGAAAACAGCATTTGAAGACTCATCTTTTGAAAAGCTTGATTGTGAGAGAGACTAGAGAAATAGGGAAACTGAATAACATTTAGCCCATTTACAGTGAATGTAATTAATGATATAATGAGTTTAAATCTGTTATTAATTTTGCTTTCAATTTGTCCCTTCTGTTCTATGTTTATTTTCCTCACCATTCCTTTCAGTTAAGTAAATTGTTTTATTACTTTATGTATCTTGGTAGTTATTAATTTTTGCTATAATTTTAATTGCTATTCAAGATTACCATATCCACTGTGACTTCTTGTCGTATAAATTAGTACTTATTTTATGGACATTATAGCATCTAATTAACCATATCTTAAGTAATGTATTTGTGTTATGTATTTGAATTCTGTGCAGTTTACAAATCCTATATTATTAGAATTCCTGTACAAAATCAACATTCCTTTATTTACCCACATATTTACCTCCTATTGATATTCACCTGTTACCACATATTCAGAATTTAAACCTGAGATTACATTCCTTCTTCTAGTAGAAAATTATTTAGTCAGAGGTCTGCTGGTGATTAGTTTTCAGTTATCCTTGTACATATCTTTATACCTCCTTAATGCTTTCAGAATTGATTTATTGGATATAGAGGTCTAGATTTGGTAGTTGTTTTCATTCAGAACTTTGAATGTTGCCTTTCCAGTTTTTTTCTTTTGGTAGGAGGGGGCTCTCATTGTAATAAGATCATTAGCTGACTTCTCAATAGAACAATGAAAGCCAAAATAACACTATTTTTGTCTCTCTGTGCTTTATTCTGCATATATTCTTCTGACATACTTCCAACTCTATAGTTTAGTAGCAGATTAACTCTACAGTCATTAATTTCAATACTTATATTTTCATTTATAGTTTCTTTTTTTATAGTTTTCTGTTTATGCTGAAATTTTCAAACTTGATTTCCTTGAACATATTAATCATAACCATGTTAAAGTCCATGTCTAATTGTTTCTTTATCTGGATCCCCCATAGGTCTGTCTCTATCATCTACCATTTCTGCAACTTTGTTTCTGTTGGGAAAATAAGAATATTCATAATCCAAGGTCATTTTAAATGTAATCAGTGCTAAAATGATTGTGAGTCAACCTTCAGTCCCTGCGACAGTTAGTCTTTTTCCCATTTGCCCTAATTTCCAGTATTAGTTTTCAAGGTTTTAACTCAGTCTTGTATATCAGGACCACCTCTCTGATGAGGTCTTGACTACATGAATCTGTTGAAAGCTCTGCTCAGCTTCTCAGCCTTTTTAGATGGAAGTGACTCCAATGTTGGGCTCATCTTTTGCTGGACTTTAGCCCCATTGGTCTTCACTGTCTTACTAGTTCTGATATATTCGAAGAGACATATACTTCAACTTCTAAATTTTTTTCAGCAATAGAGTTGATACTCTAACTGGTCTGCCATTACCAACAGGAGAACTCTAACGACAGCTGAAAGGGAAGGTAGTATGAGGGAAGAGTTGGTTTTGTCATAGTTTTTAAGATGTGAAGTACCAATTTAAATGTGAATGCCTGATGGAGGTAGTATCAAGTAGAGAGAAAATTTGAAGGTACAAAAAATTGATACATTATGGAATAAATGATGAAAACATGTACTGTATAGGCCATCTATCCCCATATCATATATATCTAGCCCATAGGTTCCAGCAAAAGAATTTAACTTTATATAAGACTGAATGTTCGGCCAGGTTAAAAACAAAAGGAGGTATCCCCTGTACATTGCAGCAGAACAAGCCAGTTTGTGTTCTGTTCTATGAATCTGTATATATGCAAGAACCCAAATGTGGGAGTGTAGGGGGGACTAGGAGGCACTTCACACACTGGGCTTTATGCATGCTCAAAGAAAAATACAGTGTTGTGTTTGAAATACTTGTCTCTATTTCAGGAATTCTGATAATCGCAGCATATTTACTCTGCTATGCTGGGTGAGGAGTCCAGGGGATGGCATGGCACACAATAGTGAGAGGAGACTTCATTTTGAACAAAGAATAAAATTTGGAGAATGAAATAAGATTAAATATTTTATTCATGTATTCTGAATGTCTTTTGTAGCTAAGGCCTGTTAATCTTTATTTCCTTTTATCAAAGAAAAGTGAGCGATATTCCCTTCTAAAATTGCCAAGAGGCTAACAATTCACTTTAAAAAGCTGTAAAGCTCTAAAAGTAAATGGAGATAGGGTGGAGAATAGAGTGTGAGCTTTGAAGGTCAGTTTGGCTCTGCAGCCCAAAACCTTAGATTAATCATTTTATGCTATGACTTTTAGTTAACTAAAAATTACCAGAAAAATGGGTAACTCTTGGGACTTACCCTGGAATTAAACCAAGAGGCAGAAAAGAAACAGGCCCAAAGAATAGGTTTGAATGGATGGTGAAAGGAAACAATATTGTTTATTTCTGATGACACCTTACGGTCCCATTGTAACCCAAATGGTCCCATGTCTGTTAAATATTCAGGTGACTATATGGTGGAGACAGAATGTTGGAGCTCTGGGGAGAAACCTGAAAAGAGATTCAGCTATGTTAATCATTTGCATTTAGAGATGGTATTATATGCCATGAGGTCACCTAGGAAGAATGTCAATTACAAGAGAAGAGAGCTGAAGACAAAGCCCTTGGGTAGAGGACAGAGCCTGTCAGAAGTCTGGCACAGGAGGATGATCCCGCAATAAAGCCTGAGCAGGAACTGGGCAAGAGGAAAACAAAGGGAGTCTTTTGTTCCCAGAGCCCAAAGAGGAATGTGTTTCAAGAAGATGGAAGTGGTCAGTAGAGTCAAATGCTGCTTTGAAGTACTTGTCTGCTAGACAAAAGCATCTTAGTGGGAGAGTGGACCTGTCTTGCTGTGGCTTGCCTTGTCTAGACTTGACTTGCCTATGTCTTTGATCTCACTTTTTCTCAACCTAAAAACATGTTTGTCTCTGCCATCCTGGGGAAAGGGGTGGTGGAGGGAGCTACCTTGAATGCACATCTCTTGTAACTTTCCATATTTCTCCTTCCCTTCTAATGCAAAATCTTTGAAAAAGCCATCAAATGTTATCATTCTCCACTTTCTTGTCTAACCTGCAACAATCAAGTGTCTGCTAGAGCTGTATAGGTTGTTGTTGAAATTATGAGCATGGCCAGATTATCCAGGAAGATTATGTGGGATAAGAAAAGCAATGAGCCACCTATATTTAATAGAAAATTGTGTTTATGTACTACCTGATAAGGTTTTTATGAGGATTAAATTAAGTAATGTATGTAAACCAATGATTATAGGGCCTGGTACATAGTTTCAGATACTAGATTTCATCCCCTTGACATATTTTTACCCCATTCTCAGTAAACTGCCTGTGGTCGTGTAGCCAAGTAGTACAGATTCAAACTCAGGTCTGCTCGGCCAAAAAGATGATGTTCTTTCTTTCCACTACATTGAATTTCCTTCCTGTTTGTATCCCTAGTTTTGTGCCTAACTGCAAAACACCTGCTCCTGAAGACTACACCCCAGGCTCAACTCCTAGGTTTACACCTTGGGTCTTGACCTCTCCCTGACAATCTGCTTCTACTCTAGATCTCACCTGTCCCCACATCCTAACTGTTTCAGACCCTAGAGAAAGGTATAAGACTACAGAGAGGCAAATACGTGAACTATTAAGTAGGATTTATGAGCATTGTTTGCTGAGATCACAGGAGTAAAGCAGAGAAATGCCCAATTAATAGAAGAATGCTTGCAGCATTTAGAAGGAAGAGAATAAGTCAATATATGTATGTGGTTAATATAATTGAGATCTTAAGGTCATCTGCAAGTTCCCATACCTCACTGGAATCTTATTTGTAATTTAAGAGATGCCCAGTAGATGGAGTAGCTTACTCATGCATGATTATTTTCAGAGCCCATGGATAGTTTGAATCATAAAATTCCTGTTAATGCTGGAAGAGACACAAAAAATAATTTAGACCCTCTCTTCCAAAAAAAAAAAAGGAGGACTAAAAATTATGCAATTTACAATAGATTTACAGCCTGTAAGGCAGGTAGCTGATGTTCATCTGAAGTCCTCCTGTTGACACTCGTCACCAGCCTCTGACTTTGGATAACTTTCCCTAAAAAAGGAATGGCACTAAGCAGCTAGTTCTGTGTTAGGAGGATGTTAGGGTATGTGGGGGAATGTTGTCTGTTATAGGATGCCCACATTTCTTACGATAATACTTTGTTGGAGCTATCTGTCCAGTATTAAGAAGCCCCCACCACCACCCCACCACCTCCGAAAAAAGCACATTTTAGAATGGGAAGAAATCCACCCCTTTGCTTCTCTGACTTTCTCTCATCACCTTCTGCTTTCCCCCCTAAAACCAAATCCCACTTGCCAAGGGTATGTTCAGGTTGTAAATTAGAAGGCCAGTATCCAAAAATAGCTTCCCTTCCAGGCTGCCCAGTACCTGAAATTCCCAGGGATAAAAGCAAAGCCATCATTCCATGTCCACTTTTAAAATATATTCCTGGGAGAAATCCATATCCATTTAGTTACTTACCAAATGCTTATTGAGAACTTATTATATGCCAGGGATAGAGCTGCAAAAATGGTAGACAAAGCCTACAGTTCTCATGAAGTTATGCTTTCCTATGGGAAAAGACAGAAAAGAAAGACAGTTTTAGATGCCAGTAAGTAATTGGATTTGAGAGTTACTAAAAGGGTGGGATAAGTTGGGAGGCTATTTTCAAGGTATAGCCAGGGAAGTCTGTCTCAGAAGATATGATGTAAGATAAAACAAAGATCTGGGAGAAGGAAATAGCTAAAACAAAGGACCTGAAGAGGGAGCCTTAAACTGTTTTCAATCATTATATTCTTAACAAGCATTAGATAGTTTATCAGGCTGCTTCTTAAGTGCTGCTACCTGGTATAAAGAAAAATACCAAAAGAAATAAAGCTCAAGTGAGGAATGGGAGAGGGGTCTTTCTGGACCACATCAGATGTGTCGCCTTTCCCTAGGGTGAAGGGGTAGACAATTGAGAGCAGCAGCGTGGCACTGGTAGGTTGGCGGGTGCTGGAGGGGGAGGCGGACGTCACAAGACACAGAAAGACTCACTAAGGACAAACTGAGGGTGCCAAATGCAAACTGTAGGTCCATAAAAGTAGTTCTTGAAAAAGCACTTAAAATAATCAGCCTATTCCTACCTCTCTATCCCAGTGCTTCTCAAATTGAACCACCTAGGCAGTTGTCAGATACTCCAGGCATCACATTGGGTCTACCAAATCGGTATTTATGCAATGGGGCTCAGGAATATAGATTTTAATAAACACACACATCATGAATGTCATGCACATTCAAGTTGAGAACTGATGCCCTGTAAATTCGTATTTGTATCAGTGCATCTGCTCTTCAGCATGGCCCTCTTTCTCCTTGCACAGGGTCAATTGTTCAAAGCAGAAAGAGGCTAAAACACCTCGGAGAAAAGAGAAGATTAATGCATCATAAAAACCCTGCAAAATACTAGAGAGTTTTTAATGAGATCTTTAATATTGCTGTCTATAAAAAACGACATAGGCCTTTGGTAATTTGTGATTTCTAATCTGTAATATATAGAGGAGCATGTTTCCTTCTAAATTTGAATTTTAAAAGGACATTGGCCATCCTTCAAAGATACAATATTGTTTTTCCTATGGATGGTATAATTCTGTGGGCAGTAATGTGTTCTCTCTAAATCTCAAGAGCATTGAGCCCTCATCTCATCCTGTTGTTGATACACAAAGGAGAAGCAGTTCTGCTGGTGAAATTGTGGGTTGGGAGGATGCCATTTCAACTCCTGCAGCAAACAATGATGACATGGCAAATGCATTTTTAGTGGTGAAGAAAATCAGTATGTTCTTCATATCCACTGGTATCTTTGTATTCAATTTAGAAAACTGTACCCAAAACAGTAAGAGTAAACCTGGACTCCTTACCTACCTTCCATCCTTAATTAGGTATTGGGTTTTCACATAACCCTTCCACTAACCCAACTCCAATCACCAAACAGAATAGCAGGATTATCTAGCTGCCTGATATATTATAGCCAGATAAATGTTTGATTATTTATATTTTACGCTCAAAAATTTGAAAAGACAGCATACGATCTCTTTCTTCCACAGGTTTTTCCAGTAGGCCATAATGCCTAACATTAGCAACAGCAGCAGCAGTTATAGCAGCAGAGCCTTTGGAAAAGGTGTTCCAGAAACCTGACAACGCTTGCACAAAGACTGTTAAACCACTATTCACACTTCTTTAAGTGTTTCAACCAAAATGTCAGAGGCTTCATTAAGGTGGAAACTATTTTATGGTTCCCTAGTACATTACCTTTTCTTTGTGAATTACCTTGAGTAAATCATCTGCTAAAGCAACAAAGGGAGAATCAGTCAATGAAAATTTGTGTCTTTGTTCTTCACAAGGAATTCTTGGGGCATAATTCCAAGAATGGACAATTAAGACAAATTATTCATGAAGTACATATGTCATTTGCATTTTTCCCTTTGGGGTAAGGTTGTCATCATTGTTTACATGAAAGGTATTTCCTTGCAGAGCTGCCCTTTTACCTCAGAACTAAGATAATGTTTCCATTTAAACTGAGTCATCCTTGTCCTAAATATTGCATAATGGCACAGACTGCTATCTCCTGTTTCCTTGGGCCAAACACAATGACAAGGCAAGCTAGACTGTGGTCATTGAATCTCTTTATAATCACTGCCATTTTGTGTGGTAGTCTGATGCATTTGTTATATCATGGGAATTATAATACTGAATAAGTTGCATAAAATTCTACCTAAGAAATCTTAAAAAGCTTGCAAATGGAGTGCCTTCTCTAGCTATGAAAAATGTGTTCTGAAAGCACAGGAGGAACATTTGCAACTTGAAACTTTTCATCAGAAATTGAGAGAGCTCAAGGTCAGTTTAATATTAATTCTCCCCAGTTCTTTAATCTAACAGATATCAAGTTGCATTTGAATCTAGCAAAGAGGTATGAATATAGGTCAGTTTAGCCTTCAAAGGACAAATTTCTTGCGAAATATTCTGTATCCATCTATTTACTCTTGAGCATCATTAGGTTATTTTAAGGTGAAAACGATTAAAACTTGTCTTTTTCATAGAAAGGGAAATTCATTTCTGGTAAGCTGAAATTGCTTTTGAATAATTTATAGAGAACAGAGAATTCATCAGATCTGATATCATCAGCAGCCTTGAGATTGCATTGTTCTGTAATGGGTACTATGGGAACTGGAAAGCTGGAGTTGGTTAGCATGAGAATTTCTATCCAGAATCTCATGTAAGTTAAAGGTAGGCAACATTTAAGAAAGGGAACGTCTGAGTTTATGTGGGAAGGAACCTTTAAAAATAAATACCCTCACTGTAAAGGATACTCTATAGACCTCCCATCTGACTACTGATATTCTTTTTCTTTGTATGATTTCATTTATTTTATTGCATTTTAAGTTCTGGAATACATGTGCAGAACATGCAGCTTTGTTACATGGCTATATGTGAGGGGAGGGGATGGAAGGGGAGGGGAAGGAACGTAGAGGGCGGGTCAATAGGTGCAGCAAACCACTGTGGCACATGTAGGACTGCTGATATTCATACCACCATGGTGGCATTGGCTGCCACCAATATGCAGGGCCCCTTTCTTATAGAATCACCACCTTCTCCTCCTTTATCATCATTGAGAAGATAATCGAGAATAAAAACAAGATAAAGAAATGAAGTCAAATAACATAATATATCCAAATAAAATGATACAAGAGCTCCAATTCATTACTAACTCCCTGTTTTTCTAAATGGTAGGACTCCTTCTTCCAGTCTTTCACACATGCTGCTGAAGCATGCTATCTTGAATTCCATCTTAAATTCACCAATTTCTAATCTTGAGATTTCCCTAAGATCCCATGTTTAACCTTCTTGTTCACTCATTTAAAATGCTCTTATTGACCATCTTTTATATGTAAGGGATGTAACTAATCATTATTCTAGAAACCAAGTTGAATGAAACAAAATTTCTGTTCTCATAATGAGTGGCTGTTGAACTTAAACTTTTAACATGGGTAGGATTTCTGCACATGTAGTGTGGGGAAGAGAATTCCAGATGGAAGCAAAAGCCTGAGGAAAGGCTACACAGGCATGTGTCAGAATCCAATCAGGGAGCCATAAGTGGGCCAGTTTGATTGCATCACAGTTTATGTGGAAAAGACTAATGGAGACTTAGACTAGAAAGATAGATCAAAGCCAAATAATAAAGAACTCTACGTTCAGACTTAAGAGTCGTACTTAATTTCGGGGGCAATGAAGACTCACTGAGTGGTTTTTGAACACAGAAGCATAACTGGAACATAAATAGAGCTATTCTTTAGGACTGCATGGTGGTGCTGGGGGCTTGGCTTGTAAGATCAGTCAGGAGGCATTGTATTAATTCAGACAAGAGATAAGAGGCTGAATTTGGGTGATGATGCTAAGAATTAAGGAAAGAAAATTCATCTCAGAAATATCTTAGTTATGAATCTCCTAATCTAAACATCTTCCTGCTATCCTATGCTCCTTTTAACAGTCTTGAATCCTCATACCACTGTAGACACGCTCCTTTACAATTTTTCACCAAACACTTCAGCCTGTAGAAATGGAGGTTCTTAACCTGGGGTCCAAATACCCCTTAGGTTATAGTATTAAAAGTTTCTTTCAGTTGAATAGGGAGAAATATTATCTCTTTATCACTAATATTCAACTGAAACCTAAAATTTTCTTTAATTATAAAATAGGCAGCAAACCACCATAAAATTGGCAGTTCTGCCAAATGTTTAATAACAAATTGCAGATATTTTATATTACAATTATTCATATACTGCAACAACATAGTTTATATTCATCACTATTGCAAACTTAAGGTAGCACCCAGTCCCATTACTCGAGCCTATTGTTTAATATGTTATTAAAGAAGCAGATGTGGCTGGGCACGGTGGCTCACGCCTGTAATCCCAGCACTTCGGAAGGCTGAGGCAGGTGGATCACAAGGTCAGGAGATCAAGACCAGCCTGGCCAATATGGTGAAACCCCGCCTCTACCAAAAAAAAAAAAAAAAAAAAAAAAAAGCAGATGCTACCATGTCACAAAATTTCCCTTAATGTTTGGTAATGGTATTTTAATATAATTGGTTTGCTTTATAATCCTGAAATCTTTAGACTACCAACCACCAAGAAGCCTTGTAGAAGTCCAGGTCATCATTTGAGACAGCGGCTGAGCTCAGAATTTTCTGACCACCTCTAAGTCTAGGTCTATGCCAGGAGAGATAATACCCCCATCACTCACTCCTTCTGAAGACAGTCTTGCCTTTGTTCATCACCTGAAGACCCAGGAAGGAAAAGTATCCCCTCACTTGCCACCTCATTGCTGGTTTCACTTCTTCCCTTGTTTTTTCTTTTCTTTTTTTTTTGAAAAAAAAAACTTTTATTGAATGAACCCTCTTTGTAATACCTTCAGAATATCATTGCTTCTGTAGCTAAGCACAGTCTCAATATCCATTTTGTTCTAATTTTTTTTTTCCTGGGGAGTTCCATGACAAATAAAATGCTGTACTCTTCCTGGATCTAAGTCCATTTGTTTTTGCTGTCTACTAGAAGGCAATAACTTTCAAAGGTGAATGCCAACTCTCCATCAATTCACTTCCTTATAGGTGGGAGGAGGAGGTAAAAGAAGAATTTCCTGATAAGAACTAATGCTGTGTGTGGCACCTTGACCATCCAGTAACGTGGGGAGAGATACATGAAAGAAATGGTTGACTAAAAAATGGAAATATAGTATTTTGGGGAACAGGGAGTGCACCAAGCATGAACTCTGTCTAGGGTTAACCCTAACTGCTCCACTGTTGAGAATCTTGACACATGTGCATAAAAGGATAACCTATGTTACATAACTTTTCAAAGGGCACAGACTTAGGCCATACACTGAAAATGAAAGCACAATAAATGTTCTCTTCATTGACAGTGTGAGGAAAAGTAGAAAAATTTTGTTTTCATGAAGGTCCCTTCTGATTTACTTCATTTCCTATGACTAAGAGATGGCTTTGGTGATTAAGAAAAAATACTATGCTATGAGTACTGCAGAACTTTGCAGAGAAATCAATGTGGTTTTGTTTTTTTAGGTCTTTTTTTCTTTTAACATAGACACCAAATGACTAATGAACAAATAATTAGCTAAGAAAATGTACACAAAATTTTCTATCAATATTCTTTCACATTATTGTAAGCAGATACATCATCAGTGAGGTTTTGAGGCATTATTTCTGAAAATCTGTAACTTAACATTTTCAGTAATAACCAAGAAAATAGAAGGTGAAGTTTAATCATTAAGATTACAGCCACAGATGTAAGGATATTTAGTATCACAAAAGGTAGGCTTAGAATTCAAATGACTTTCATAATTTGAAAAAGTAGTTGTGTCGGGGGACAAATATATACTGAGGGAAGAGGAGCCAAATGGATATTTCTGTATGACACAAAATGTCAAAGGGTTAGAGTGGGCCATAAGCATCCAGGAAGCAAAAGTAAAATGGGATATGAGAAAATGCTCACTGTCTGTCAACCATGAAGTCACTGTTTCAATAGCAATAGTATCAGAGGGGCTTTGGGGTGAGAGGTGCGGGGGTCAGGATCAGGAAGGGAGAGGGAGGCTTATGGTGCCCGGTGCCCAGGGAGGTGGAGCATAACTGTCATAGAATAGGTCCCAATGCATACAGTGTTAGGAAACTAATGGCAGAGTAAAAAGGAAAGAAAAGAAAAGGAACGTGATTTATTAAATTTGGAAAAGAGAAAATAGAATTAGGGTGTGCAGATCAATACTCTTCCATGATGATATTCAAAGAGTCCACAGCAAAAATAAAAATAAAAATAATTAAGGACATTGTTTTAAGTTGTTCATAAGTATATTATTTTCAATTCAATAGTGTATTCTTTCTTTTGCAATTACATCTTTCCTAATTTTGTGGGATCAAATTGTCTTTTCTTTTTTAAATACAAATAATAAATGGTAGTAGTTTTCTAAATATTTCTTTTTTGGAAAAAAATGTTTAAAAGAATTGAAACGTGTGTCCAGTCTCCCCGATTTATTTTAATTGTTTAATAATGGGGAGTCCAGTCCAGTGATCCCTGAGGTTATTACATATCTATCTTTCAGAAAATTTTTAGCATACATCCCCAATATATGGCACTTTATTTATAAATTACATTCATATGCTAGTCTAATATATATTGATATTACTAAATTTACACAAAAATATAAATTTTAAAAGATGAAATAAATAAAGCTTTTAAAACTTTATTAGAAGTTCAAAAAACTCTTCATATTGTCTCTCATTCTAAAAATATTGTAATTCAAACCAACTGATTAAACATCTCATTACTTTTTACATCTTTAATATTTTGCCAGGCAGAAATTCAAAGGCTTCGTTCAGAATTTAGTTTATTTTCCTACATAGTTTTAATAGCTATCATAGCTAAACAAACAGTTTCCAAAGATACAGGCATCCACATGGAATGCTTTATTGGCTACACTTCCTAAATTGTGGTACTCATTTTGTAATGCCATCCACCAATTAAACACATTTTTGTCATTTAAATTTGACTGGTAAATTTCCATTTTCTCTGATGTCATTCATTCAAGCAAACTAACCAAGCAGTGGTGCATTTTACTATTTCTAAGAAATGGATTCAGAATATGTTATTTGAAAGACTTGAAAATTCCAAGTTCCTTAAGTGTGTAGATACACGTTTTTATAAGTGAAACCCACTATTTATGCCAACTAAATTATTAATGATTGAAACATTCCCAAAATACTTTTTTTTAATAACATGAATTTCTTTCAAAAGCAGTTCCTTTCTCATCCATTATTAAAATGTGACCTTTACCTGGAAGGGGCATATCAAGTCTCCTTATTTTTTTAGCTGTCTGCTCTGTAGCATACTATGGATAGCTACTTGTCATCACAGAAAAAGGTCAGCAAACTTGGTGGGCGAGGTTTGTTTATTATTATTATTACTAAAGAAAGCAATGTATGATTCATCTTTAAATTTGACATTCCTGTAACATAACCATCAGACCAAAAATGCAAAACATATTTGTGATCACTGCCCCATATCAGTAGAAAGTATTGTAGGAATTTTGAAAACATAAGGTAATATAATTTCTTAATCCACTTAACAAGGCACTAACATTGCAATCATGCTGAAAGTGAACATGTGACTGTATAGACAATACCTTCATATTGTGGGACTCACACTGTCCCTCAGCAGATGGAGGCCTCAGGTACAGGCTCCTAACTTGTGACTCTCTGAAATACAAACTACATGACAATGCCAGGGACATGCTGTATATGAAATACTCATAAAGCTTAATTTATTGTATTTGAGACAAAGATCTAAAAATAGAAGTTCTATAATTGCCCTTATATCTCAGTCTCTGAAGTGTGCATGCCATAAATATCGACGTTTTAATCAATTTAGATAATGTGCTTTTTATTTCTAATTGATTGTCAAAGGCCAATAGGTTAAATGGCAATGTTTACTCAATAGCGTTTTCACTTGTTTTTATGAACTGTTATATAGACTGTGTACACAAATTCTTTAATTTTTCAAAGAACAAATTAAAAATAAAATGACAAAGTCTAGAAAATAACTGAATTTAAATAAGGATTTTTTTAAAAATTCAAAAATAAATTATGAAAAAATCTTCCTCTAGACACCTTTTTCTAAAGTATTAAGCTGCCTGAGATGAAAGGAAATCCATATTACAACATGGGACTGGAGCCAGAATTTCCTGCTGATTCATAGAACACACAGCCCTTGGCATTGTGCATCTTGAGTTTTCACAAGAAGAACCTAGGCATAGCTTTTTCTGGTTCACTAAGAAGGTCCTAAATGGCATTCTCCCTAGAATTAAAAAAAAGGGATCCATTTGATTGCTGTTGATATCACTATTATCAAACTGCTATCATTACTCAAAAGCTCAATTGAATTTAGATAAAAAACTAAAATTAATTAAGTATTACTACGACAAGTAGCCGGAAACAAACATCTAAGGACTAAAATAATGAAAACATTAGCCTTTAACATTCAGGATATTAATTGATTTTTATGAAGCTGATAGTATAAAATTAGGGGACTATAACAAAGAGCTATAAAAGTAGCCCTTTTTGTAATATAGTATATGTAAATGAAATTGGTATAATTGGGCCACATAAAATTACTAAGAAATAACAAGGTGTCAAAAAAACAGTATTTTCATGTGTTCAAGGGTACATACTCCTATAGTGTGTACACTTGGTGTCATATAACCTGTATTCAGAGTCTAGTCTACTATTTGCTGGCCCTGTAAATCTAAGAAGTTACTTAACACAAGCCCTAGTATATTCCATTAAGTGGGAGTTGGAATGCTTGATTCACCAGGGCATTTGAAAATGAAGTAATAGAAGGTTCTAGCCCAATTACCAGCAGTCACACAATTAACGTTGGATTCCTTCTTTGCAAAAACTGGTGGATTCTACAACTGGAAACTCCTGCCAATTCGACCCAATTATGATTCTTGTGGCCAAGTTTGGATGGAGAAACCAATGACATGTAAAGCAGAGAGAGATGCTTTATGCTGACCTCCCTAAGATCCTCATGCTATCTTTTTCAGTGCATAGATATTTGGTGGATGCCAAATATTTGTGAGATATCGTGACTAGCATTGGGAATACTGTTGATAAACAAAACAAAATGATGCCTGTTCTCATCGGGCTTATATTTTAATGAGAGATACAATAAACACATAGATAATCCACTACAGAGTATATGTGCTATGAAGTGCTAGAATGTAAGTGGCCAAGTTAAGGGTTCCTTCAGACAGAGGTTGAAGCAATGAGGGTGATGAGCCTAGGCAATGGGGCAGCCTCTAGAGCTGGGAAGGGTAAGGAAATGGATTGTCTCCTAGAGTCTCCAAAAGGAATGCACCCCTGTCACCACCTTGGTTTTGGCCCAGTGAAACTACTTGCAGACTTCTGACTTTCAGAACTATATGAGAATGCATTTCTGTTGTTTTAAGTCACTAAATTGGTGGCAAATTTAATACAGCAGTGATAGGAAAGAGATACAATGCCTTTGGCTGCCGAGCAGAGAATAGCTTGGAGGAGGACCAAGGGTGGAACTGGGAGGCCAGTAGAGATGCAGTCACAGCAATCCAGACCCAGTTGGCCTGTCTAATCATAGCAGTGACTGCATAGACCCAAAATAAGGAGACATACTGGAGATGCATTTTGGAGGTAGGGCTGATCGGACTTGCCAGATTCCCTTTACTCCTAAACTATTCTTTGTTTTGGCAGGAGCTGGAACCCCTGGGTACTATTTGGCACACTGGAGTTATCAGTCTTAGAAAGCAAGTGCTACTTTACTAGGTGACTGATGTGACAAATAAACAATTTACTCACTAGCCGGAAACATCTAGCCAATGGAAAAACCCAGCTCAGATTCCCAACTGAACTAGTCTAAAGGCAGACTGCTCTGCACTGCCATAGAGTGGAGAAGCAAGGCCAAAGATGGCAGTAAGCACAAAAGTGGATGCCTTTGAAAGGAAAAAATGTGCATGGGAGGTAATTCCAGGCTCCACAGAATTTCCTCTGTACAAGAAATAAGAATGATTTTCTTCATAGTGGAAGAGAGAGGAAAAGTAATAGCTTTCTCACCCAGCACTATTTGTCAGACTGCTCAGAATACTACTGCCCCCCTCTTTCATGCCCTGTGCAGGTTAGGGGGCATGATTACAATTCCAGGCATTTCTATATGCAAGATTTCAGGCTCTGGCCTCTGCCCATGTTCCTGTCACTGCAGCCCAAAGCTGTCCAAAATATCAGTTAGAAGACTGAAGAGAAACAAGGCCAGGAGGAGGAAGGAAAGACCATAAAAGCCCAGCAATGCTGCCCTTATTACATAATGGGTATGTCTTTCCTGGAGAGAAGACTACACATCAGCCATCCAGGACCTTTCCTGCGAGGATGTCCTAAAACGACTTGCTCTACGCATTCTTCACCACCCTGCATCACACGTTTCTCTGTCAGCACCTGCAGCCCACCTGGGCTTCCTGTGGAAGTATCTGACCCCAGCAGACATGTCTTAGCATCTGTGGCATGACTCATTTCTGTCAGTTTGCACAGTTGTGTTTTTGTGTGTGTGCCACACGCTGCCTTTCCCTCTCAAGAAGCCCTCTCTGAACCCACTAACTCCCAAGAACGAAACCACAGTGGTCTCATCACTGAGGCTTCCCATCACAAAAGTTCTGTGTGGTTAAGGGAAGAGAGGAGCCACCCATGTTCTCAGCGCAGGAGGGATGCGCATGGGAAGCCATGAAACTCAGAGTCTACCAGTGAGAAGCTCTTTTCTAGGGTAAGGGAAGAGGGAGTTGTGCAAATAAGTTTCAGAACATTCACTTCCCCTCTCTGACCTCCAAATCTCCTGGCCTTGTGCATAGCTGCTGTCTTCTCCAGTGCCTGTGTGGTCTTTTGTGACTCCAGGCTCTATCAAAACACTGAAGAAGCCTCATCTCAACCCAGTTAAGCTGGTCAACAAGTCTCATGTTCTCCTTGCCCAGAATAACCAGAACAGATCACTCTTCTATTTTTTTAATGTACTCTATTTTGATTTAATGAGCTCATTTGTGCCTGAAACCTGCCACTCCTACATGAATGCCTCACTTTACCTTCTTCATACCTCCTAGATACCCAAAATGATTTGTAGGTGTGTGTATCCATTTTATTAACATATATATAATGAAAAACAAATTACTTTGCTAAAAAAACCCAGATACTCAGTGCTTATAAAGAAGGTGCCTTTTCTCTCTGATCTCCCCCGTAAGAACTAAACCTCATCCCTGGTCTCTATTTTGGGAAATTTTTCATCTCACAGGCCACAAAGGCAACCAATTGCTTGAACAGAATGGCACTGTGATGAGCACAGAGGTCACGCTGAATACTGCATGCCGTTAGTTAATTACACACTTTTCCAAGGCCGTCCTTGGTACAGATGCAGTGAATGCTAATGGCATGTGCTTTTCGTTCCAGCAATTAGTTTTGATCTCCGTGGCTTAATGCTGTGTTCAGTTGTTCTGAAAGAGAAAAAAACTGTTTTTCCTCAGCACCATTTATTTTCATATATTCATTCAGGAAGACTTACTGAAGCCTACCTAGTTCTCTCCTAGGCATTGTGAGGAAAGGAAATGAATCATTCCCCCCACTCAAGAAGTTAACAGTATCCAAGAGGAGAGAGAACATCTAAGCAAAATATGACATCCACTATGATCCTGTGTTTGGAGGAGGGAAAAGGCCTTTCCTTTATTCAATAAATATATGCTAGGCACCATTTTAAGTACTCAGGAGACAGAAGTGAAGAAGGCAAAAGGGGGCCTTATTCTGATAGGGAGAGATCATCATTATGCCAGTAAAAAATTAAGTATATAAAATTTATTTTAGAAGTGGTAAATACAATTAATAGAACAGGAATGGATGGGATGGAGTTCAGCTTAGAGCAGCTATTCTGGTAGACCTCTCTGAAGAGGCGACCTTCTCTCTGATGATGACTGTAGCCAGTCAAGTCCTAGAGGAAGAGGAATATAGGCAGAGAAAACCAGTGTGAATGCGGTGAGGTGGGCACAGTCTGGGAACCTCAGGAGAGAAGTGACAGTTCATCCTCAATGAATGAGTGAAAATGGCATTTAGGAAAAATAAAATGGCCTAAGCAAAAGCACAGAACTGGGAAAGCAGGAACTGTATTTAGTTGGAAGCAAGCATGAATTTGAATCAAGGTCTGGTGAAACCTGAAATTCAGAAGATAAGATGAGGGTAGATTATTCATGGAGAGTCCCTGAGAGCCAGGCTCTGCCATGGGCTGCTTTCTGTAAGTGAAGAGCACTGCAAGGTTAGAGCAGTCCATGACTTAATGCGTTTTAGGAGGATTTTTCTGGCATTATTGGGAATTATTTCAGACTTTGACAAACAGGTATTCCTCTGTGCTTCTATTGAGGCTTCCTATTTCCTGATCAATATTAATCTTTATGCCTAAGACTCTTGCAAGAGGCTGGGCTATAAAATAGCCTTTAGTAGGGCTGACAATGAAATGTGTGGGGTCTAGTGCAAAATCAAACTATTGACCGCTTGTTCAAATGCAGTTTGAAAGTTTTTCCCTTTCTTCTGCCCACCATCTCTGTCTTGATTTGTTATGGTGTTTTGTATGTGTTATTTAATGTTGCACTGCCTAGAGCACAAGAAGATTTGTTGGGCTAGTGCAGACCGACACAAGTACCTGGTGCATTGCCCGCACCCAAAACCTTCTGCACCCAAACCCAGCACCCTTTCAGAGGCAGAGGGCAGTACTTGTCACTGGGTGGACGAAAAGTAGCATGAGGCCAAGACCCTGTCCCAGGAAGAAAGGGATGTAATGCAGAGGTAGATGAATGGAGGCTTCATCATGCTTCACTTACAAAACATAAATTCGAGGATACAATCACTAAAAATTTCAAGATGCTGATTGCATCCTCCTACTTGCAGGACCTTGATCACACTGGTAGCACACTCATGACACTTGACCTGGTTTTAGGCCAGAGGAAAAGGTAACTGCATTTCAATATAGATTTTTCCTGGGCACTTAAACTCAGTTAGCTACTACTACATTTAAACGACACATGTGCTACTATAGCTGTTTAAGATGTTACCACTGCGGGGAACTGAGTGAAGGGTGTGTGATACCTCTCTATATTATTTTTTAAAAATTTCCTGTGAATCTACAATTATTTCAAAATGAAACGTTATGTACAAAAAACACTCATGCATGCCCTATTTTGGGGAAGGTAGAAACGCAGAAAGAAAGAGGGAAGGAGGAGGGACAGAGGGAAAGGAAGAAAGCAAGAAAAATTCATGAGCAACATTAAGAAGATAAGATTAAAACCACTTAGTGATACTCAGCTGCACATCACAAGTGTATCATGCAACCTCAGCTGGAAATGCAAACCTTATTCATGAGCTAGGAAGGGATGAAAGGATAGTGGTCAGGTTCACATTCCAAAGATGAAAAATGAACTAGCTTCTTTCTGACCACACTTCCCTTTTAGCCCGTCCAAGTCCATCAAATGGTCATTTACCGATTGCTCACTATGCACAAGGAATGCACTGTCCTGTGTTCTGTGGGGTCACAATACAAAACAATTGCATTGTATAGAAGAAGTGCATTCCCAAGTGCTGATGGAATTCAAGGCTAAACTTGACGAAGGATGGCAGGTACTTTAATTTTTAATTTTAATTTTTGTGGGTATATAGGTATATATATTTATGGGATGCATGAGATATTTTCAAGCAGGCATGAAATGTGTAATCACACATAAAATGGGGTATCCATCTCCTCAAGCACTTACCTTTTGTGTTACAAGCAATCCAATTACCCTCTTTTAATTATTTTAAAATGTACAATTAAATTATTATTAACTATACTCACCCTGTTGTGCTATCAAATACTAGGTCTTATTCATTCTTTCTATTTTTTTATACCCATTAACCATCCCCACCACACTTTCCACCCTAGTCCCCACTATTCTTCCCTGCCTCTGGTAACTATCCTTCTACTCTCTATGTCCATGAATTCAACTGTTTTGATTTTTAGGTCCTTCAAAAAAGTGAGAACATGTGTTTGTCTTTTTGTGCCTGGCTTATTTCACTTAATGTAATGACCTCGAGTTCCATCCATTTTGTTGCAAATGACAGGATCACATTCTTTTTCATGGGTGAATAGTACTCCACTGTACGTAAGTACTACATTTTTTTCATGCATTCATCTGTTGATGGACACTTAGGTTGCTTCCAAATCTTAACTATTGTGAACAGTGCTGCAACAAATATGGGAGTCCAGATATCTCTTTGGTATACTGATGTCCTTTCTTTTGGATATATATCCAGCGGTGAGATTGCTGAATCATATGATAACCCTATTCTTACTTTTTATGAGGAACCTCCAAACCATTCTCCATAGTGATTGTACTATTATAATTTACATTTCCACCAACAGTGTATGAGGGTTCCCTTTTTTCCACATCCTCAGCCATGTACTTTAATTACCAGCTAAGTAAGTCATATCTGTGGAAATAGAGTAAACAAAATTCTCTTGGCCTATGTGTTTTAAGATTCTTCTTGATTGATTTTTTAATTTAATTTGGGGATATTCACCTTATTTCTGATTTTGTGCCTGATGTTTATATAATACCATTCCAAATTTGCATAATTCAAATTGACATTAAAGGTGACTATACAGATCCTAAAGGGATATTATTGGGATTATATGAACTAACATATACGAAGCAGCTAGCACAATCCTTAGAACAAAACAGGCAGAAAATTAAAGGTAGCAATTCTTATTGCTATTATATTCAGTAATATTTCCAAAAATCACAGACTTTAATCCCAAGCAATCATGTCTCTGAGCTACAAAGCCAGGAAATGATCCCTTTTTAAAAATCCTATGAGTAGAATAAAAGTAGAATTTATAGAGTTAAAACATTTTATAAGAAAATACCACTTAGGAGGCTGAGGCAGGAGAATGGCGGGAACCCGGGAGGCGGAGCTTGCAGTGAGCCGAGATCGCGCCACTGCACTCCAGCCTGGGCAACAGCGTGAGACTCCGTCTCAAAAAAAAAAAAAAAAAAAAAAAAAAGAAAATACCACTTAGCTTTGAGGTTCTACGTTTTCTCCACTGAAGGGAAAATTAATACCCAGTCAATTATTCTGCTTCTGCGTAAATGTGGAATAGAACAACAAATTAAACCTACACATCATTCCAAAGCACTGGTCTAGTCAGTGACTAGAATAAGTCTTTCACATCTTCATGCTATCTGAAGTTAGGCCTCCTTTTGTCTCACTCCATCTTCAGTATATCTGTCCTAAATAGCACATCCTGCAGGGCCAGTCTACTTTAGTGGAGCATTGAGGATTGAAAGAAGGCAAAAGCCACCAGAAAAGTGGCCCTCACCCAAGTTTAGGGAGAGGAAGAGATTATTAAAAACAGAACTAGAAGACTTCTCTCCGTACAGGTTACATTATGGCTAGCTATGAAGAAACAAAGCAAGACACCAGAAACATAATTCCAGAAGAAACCTTTATACCAGATATCAGAATCATGGGCTCCTTCACAGCGGTCCACCTTGGCCAGCATGTGTTTAACTAAGCCCTTCCCCTGAATCCAGCACTGTTCTAGCTACTCTTCAAGGAAAAACATGTAATCCTTCTGAGATGAACCTTGTCTCTACCTGGGACCATAAGACCTACATGAGATAGCCCATCTAAGAAGAGATTAGAGATTAAGAGTTTTACAGATGAGTCCAGGCCCTACCCCTGCTCTGGCTACCTGAGTGGACCTGGGCAATTCCGGGAGCTTCTCAAAACCTTTTTCCTCCACTATAAGATAGACATAATAACATCTCTGACCTCTTGAATTAATATGAGTGTGGCATTTAGTAAATTCAGGCTTTCTGAAAAAAGTCTCATTTCATGGACAGTCTAAGTTGTAGTTAGGAAAGCCTCAGTTCACATCCTGGATTTTCCAACTATTAACTGCATTTCCTTGGTCAAATTACTTAACTTCACTTGCCTCCATTTCCTCATTTGGAGAATGTAAGTGATGTAGCCCTCATAGTGGATTTTTTTTATAACCTTGCCCAAATCAGCAAGACAAACCCTTACAGACACGAAGAATCAGAGCAAAGAGCTCATCTTCCCTCGAGACAAAACTAAACGGCATTCAGAAATCACCTAAACTATTTTTAGCACTATGTGGGTAAAAATTTCCTTTTTTCAAATGTCTGAGCCATCCACATGTCTTGATTTTAAAGATAAAGTTTACTAGAAACTCCCAGTCACTGCTTTGGGTGTGACGCAGCACCCACTGCAGAGAGCAGAGGTGTTCTGACTCCTTTTGTGACCTCCCTGGGCTTCCACAGTGGATCATAAGATGGGTTCTCTCAGTTAAGGTAGGCTCAGTGAGAAGGCTTCTGTCCGTTCTTTACTAGAAATACTAAACCACCTGGCAACTCTAATTTTCAGATGCCCAAAGAGATTTTGCACATATTACATGTTCTTTCCCCCTGTTCATATGCCTGTAGGTCACCTTCTGAAAAGGGAGTACCCTGATCTTTTGATGTCTTACCTAAGAATAACACACCATACTCCCAATTTGCCAGTCTCATTTGGTTCCTCATAAATTAAAAAAAAAAAAAAAAACTTAAATTAAATGATGACTATTAGGGAAGCACACAGGCTCATACATAGAGTATTTGATGAACAATCTCCTAAAAGAGATGACTAAATCATTAAAGTTTCTGAGAGTAGATTTTGTGTTCTCAGCATGAATACAAGTATGTGAGGTAACACATGTATTAATTAGCTTGATCTAACCATTCGACAATGTATGTATATTTCAAAACATCATGTTGTTCATATTATATACAACTTTTATTTGTCTACTTAATTGTAAAAACCCACCTGATTAAAAAATGGGCAAACGAATTCAGTAAATATTTATTCAAAGAAGATACATAAATTGCCAATAAGCAAATGAAAAATGCTAAACATCATTCATCATTAGGGAAATGAAAATCAAAACCACAGTGAGCTATCACTTCACACCTATGAGAATGGCTATTATCAAAAATAGGAAACAGCAAATGTTGGCAAGGAGGAGAAGAAATTGGAGTCCTCATGCACTGCTAGAGGGAATGTTAAATGGTACAATCACGATGGAATAAAGTATGGCCAGTCTTCAAACACTTTAACACAGAATTACAGTATGATCCAGCAACTCTACTTAGTATATAACCCCCAAAAATGAAAGCAAGGACTCAGACAGATATTTACCTGCTCATGTTCATAAGAGCATTATTCACAATAGCAAAACTATGGAAACAACCCAAGTGTCTATTGACAGATGAATAGGCAAACAAATTATGGAATACAGTGGATTATTCAACCTTAAAAAGGAAGTAAATTCTGATACATGCTATAACATGGATGAACCTTGAAGACATTATGCTAAGTGAAAAAAGCCAGTAACAAAAGTACAAATGCTTTTTGGTTTCACTTATATGAGGTACCCAGAGTAGTCAAATTCGTAGACACAGAAAGTAGAATGGTGGTCTCCTAAGACTTGGGTCAGAGGGGAATAGGGAGTTATTATTTATGGGTACAGAGTTTCAGCTGGGAAGATGTAAAAATTTCTAGAGATAAATGATGGTGATGGCTGCATTTTAAAATAGTAAAAATAGTAAATCTAATGTGCATATTTTACCACATTTTTAAAATTTAAATTAAAAGAAGTTTTCATATTTACTCTCTCTAATGGTTGCTCTGAATAAGCTTGCCATCTCAAATATTTCCATGAATGGTAGCTATGATCTAGTAAAAAGAGGTTTTCAGGCTGACCTTGAGTTGAATTCTGGCTCTGCCAAGGACTTTTTACTTGCATGCACATAGATAAGATACTCAAGCCTCAGTTTTCTCATATATAAAATATGAAGACCAATTTATCTTACAAAATCATGAGAATTAAGATAACATTAAAAATGTCTGGAAAGTAATTGACACTAAGGAAACAAACTATCATCAGCATCATCATTCATCATGTTTCCCACCCAAAAGTCCTCTTAGAGGGAAAAGTGCATAGCACAGTGCCTGGTACATAAGAATTTAATCTCGATGAATACTGGAAGAAAGAACCACACAAGGTATTATATAATTGTGCACTGAATTGTGTGAGGCAGGCATGCTTTATAGGAAGAGAGATTGGTGTTGACTACAGGAGGCAAAGAAGACTTCAGGAAGGAAGAGGAATTTGGGCTGTACCTTGAAGGATAGTTAGGATGTGCATGGAAGGAGGAGTGATGGGAGGGCATGAGTGATAAGGGAAACTTGGGCACAGACCAAGGAGAAATGAGTGTGGGATTGTGGAATGTTCTGGGACACTGGTGATTGTTACTCAAATTCAATAGTTAAGGTGGAGCCAGATTATAAAGGACACTGAGAATCAACAGAAGAGCCTTCATTGTATATTTTTAATGAATTCATTAGTTTGTCAATGTGGATCTATTCAAGAGATAGAAATAACACAGCGTTCTCCCAGAGAAAGCAGAGTCAATAGTGTGTGTGTGTGTGTGTGTGTGTGTCTGTGTGTGTCTGTGTCTGTATACGGTTGACCTGGGGGTTGCAGGTGCCAACTCGCCTTCACAGTGGAAAACCCAAATATAAATTTTGACTCCCCAAAAACTTAACTACAACTTGACCCTTCAACAACATGGATGTGAACTGTGTGGGTCCATTTCTACCTGGATTTTTCTTTTGCTATTGTGGTAAGCTCAAGTGTTGCAAGTATGTGATTATTGGCAAGGTTTCTGTCAACAGTAGGCTATTAGTAGTTAAGTTTTGGGGGAATCAAAAGTTATATGAAGACTTTTGTCTGTACAGGGGATAGATGACCCCTAAGCCCTGTGTTGTTCAAGGGTCAACTTGTGCTAATAACCTACCGTAAACCAAAAGCCTTACTGGTAAGTATGTTCACAACACTTGAACTTGACATAGTAGCAACAACATTAGCATATAAGTGGACTTGTGCAGTTCAAACCTGCGATGTTCAAGGGTCATCTGTATATATATACACATATACATAAATATATACAGAGAGGGAGAGGGAAAGATTAGAGGAATTCCTGGAGGCATAATTCTTTCTTCCTCTGGAAGACCTCAGTCTTTTTCTCTTAAGTACCTCAGCTGATTGAATGAGCTGATTGAATGTCCCTTCCAAATTGTGAAGGATAATCTGGTTTATTCATAATCTACTGACTTAAGTGTTAATCACCTTTAACAATACCTTCTCAGCATACAGTTAGAAGAAATAAATTCTAATGTTTGCTAGTAAAATAAGGTGACTATACTTGGCAACAATATTTTGTGTATTTTAAAATAACTAGAAGACTTGAAATGATACCAACACATAGAAATGATAAATATGCAAGGTAATTTATACCCCAAATACTCTACCTTGATTATTATACATTCTATGCAGGTAACAAACACTCACATATACCCCATAAATATGTAAAATAATAACTAAATACTTACTTCATACAAATTAATGACAAACCCAAGAAGGGAAAAAAAAAAATCCTAATAAACTATAATCTCTCCTTTTGGCCGGGGGGAAAGGGGGACACAAAACCCGTCACAACAACACCTAGAATGGTGTTTGACCAAATATCTGTGCACTACAGTATAGCCGAGTTAACATACACAGACTAATGTAAACAGAGGAAGGAAGTTTAATATAAAGAACTATTAACTGATGATGGGAGAGTAACCATTAAAAGAGAACTCTAAAAGGTGTCTTTAAAAAAAGAGAGTACCCAAGGAAGGACAAATTTGTAAGTGAGGGTTCAGACCTCATTAGAAAAGTTTAGTTACAGTCCACTAGATGAATGTTACTGGTGAAGGAAAAATATCTGAAGGGCTCAGATCTATTTTTACAAATCAAGCAACAAAGAGTGAATTTGGAGCTGAGAAGTGGCAACTGGGACCGTGGACAGTGCAATGGAAGTAGACTTTGGGTGGGCACTATCAGACTGTTTAGATTAAATTGCTGAGTCTGACATTGAAGAAACTCAGCTAGGAACTTGCTGTGTTGACACAGGCATGATGTTAAGGCTGTGTACCAAGTTGGTATCAATAGAATTAAAAAGAAGGGTGATATTTCAAAGGAAAAACAGAATTTTTCTTCCAGTTTATTATATCAATTTTAAAAATAAAAAAAGTAGAGGGATCCAAAAACAGATGAGAGAAAGAGAACCACTCTTCCTGTACTCAGAAGCACTGAGTAAGCCATCATGTGGATAGATAAACATCTGGGTCCATTGAGAACCAGAAGACTTCCTCTCAGGAAAACCAGGTCACTCCTTTCATAATGAGGGGCAGAATGGGCAAGGAAAGGCCACAAGTAATAATGGACACACTGGATTTCAAAAAATCCAGGGATCTAAGAGCATCCAAGGAAAGGGGACTGAGGAATTTTGTCAAGAATGAGAGAGAACTAAATGTAGGAAATCAATCTAAGATTTAAGGCCAGGTAGAACCTGAGTGCCAAGTACAATGTCTGGCAAGAAGGTACAGACATACTCAGGAAGTCCTGGTGAAAGGAAAGGAGAGAAGGTTTAGAGCCCAGGGTG
Source organism: Macaca thibetana thibetana (assembly GCF_024542745.1). Classification (NCBI taxonomy): domain Eukaryota; kingdom Metazoa; phylum Chordata; class Mammalia; order Primates; family Cercopithecidae; genus Macaca; species Macaca thibetana. The sequence continues at coordinate 78,138,620 of NC_065583.1, forward strand.
CTATTTCAGGTGTAAGAGGGGCAGAGTTTGGCCAAGGCCCAAAGGCAGCCTCTCGGAATGTGATCATGGAGGAAGGAAGACTCAGTCTGCAGGAAAGTCAGCCTTTATCTGTGGGTTATGGGAGATTCTAAGTCCATGTTTAACCAGAGACAAGTATTAAATCCCCAGATCTCTGAGTATAGTGTAGGATTAAACATTAAATGGGCTCTGCCACCTGAATTACAGGAATTCAGGCACAGGAGTCAACCAATCAGAGCATCGTAACTCCTTTCCAACTAGACAAATGATGTGCAGCCTGCCCTCTCTGCCCTCTCTGTCCATCCCACCCCAATCTTAGCCCTGGCCCTGCCTCCAGCCCAGCCGCCCTCCCAATAGTGACCATCACTGGTTCTGGAGGATGTTTTCTCCCATGGCTTTTTCGATTCCTAGGGATATTGTAGTGATGCTTCATTTGTGCTTAAACTGAAAGCAGACCCCAGATGTGGGGAAAGAAAAAACCTTCCTTGAACAGTCATTATGGGCCAAACACTATGTAAATAGTCTCATCTCATCCTCACAAAGGAAGGTGCTGTTTCCTCCATTATAAATGAAGTCACTGAAATTCAGAGAGAAAGCCCTCACACTGTTCATATAGTCTAATTCTTGGAGAAAAAAAATGCAGATGTAGAAATTTACTTTTAATAAATTTACCCTTGGCACCCCTATTAAAGCTTCTTTGTTAACTACTTCTCTAGGTTCTCACTCTTACTTTCATCAAATTTCTATATAATAATGGAAGCTAGTATTTATACATCCTGTATGACATGCCAGGCAGTGTTCTGAACACCTTATGCTTGTATTAACTCAATCCTTATAACAACTCTTCTTTACGAATAAGGAAACTGAGGCACAGAGAGTCACAAGCCTAAGGTCACAAAGGTGACCTAATAACAGTACAGTGAGCATTCCAACCCAGATCATCTAGCTCTAGAATCCACCTACAAATGAACAACGTGATGAGTTCTGGGGACACAGGAGAGGGGACAAACATCTAATTGCAGAGCTTAAGATGCAGAATGTCTTGATTTTAAGGTTCACTTGGTAACTTTCTGACAACTTCTAACAGAGTCATTACTGTTATTCAGTTTTATTATTTCATAGTCTTTCAGTTATGATGAAAGTATTGGGTGGTAGTTATTAAGGGATCATTTAGGAGCCAAGGAAAAAGGTGACAATTGAGCCATGTGACTGAGGCCAGAAATGTCTCTTCAAAGCTATAGAGCCTAGGCAACTCAGACTCCAGTACCTTCAGCATCCTTCCCCCTTGGCTAACTTTCCAGCAGGAAGCCTGGCTGGGCGCAGTGTAATATGCCGGTCTGATGCCCATGAACTCCTTCAGCCCCAAGAGCTGCCTGGGTTTCCTGGAACCTAGAGTCTCCCTGGTGCCAGGAAATGACACGGTGCAGCCAGCATGAATTTATCACTGCTAAAAAATGATTCCCCATTCCAGACAAACTTAAAAGAAATGCACAAAATTCTGAGTTTGCAGCCAGGCATCTTTATAAAAGCAAAGAAAGAGCCATAACCATACTTAAAGATGAAGTGTCTTATTCAGGTACTTCTATTTACAGTCACTGCAAGTTTGGGAGCAATGAGATTGTCTCAATTTCCTGATACAAGCAATATGAGAAATGTCAAATTCTCAAAGCTCATGCAGGGAACCCAGTACCACCCGCGAACAAGGGTCTGACTTGCATGTTCATTTTACTTTCTGTTCATTGTCCTTTGTCCATTCTTTCTTGCCTACCTGGGGGGAAAAAGGGAAAGCATGCATAAATAAACAAATACATATATACATACCTATGGAAATGCATGCATACATAAATACTCTTGAGTGGTATAGTGAGGGGCTTACAATCACTAGGACGTTGAGACTTCTGTTTATTCACAGGACAAAAAACAAAGATCACTCCAGTGAACGCTCTCTTGTATCCTTCCTTCCCTGATCCTATCAGCTATGACATAGACAGAGGCCATCGTTCTCATAGCTATTGAGGAGTGATGGTTTCCAGTCACTGACAGGGAGGGGGTGCTTCCAAACTGCCACCTAGAGATAAAGCTCTCAGCATCATTAATAAGCCTCTGAGGGACAGTCATTCCTCAATTTTGCTACAAACTCCCAGCTTTAAATATAGCTCTCCAGATGTGTATTTCATGCACCTTTTCAAGTGGTGTTTTGCTTTAGGACATGCTTTCTTTCCCTCTAAATTTTATCCTGGCTCTATTTTCCCCACTGAGAATTAGTTCTTTCTCATGGCTAAAGATGCCTTTTCGCCCCTCTTTAGTATATGGATTTTCATGGCTGTGCCTCCACATAAAATGAAACATATTTGTAGAGGGTCCCGGACTTCTCCTTTTTCTTAAACAAGAAGGCCTACCAAAAACAATAAAAACGTTCTAGCAGGTTCAAACCGAAACTTTAAGCACAGAGAATAATTTTAAAACATGTGTAGGTAATTTTATTTTAGCAGAGAACCCAAGTTACAGAGAGTCACAAATGCCTTTGTCTGTATTTTTCTTTATAGAAATAATTTAATTTAAAAGTGTATTCACTCTGGGTTGAGTTTTTCTCATTATTATTGTTTACTGTTTTCCTTTTTCTGAGCTGTGTGACCTTTGGGATGATTTCTGTGAAAGTATTATTTCCATAGCAAACAATGTCAACATTATCCAAGGCCGTCTGACACAAACAGCCCAGGTTCCTTTATTCTCAGTCTATTGCTTCTGGACATTACTAAACAATTCCTTGGTAAATCCTTTCAGCATCTCTGTTATTTTAATCAATCCTGCACACAGCTGGATCTACAATTTGGCTCGGGAATAGAAAAATGGAGCTGGAGCTTTTCTGTGCCTTAGAAAGGATAATTTAAAGTTGTAGAGAAACCAGAGCCTTAAAAAATCTTCACCGTTTCCAGCACCAACATGAGAGACTTTTTGGCAGAACTGGAGGGAAGGAATCAATCAGAATCAATTTAAGAATTATTGCCAAACTGAGGGATGGAGTTTAAGGGAGGAGTTAAAAACCCCAAGGACATGGCAGTAAGATAGAATGATTCTAATTGTCCTTTATCCTCAGAAAACATTTGAGTGGGGAACGTGGCACCACAGTCCAAGCAGCATTAGGATTGGACTAAATGGGGAATCTTTTCCAACCCCTGTATATCCACAGGAGTGGAGGTTAGAGGTGTTTGGGAGAGGAAAACAGAGGGAAGAGTAAGATGGGTAAGCACAGCTGTAAGAGCACCCACACGTGCTACACAGGATCTGTCTCCATGGGTTTATTGCAGCTGCTCCCAGGGCCATAGCAAGCTCATATGCAGGGGCAGCAGCTGAGATTGGTAAAAATGGAATCTGGGCCATGATGTAGACCATGTAGGAGATCATAGGCCTCATTTTTAAATTCAGTCCATTCAGTAATTATTCATTCTTCTCACATAGTTTCAACTTTAGCAGAAGGGAAAGATCCTCATCAGTGACTCACAAGGGAAAGATCCTCACACTATTTTTGGTATGTCTGTGCCATATGAAAGAACTCCTTTGCATTCCCTACAGCAAAGGATATGAGAGAACACTGGTAGTCCCAGAGTAACCTAACAGCATTGCTACTGGGAGATCAACATATTATGTCATCTTACCTGTATAATGGGTCCACAGGAAAGCAGGCCCAGTGAGTATTTGCTTTTAGTAAATGAGTATACCTGTCACTTACCAACAGAATAAAATCTCCAGGCCTTGTTTATGTTATCTCATTTCTTTTTATCGTTTAAGATGCTTCTGGGAAAATAACATATAATTAGCCACTCTGCACAGGCATACAAAGTCTTTAGCCTTATTAAAGCAAATGAAAATATATTATTCTGGTTTTTAATGTCATATTGTCGGCTATATACAACTATTATAAGATGTGCTATCATCTGGATATTTACTTAAACAGATCAAAGTTCTAGATCTCTGTCTCTACTCCAGGAAAGTTGATGATGTCTGGAAATACTCTGTCTACTGAAATGTTGAATATCGCAGCCTTCAAATGCTGACTTTAAAACCCAGCAGTTCTCCAAATTCCAGTGGCCCAAGAAGCCAGACATTCGACAGGAGACCAGGGCATAAGTTCTATCTCTGTGTTTCTGTCCATTAAGCCTTGGACCATCTCGTCAAATCTGTTTCTTCCTCTAGAAAATGGAGATATTAGCTTTCTGCTTCATAGAGTAGTTGTGAAGAATAAAAAAGAGCCCATGAAAATGCCGTACTAGTATGAGATACTACTTTTCATTGAATAATATTTTTCTATCCATCTACCTGTACTTGTGACTTGCAATAAATTTTTGCATATGTGTCTATGTACAGGAATACGTACACGTATGTGTATTTTGAGGGAAAGAGTTCATAGCTTCCATCAGTATCTTGAAGGAGTTTATTACTTAAAATTGGTTAAGAACCTTTAAGTTAGGACACATCTCTTTGTGATATATGTATGCAGAGATGTCTACAATATGTATGTAATCTAAGATATACAATCTAAGACACTTAGATTCAAAGGAACATATTTGTTATTTAACAAGTATTTATTTAGTGCCGAATTATAGGCATAAAACGAATAAGAAACCTACAAAAGGTTTTTTGCCAACTTGTACCCCTTTCATATATCATTTGATTGCCCAGCAAATTATTTCTCATAAATATTTTAAAGACATTTCACCAAAGTAGAGATATGTCATTAGTGAAGACATATCAGTGGTTAATAAGCGCATTACATGGTACTCCACATCATGAGTGTTTTGAAAATTGCAAATAAAACCATAATGAGATAACTCCCACCAGGATGTCTACTATCAAAAAGACAAACATTACCAAGTATTAGTGAGGGTGTGGAGAATCTGAAAAGCTCATATACTGCCCGTGGGGCTTTAAAATGGCATGGCCAATTTGGTAAGCGGTGGGTCAGTTTTTTATAAACTTAAAGTTAAATTTACGATTTGACCCAACAATTTCACCAAGGTAATCTACCAAAGAGAAATAAAAGCATATGTCCACACTGAGAACTGTACACAAATGTTCATAGAGGCATTATTCAAGATAGCCCAAACTGGAAAGTAAATGTCCATCAATTTGCAAATGGATAAATAAAATGTGGCATATTCATACAATAGAATATAACTCAGCAATAAAAAGTAATGAAGTACTGAAAAGTGATACAACATGGATGAAACTTGAAAGCATCATAAAAAGTAAAGGAAGCCAGTCACAAAAGACCATATATTGTATGGTTCCACTTACATCAAATGTCCAGAAATGGTAAATGTGTAATGACAGAAAACATATTTTTGGTTGCCTGTGACTGGGGGTGTGAGGCAGTAGCAATTGACTCACAAACAGAATCAAAGGAAATTTGGGGGTTATTGGAAAAGTTCTGAAACTAGCTGATGATAATAGTTTCCTAATTCTGTAAATTTACTAAATAGTCATTAAATTACACATGTAAAATGAGTGACTTTGTGGTAAGTTAAGTCTCAGTGCAGACGTTCTTAGGACGTGAAAAACAGACAGGATGTTTTGACATACAGTTGTAAAATAAATACAAATAAAATATTTACCTATAAAATGATTTAGTTTTTCATATATATTATGATATTTTAAACAACTGTCCTTTAAAGAAAAATATTTTTTATTCTCTCCATGTGGCAGTTTCTTAATCTGTAAATGGAGATAAGAGTAACTCCCTCATGAGCTCTAGTGAAGAAAAATCAATTAATAGATGTAAAGAATTTGGAAGAGGGCCTGATATACAATAAGCATGAAATATATGTTTATTATAGGTACTAACTAGAGATGTATGTCAGTACCAACCACATATATTTTGTGATATTAATTTCTTTTGTTTTTTGTTTTTTCTGGTGGGAAAGATGGACATTAATAATGAATAATACCCTCCAAAGTTGGCATAAAGGCCGAGGCAGGTGGATCATGAGGTTAGGAATTCGAGACCAGCCTGGCCAATATGGTAAAACCCCGTCTCCACTAAAAATACAAAAATTAGCCAGGTGTAGTGGCGCGCACCTGTAGTCCCAGCTACTCAGGAGGCTGAGACAGAAGAATTATGAACCTAGGAGGTGGAGCTTGCAGTGAGCCGAGGTCGCGCCACTGCTTTCCAGCCTGGGTGACAGTGAGACTCGGTCTCAAAAAAAAAAAAAAAAAAAAAAAAAAGAAAAAGAAATTCATATAAATTCATATTTAAAAGGGATATGAGAAAATATGATAGCTAGAAAATTTGGAGTTTCATAGAACATAATCTACAAAAAAAAGTATTGGTTTTATTTTCATTTCAGAACGAAAAAATAATCAAAACAATCAGTTTAGTCCTCCTTTCCTCTCCCTTTTTCTCCCTTATCTGCTTACAGTGAACATTTTTCTTGTCAATTATAGGATGGAGGAAAATGGCCACCTCGAGAAGTAATAAAATTAGAAGGTGCAGAAGTTAGCGTTGATAGCGTGGGAAAACCATTTGTGTTTAACTGTGCACCTCAGTCTAGAAATAGGACTTTTTGCTTCTGTGCAACCTCAAACCAAGAAATGAAAAGATAATTCACTCATCTTTTATCTTACTAATTTCACTTTGAATGAGGGAAATGCTTCTTCCACAGCAAACTTACAGATACTTAAGATTGGAAGCAGGAAAGGAAAGAACAGATTCATAGCGTGAGTCAATAAATGTCTTTTTTTTTTTTTCCTTAGGCAGGAAAAGTTTGATTCTTCACCTTCCCTCCAGATTTTTTCTAATAATTTCCAAAGAACATAAGGATTGTGCGCTAACTCACCTTAGATCTCCACTTTTTCTTGAAAAACATAATTATTACTGCAGATCTCATCCAGCATCTCCAAAACTTGCCAAGTGTATATATTTTAAGCTAATTGGATGACTAGTGGTAGGTATAAAAATAATTTATCAGTATTATGACTTAATAAAAGATAGTGAGAAGAGCAAAATTTTAATGATAATATAGCTTTGCAGAGGAATGAAAGTAGCTGATAAATTAACATACAACCCAAATGGAGGAAGAGGATTGTGCTTACAATCTAAGAGGGTAGCCTATGAGCTCTGATCAGCCCTCATGATCATTACTCAGTCCCTGAGGGAATGGAGACCACAGGTCAATCCAATGAGTCGGCTGAAAACTATTGAAAGTAATGCTAGAGTGAGGGGTGGGATAGAGTGGCAAAGAGTAAATGACAGAAAGGCCACAGGTCAACAGTGTTTGGTATCAATGACACATTTCCTGAAGAACATTTGGGCCCAGCTGCAATCTTAAAGGTAGTCCTAGGTCTGAAACCTGCTAGGCAAACAATACACCATCTCTAGTTGTGGAACATCGTCTATTCAAATGCATGGTACTTTAAAAGACAAACAAGAAAACACGGTAACAACTTGATTGTACTTCAATTAATGCACAAAATACTTCTTAGCAATCTAGTATGTCCAAAGATACTGTTTTAAGATCTCTAAAGATTATTAGTATGGTGAAGAGCCAATCTTTGCATTCAAAAAAAAATCCTCTTAACTAAGAAGGTAGGGCATTTATTTTAATATATTGAATCCAAAATAAAAATTGAGAAGTGCAATAGGAGAAGACAAAGTGGCATAAGAATTGAGAGTAGGAAGAGAGAGTTTCTAGATGAGGGTAAGAAAGTTGTTTATGAAGGGTATGGCATAGGATTGGATAAGCATATAACAAAGAAGTAGAACACAGGATGGCAAAGGGAATAAATCAAGCTTTGGGGAGAGTAGCAAGCAGTATACTTTGATTGGAAGTCAGGGGATTAAAAGAAAATTGAAAACGATTGGCAAGATAGGGTGGGCTGATTAGGCTGGTGCCTAGCTAAGGAGGCAAAACTAAGAAAATTCAGTCCTCAGGGAGGGGCATTAATGGTATGTTAAAGGTGGCCTCTATGTCCAAGGAACACTTAGGGAAAGACTCAGGACAATGATTATTTACCAGTCTTCCCATATTTTAATAGCCAGTACTTTACAGTTAAGGTACCAATTGTTATTAACCTTGTTGGTGTTAATAAATTCATATACCTTAGTAAAGATTGACTACATTTATTCTCAGGCATTAAGTAAACTATAGTAAAGGAAAAGGGTAAGAATATTTCAAGTATGCCAAGTGGAAGTACGATTTTGCCACCTAGTAACACCAATTTTGCAAATGTGTCACTCTTCAACTATAAATGTAGAGCAATGAAATATATCTGAGCCTCAAGACTGTTCTGTCTCAACAATGGGTTCAGTAAGAACAACAAGCTCCTCCAAGTGACACTTATCCAGCTCCCCAAAGACAGCTCCTACTGTCTTTCAGGTGGCTTGAGGCAATGGACAAAGTGGCCCATCTTGTCCACCAGGTAAGATTTCCTTGATATTTATCTCTTCTTTCATTTTGCATTTCTTCTCAGAGGTGGAAAGGAACATGTTAGATGTCATGTGGTCTACCCCGGGATGTCTCAGATGTGTTCTAAAAGCAGGGAAAGAGATCTTAAGTCAACAGGGTTTTTCGCTCAGTTCCTATGGGGGAGCTTGCATTTCTGCTGCTCTTTTCATTTTCAGGAGCTTGTATGCCATCCTTCTCAGTAAGAGTCAGTGGGGAGTCACAAACTGGGGTGGAATTTCTGTTTCACATGAAGAAGTCCAGTAGTTCCCCATGATGACAAACCACTGCTGCTGTTTTCTTTTTACTCCCCAAATATAAGATCTCAGGGATATCTCAGGATGGTGCTATTGATTGAGCAGCTTACTAGGAAATGAGTGTGTTATAATTCAGAAATACAGTGCTTTATGTTTACATCCTTGTTCTGTAGACATATTAGGCCAATTTTCACTATTCCTGCCCGTTCATGATTCCAAACTTTGCAGCAATATGGTTTTTAATTTAAATTTCACCAAACTGATAGATAACTTCATAACATCAACAGGAGAGTCATCACCTTGACATCTAAGGCATTTGATATTTCTCTTTCTGAACTTGTTCTACAAACTGTTGGGGAAAAAATTGCTTTAATACCAATTGTTTCATTTTTATGATATAAATATGATTTCTAATGAGATTATAGATTTCCTTTAAATATGCTCATTTCCTCAGAAAATAGTATACAAGCAAAAGTAATTATCAATTATCTTCTCTACATATTTTGGCTCTTGTGCCTTTGGGAAAATTTAGATTGTTTGAGCTTAAATGTACTGCCAGGTACCCTGTAACTGTCCTTTCAGAACAATAACAAGCATCATCATTGACAAACAACAGGACTTGTGTTTCATTTTACCTGGAACACAACGTAGAGCACACTCATTCATCTCTCCAACGTGTCATCCTAATGAGCCTCAATATTTTTAGGAAGCATTTATTCTGCTAATGCACTCAGAGTCTGAAGCAAAGTGGAAAAAATGAACACCCAAACCCCCAGCAGGCTCCCACTTCACAGCAAAGAATACAGCGAACTCTGCCTTCTGAAATCATTTGCCCTGTCATGTTAAAACTAAAGAGCAAAAATGAAACCAAACAGAGAAGAGGAACTGGCAAGCACAAGTAGGGCATTCTGATGAAGAGATAAAGCACAGTGCTCCCAGCCTCAGGTCACAGTTCCCAGAGTTCCCTCCCAGTTCCCAGGCTGGTGGAGGAAGGGCTGTCCTCCAGGGAAGAGAATTTTGATTTATCTTGGGCCTTCCATGTCACTGACCATGAGATCCTAAGACATGAGCTGGCCTGTGGCATTTAACTTGTTCCATTGCACAAAGGAGAGTTACAGGTAAGGAAAAGTATGAACCAAGGACTGCTATTCATCACAGTGGACATACCAGGAACAGGGCTAGGAAGACAATCCCAATGGTGAGTGAGGTAACACCTTCCCAGACATGTTACCTCACTTATCAGGCTCAGTGCTTATAGATGGGGGCATTAAAAACAGCCTTTACTAAGGTGCTTGTTTCCATTTCCTTTCTATACATGATTCCATGTTCTCTGGCTGATATACTTTTGATTTCCTCAGAATAAAATAGAAGCCAAAAAGAAGGGATGTCTATGGACACAAGAAGGAAGAAGAGAAGTTCCCTATAGACAATGGATAAGTTTAAGTTTTCTGGCTAGTTGCTCGAGTATTCAGATTGTCTTAGTAAGAACCATTTAGGGCAGTGGCTTCCCTAATGTCAGACAGACTTGGTCTGGGAGTTGAAGACTTTTGGCACAAGATGACCACTCAGCTGACCCTTTTGTGTTACACCTGAAGAACCATGTCTGAGAAGATGTTACTCTGCACAACAGTAGTCTCCCACCTCTGGCTATCAAGAACCCAGGGTGTCTGGGTCTTCTGCACCAGCTGGATATAAGCACAGACATGTGGGTCCTGCACTTCTGCATCCTGAAGGACGGCTGCTTGTATTTCCACATTAACAAAGTGTTGGGGAAAAAATATGCTCCACCCAAGCCTCAGGTATGGACTGAAATTTCACTTGAAGTAATAGTAATTACAATAATAATGGTAGCAACATATTCATTTTATTGATCTTGTACCTGGCCCTGTGCCATGTGCTTTACCTAAATTCTTCCATCAGCCCTCCAGAGGAGAGGTATTATTACTGTTCCTATTTTACAAATTAGGACGGGAAGTGGCTGCAAAGTGTACATAACTTTACAAGATCACATGTAGTAAGTAATGAAAGTGGGATCTGAAGACAGCCAGGCTAACTCCAATGTACCCTTCACCCCACATTCTATTGCTTGGAAAGGTGAAAAGTAAATTCCTTTATTATTTTGTCATTGATGCATTCAGAGTCAATACCAATAGTTTTCTTAGGTAGTAACTTCACTCTTTTCTCATAATGTCTAAGTGATTGTTATTGGGTAATTTACAAAGAAAAGAGGTTTATTTAGCTCACAGTTCCGCAGGCTGTACAAGAAGCATGGTGGCAGCATTTGTTTCTGGGTCAGGGCCTCAGACTACTTCCACTCATGGTGGAAAGGGAAAGCCAGTCAGCATGTGCAAAGATCACATGGCAAGACAGAAAGGAAGAGAACAGGGAGGTGCTGGGTTCTTTTAACAACCAACTCTTGCAGGAACTAACAGAGCAAAACTCACTGTTTAACATGAAAACAGCACCAAGTCATTCATGGGGGATCTGCTCACATGACCCAAGCACTTCCCATTAGGCCCTTTCTCTAACACTGGGGATCTTTCCAGTTTGGAGAGGTCAAGTATCCAACTATAGCATTCCACCCCTGACCTCCTAAAATTCATATTCTTCTCATATTGCAAAATATGATCATCCCTTGCCACCCCCATGACCCAAATACCTCCCATTAGTCCTCCTCCTCCAACATTGGGATCAAATTTCAACATGAGGTTTAAAGTGGTCAAATATTCAAATTATAGCACGTAGTATTCCTAATTTGGACAAGTGAGTAACAAAAAAAAAAATTAACCATTTTCTTTGGGCAAATTGCTTAACCTCCTAAAACTTAGTTTCCTCATTAATAAAATGGGAATAACTAACAGTTGTGTATTAATATTCCACAAAACTGTTGTGAAGATCAATTGGAGTCATTGTTATTAAAGTGACTTAAAGCTCTATACATGAAGAGTTCTGTCTTACATATATTATTAGATATATTTTATTATATATTTTACTGTATTTTATTATGTATTATACATACTTATTAAATTATAGTTTAAAGTATGTATGTACAAAATGATCATACAAATAATTTAATAAAATAATTGCATTTGATTTCCACAAAATAAATTAACTTTCTCATAAGTTTTGACAAAATATATTATTGGTGTTCTATTTACAGTTGAATTTTTCCCATATGAATAATCTTTAAATAATTAGCAGTAATTAGCAATTATGAACATCCTGGAATCTCAGTCATTTAATTTCTTCTTTTAGGATTAATGCTTATGTTTAGATACGTAGACATGCCAAATTGGAAGGAGGCATCCAGTGACCATTTTGACCTTAGAAGTGTACAAGAGGTACAAAGTGAGCATCACACCATGGCCCGTTTTTCATCACTCAAGATGAACAATGAAATGAGCCTCCTCCACCCTCCCATCCGTTTTAAAACATGACCCTAACATCATTCAACTAGGAAGAGATAGTCTCTCTAAGCCCTTACAAAACAGGCTGTTTCTATTCAACCCCAAATTCATGGCTTTAAACAGCTGATAGCAGGATGGGAATTAAGGTAAAAAAATAGTTAAACCTCCAAAGTAGTCACTGACTGGGACTTTCATTATAAAATATCACTATAAATGTCTGAACTCCTTTAATTACCAAATCAATTAAGCCAATCTTCAAGGGACTATTTTCATAGATGGAAAGAAAATGCTTGGGATTGAATGCACAGATTACTCCAAATTCAAAAATGTTAGCAAAGTGCTTTTAAACCCCTGGGGCCCAGAGACTGTCACTGATTACAAGAGGTTAAAAATAGTAATGACAGCCACTAGGTGGCTTTTCTTATCCCAAAAGGTCAGAGGCCCTACTTGAACAGAAAAGTCCTCATTAAAGAGCTACAAAACTGTTCTATTAAATAGCTTAAATAACAACAAAAGTAGCAGCTATCGTTTAGTGAGAGCAGCTCTTGTACTAGGCACTCTGTTAAGTGCTTCTACTTATTATTTCTTTTAATTTCTACAACAACCCTATAAGGTAGGTTATTATCCCACAGGTTTAGAAACTGATGCTTAGCAAGATTACATAATTTGCCTAAGTTCTCCTGAATAGTAAATGGGGAAGACAGAATTTGAACCCAGGTAGTCCAAGTTATATCAATAAAAAGAAAAAAATTGAAGAAGAAGAAAATGAAATTCCTGTTTATATTCAGCTCTTATCATTGCATAACTCTTTCTAGAGACTTCTATCATTCTTTGTTGCCTCCAGAGCACTCCAGGGCCTTATATTTTTTCCAAAAACTCCTGTTTCTGGCTTTATCTTCCACTGTTTCTTCTAAAGTACCCTACATTCCACCCAAACAGGGCTACATTCTATTTCCTTACCACACCCCACCTTGTTAAAATTTTTCGGACCCGATGATCTTATTTGTGCTAGTTCCCTCCCCGAACTATCTCCTAACTACTGATGGCCCAGTATAAATTGTTCAGATTCTAGCTGTCCTTCAAACATCTATTCAAGTGCTGTCCATCTCTACTATGAAGCAATCTCAGATGGTCCTAGATAAATAAACCTTCTCCCTTTTCTGAAATTATCTGTCTTCTGACAATTATCATCCTTTACCTTATATTTTATTTTCTGATGGTTATCTTTTCTAAGGTATTATATGCTCCAAAAATGATACTTTATTATGTGTACTTAATGAATGAATGAATATTCAAACTAACTGACCATCGTTGCCATGAACTGTGAGTAATTTGTCATCCCTTCATTTAATAATGGAAATTAGAAAATTGAAAAGCCAGTTCAAAGGCAAAACTAGAACTCAGTTCACCACATGCCTGGCCTTTCTTCCATATGACATTCTTTCCAGATGTAAACAGTTATCTAATTTCTTCCAGCAGCATCCAGAGCTCTAAGGATATGGTCATCTCACCCACCACCACTACTGGCATTCACCCACCCAGGTCATCTGGGAATCAATACACAGCATTGGGAGACCTGAAGACAGATGCACCATCCAAAGGACTAAGAATTGGCATGCTGCCTGCTTCCAGAGCCCAAACATGCCACCTGCAGTCCTGAAAATATATCCTATCCCATTGCAAATGCCAACACTAGCATATACCATCCAGGGGCCAAAGGACTGCCCCACTTGGTGTTCTCATTTCCAGCAAAGCTGCACCACAGCCTCTATAAACAACCTCAGCCTAAGTCACTGAGGAATTCACAGACACCAATGATATTATCAGAGCTGAAGAAATTGTAGAAAGACTATGCTATTGGACCCACTCAGAATCAAAGCCAAAGCATCTTACCCAATCAACACAATACATAGACCTATAGAAAAAAGTATTTCCTTATGACAGCCAATCCATAGAATTGGAAAGTGTTATACCAGAGGCACAAAAAAACATGCAAAAGTAGGGAAACATGACATCTCCAAAGAAACATAATAATTCTCCACAAATAGATCAAAGAAAAAGAAGTCTGTGAAATGCATGAAAAATAATATAAAATAATGATCTTAAGGAAACTCAGTGAAACACATGAGAAGACACATAAACAAAACAAATAAGTCAGAAAAACAATTCAGGATATGAATGAGAAGTTCAATAAAGACATAGATATAAAAAAAGAACCAAACAAATTCTAGAACTAAAGAATTCTATGAATAAAATAAAAAATACAATTGAGTGCTTTAACAATAGATAGATCAAGCAGAAATCATTTCTGAACTTCAAAACAGCCAATTTAAAATAATCCAGTCAGACAAAAAAAGAAAAGAATTAAAAAGATTGCAGAAAGCCTATGTTTGACTTGGGAGATACCAAAAAGTGACCAAATTTTTAAAATTTGGAAGTTCCAAAGAAGAAGAAATGAACAAAGGCAGACAAAAACCTATTTTGTTAAACAACAGCTGAAAACTTTTTATGTCTACATCAAGAGATATAGAAATTCAGGTGATAGGAAGCTTAAAGATTCAAAAATAAATTCAATCCAAAAAAGTCTTATGCAAGGCACATAATAGTGAGTGTCCAAAGTAAAAGACAAAGAGAGAATTCTAAAGCCAGAAAGAGAAAAACCATCAAGTCACATCTGAGGGAATGTCTACCAGATTAACATCGGTTTTCTCAGTAGAAACCTTACAGGCCAGGAGAGAATGGGATGATATATTCAATGTGCTGAAAGAAAGAAAACTGCTAGCCAACAATACTATACTCGGCAAAGCTATTCTTCAGAAATGAAAGAGAAATAACATCTTTCCTAGATAAACAAAAGCTGAGAGAATTCATCACCACTTGACTGACCGACCCTACATGAAATGCTCAAGCTGTTAAGCTTTACGGAGCCCTAATCTGGAAGTGAAAGAATAGCTATCACAAAAAGATACAAAAGTATAAAAGTCACTAGTAGAGCAGATGACAAATGAGAGAAAGATATCAAATTGTATCAATTTTTAAGACCACAAAATCATAAAAGTAAACCATAAAAGAGAGACAAAAGAACAAAAGATATTCTAAAATAAAAAAAAAAAACACCCAACTATATGTTCCTTCAAGAAAATCACTTCACCTGTAAAGACCTATAAACTAAAAGTAAAGGGATGAAAAAAAATTCCACACAAATAGAAACCAAAAGCCTGCGGGAATAGCTCTATCTATATCAGACAAAATTGACTTTAAAGAAAGAAAATATGAAAAGAGACAAGGAAGCTCATTATATAATCATAAAGGGGTCAGTTCAGCAACAGGATATGGCAAATAGAAGTATACACCACCCAACACTGAGCACACAGAATATAAAGTAAATATGAGAGCTAAAGAAATAGACTCCAATATATTAATAGTTGAAAAATTCAACACCCCACTTTAAGCATTGAACAGAACATCTAGGCAGAAAACAAAGAAACATTAGAATTAATCTGCATTTTAAACCAAATGGACTAAACAGATATTTATAGAACATTTCATCCAACAGCTACAGCACACACATTCTTCTCATCAGAACATGAAATATTCTTTAAAATAAAGCGTATGTTAGGTCACAAAACAAATCCAACAAATTTTAAGAAATTAAAATCAAATCAAGTATCTTCTCAGGACACAACAGAATACCAATACCAAATTAATACTAAAAAGTTAATACCAGAAATAACTTTGGAAGCTGTACAAATTCATGGAAATTACATAACATGCTCTGGAGCAACTATTAACTCTTTATTAAGCAGGAAGTCAAAAAGTGTCTTAAATGAAAATGGGAACATAACATACCAAAATCCAGAGGACACAGCAAAAGCACTGCTAAGAGTTTATTGCAACAAACACCTACATCAAAAAGTGGAACAAATACTCAATTTAATTATGCACCTCAAAAACTAGACAAGAATAAATCAAACCCTAAATCAGAAAGAAATAGCGCTCTGGGCTGAGCAAGTTGCCTTGTTTTCTGCTCCTTTGTTGCCTTAGGTGTTTCCTTTCACATCTCTGTTGAATTCCACTGTTTCTTCTTGGGTTATCTATTCAACGTGTAATTATCTACTGTTTTAGCTCCTCTTTGTAGAGAAGGTGAGTACCAGATGCCTGTAGTTGACATGTTGAAGAACTTCCCTCTTTTTTTCAGCTCCTCTCTTGAAAATATATTATTTTGTGGTTAAAATAAAAATATTTAATCCAAACTCATCAATTCTTTCCCAGTCCTACTTCTTGAATATTTCTATCTCCACAGGTCCTCAATTTCTAGCCCAAATTATCTCAAATACAGATTAAAAAAACATTTCCTTCACTAAAATTCCAACAGAAAATTTATATCTAGGCCATGTTTTAAAATAGAAGCCTGTGATTTTTGTTTTTACCTGATTCTACTCTTGAATAAAAACTACCATTTGCCTGAGGATGTACCTTGTTCCAGAAGGTGAACTTTACCACCACCCCCTCCCCACTGCCACTCTGACTGCTACTGGTCCAGATGGAAGCTCTCCCAAGGAGGATCAGCCACTAACCCTTCTTCAGGGTTAAGGTGTCTGTGCAAGAGCTCTTCTGAAGCCCTTTACCATTCTTTTGATTTGAATAAATTGAGGTTTATATCATTTTTCTAAGCATTCTGATCAACCCTCCTGTACATCTTAACTTGAATTCCAACCTGAGGCTCATGGAGGCATATTCAAATCTCCTGTGGGAAATTCTCAAAATATATATGCCCTCTCCATCCTCCACGAAGAATCACTCCCTGATAAGCCACATTTTTTTAGAGGGCTGGGTCATCCTGCTTAGGCAGGGTGGGAGTGGGAAAGCTAGCATGTATTGAATTTTCCTATGTGTCAAGCATTAGGATAAGCACTTTATATTTTTTATCTAAGTCTAATCTAAACAAAACATCCACTGTTACTATATTATCATAGGTGAGAAACTAACACTTGAAGTTACCTAACATGCTGATGGTAACCCAGCAATTAAATGATTAGAGACAAAATGTAAACAAATGATGCCTAAATCCTGTGCCCAAACTCTTACCCACAATGTTACATATAGTACCCCCTGGCAGAAATTAGTCTTCTTAAAGTAGCACTTCATCAGTAATACTGTTTGTCTGATCTCTGTAGCCTGGACATCAGCACACTCACTGCAATAGACAGGGTCTACTCAGTCCAGCTAGTTGTCATAACAACCACAGGGGTCATGAGGACAGCAGAAGAATTTGTTGAGAATGGCAGAACCCATGCTATACCATGAACACTACAGGCACTAAAATACTCAGTTTAACTTAATGATACTGATATATAAAGAATATTAATCATTGTTATACTCACAAAGATTACACAGTTCTAATGTTAATGTTCAATTCTTCTAGGTGATGCTAGGTAACTAATGACCTTTATGCTGGTCTGATCTGTAATTCCTTCTTTAATTGTATTGTCCAAACTCTGCTTAACTCCTGTACATTCCCCCTTGGCCTGGTTCTTTGTTCTCCTGCCCTACAGAGGTCATCATCTTGAAGCAGGCCTTAATTACCACTTATATCAATGTTTATCAAAGTACAGGTTTTGACCCCCATTAGTAAGTCCGGCAATGAACATAGTACATTGTGGCCAGCATTTTAATGACAACAGAATAGTTTGAATCGAAAATGTAATGGTACACCATGACGTTTCACAAAGCTTTTGCTCTAATATGAAAATATGTCGAGGTCTGTACATACTAAATTTTTGGATGGCAGCCAAAAAATTTGAAAAATATTAAAAAAAAAAAACAACCTTAGTCTTTGCATATGTATTTGTTCAAGTGGTCAGTTTTATGTTCAAAATCTTAGAAACAGTATTTAGATGGTTACTTCCTTTTAATTACATTTGTAATGTGTCTGCTACTAGTTGCTTTGTTCTTGAGATCCTGGCTTCTGTGGTCATTGCTGCACAGTGACCTGGATCCTTGACTGCAGTATCTCAGATGCTTTACTGTTTTACTTTTATTTTATTTTGTATTTTAGTCTATTTCCTGATATTCTTCATTAGAGATCTGGGAGATCTTATATGACATTTACTATTTTTGGAGGTATCTGTAGTATTGTTGACATGACTTCTGTCTTATAACAGTCACCTGAGATGCTGAGAGAATACTGAGGACAGCAAAGTAAGGCAGGGAAAAGATAAAAGTAATAAGGGGAAAAAGCAAGATGTAAGAAGCAACACAGCAGGTTTCCTGTAAAAATCATATTAGACACTAACCCCACATTTTACTTTCAGCTAGATAAATATACCTTTAATGTGTAATGAGGGAGTTGGAGAGAGAGCCTCGTCAGTTCCCTCGAGGATTTCCTGTCAAGGAGAGGGTCAGTACTTTAACAGCATGCATTGCTGGCTCGCCTGTGCCTGCTAATGAAAAAGCCACAGTATGAGTATGCCAGAAGCCCCTTAGTCAAGTGCCTCTATTAAAGCCTGAAGCCCCTTTCCATTCACTATACACTTGATGAGGTTTTTTTTCTTTTCCCTGTCTCCAGAATGAAACTAGAAGTAACCAATTGTGACTGTTGACTATCGTTCTTGAATAAATCACATCAAGGTCTGTGTGCATGTATCAAAAAGATATTTTACGTTATCACAACAAATGGAACATGTAATGCTTGCACAGTTCTTCTAAGAAATCTCTATCCAAATTAGCTTGCTAATTACTGCTGCTATCTCATAACAGAGAGCGATCAGCTCAATGAGGTCACCTCAAATGAGGTAATGGAGCTATAATTGGATATCTTTACTGCCAATCATTTCTTCCCTAGAACTGGTTAGAAAAATGGTCAGCAAATCTTTGTAGCAAACACTTCTTGGACAAACCTATCTGTTCTTAAAAAGGATAATGATAGATGAGGGTATTTATATCTCCTCAGACACATGAGAAAAAAATCTCAGGAGCAGGAAGAAGCCACAAACTAGTGCAGTGACATTTAATGTTGTGTACTATAGTTTGGAGTAGAAAATTAAGATAGCAAAATCAGCCAGGTATGATGAAGTGTGCCCATAGTCCCAACTACTCAGGAGGCTGAGGTGGGAGGATCACATGAGCCCAAGAGTCAGACTCCAACCTGAGCAACATAGTGAGACCTTGTATCTAAAAAATAATAATGAATAAAAAAGCTTTAAATGATATCAAAATAACTTTCTCATACATCTTTAGGTATCCTGCAGTCCTAAAATATCTAGCCTATTGCTTATTCTACTTCTAGTATATGCTAAAAGGAAAACGTACATCTACATAAAGACTTGTACACAAAGATTCATAACAATATTCATAATAGCCAAAAAAGGAGAAAACTATCAATGAATATATAAAATATGGTATATTCATACAATGGAATATCATTTAGCAACAAAAAGGAGTGAAGTTACTGATATATAATACAACATAAATGAACTTTGAAAATATCATAGTAAGTGAAAGAAGCCAGCCACAAAAGACCACATATTATATGATTTCATTTATGTTAAGTGCTGCAGCTGCACCCCAGAGCTCCCGCCCCGCCATGGGAAGGGTCAGGTCTCCCGCTGGTCCCCGGCTCCTGCCTTCTTCCTGGAGCAGGAGGCCCAGGTCTGCAGCCACCAATGCAGAGGCTGTAGCTGCACCCAGGAAGGCAGATCCTGCCTGTTCCCGGGTCCCCCAAGAGCACAGTGAGGCTCCATTCACAGCTGAGGTTGGGCGGCTATAGCCCCGCCCAGGAGGGTGGGGCTCCTG
Organism: Macaca thibetana thibetana; assembly: GCF_024542745.1. Taxonomy (NCBI): domain Eukaryota; kingdom Metazoa; phylum Chordata; class Mammalia; order Primates; family Cercopithecidae; genus Macaca; species Macaca thibetana. Next base: position 78,158,534 of record NC_065583.1, read on the forward strand.
CTTATTCCATAGAAGAGGAGCTCCGGGTCTGCAGCTGCAGCTTGGGTGGCTGTAGCCACACGAGGAGCTCCCGTTCCAGCTCAGAAAGGGCAGGGCTCCGACTGGCTCCATGAAGTGTGCAGCCCCTGCCGTTCTTCCTTGTTGCAGCCGGCATGAGGGCAGCAGCCACTTCTATCAGTGGGTATGGGAGTTTCTTTTTGAAGTGATGAAAATGTCCTAAAATTAGATTATGGTGATGGTTTCACAACTCCATAAATAAACTAAAATCATTGAGTTGTATATGCTAAATGGGTGAATTTTATGGTATGTAGATTATATCTCAATAAAGCTATTATAGAGACATAAATACAAATACAGACACAGATATAGACTGATAGACATCTAGCTCAAAGAAACAAATCACTCCCTGTTTTGGTCAACACCGTATTACTGGAGCCTACTAAAGTTTTTAAAGTTTTTAAAACACCATATTACTGGAGCCTATTATTGTCATTTCTCAAATGAATGCTTTTTCTGAAGTGAGTTCTAAAATGGACTTTTAAAAAATGAAAATAATAAAGAAATTTAACATTGCATCTAACACCCACCCCTGCCAATAAAGTAAGCAAATTTTTCTAATTTTTAAAGTTGAAAAGTCATTCATTCTGTTTAAAAAGAAAAATTTGTGTCTTCCCGACAGTGTACTTTGTTACCAAGTTTAAGTAAAAGGAAAACAAAAGCCAGCCATATTCAAAGGGGCTACATTTTCCCTGCATAGTCTAGTAATGCATTAGCATAGAATAGCTATCAGGTAAAGTGGCAAAACTCCAAATGGCATTTTCATATTTTGTCTGTTAGTAGTGCACTGAAGTGGCTCTTGGGAGGATGTGGGGGATGAGAACAGGAGTGAGCAAGAGGGCTTTAAACATCTAATCATTGCCATTACTCATATTGTCTAGAGCCTGTGCATGAGATTCAGGCTGGCCTCAGAGCATGAAGACACTATGAAAAGCAAACAAGGGTTTTGATTTTTTCAGAATCTTCTCCTGGATTGAGATCTGTCTCCTGACCCCCAAATAATGGAAACAAGATTCAAGCCAAGCAATTTATAACCACTAACATGGATTCAAAGGATCACGAGGGAGAACTTAAATTTTAAACCAGTCTTTTCTTTTTTTTTTTTTTTTTTTTTTTTTTTTTTTTTTTTGTTGAGATGGAGTCTCGCTCTGTCACCCAGGCTGGAGTGCAGTGGCGCATCTCAGCTCACTGCAAGCTCCGCCTCCCGGGTTTATGCCATTCTCCTGCCTCAGCCTCCCAAGTAGCTGGGACTACAGGCGCCCGCCACCTCGCCCGGCTAGATTTTTGTATTTTTTTAGTAGAGACGGGGTTTCACTGTGTTAGCCAGGATGGTCTCGATCTCCTGACCTCGTGATCCACCCGTCTCGGCCTCCCAAAGTGCTGGGATTACAGGCTTGAGCCACTGCGCCCGGCCTCTTTTCATTGTTAATTCAGTTGGCTCTCTCTCTTATATCACTCTGTGGGTTCATATTTTAAATGTACTTTGCATATGCACAAATAAGGTGAGAATCGTGTAAGTTGCAGAAATGTCCAGAAATCTTTATAATTCTTCAGGAAGGATGTTTTAGTGGTTCTGCCCAAGCAAATATTATTTAATTTTCCTCTTAATGTGATATTGCAGGTGTCACTCTGTGATACAGAAAATTGTATTTCAAAATGTGTCCTTCAGGTAAAGAAGTTATTTTGGGCACACAGTAACCCAAAGCTAAATACTGAACATGAAGTAAGAAGATTGCAAAAATGGAAACCAGGAAATCTAAATTCTATTACCAGTCTTGCCATTAATCATTATCATGTGACCTTAAATTACATATTTTTTGGAGTCTGAGATTCTTCATCTGTAGAATGAGACAGCTGGACTAGCATTTCCTTCAGACACAAAATTTTCTTGACACCTTTTCAGGCATCTTTTATCCTTATTCTTTCCCTCTTCTCACTTTTCTTTTTCCTTTTTAGGTTGTCTGTATCTGCAAGGATATAGGGTGAGAGAACAGACCCTTAGTTCCAAACAATTAGTAATTGAACTCTAGCCTCCATCCGAAGAGTTCAAGACTTTCTATTTCTGTGCAGAAAATGAAACAGAAAACCAACGGTAAGTCAAGATCTTTGTATTTCTTCTCCTTTACCAGTCCTGAAAAGGCCTTCTTAGCAAACTCTCATCCTTACTTCCAACTCCAACTTCACATCTTCAGTTCAATTCTCCCTCTGCCTTATGCAGTCTTCATAGCTAATACTCTCCAGGATTTTTTTTAATGCATCCTAGATAACTCTTCTAGAATTATTATTATTTTTTCAAATGGAAAAATAGTCCACAATTCTTCCCAAGTCACTGGCTGGCCCAGGCTTCAACATAAAAAATTCACTATTATCATAATTGGTAAATATTATAATTTATTAATTCACAGATTTGCTGTTTCACCTCTTTTCACACAAATCTTACTAAAACGTCTATCTGAATTTGGTCAGTTATTTGGTTTTGTTATAAGCCATTGAAGGACATAGGACTTACCTGTCTATCTAATTCATGATATGTTCAGTATCAAGCTTGTCACACACAAATGGGCACTTAGTTCATAATGATACTAGGGGAAAAAAAGGGCAGTAAAGTTCACAGAGACAAAGCCATGAGGCCAAGCAAGTGTTATTTGGTACCTAGAGGATCTCCATCCCTCAAGTCTCCCTGACCTAACTCCAATCCCCAAGACATCCAGCGTCCTCCATCTCCCATCCCTACCTACAACTGTTTCATGACCATCCCTCACCCATCCAGTAAAAAGGATCTAATAAAGAAATTCACAGTAATTTGTGAAAACACATTACGTGGTAAAACTTCCAGAGATATTTGTGAGAACCAGATACTAACCCAAAGAAATAACACTCTAAAAGTGGAATTTCAGGAATTTCCATCAGGTGATCATTTGGAGGATGGAGAAAGGATCTCTCTAGGCCTTCTCCCATTGCATAAACCTTGCCTGTTCCACTCATTTCTAAAGATGAGCTACAGGAGGAGGATCATGAGAATAAAACTGCTAGATATGTTGCCAGGATCTTCTTTCCAGAACTTGTGCTGTATAATCTGGGTGACAGACTAAGATAGTTCCCTTGAAGGTGAGGCTCCATCCAGCTAGCAGATCAGAGAAAAGGTCAATGAAACACAATTAACTTCCATCTGATAAAATCCACTGGGTTCTCTAAGAGATGAGGTTGAATAGTTGGATCTCACTGCCAAATCCATAGGGGATTTTATAAGAAACAATCGAGTCATTACAGAAATATTTCTAAGCACAAAAGCAGAGTGTTACATAGTACATAAAAGTCTGGTTCCGCAAAGTGCCCACTTACACCTAGAGTAAGTTTAAGAAATGACACAAATCATATATCCTCTCAGAGAATCACAACGCACATTAACCTATTAGTGTTTCTGAGACAAACTTCTGGAAAGAACACTGGTAAACTGTCTTGGTGTCTGTGTGGTTTTTTTAATAACATCTATTGACACCGCTTAGAGTAAATGTTATATAGGCATGTTTCATAAAACATCATCCCATATTTGCTGAAGTGTCAAGAATTTAACAAAGAACTGTTTTGCCTTGATGGCAATATTTGTTTACTATGTGTTTGATCAATTAAGCTTTAAAGCTAAATAGAAACAAAATACTAGTAACAAGTTTTAAAACACTATAGCTCAATCACTATTTCCAAACAGTATACACTCTTCTGATCCTTTTATATTAGCATATTTCATTGGTACCACAACATATTCTACATTTGGTATATTTTTATTAAATCTAACAATCTAAGGAGCATGGTTTATCTTATGAATTTCAAACTAACCAAGAGAAACAATTAGAAAATAAAAAGATTTTATAATATTTCTTCTCCCCAGAGTCCAACAAATTGTGTAATGGCCAGTTCTGTGTCTTTTTTTTTCTGCAGCTGGATTACAGCTCTGAAAGCATCTATCAAAAAAATGGCTTCTTTTGCATCAGGATATTCACGACTTCATGAATTGACCTCTAGAACAAACCAAAATGCAAAAGAGACCCTAACTCTTAAAAGGATCCACAAAATTGTCACCAACTTATAGGAAGAAAGAAAATGTCTATAATTATATAACTTTTCAAATGAATGTTTCTCCAACATATTAAAACTGTGTGACGAGATTTATAATTTTGTTCTTGAACCAAAGCACTGCACCAATATCAAATGTGACATTGAGGTATACAACTTATATCAACATCACTAATACCCTCATATTTTCCCCCTCGGGCTGCATATGTGAACAGTAAAATATTGTATGCCCTTTACTCTCTCTTTTGAGAGAATAAGTACAGTAAAGCTTATCTAATTTTACCTTTTACATTCCTTGCTAAATGTTCCACTTTGTGCTTAGGTTGTTTGCTTCCTAGAATGCCTTTAGGCCATGATGCATGAAGCTGATATTTGGGAAAATTAAGATCATGAAAATAAAGTGGCTTAAAAGATAAATAATTCATCCAAACAAGGTCCTCTTCCCCACCACCCCTTTCTTTTGAGATGAATCTTGCTTTGTTGCCCAGGCTGGAGTGCAGTGGCGTGATCTTAGCTCACTGCAAGCTCCACCTCCCAGGTTCATGTGATTCTCCTGCCTCAGCCTCCCGAGTAGCTGGGACTACAGGTGCCTGCCACCACGCCTGACTAATTTTTTATATTTTTAGTAGAGATGGGGTTTCACCATATTAGCCAGGACGGTCTCGATCTCCTGACCTCGTGATCCACCCGCCACTGCCTCCCAAAGTGCTGGGATTGCAGGTGTGAGCCACCATGCCCGGCCATCCCTCTCAAGCCATTTTACGATCAACTGGCCCAAGTTCCTCCCAAGACTTCCCAGATGAAAGAAAATAATAGCTATGGTTAGAAATAATAAAATAAAGAATTAGGCTGAATTTAGAGAAGAAAACTCAAAGACATGGGTCTTACGTACTACCTGAATTTCTATCACAGTGCAAACTAAAAATAAAAGAATACTCTTCTCTTGATCCTGAAAATAAAATACAGAGAAATTCAAAAGAAACCCTAACCATTGGTTTCATTTCTCAGTGGAACAATCTCTGTGTGTATCCAATATGTTGTGATGTACTTGGAAGTCTCATGGCCTCACTAATGAAACGTGAATCACAGATTTCAAGTTCAGCTGAAAGATTCAAGTGCTCTGGAGAAACTCACACACTAACAAAACTGAAATCTTGTCTTTTTATAAAATAATAGTACTGTGTTTGAAACCTTGCGAGGATCTCATAGCTCAACCCCTCTTCTTTTCAGAAGAGGCTCAAGGAGGTAATTGTCTATTGAAGATGAAATAGGTTGTTAATGGCAGAACCAAAACTGAATTCAGGTCTTCATCACTCCATCCAGTGTCTTCATTGCACTCAGAGTCCTTATTGCACTCAAAACAATGTAATATGGTTTCAGAGATCATGAAACCACTGATTATCCAACCCAAAGTTGTCAAATACTTTCAGTCTTTAGCTAAGAACTGACACACATCGATTCCAGCAATAAATCTTGCTTGTATTTCTACAATCTCATGGAAGGACTTCATGTTAATTCATATTATATCCTTTTCCAGAGTCTTAAATGTGCAAAAGATACAGAAATGCATGTTATTTTCCCCTATACTTTGCAGCTCTGCCCCACCAAAAAGACTGAAGTCCTCAAAAAGATGGCTACAGCTTGCGGCTGTTGTTCACCACAACTCAGATAGAGGCTTGTGAGTGTGTAAGGTTGTGCTACTCAGTTCATGTATTAAGAGAAGCTGCCAAAATGAACTGATGCCAAAAAAGGCATGCTGTCATACTCTGACCAACTTAATATCATAACCAGAAAATATTCAACTAACAATAACAGATAGCCCTCTGTTCTGAAAATGGTCCCTTTGTTCTCCCAGTATTTGCCATGATAATAATGAGGTCTTTCAGCAGGGGCAGCATCAGTAATGTTCATGTCAGAAACCTGGGGTTCACACATCCGCTCCCCAGAGGTGTGCTCTGCCTTTCTGGACCCTGGCCATGGAATGCACAAACTGTCCCGTTACCAGGCAGCCAGTCAGCGACCACAACTAACTGTAACATTGGCAGAGCTTTCCCTTGAAGGAGAAAAACAAAAGCAACTACCTCAGAAAATGTGAATACAGTTTTCTCTGAATCAAGCATCCATATAAATCACTTAAAATTGAAAGGTATTGGCCAGGTGCAATGGCTCATGCCTGTAATCCCAGCACATTTTGGGAGGTTGAGGCAGGAGGATCACGAGATCAGGAGTTCAAGACCAGCCTGTTCAACATAGTGAAATCCCATCTCTACCAAAAAACACAAAAATTAGCTGGGCATTGTTGCGTGCACCTGGAGTCCCACCTATTCAGGAGGCTGAGGCAAGAGAATCGCTTGAACCTGGGAGGTGGAGGTTGCAGAGAGCCAAGATCGCACCACTGCACTCCAGCCTGGGTGACAGAGTGAGACTCTGTCTCAAAAAAAAAAAAAAAAAAAGTAAAAGGTATCAACATTCAAAGTTCAGAGTCACTCCCACAAAACTACTGTTTCTGTTCCTGGACGGTTCTAGAGATCAAAACAGTCTTGAACATTATGCATAAAGTTTGTGAGTGAGCATTTTTATGTTGAGAGGATTCTTAGCTTTTATATGATATTCAAAGAGATATGTGACCCCAAAATATAACTTTTTAGTTCTAATTTAAGAACATTTTCCAAAATCCATAAAGTTCCCATCTCCTACAGATACAAAACCAACCTTCTACATTTGTAGCATCTGACTGCACTTTTAGGGCTAGCCTTTTGTCTTATCAAGGAGATCTCCCGATGAGCCCAGTAATCAGTTAGCCAATAAATGTTCATTGAACACCTACTGTGGGCCACAGTTACTGGCTGCTACCAGCCTACTACCATTAAGGAGAGTCAGAAAAAAAAAGCCAGAGTATCCGAGTTCAGATTTTAGCTCTGCCACTTCCTGGCTGTGACCTTGGGCAGGGTACTTTAACTTTCCTTGCTTTAGTTTCCTCATCCATCGGTGAGGGTAATTATAGTACCAGCCTTATACTCTTACATGAATTAAAAGAATGGTGTATGGAAAGCTCTGAGAGAGTGTGTGGCCCCACTGAACTCTATTTTCAATATCATTAGCAAGAATTTATCAGTCTATATACAGACCTCTCATCACCGTGTACAGCTTTGGAAGGAATACAACTCGTCTCTTTCACCTCACTGTCTGCTGGTAGAAAGGATGGAGGAGAGATCCATCAGGGTTTTTGTCTTAAGAGGACCTAATAGAGAGGGCCAAGTGTAGTTTCAGACTTTCTGGGTCAAATGCCACATAATCTTGCCATTTAGAATCCACAGCCTATGGCTGTCAAAATTCTGCTAGCCCAACTCCTTGGTAAACTTGGAAGATTTTCCATCAGTATTCCTAGAAGCCCTATCCTAAAATCCAAAATGTTCTCAGAAGGTCCCTGCAGGGCCTACGTAGTACTGGTGCAACTCCAATTCTTGTTCTGCCTCATCTATTGACTTAACGTGCAGATTAGAAGGAAAATCCCTCAACTGTTTGGTGTTTGGGTTTCTTAGTAGAATTATGTTCTATGAGGATAAATGAATAAATATCAAACAACACAATTATTTCTTTCCTTAAGAAGGGAACACTAAAAGCAATCCATCTATTTTCTTTTGTGTCTCACCTACTCAGCCTGAGAAAATTTTCTCAATGGCTCCTTGTCTCCAAATCCCCTCCCAACTTATTCTTGGGTTTGGAACAATTTTTATCCCCTCAATTTTTGAGGGAAAAAACCCACTTTCTCCATAGAGATTTAGCTAATGTAGAATTGTGTTTTCCATCCGAGTTTGCCCAACAACCATGTAAAACTCATTTCAGCAACATGTCAAGCAATTTTTTTTAAAGTAATCATTCTGTTATAACAATAAACGTACATCTTATATATGCCATTTTATGTATGTATATTTGGGTGAATAAATATCCTTTCATGTGTCCCCAAATCTGTCTTTTAAAAATGGAATCCATTCTTTAGAGAATTTTTATTTCAGTGACTCTTCACAGGATATTAGCCCAAAGTAGAGGAATACTCAGGATGCACAAAGTTTTGAATATACTAGTTTTAAATATGCTAGTGGGCTATTTGATCAACCTTTTGAAGCAGACTAGGAAGGATCTTGGCATTTGTAATTATTGGTTTGATATCTTCAGGGAGGTAGGAATGTGTCTATCCTGCTTAATCTATGCCTTGAAGCTAGCACAATGTACAACATACACTAAGCTTTAAATATTTATCTAGTAGAATCATAAATTTCAGTTATAGTTACTGATATGATCACAGATGGAATTTGACTCTGCTAATTTTGAGTTTATATTCTAATTGTAATAGAACTTTAAGGATAAAAAATTGTAGAAAGCTTTTAGGGAGAACTTGAGCCTAAATATATTATAATTATGAAGAAATGGTGGCATATACATCAGGGGCAGCCTGAGCAGTGACTGGAGCATGAGAAGAAACTCACAGTATCTTCTCTCTGCTCTATTATTCTTTGTGCATCTGCTTCATTCTTTCTCCCTGCAAGTTGACTTTAGTTGCTATAGAGCATGAGTATGTGAATCATGAGTCTTAACCCATTTATGCTGGAAGTTGCAAATTTTTGTGTGAAAAATCAGACCTTGATGATGACCTTGAGCAGGATATAAATAACTCCCACAAATTTAGCATTCCAATAATGGAGCACTAGGCATAAATGGGTTAAATCCCAGTGACAGTCACAACCTCTTATCAGCATCCACACATGAAGGCTGCTTAACGTGCATATTCATAAAACCTATGGCCAGAGAATAGGGTAGGAAAACGTTTGTAGCAATCATATCTAGGATCATCATGTTAGGGTCAGTTACTCTGCATAAGATGAGTAACAACAGCAAGGGCCTACCCAGTAACACTTATGGGAGAACCAATCTCAAAAAGGGAGATTCCCCTTTATCAAACATGAAAAATAGAAGCCTTCGTAGTTCCAAGGGACTTTCTCCCTCACAGAAGTAGATGCTGTCAATCCACTCTTTCCAAATTCTTACAAGTTGAGTCTCTTGGCTTGGATGATGAGACCCAGATTGATACCTATGCAGCTGCTCTTCAAGTTGAACTACTATCATTTGCCATCAAAGAATCTTGAGTGATTAGGGTGACCATATAATTTTGCTTCTAAATCAGAACACTTTGAGAGAAGACACTATTAATAATTATACTGGGACAACAGATGTAAGCAGAGAATGTCCCAGGCAAAGTGGGACATATGTCACTTTATGAATAATTCACAAACTAGTATTCTCTGTTTCCTCATCCACATGGAGTAACATGATTTTAGCTGATAGCTTCAAGTTTATATGTTCTCAGGTCCAGGTCCAGGTCCTTGTGAGAGAATAATTTCTCTCTTTCAATCCCAATTCCAACAAACTGAAAGACCAATTACTTGTGACCAAGAAGGTGAGGTCATACTATACACACACACACACACATACACAAATAAACCCTGGGAGCTCTGCAGCCCTAACACTGTGTTTTTTGGAGTATAGTGTATAGTGTAGGGAAGGAAGGGTTGCATTTCCAAAAAAAATTGAGATTTTAGGAAGCCAACTGTTGGGATTTTATCCTACTTAACATAGGTTTAAATATATAGATGTAGAGAAGACCTAGAAGCCAAAGAATTCTCAAAGTAACTATACAATTTAATGAGCTAGCTTGCCACAATTCTGTGGCTGCTTGAAGAAGACACAAAGTTCCTATGTCAGAGACAAAGAATTTTATTACTCATAGCAAAAGCAGTCACTACCCACCACTACTAAGCTGTAGCCCATAACACTGTTTCCAGCTCTGACACCAACTGACTGTATTATCTGCAACAAGTCACTTGGCTTTTCAGATATTTAGTCCTCACCTTTATTTTTGCACTAGGTAGACACGGCCCAAAATAGATTTCAAAACTACTTTAAGCAACAGTTCTCGAGAAACTATTATTTTTACTGGGCTCATAACAGTAGAATCAATTACCCCATATATTTAAAAGGTTACTATGTTACACAATAAACTACAAATTAGTTTGAGATTACAAAGAAGGTATAGTTATCTGTAATTAAAATTATAAATAGAAAACAAGATAAAGTGGACATTTTTCAAATAACACTGGATTCAAAACTTGACCTTTCGTAGAGTTCCGTTACTGTGTTGATTCAGCAGAAAAGCAATGAAGTGTTACATTGTGAGTGTGAGTTTGAAACAGGAACCCTCTTGGGTAAATGCCATTGAACCACACCAAATCCTTTATTTTGTTAAAATCGCCCTCTCAGATTTTTCCAACTGATTATACATATTTGTCCTTCATGCTTCATCAGTTTCAACTTGTAGACATAAATAAAATGTTTTGCTCAGTGAATTCATTCTATTATAGTCACTGTAATTATGACTTTATCTTTAAATGATCCATGTTATATTTTTCTATGCTGTAAAATAATTTAGGATGTATTTGTTGGGAATTTCACTCTGATTTTTGCAGCAAGGTGAGGTAATGTGACCCAATAGTTTTGCTCTACTTTCACATGGACTTTTTGTTCTAGCTTCTCTCACCTTTCTCTGGAATGTTAATTGCATGTGAAATCTGATAGTAATTGGACCAATATACTTACATACAGCTCTAGTTTTTTCAACATTATATTTATTGTGAATTAGTTATTTATAAGTTTCCACAAAAAATACTGATATTGTTTTCAGCGATTCTTTTTCCTTATTCTCATAAGAACATCTTGATTTTTTGAGAGGAATTTGTGTACGTGCATGTGTTTATCATCTTAAAAAAAAAAAAACTTTATTAGACATTTTCAAGCCCTGAGATAACACATTTTAAAATTCCATGACAGAGTTTTAAATGGACAAAAATCCCTTGAAATGCACTAGCAATGATGGAGGTCCCCCTTCTCCTACAGTCCTGAAGCGATAAGTATCATTAACAATTGGAAGTTCTTCTTTTCCCTGGCAGCACATTTTTCTGTGCGTAACTGTGGCATTTTACTTCAGGAACTGCTTAGGCCTGGTTGCAAACAAAGGAGTGGCTTAGAATCATGTGTGTGTCAGTACAGCTAAAGAAGATATAGATGCTAATCAATGGATTGCTAGAGTGGTAAAATTTCTGGCTTTTCACTGAGAATGAACAAACATGTCATGATAAATAAGATTATTGTTCCATCATATTCTGCTTCAAACTCAGAATGCTTCAGAAACCAAATAAAATATATGTAGCCACCTGATAAAACTATGCAGGATTTATTTTTTTCTCATGCACATTGGTTAAAACATCAATAGGTCATAATACAATCGATAAATCCTAAATTTACCAGAGAAAAAGTTAGGACCACGGCATTAATATTTTTAGCCAAATGATAAAATTGATTTTTAAGATGTATTCAAATCTTTAGCCTCATGGATTATTTACTGATTCATTTGTCCTCAACATGTGCCAGGTGCTGGAGAACAGCTGCCTTGTAAACAAGGTCTCTGTCCTCATAGAGGAGCTGACCAAGAGGAGCTCTCCCTAGTCGGGGGAGTCTAGCAATACACTAACGATACAGTAAATAAATTAAGTACAAAAAGTGATGAACACAAGGAGAAAAATAACCAGTTTTTTTTCTGAGAGAGAAAAATAATGTTAGTCATATAGGATAGGCAGGGAAGTTTTATTAAATTAAGATCCAGAAGAGGAAAAGAAGCCTCTTTGGGAATAGCTGGATTTCTGTGGCAGCAAGAAAAGCAAATGAACAATTCAGAAGAGAGGTTGAAGATGCAAAGGAATTTATAGGAGCTCCAGGGAACCAAGAGCAAAGGAGATTGAGCCAGATCAACAAATATACTGAGCCCAGTATGAAGATGAGGAACTTATGGCTACCTGAGAAGGCTGGGCTTCATATCATCACTGAGGTGAACTGGGAAGAGAGGCATGGTTGAATTGTTATAGACTCATAAAGTAATCATTGTTCTGGCATTGAAGTCAAGCAGTTTGCTAAGAGATAGGACAATTCCTAAATAAACTGACTAGGTATCAAAGCATCACTACTCAAATTTGCATCATTATTTTCAACTAATTATAACAGCTTAAAAATGAATATGGTAAATTTGCATGACATATTCTTGACACTATCAAATCCCTAACAACTATTTGTCATGTCAACATTCAGCGAGAGAATAGAACAGGGTGCTAAAGGATCTGATTCTCCATCACTCCTTCGACTTCTGTCACTGATAACTACAGTCATGGAATAGTTTTAAGATAGTAAAGTGCTTTATGCTAGATCTTGTTTTTCCACTCTGCAATTATTTGGCTCAGCTGATTATTGCCAGTGGTAATGGGTCTTTTAATAGGCTAAACATCTTCATGATCTAGTTAGTTTTGCCCTCTTCCAAAGCCTTAACTCGTACCCCTAAAACTCTGCTGTTTTTTCTCAAAAAAAATATCATGTATTGGTGCCTTTTTAAAAAAATTATCTGCCAATACAAGAATAACACAAAGCATAAGTCCTAAAATTATAAGTCAATGGTGTTCCTATGCAAAGAACATTCAATACTCTCTTGCCATATAGTAAAACTCTTGGTTTGTACTGAAACAAGAATTTAAAAAGTAAATGACTCACTGAGATCATAAAAAAAAAAGATAAAAAGAAAAATAAATACCCAGCCTGACTCTAAAGAGCTTTATCTTAAAACTGCCTTAAAATTACCTTAAAAATAAATCCTGTGAAATGATTACCAACAATGACCCAGAAAGAAACTGCCTGTCCATTTACAGGTGAATGTGATAGAACAAGAAGGAAAAGGTTCAAAGTAACCAACTCATTTGAAGTTTTCATCCTTTTTTTCAAAAGGAGTGAAATGGGTGATTATTTTTACTCTCATTTTCAAGATAAATAAACTGCTCTGTTGCAACCTGAAAGATCTTGTTGTCTAGAGGTTACCTGAGAAAAATGGAATTTAAGACAACAGCTCCTGTATAGCATAGAAAGTGAGCTGACTGGCAAAGATTTACTTTGGGAAGCCAGTACCATGGCAAGAACTTCAGTAAAAGTAGAAAATAGAGAATAGAAACAATGGAGACCCAGAGAAAAGTATTAGGTTCCCTTCTAGTCTCTCCTGAAAAACTGAAGTCAGTTAATTGACACAGAACCATAGGTTGAACCTTGGCAGACTGAGAGCTCAGTCATAAGATGCGGAGTTCCTGATGTGTTTAAAGAAAATGTATCCCCAAAGGCATAATAACCAGGTCACCAGAGGTAAGAATTATGCCACAGGAATGGCTGTATCCCTTCATATAAGGTATTCAAATGTTAATTTTCCTAAAACATAAAGACCACTGACCATTGTATTGAGAGCTTCCCATAATGACACTAATAAGTAAGAACAAGATGACACTAGAAATTTTGGGTAGAATAGATTTCTCCTGGCCCCAAATGGCAAGCTTGTTGTGCTTGCACAGGACATCAGTGACAGGAGATATGACAAGTTAACACAATGCAGTCAGGGAATGTGACAAATAGTAAATGCCTAGTTCTAGTGAAAATGACCTTCTGTTCCATAAAAGAGGAACAAAAGATCATGAAGGACTATTTTATCTAGGAAGAAAGAAAATTTGGGCCCACCATACCAAGGGTCTGAAAGTTTCACCATTTCACCACCATAGAGCAATGGAAAAGAAGTACTTCATAATTACTGCATCAAAATCCAGCCCAACTAAGGATGTCTTTGAAAGAAATAAGGTTCCCAGGGTAGCTGGTACTAAGAAGTGGAGGCTAGATCATATGGGTCATAAATTTATCCTTAGCTAGAACATTTCAGCCATGTATGCTTTAAAAGGCCAAAAACACTTAGGGCAGAATAAAGGCATGGTGGTGCCACCAGCTTCCTGCCACATGTCCACATCACCAAAAGAAGTGATGTTAATAGATTCATTCCCCTTTCACAGACCTCTGCATTACAGGGAAACAAGACAATGCATACCTAAACATATGTGACCATCACATTCTGAACCAAAGTCAGTAATTATCTCTCTAGTTACAGTAGCGCTGTCCAATAAGGTAATCTCTGGACCCATGTGGCTATCATGCACTTGAAATGTGGTTTGTGAACTGCTGGTAGAGTAAAATATATACTAGATTTAGAAGACTTAGTGCCACAAAAATGTAAAATATTTCAGTAATAATTTTTACTGGGTACATGCTAAAATAAGATACTGAATATATTGGATTAAATAAAATATATTAAAATAAGCCTACTTGTTCCTTTTTAGTTTTTTAATGTAGCTACCAGAAAATTTTAATTTTCATACATGGATCACAGCATATTTCTATTGGAAAATGCCAAGCTGTAGCTTCCATACAGTACTGAGAAAAAAAACAAACAGCAATGGAAACATGAGTTTTCTTCTCCAAGAAGTCTTGGCTGGAAATTGAGTACTGTGCCTCACAGTCTTTGTATCACTAAGAAGCTGAGAGATGGAAGGCTCCACTTTCAAGGTGACTGAGAAATTAGGAAATCTGTGACTGTATAAAAACTAAACCAGAAATCAATGAAACATACTATTCACGTTGGAAACTACCAGAACTCTTAAGAGAACAAGAGAAAGTGGGCTCATAGAATTGTTGAAACACATTTCATTCAGATAGGCATACTAAAAGCAATCAGTGTAAGGGCTGTGTGAACTCAGAGGCTGACACTGAAGTGATTCTTACTCCAGGATGCATTTGCAAATTTGCTGTAGGCATACATCAACATAAAGCAATCCCAAAAGTGAAGTTCACTCCATGACATACTGAGGATTAGCCTGTTCTATATCTGTTCCAAAGTCCTTTTTGTATTCCTTCCCATAACACAGATCTACACTACAGAAGTTATTTCCCAGACTTCCTAGCAGCTTGGGTTCCAGATACGATTTTTCTGTCAATCAGATACACAAATACAAGACCTGAATTTGGGACTGAGTAAGTGGGAAGGTAGCAGAGCAGGAGCATTCCTGTTGAAAGATTGATTTTCAAGCTGATAGGTGGAAAGCGGCTTTAATTGGACAGGCAGCTCTCTCATGGGGGCCAGAGCGCAGCTTCGTGGCAGCCCGCTTTTGCCGTGAAGATTTGGGAGTGGTTGTTAGAAGCTCAGACTAATATCTATCTCTTCAGCTACAAAAGGTACGTAAAAAATGGTACCTATCTCATAAACTTGTGGTAAGGATTAATGAACTGGTACCTTAAAAGGCTTGGCAAAATGATTGGCACATAGGAATCAGGTGTTAGCTGATATTAGAATTTTAATATTGGGTACTAGGATTTGAATCCAGAGCTCATCATTGAGGAGGTCTGCATAGCAAGTAAGATCTTGGTCAGTGACAAAACTAAGTTTTCTTCTTATGAAGACCCAAGAAAAGTCCCTTAATGTGGAGTCACATGTTGAAAATAAATTGAAGAAGTATCTTCTTCCATAAATTCTCAAGAGATGGTAACTATAGCAGGTAAGAGTAAGAAAATATGGAATAGAGGAACTTCCCACACAGCAATATTCCAGGAAGCTAATTGCCTGAGATTGTTCAGGAAAATGTGTGCAGATGGAGGAGTCATAAATAGAATTATCTCAATAAAAATAACACAAAGCAAAACAAACAAAAACTTCTTTTGCTGCTGAGTTCTCATATTAATGAAAAATGTTAATTGATGGTTGAATGAAGTTATTTTCTAGGACTTTGTTGTTGCTAACTTCATTTCCAGAGGACACCACTAATTAATTCTTTAAATGTCCATTGAGTGTCCTATGTGCCTGGCACTAGGCTGGCATTGGGTATAAAATATCAGAAAGCAGATCAGTGGCTTATAGTTTCAACACTGAGGATTTAGAGGAGCTGAAATGAGAAAGAAAGACTGATTAGAAAAAATGTCAACCTTGGGGACACACTTGTCAGGGTGGGTAGGAGGCAATGAAATATTCCCCATAAATTTTTATTCCTCCGTTTTGCACTTTAGCCTTCTTAGATACTTGCCTTCACCCTAAGAGAAGATCAATAATCAATCTAGAAGCAATGCTATAAGCTGGTTGGCAAAAACCAGGGAGGCAACTATAATTTTTTAAAACAATCTCAAATTTACATAAAAGTTACAAGTCCTATAAAAAGAAATTTATTTCTGGATAATTTAAGTTGCCGGGATGACACTCATCACACTTAAATACATTAATATGTATTTCCAAAAACAAGAATGCTTTACTATTCAATCACAGTGCAACCAACAAAATCAAGAAGTTAACACTGATATATTACCACCAACTAATCCTCAGATCCCATTCACCAATTGTCCCATTAATGTCCTTTATAGGATGTACCTCAGAACCACACATTGTATTTAATTGTTATCTCTTTAGTCTTCTGTCTGGAACAGTTTCTTGACTTTCACTAACTGGGAACTTTTGAGGCTTACAGGTCAGTTATTGCATCACAATATCCTCAATTTGGGTTATTCTGATAATTAGATTTAAAATATCACAGAGGTGCGGCTGTATTCTCTTCACTTCCTGTCAGGTGGCATATGGTCTCTATGACTTATGTACACTTTGATCACTTGATTAAGGTAAAGTCTGCCAGGCTTCTCCATGCAAAGTTATTCTTTATTCCCCTGTAACTAATGGATTGTGCAGAGGTCCTTTTGAACTATGTAAATAGTTCAAATTTTCAATTTGTTATGTATGTCAATATGGATTAGTGGTTTCTGGTTTTATTCAATAGATTATAATCTATCTTTATCATTACTTATTTTGATGTTCAAATGATCTCAAATTTGGTCAGTGGGAGTTCCTTTAAACTGTCTTCTGTGTTTGTTTGATACGGCCATATCATTCCTCGAGAGCTTCTTTACTTTCTGGCATAAAAACATGTTCCAGACTGACTGTACTTTCCCTCCCCAGTCCTGGAATCAGCCGTTTCTCAAAAAAAAAAAAAAAAAAAAAAAAAAAAAACCAAAACCTGATTCCTTTTGTAAATTAAGAGTACTGTCAGCTGTCACACACTTCAGGGAGTGCCCCAGCTACAGATAGCCACCCTGCTCAAGGTTACACTCTACCCTGTGCAGCCCAATTAAGGCAAGTGTAAAAATATGTCCCTGAATATACCTCCTCTAAAATCCAAAATACAGTGGAAGCCAAGACCTAGTCACTGGTTGTATTTCTTGGTATTGGGGTGTTGCTCCTCCCAGGCCTTCTCAGCAGGCGGAGCTATTGAACCTGTGCCTGTGTGTGTACATGAACATTTATATTTCTGTATATATCAGTGGTAGGTTTTAAATGTCCCCCTAATGGTTATTCACATTCTAATCTCTGGAACCTGTAAATACCACCTTATGTTTTGTTTTGCTTTTAAAGAAGAAGAGGAACAGCCTTACAGATGTAGTTAAGGCTTTTGGGATGGAAAAATTATCCTGGACTATCCAGGCTGGCCCAATATCACAAGGGACCTTATAAGAAACAGGCAGGAGCACCAGCATCAGAAAAGGAGATGTGACAAAAAAAAAAAAAAAAAACAAACAAACAAAAAAAAAAACAGAAGAGTGATACAGGGCCACAAGCCAAGGACTGCATCAGCCTCTAGAAAATGAAAAAATTTTGGAAATTGATCCTTCCCCAGAGCTTCCAAGAAGGAACAAAGCCCTGATGACACCTTGATTTTTAACTCAGTGAAACTAATTTTTAACTTCTGATCTCTAGACCTGTGAAAAAATTAATTTAAATTGTTTTAGTCAAGTTTGTGGTAATTTGTTACAGCATCCCTAGGACACTAATTCAACATCTTTTACCACACAGAAACCTTCCTCACCCAACCCAGACTCTAATATTCCACGTCAGAAAATGATCCTTCCCAATCCAATATGAAGGCCCTCTCATCCACTGGGTTCCAACATCCTGAGGTACAAAGCCCTCCTAGAGAACAACCTCCTCATCCTGCAGAGACTCAGTTTTCATGCAGGGCTATGCTCTGTATGGATGCTCTTCTCACCCCATCTAGGTTCCAACTTCCCCTGCCACACACACCTGTGACCCATCCTTCTCTGCAGACATCTTCTTCCCCCTTCTTTTGCTCCAATAACACATTTCATTCCACCCTTCCATGGGCACATCTTTCTTTCATTGTTTACAACCAAGTAACCACCTTCTCTTCCCACCATAGAAAGCCAGACGTTTGTTATCTGAGAAACTGAACCAGGGAGTCTCCAGACTTGGGCATCTGGAGAACTGAGGCAAGGTCTTCATACTTATAAGTGGGAGCTCCTCCTTGTGCTGTTTTCAAAAAAGGCTGGCAATCAGGCTTGTACTTCAGGAGGTAGGTGATTAGGGGAATCTTCCCAGGGGCACGTGAATGGTATCACAGATCTACAGATATTTGGAAGTACACTATCACCAAAAAAAGTACCTCCCAGGCACATAGGTTCTAATTGGCACCTTAGTGCATAATACTTGAATGATTGGACAACAAAGTACCAGATATTTAGGAAAACTTCCAAAATGAAAGGTTTAAAAACAAAAAACAAAGACAAAAGAACTCAGAAAAAATAGAGGCAATACAGGGAGGAACAATTCAAATATATATAAATCATTAAAAATAGGATTCTATAAAATATAAACAAAAGACTCATGAGTAAACATGGAATGAATTAAATTTTAAAATCCAGTAGAAAAATTGAAAGACAAAATTCAGGATTTCTTCTACAAAGTAGAACAAAAAGATAAAGGAAATATAAAATAAGAGAAAATATGATGAAAAAGGAGAGTAATTCCAGACTATATAATATCCAACTAATAAAAATTACAAAAAGAAAAAATAAGGAAAATCAAAGATACAATACAAATTTTAGCAGAGATGACAAATGATACAGATCTCTAAATTGACCCTCATAGTGTCCAACACAATGAAATAAAAGACAAAAAAAAAAAAAAAAGGGAACAGAAAGATCTGCACCATGATGCAACATGGTGAACTTTTTGAACACGAGAGATAAGAAAAGAACCCTTGGCTGGGCACGGTGGCTCGCTGCTGTAATCCCAGTTCTTTGGGAGGCCAAAGTGGGCAGATCACTAGAGGTCAGGAGTTTGAGACCAGCCTGGCCAACATGGCAAAACTCCATCTCTACTAAAAATACAAAAAATTAGCTGGGCAGGGTGGTGGGTGCCTGTAACCCCAGCTACTCAGGAGGCTGAAGCAGGAGAATCACCTAAACCCAGGAGGCGGAGTTGCAATGAGCTGAGATCGCCACACTACACTTCAGCCTGGGCAACACAGCAAGACTCCATCTCAAAAAAAGGAAAATAACAGAACCCTAAAAGCTTCCAGTAAGCAAAGCTAGGTTACATACAAAAAGAGAATAAGAATTAGAATAACATTGGATCTCTCTATAATCTAGAATTCTATATCCAATCAATGTTATTCTGTTCTGTAAGGACAGAATAACAATGTTTTCAGACTAAAATAACTCAAAACTGTATTTCTTAATCAGTCAGGAGAGGCCAGGTTGCAAACTATGCCAAATGCTTACTGTTAAACAAGTTTCTCTCTCACATGCTCAGAAGTTGTGTGAATCCAGGAGACGCTCCAGGGCAAATGTCTCCCATGGCAATCTGGCAATCCAGGCTTGTTTTTGATCTGTGACCTTCTCAACACAAGGCTTCCTTCATGGGAAAAGAAATTGCTTTGGCCTATAACAGGCACAGGTCTCTTCTACTCAGGGCCCACTAGCTGGAACTAGTCAATGACCCTAATATGACTGCAAGGAGTCAGTGAATTGTCACCCTCCATTTTACCAAGGCAAGACGAAAACTGATAAGGGAGGGGCACTGGAAGGGTCTTTCACATTTAGCTTAAGTAACCACTGTGGACTGTACTTAAACAAAACAAGGAAGTTAACCAAGAAAAAGTAAAACATGAGATCCAGAAAACAAGGATTCCACATCGTTGTATCTAAAAAAAAAAACATTCTGCCTATATTAAAGCAGTTAGGACCGAGGGCTCCGAGTAAGAGATCTGGAGAAAAAAAAATGGAATTCATAGACTGTCTGAAATGTGTAAAGATTAAGGAAAAATAAGTAGATTGGCAGTTGTAATGAAAAATAATAGAACAAGTACTTAGAAAACAATGCAAATAAAAATGTGGTAGTTAGCAAAAAATGAAAGTTGTATAAGAAATTATAATTATATCCAAATGAAAGTTGTATAAGAAGTTATAATTATATTCACTACTTGTCTTAGCAATAACAATTTATGTAGTCATAATAATGCAAACATTGACTATTACTTAAAACAAAATTGTTATATAACTACAATGGAGTAGGAATGAAAAGAAAGTGTAAGAGAGTTAAACACTCATTAGCCAATATCAAGACTTTAATATTTAATGTCATAAATTGGTAAATCAGGGAATAAAACATAGCATGTATATTGTACAATCCCTTCTATTACCCCACCATCTCTTTTCTGAAGGTATTATCTCCCCACAGGCTGAACCACCATCCTCACCTCCACCATTTTGTCAAGTTCCCCAAATGACTGGAGTTACAACGAAGTCCACCACCTGATATGGCCCACACCAACATGCGAAGCGCATTCATACTGGGTCACCCTTCCACTCCTGGACTTCAGTGGAATGCCACATCACAGGAAGTGGGGTAGGTCTTCCCCAGTGACCACCAGGGGTCAGATGACATGATACCTACATATGAAAGAGTGAATGTCCCATGGAGTGAACTCTGACTTAAGGGAAAAAGGAGACAGGAGGAAGCCAAACAGATCAATTATCCTTCCTTTTTCCCATCCCCACAGTATTTTGGGAGAGGGCTCCTCATCACAGCCCATGTGGAGAAGTTCACATGTGGAGGTGATGTGATTGCTAATCTCCAATGGTGACATATTACATAGCATTACTTTGTGTTTTTGTTGCCTGACTTCCCTTTTTCCTTACCTTCACCTTCCTGGGCTTATGCCACACAAGTAAAGTATGAAAACACTGATTCTTGAGTTTAACAATTTTTGGAGGATCTAGGCTAAGACAGATTATTTTAAAATATAAAGATATATACTCAAAGAAATGACTGCCTCTGGAGAGTGAAACTGAAGTATAGGGAAGGTAAGGTAGATTATTACTTTCCATTGTAAGCCTGATTTTAAAAATTTTTGCCATATATTACTTTCATAAAATAAAAATTAATTTTAAAAGCTAATATATTGTAACTACCATTATACGCATTTGAGATTGCTCACGTACCTTTCGAGAAGTTTTCCCCACAGATCGGAGGAACAAGCTAACAATTATTTTAGTATTATAATAATGTTGTGACATAAACCTCTGCATTCATACACATTTTATAGATTTTTCTGGAATAAAAAACCCTTTTATGAAAAGTGAAGGAAGATGTCACCTTCAGATCAATACCTCCTTGTATCCTGCTTAAAGTGCTATATTCTTGAAATGGCAGCCACTGCTTCATAACAGAATAGCAATAAGCCAATCTATAGACTCATCTTAATGAATTATAGAGGAAAGAGAAGCAGCTAAAAAAGGAAACCATTTTATTTTTATATTGAGTGCTTTTTGAAAAATGGAACTAAGGGTGGAATTAATGATTTAATTAAGCCACTTAATGTTTTATTAAAGTCAGTATGGCCTAGAGTTCTTGTGCAATCATCAATTTATCAATAAAACTTCATATTTGTTTTTGCCAAAGAATTTATATTTATTGTTAGACGTGACTGTATTACAGAGATCTAATTGTTTTCAGAAAATTATATATGCCCTTGTATTCCAAAACCCTTCCATTAGAGGAGCACAAATTTCTACTGAAAAAAAAAAAAAAAAAAAAAAAAAAAAAAAAAAAAAAAAAAAAAGTCAGGTCAGGCTCTGAAACCATGATTTATTCAGCTTGGTTACTACTCTCCATGAGGAGTTCTATTTCTGCTCTATTCAGCAGAATATCTGCTCAGCTTTTACAGTGAAGGAGGGGCTCAAGGACACCAATGCAAAACCCACCTGAGGTGGATGCCTCCTGCAGGAGGCACTGAAGCACCCAAGGTTATTTTCTCACCAAAACCCATTAGTTCCTTCCCTTACTTAGGAGTATGTCTTTTCTTATCCCTAACTCCCCCAGTTCTACATCTAAGATCAATTTATTTATTAGTCACTGAAATTAAATGACCAGTTAAAGTGCAAAGTGGATGAGGTCTCCAAGATAATTTACAAATGCTAACCTATTTTCATTTGTAGCTTTAAGATTAGATGAAAAAGATTCCAAAAGAAATAGGAAGAGCATGGAAATGCAAAACCAAAGAATGAAATGTGATCCAACAGGTATGTTCCCTGCCATACCAACTTTCCACTTATATGGTCTCACTTACATAGTTTCATTTATAAGACCCAGGATAGCATGAGATTACAGACCAATCAGTTATAGGAAAGATAGATTCATGCCCACAGCAGTCCTATTAATATCTTTTGCTTTGGCCTGTGTATTGCTAGAGGGCAACTTTCCAGACAAAAGCTGCCTTTTAACCAGAAAGGAGTATCTGTCCCTGTAATGCTGAAGTCTGTGTTCACAGATCAAAGCCTTTCTTAGTGGATCATGTTCCCACCCTCTCAAAGCCAGTGTCTTTCTCTGGCCCCTCTTTTAAAACAAAACACAGACACAAAGGAGAATGTTTTAGTCAAATTTATGATATACATGCTTCAGGTCTACCCAATGTTATAGATTCATTTTCTCACACTTCAGCCTAATGAATTTTTATGACACTTATATGGTTCAAATTAAACTTTTTTTAAATCCACAGGTTTCAAATGATTTGTTTTACTACCAGATACTGACCAACTGGGTTGACTTACTTAATACTGCAGTTGGTGTGCCTGGAGGTATATGTATATGCTTTTGACTGTCCCATATGGCTCTTTTTGCCTATATTCTCTCCACTCAGTCTTCTCCTACACCATTTGTCCCTTTATGTGTTTTTCTTATTACCTTTAATTCCCTACCCAAAGTGTTTCCAATCCTTATTCTTGCCCTGATTGCTAAAATATGGGTTGGGTTTCTTTTTTTGTTTTTAAATCATGATTTTCTTCTAAGGAATGGCTGATAGAGAAATAGAAGATCAGAGATATAATACTGGCATTTTAATACACTGAACTTTAATATATATTATATATAGATAGAATATATACACATACATACAAATATAGTTTCAGTTAATGATCTTTTCCCCTAGAACATAGACATGTATAATTTTAAATAAAACTGCATAAGAAATTCATGCATGCATTCATTTAAGGAAGGAAGGGAGGAAGGAAAGGGAAGGAAAGAATTGAAATTTTCTTTAACAACCACCAACCTCGTTTCTGATTTCTCCTCTTTATTTTCTGTCCCACAGGCAACTCCTCCACACCATGCAACCAGTAGCACAATATACATAATTTTCTTTCAATTTTTTTTTACTTATATGTATCCAGAAATAGCACACTGTACATATCCTTCTGCCACTTGCTTTTTTATTCAACAATAAATTTTGAGCTGTGTCCCTGGTGATTTATATAGATCTAGGGCACTGTCATTCATATTTTTGTCAAAAATGCCCCCACATCTTTGGCCCCATGACTTGCTAAGGGAATAGCACTACTTGCTAAGTATATAGGGACAAGTTCACCACTCTATCCAACAATAAGTCTTCTCAGTAATATATTCACCATCACTAATTAATAGAAGGGCAACTTTAAAATAAGTTCCAGATTTAAAACCAAAATGAAAAGCTTTTAGAAAATTTAAATAATTTTATACTTCAAAGAAGCCTTTTTCCAGCTGACTAAATTAAGGCACTATGAAAGTTCAATCTAAGAATACGCCTTGGCTTTGAATCTGTTGCCTTTTCTTGTGTTTGGAAATTAGATACATTCTTTTCCCCAAAAAAACCTCTTGCCAAAGTGTATTTTCTTCTGAAAGAGTTAAATAAATGTCAATAGGCAGGCTAGCTCCCTTGATAATATTTCCTTCACTCAGATTATCTATTTTGGGTGAAGTTTTGCATACAGAGATGCTCTCACTCTTCTTGACACATTTCCAGTAAATATGCAAATAAGGCTCTCATCTTCTTCTAAAGCCTTTTACTCCACTGATGTGCAATAGCTAACACTCCTCCCCACTGCCCTAACGCCTGTCTCTTTTTTTATCCTCTCCGAAAAGGAAAGTTGCTTTTAAGAAGTTCTTTCCTTCCATCCCTCATCCTCGTCCTACCACTGATTGCTTCAGGAATTGTTTTCCTACTATCGACTTAGTTTTCTATTTGTTTTGCTTCTTTTAAATGCTCCTTCTGGACCCACTGTACTGCCTAGAATTTTAATGAAAGCTTCCAGGAAAGGCATCTATGTGCTCAAAGATGACAGCATATGTGTACTAGAAGGATGGTGGATCTCTTGGTACCCACCTCGGTCCCAGGTTCAGGTCCCTGCCTTACACCCAGTCTTTGCTGATCAATTATTCTCCTCTGCTACTGTTTGAGACTTTCCACTTGACACATCCAACACTACCTCCTCCTTTCTTCCCACTGGCCCAAATTCTTGCAGTCTCAGCCACGAAACAAATTATTTCTATCCATAAACGCAGGTAAGTTTACTGCATGGTGTCATTTTAGGAACCATAAAACCTGACCTGGCTACCCCATTGGAAAGTAATGCTGCTTTTCTCTATCAGCAGAATAAAAATTGGCATTTACTGATGAAAAATAAAGAAGCACAGTAAATGAAAAAGCAAATTCATCAACTATTGAAAAGTATACCATCATTTCCATACAATTAGACACTCTGATTGGTCCATTTCCCTCAAACGTTTTCTGCCCTTTTCCCATCTGTTCTCTACTTCAGAATACTTTTCTCTAACCCTTCTACAACATTAACTTGAGTGACCTGAAGGTTAAAGCCTGCAGGTATTAAAAGAAAAATTGCCAGTCATGCAAGCTGCCAAAAGCCAGCTCATCCAGATACTCTGGAGAATTTAGCACTGGAAACAAAGAAATATGACCTTTCTGTTTTGGGACATCACTCATTCTACATGTTTTTTACAGGTCTGCCAGGAATTCATTGATGAAAGCAGGTGACATCTGAGATAATGCCTGGTCAGACTCACCTTAAGCCCATGGAAGATTTATCTTTGTTTCTAACCAACTGTGTAATAAGATTTTAAAAGAGCACATTCTTAATTATTTGTATTTATGTATATTCTCCTGAAAAACTTATGTAAGCTGATTTTCTTTAAACATGCTTCCAAAGGAAATTCCCAAGTCAATTAATTCATACTGAGAGAATACAAACTTATTGAATATTAACCTAAGTAAAATCCACTGGAAGAGTTAAGTGTGTAGCTTAGAACTACAGATTGTATTCTCTAGTCAAAGTTACATAATTTAGGGCTTAAAAAGTTACTTTGGATCATGGGTACTTTTGTTACTCTCTATCTGGGTAGATAATTGGATCTTATTACTTATCCCTCAGTTTCTAGAATGAGTGTTCTTAGTGTCAAGAATAAACACGGATGTATGCACAACAAGTCCTGTTCCATGTAATGCTGTCCCTGTGTCAATGAGAGAAAATTGTGGTAAAATCCCTGATGTCTGGATAACCTTAACACTAGGATGAGAATACTGAACCTGCTCAACACCAAACTTGTCACCTTTCAAACACAATATATCATGTAACCCACTCCCAATCCCAACCACTGGAAATCTGCCAGCAAGTCTGGGTAGATATTTCGGGATGTTTTAATTGAAGGCCACATCCTTCTTCTTCTTACTGTCATTGCTCTCATCTAGACCCTCACGGTTTCAGTTTCTATTAGATTAGCAGCCTCTCACAGTCCATTCTCTGCCTGACTGCTGATAAATCTTCCATTTAAAATGCCATGTGTTTCATGTCAGGTTCTTCTGAGGCCTCTGCTCTCCAGCCGTGGTAGGCAGTATAACGCTCCCAAAGATGTCCATGCCAGATATTGTGACACGTCATATCATATGACAAAAGAAATTCTGCATGTGTAATTAAAACTACAGATTTTTAAATGGGGAGATTATCCTGGATTATCCTGGGAGACCCAGTTGAGTCACATGAGCCCTTGAAAACAGAAAACTTTCTCCAGCTGGAAGCAGAAGAAATAGAGCAGAAGAGAAAGTCAGAGAGATTCAAAACATAAGAAGGGTTCAACTCACTGTGGCTTGTTCAATGATGGAAGGCAAGGTGACAAGGAATACATCCTCCTTTCACCACTGTCAATCCTGCATGATGGCCTCAAGACTCTCCCTATCTACTCCTGCTCCCCTCAGGAGGACCTGAAGGAGCTCAAAGAGGGTAACAGGTGACAGTCAGCAAGAAAAGAAACCTCAGCCTTATGACTGCAAAGAACTGAATTCTGCCAATAATCCAAATGATTTTAGAAGTGGATTCTCCCTTAAGGCCTCCAGCTGAGAGCCCGTCCCCACCAACACCTTGATTTCAATCTTGTGAGATCCAGAGGGCTCGGACTTCAGAGCTACAGAGCTGTGAGATACACCTTTGTGCTGTTTTAAGCAGATATGTGTATGATAATTTGTTCTGACAACAATAGAAAACGATTGCACCAATGAATCAATTCAAACTCTCCTTCTACTATTCAAGACCCCTCAGAATCTAGGTCTACTCAACTAATCCCACCTAGTTTCCCTCTGCTTACCAACAGAGGCTTTCTATTTCTTCCAGGCCAGGTTTTGCTTTGTACACAGGGCTTACATTATTTGAAAAAGAAAAACAGTGAGTAATGACTAAACAGTACAAATTTTAAAGTGTGTGGTAGACACAGAGAGGTGCTGTCCAGATCCTTCTTCAAGGAAGGACTTGATGCCCAGCTGCCGGAAATGTGGTCAGCAGACAGCTCCAGCTGTCATCTCTTTCAGGATCCACTCCAGCTTCAAAGAACCACCTTTCTCAAGGTCATACTTTTCTCAAGGAAGTCTGTACCTGGTAACTGAGTAGGGAAGAGGAGATGTAGAGACTCAGTCATTTTAGCTCAACAGGAGACACTCTGACAGGCAGTATTTGCTCCAGAGCTCCCCAAAGGGTTGACAGAAGCTATAGCAGGCCCACATTGCAGTTTGACTTCTTCCTCTGCCCAATCCTGCTTCCCACTTTCTTTCATAGGTTAATCCTAATAAACTCCATCTCAGCATGGGCTTCTGGAGAACTCACTATATGATAAATTAATAAGTGCTAGTAGGAAAATAAGGCAGGTTTAAGAGAGATTTCTGGAATATCAACCCAGAGGAGATACAACACAAAAAATTCCTCATGCTGCAAAGACTCAGAAAAGTCATTAAAAAAAAAAACAAAAACAAAAACAAAAAAACTACTTTTAAAAGTATGGCTAAGTTTGTAAAAAAAAAAAAAAAAAAAATAAGAGATATCCCAAAATGGAAGAAACAAAGGTGAAATTGAAAACCAAAATAGTAACAGCGTGAGCTGACATGGAACAAGACAAGGGTAGTTGGACCTGTATGTAGGATTTGATAGCCAGGGGCTTTGGGTTTAATACACACAGAGGGACAGGAGAAAAGAGGATAGGCCTATGTGAAGTAGAACTTGAATCTGAGACTCCGAGTAAACCTGAAATCCTAAAAGAGCTGCATCCTTAATGGAAGAAAGATTGGAAAAACTTAAGCCATCTGCCAATGAAAACTATAGGGAAGCTTGGTTCTGTTATGGATAGAAAAAATAAATATCCCATATGCCCAAGATTGTACTACACATGAGTTTTGAGTTCCAGTTGAGTGGTATAATAATTTATAAGCTAAGAATTAAGGAAAGTATGTTCTGAACCAAAAATATCTCTAGAGAATCAGGCAGCAGCAAATCAATCTTCCCTGTATTGCCTTAGAAAAAATATCAGTGAAATATAAGTTCACAAAGTTATGACATGTTAGAAAACTATCCAAGATGAGTAACAGGTATACAAATTAAATTATAAAATAAACAATTTAAATGGTTAAAAGAGTATAAAAAATATAAGAAGAGATTAAGATACTGAAAAAGAGTATTAAACAGATTTGAAAAACAAATATAACCTCTGAAACTGAAAAATGTAATCACTGAAAGTAAAAATTTGATGGTTAGGTTAAACAGAACTGAAGAAAGAATTAGCTTGAATATGAGTCTGAGATATTTTTCTAAGGCTGTGGAAAGCCATGGAGGTGTGCCATTCACATATCCTTTCAAGAAAATTTATTGAGAAGAGAATATTTAACTGACAGCCCCAGCTACTGAATCTTTGGACTTATTTCTTTTACTCTGAAGTCTAGTCTCAGGGGTACCAGAGCCAGATCATTCTTGTCCAATATGAAATTCTTCTGCTGGGTAACATTTGCTCAGGAACTCCTCATCATCCTAACCAAAACCTTCTCAGAACTGCATTGAAGTCCAAGGTTCTTCCTGCTCAATTTCCTTCCATCTCTCCTTTCACCACTGTCAATCCTGCATGATGGCCTCAAGGCTCCCCCTATCTACTCCTGCTCCCCACCTCTTTATTTCCTCTACTAAATCTCTTGCATATCTAATCATGTCATGGCTTCTTCTTCTTAGAGAAACCAAACACACAAAAATAGAACTGACACAACCAAGCAACATAAGCACTGAATATGAGATGTAGTAACCAACATTAGGACATCTAATAGCCCTTTTATTGATTATAGCAAAAAGTTTGCCAGAGAGTTTGATTACATTTATATTTTCTTAAGAATGCATGTTAAAATTTTAAGGAAAAATCCTTAAAGACTATAATAAAATGTATAATTAGAAACCCAGAAGAAAAGGATAAAGCACGTTTTATTAATTTAATGGAAGCGTAAAAGAAGACAAAGTAAAACAAGAAGATCGGATAGCTAAATTAAAAAGCACAATTTCGGATGGCAGAGAAATCCAAGTAAAGTAGTAACTAGAATAAAACTGTCAGTTAAACTGAGGCTATTACATAGTTCATTAGAAATCCACCTATATACAGTAACAAGGAAAACATTCAACCCTAAGTTTCCCCCCCCCACGCCAGAATAGAAACTAAAATTATATAGAAAGTTATTCTAAGAAAATACTTCCTGTAAGTGGGATTACATTTTTTTTTTTTTTTTTCGAGACGGACTCTCCCTCTGTCGCCCAGTCTGGAGTGCAGTGGCACTATCTCGGCTCACTGCAACCTCTGCCTCCCGAGCTCATGCCATTCTCCTGCCTCAGCCTCTGGAGTAGCTGGGACTACAGGTGCCCACCACAGCACCTGGCTAATTTTTTTTGTATTTTTAGTAGAGACGGGGTTTCACCGTGTTCGCCAGGATGCTCTTGATCTCCTGACCTCGTGATCCGCCCGCCTCGGCCTCCCAAAGTGCTGGGATTACAGGCGTGAGCCACCGCGCCCGGCCGGGATTACAGTTTTGACTGGGTATGGTGGCTCATGCCTGTAATCCTAGCATTCTGGGAGGCCAAGGCAGGCAGATCACGTGAGGTCAGGAATTCCAGACCAGCTTGACCAACATGGTGAATCCCCATCTCTACTAAAAACAAAAATTAGCTGGGCGTGGTGACATGCACCTGTAGTCCCAGCTACCTGGAAGACTGAGGTGGGAGAATGAATCACTTGCACTTGTGAGACGGAGGTTGCAGTGAGCCGAGATCACAGCACCATTGCACTCTAGTCTGGGCAACAGGACCACACCCTGTGGATTTTTTTTTTTTTTTTTAAATCAGGCTTACATTTTTAATGTTAGGAAAAAAAAAGCTTTATGATTTTTAAAAAGTATTACCAGGGAAAAGGAGGGGCATCTGAAAACGATAAAAGGAATTCACTGTAAATGCTGAACCTGTAAGCACCTAACAACACAACTTGAAAATACATAAACAAAAACATGAGAAAAAAGTTCAAGATAAATAAAATACATAACCATAATGAGAGAATTTTATACAACTCTCAGACAGTGAGAAATCAAATAAAAAATTTGAAGACAGAAGATTTAAATATCACAATAAGAATAATCTACTAGATTTATATAATATCCAGTACTATTAGAGAACATCTATTCTAACTAGACATGGAAAATTTACAAAAAATAATCAAATTAAACACAACTCAGCAAAGCTTAACAAACACCAAACACGGACATAATACAGACCTCATTCTCTGAGCAAAATAAAATCAAATTAGAAATCAGCAACAAAATAACCCCCAAATTCCATGCATTTGAAAATCTTAAAACAGTTTTAAATATGTTGTCCAAATATTAAAGCACAATGAAAATTTGAAAAAAAAAATTGGAGTTGAACGGCAATTTTTAAAATAGTATATATCAGAATTAGATACAGCTGATGTCATACTTCAGAAGAATTTGCAATCTTAAATTCACATATAGAGGGGGTGTGGGGATTGAAAATGAGTTAAGCATCCAACTCAAGAAGTCAGTATAAAAAGTAAACCCAAATAAAGTAAAAGTATATAACAGAGAAAAGAGACTAAACGGGTGGTATTAAGTGGGTATTTTAGACAGGATGGTGAGAAATAGCTTCTCTAAGGAGATGACATTTGGACAGAAACTCGCAAGAAGGAAAAATTTAAGATATTGATAACATATTTTTGATGATCAATTATATCCACATTTTGCTTTCTGCTCTGCCACAGAAGGGGACAGAATATTTTCCTGCCAGCCTGCAGTTCATAGCAGGTACATGTATAGAGTGGAAAAATCATGCATCTCTTGGCTTATACATCCTCCCTAAAGGATAAAGGGATAGATGCTGTAAGTGTTAGGAGAATAGATCCCTCAAGGAAAGGATGATGACAGAGTATATGAAGGGATTTAATAGTCCTGAAAACTGGAGAAGCCCTCAGTTCTGTCACCCAGTTCACAGTGAGAATCAGCATCTGCATCTTGTGTCCCAGTCCATACAACACCTCATGAGAGGAGAGAAGGGTCATCCTGGCCTCCTCACAGCAAGTCAGACGGCCCTCACAGGTGCAACACCGCAGGCCACTAAAAGGCTTGTGCTTCCAGCTCAAAGGTAGCTTTTACTTATCCCCTTTGCCTTTCATACCCATTGATCATCCCATCCAGATTAGGTTGATTACTCACATTCTCCCAACAGATGATCCTCCCCCTACTCCTCACAGTCACATCATTGTCACCAACGCAGGTCATCCACCATCAGCCAGCCTTTTATACCCCCCAGTGCCATAGCTCCACTAATGGGCTCCAATATTTCATACCCTCCAGCCTTCAGAATATCCACCCAGGCACTCCCTATCACATCACTCTACTTTCTATTAATAGATAGTCATTTAACAATCTGATCATTTTCTTGTTTATATAGTTTTATATCTCTTCCCTGCCTCTACCATGGTAATATAACCTCCATGAGATTAGGGATGTTCTCAATCTTGTTAATTACCATAAGTTCAGGTCTCAGCAGTGCCTAGCAGACTGAGAACTTAATATTTTTGAATAGATGAATTGAGTAATGAACGAATTTCTCCCGATATGCCCAGGGAATCTTCTCTCCACATGAAGGTAAGAAGAAAGATCATTAGCACGAATGTCCATTCTATAGTATGATCCTGCCATTTTAGAGTGTGTAAGTGACTGCAGAGATAATGTTGTACAGCTTCCTCATGTCCATCTTTCACTGTCACATGAGAATTATGCGCCTGCTATGTTGGTCCCATGCCCAGATTCAAAGGATTATATATTACATTGATTTTAGCTGGGGCAAGATGCCAGCCAAGGACCATTTGGGAAGAATTTCCCACAGTAGGCAGAAAGTGACACCTCAGATGCAAGCTTAAGCTGCTCTCAGAAGCAAGTGATGCTAAACAGTC
The DNA here is from genome assembly GCF_024542745.1 of Macaca thibetana thibetana. Classification (NCBI taxonomy): domain Eukaryota; kingdom Metazoa; phylum Chordata; class Mammalia; order Primates; family Cercopithecidae; genus Macaca; species Macaca thibetana. The sequence continues at coordinate 78,190,581 of NC_065583.1, forward strand.
TCCATCTGTGACTGCGCTGTGGGAGAGTACACCTGGGCATTCTGCAACATGACATCAGCAGCCAAAACGGCTTTTTATTTAAACTCCAACCCAGGCAAACCTAGGAAATCCACTCACACAGCAAGAAATTTCTTGGACCTTGTTAGTAGCTGACAGTTTGCAGCCTCTAATTACTCCCTGACTCCTTGAAGGGTTCTCAATTGGCATTTGCTTACTTCAAAGCTGCCAAAAAGTTCAACAATCAGCAACACTCAGGTCACTTTATTCACAGAGGTGAACTTTTGGTTTTTCAGCAAAGGTGTATGTAGAGCCAAAAAAATAAAATGGTAATTGAGAAAAGATGGCCATAGAATGGAAATGTTATCTTAACCAACAATTACCTAGTCAAATATTCAAACTATGGCAAAAAAAACTAATTCTAATACTTAATGAGTAATTTGGCAGAAATTGCTAAAGGCTGAATTTTAATAGGTAAAGCTATCAGAATTCCAACCAATCCAGCTTTTATTCAGCACCATAAGACCAGTCATACGAGGCTTAATGGTAATGCCTGACCTAGCTTTTCTATAACCTTACATTTTGCTTCTTCCAGAAAGAAGAACCTTCTGACTCTTCCAAGAAGAAATGTCCCTGATATTTGTTTTAATGGAAATTGACTCTTGCTACTTTTTATGAACTCATTTGTTTCCTCAACACATAAGCTCCTTAAATATGAGGATCATGTTTTGCTTTTCCATTATGTTCCTAGGGCTTAGCACATTTCCTGGAATAGAATGGGTGCTAAATAAGTGTATTTGTGTGAATGGATGGATGGACAAAAGGAATGGTAAATGAACCAGAGTAAGCATGATAGCAGTAAGAGGAAAAACCAAACTCTTCTCCCTCTACTCACACACCACTGAACAAAACACTTCTGATATCAGATCTGTGGAAGTATTTCCACGTACACCAACTAAGCAATTCTTCAGCAGACATCAATAGGTTGTCCTCTAATTTAATATGATTATGACACTACCCACTTAGAGATAGCATCAGATCCCACAGGTTATGGCCTCAATCCTACAAGGCTGCCTCCACTTCAGATGCCAGTCAGAAGCCCCAGGTTGTGACCTATGATGGGCTATAAATCCAGGATTCCCATAACCCTTTCCCGGATTAGTTTGCTAGAATGGTTGAGAACTCAGGGAAATACTTTATTCATACTTAGTTTATTAATAAAGAATATAATAAAACCACAGGTGAACAGCCAGATGAGGAGATACATAGGGCAAGATCTTGAATGGTCCTGAGTGTAGAAGTTTCTGTCCCCACTGAGTGAGGTGCAGCACCTTCCTGGAACTCAGAAGTATTCACTAACCTGGAAGCTCTCTGAATAACATAGTTCAGGGATCTTTATAGTGGATTCACCACATGGGCATGAAGGGTTATCAACCATTTCCAGCCCTTCTCTCTTCTTCAGAGAATAGGGGTGGGGCTGAAATCTCCAAACTTATAGTAATGGCTTCGCCTTTCTGTTGAGAAGCTTCCGTCTAGGAGCGCACCAAGAGTCTCTGCATTAGAGCAAAAGATGTTCCCATAACCCAGGAAATTGTGAGCTCTGTGTCAGTAACCAGGGCAGAGATTAAATATTAGAACAGAAGATTCTTCTAGCGCCCTTACTTCTTAGGAAATTCTAAGGGTTTTAGGAGCTCTGTGCCAGGAACTGGGGACAGAGACCAAAATATATTTCCCATCATTTCATTGGCAGACACCTCAAGTACCTTGTATCACAAACCACCTCTGATTTTAGGACAGCTGTGGTATATAATATATGAAAGCTTAGATGAAACCACCTCCCCTCACCACACCTCAAATGTAATCTGTGTTTTTCTGCTTAGGGCCTCTCTGATACTGCAGGAGCCTATTCTTGGGTATAGTCCAGAAGTACAGGTATAGTCCAGAAGTACAGGGAGTTACTTTCTCAGGGAAATCCTTAGCCAAGGAGAGGCAAGGGCTAGTGGATGGATTCCCCAGCTTCCTGACTGTCTTCCAGGCAGACAAGTCTCAGGAGCATTCTGAGCATGTCTCATCAATCCCAGCAGAATTGAGCCCCTATTGTCTACAGCAAGGTCCTTGATACCACCACCTTAGGCTGGCTTTCACTCTTCTCATTCATGCATGCTACTTCTGGGATTATCTCCCAAACAAACTGCCTGCACCCAAGTCCTTGTCTCAGGCTTTACTTCCATGGAAGCCCAAAGTGTCATAATATGAAACTCTCAAGTTGAGAAGAATGTCCAAGGACCTAAATGATGTAAGACATGACAGCCTCAGGAAATGTATATGAGAACATATTGTATCACATATTCCACAACTGAATAGAATAACAAAGGGGCAAGCACTGAACATAGTGCTAGACCATAGCAAATGCTAAAGCATTCCTTCTTTTTTGGTTAATTTCGATCCTTCCTGCATTGCTTCCTCTAGAGGCTGTGTGGGAACCCAATCAAAGACATTGGTCTCTAAAGCTACTCCCACCAACTTCATTCTTCTCAAAGGTCCCACACCAATAATCCTTTATAGGCATTAAGACACCTTCATAAAAATCCAATTGTATTCCTAAGAAGGAGCCATTGTTTTCCTGCCACCCAAAAAGGAAACTGAAGAGGCAGACAGAAGAAAGGCCAGAGTTTGGATAGAGTTCATAATTGCATAAATCAGTGTTCTTCAGAGAGACAGAATCATAGAATATAGGTATACAGATTGATATAGATACATGAGAGGGGGTTTATTAGGGGAATTGGCTGACATGATTCTGGTGGCTGAGAAGTCCCACAACAGGCCATCTGCAAGGTGGAAACCCTCAGGATGCAGACACTATGGCTCAGTCCATGTCAGAAAGGCTCAGAACCAGGGAAGCTAGTAGTGAACTCTCAGTATAAGGCTGAAGGCTTGAGAGTTGAGGAAGGAGGCAGGACACTACATTGATTCAAGTCCCAGAGACCAAAGACCTAAGAAACTGGAGTTCTGATGTCCAAGGGCAGGAGAAGAGTGTCCCAGCTCCAGGATAGACAGAGGAAATTGCTTTTCCTCTGCCCTTTTTGTTGTCTTGGCTTCCAGCTGATTGAATGGTGCGCACCCCCCAACCCCCCATCAAGGCAGATCTACCCCACTCAGTCCACTGACTCACAAATACAACTCCTCTGGAAACACCCTCACAGATACACTCAAATAATGCTTTACCAGCTCTCTAGACATGCATTAATCCAGTCAACTTGACACTAAAGTTAACCATCTCAATAGCAGAAAATACCTCTTAGGGCAGATGTGGGACCACTAAAGAAGAACAGAGGATGGAAACTATTTACTTCATTCTTTCACCCAGAAACAGCCTTACTACTGAATACACAGGCCTATGTTCTGAAGCTACAGTACTGTCTGGGCAGGGGAAATTCTCCTTACTGACAACATTAGGCTTATCAGGAAAGCTTTTCTGTGTGTCAGATCTCAGCTCCTCCTCCCCCACCACACACACACCTCCTTAAGCTGGAGAAGTTAATGAAGTTCACTCAACTCATAGGACTCTGGGAAAGCAACTGAGTGCATTGTGAAGTATTAGTCCAGCCAAGAGAGCTACCAATCCACATTTAGTGTCCCATATCATTTTCCAGTGAAGTTTCAGCTGTGTATATATTAAACCATTTTAGTCACACAGCTAATCAACTAGTTATATTTACACTATTCATCCTACACCCAAAAGGAATTTAAATTAGCCATAACGTAAGAGGCCTAAATTCTATTTAATCAAGGATAAAAGCACACAAGACACATGAGAGAAAGACCCAGGCTAAGAAGACCTTTAATAATTGAACCAAAGACTTATGCTGTGAGTTTCCTGGTAGCCAAGGCAAAAAAGAGAAATAATGGATTAGATGACCTTCATTATCAAATTTTGAAATGCTTAATCTAGAATGAAAAACAGTTTGTGTTCTGAACCATACAATAAGATTGTGTCTTCACATATTTATATTTCCTATAAAGGTATCCTTCATGTAGCCTTTTTATATCAACCCTCAAAAAGCCTTGGAGCATAAGTTTAATTATTGTTCCAAAGAGACATTCCAAAGTGATATGACAATTTAAAAATTATACTATTTGTTTTTTAAATGAAAATAGGTATAATCCCATGTTAATAAAATGTACAGATTATCCTTTTTTCAGAATAGAACCTAATCAGAATATGTAATGCTTACACTACACTTTAAAAAAAACTTCCAAGCATAAATTCCCTTTGTGAATGACTCCTCCCCACACAATGAGAAATTGATGAAATTATCAATAATTATACTATAAACTCCTTGACAACAGAGGTGGGTATCTAAACCAAATTAGACTAACAAGTCTTAAACTCCCACAATTTGAATTTTAAGCAGAAACACACAGAGCTGAAGGAAATCGTGGCTGAATCCTTTGGAAAATCGTACTAGACCCACAGAGACAGCTCCCATGCTCCTGCTGCCATCATTCTAGAAGCTTCCCTGTGTCGACACATCCCAGTGCCTAAGTGTTCACCCTTTCCAGCTCCATGAGTCACCTATATAAGATCCAGTTTTTAAATTCTCCCTTTTATTGGCTTCAGTTACTGAGTCAGTTTTCCTTTTTTATAAATAAAAATTGTTAACTGATAAAATTCTATTACTAGAAATCATGTTCCCATTCCAGTAAAAGTGTGGGAAACTCCCCTAGAGTAATACCCCTGGTATTTCTCCACTCTCACTCAATCCTCCTGATGGAGTAAACAATCGGCCTGATGATTCTGGGAGAAGGAACTGACATGCCCAATTCAGAGCTTCTGGGTTCCTCTCTCCTTCAGAGTCAATCTGCAGTAAGTATTGCTGAAGAGAGACCTAGGTTTGTCTTGGCTCTACCGTTGTTTTTAATCCCTTCAATTTGGTGTTACCAAGCACATGTGGCTTCCATGTGAGTTTAGTGTTCCTCTCCACTTTGTATCTCCACAATAAATCTGGAGTCTTCTCTCTTCACATGTCTCCTGTGACCTGCTGTCTCTTTCTCCTACTCTCCCCTCCTCTCTATGTGTACGTGTGTGGGGTGCATGGGGCATGTGGCACATCTCATATGGTGTGTTGCGTGTGTGTTCTGACTTAGATGGGAGGGAATAGTGTTATTAGACACATCAAATTCCAAATAGAAAGCAGTGGCCATTTTTAATACGTGGAAAACTTGGGGAAATGAACTGAAAACTTCAGAAATGAATAATGATGGACTGGGAGATACACATAATATGTTCACATACTGATTCTAAATTCAGTGTTTAGGGATCTAGGCAGAAAAAATATGACAAGTGGGAGATAAGCTTCAACTGCAGGTTAATTATACTTGTTTTGTGACTGTGAGCATGTCATGGTCACAATACCTCTCATTTTTTCTTCTGTTCTTGCTTATCAAAAGGAAGAGTGGTTATAAGAACTCAGACTTGATAGATGGTGTTCTCAGAATTGTAACTACGACTGGTAAAAGAACAAACACTGAGTTATGTTGGTTGTTGTAAGATCTGTGAATGGATTTTGATAAATTCTAGATGGTGTATCTTCTGTATAAGTGTCCCAGAAGGGTTCCTATTCTAAAAGTTAAGACTCTTAAGTGAGTAACTATATTTACATAGTGATCAAAAGAAGTAGTGATCAATAAAAGTTGCAATGACTAATGTTTGGTATAAAAAAATGCAAATTTTACTCTAGTCTTGGTATTTAGATCTTCCACTTTTACAGACAGTACTAATTGATTAATATTATTGACTAAATGAATAAAATAAGAAACGATGTAACAAGTGCTATAGTCTAGTCTGTGCTGTCATTCTTTTGCCTTTGCAAAGATTAGTTCTTTGATTTAGAAAGTTAAATGTAGTTCCCGGGGTAGTCACATACGTACAAGTCTTATAAATTTGAGTCTGCAAAGTTAGTATAGATACTGCAGTTTCTCCAGATTATATTTTAGTGATTAATCATGTAGCAATTTCACCAAAAGATATGAGATATCTTAGGGTTTTGGGTACAATGTGCAACAAATGAAAGATTTGGGGACAGAGTGACCTCAAGTCAAATCACGTAAGTGCCTTGAGACCTTGGTTTAATGAATTCTAAAATGTGTATCTTCTGTGCAAGATGCAAGATCTACCTTATTCCTGATGCGCATTACTGTCCCTTTAAAAAATGCCAACATAAAATCTGAAAAAAATAAATGGCCTTTTAGAAAACCTTAAAAAACTACAATCTTACTGTCTCTTCAACATAGAGTTAGAGAACCCTCGGCTTATCCAAGCATCCAGACTTAAAGTGAGCAAACATCACAGATCCTGCAAACATATTGTAGTCTTAGGAAAAAAAAAAATCACAGCACGTGTGTAACTCCAATATCACATTTGCAATTCTCAACTACTTTTTTCAAACACCTTGTTTCTGTGAAAAGAAAAATCATTCCAAGTCAAGGAATTAGTGGTGAGTGAAACTGGCAACATTTGAATTCTTTACATGTCTATTCTTCACACTATATTTTAAACAAATTCTACTTAAAACAGGAACTAAATATATCTTAGACAGAATTTCTCTACAGTGGTGGCAAAAACAAATTGCAGCCCCACTACTGGCTCATCAATGTACTCAAAGTCCCCAGTAAGCATACCAGTTAAGTAATAACATTGGGCTTGCTATGTAAATGCAGCTTTAATACAAGTGCCATATTTTCATCAGCATCAAAGTCATCCCTAATAAGCATGCAAACTGCATAAAAACAGTGGGTCTGCCATGCAAACATTAACAGTGAAACCAACTCTAGCTCTTTCAATCAGATTGTTCTTCTAAGCCTGGGTCCACTACCATTTATCATTTAATTCTCTAAATTTTCTAAGTAACCATATGTAAGTAAATATAAATAAGTCTTGTCACCATAATCATAATGTAACAATAACTATATGTAAATATAAGAATCATAAAAATAACCATACTTGGCCAATGATATATTTTGTGGTATTATTTTTAGTGCTTTATTTTCTATTTGAACCTTTCAGAAAAGTCACTTTAATTTAAAATTTTTTTTTTGGTATGTGAGACAGGGTCTCAGTCTATCGCCCAGGCTGAAGCACAGTGCCATGCATGATCACGGCTCATGGCAGCTTTGCCTTCCAGGACTCAAGTGATTCTCCTACCTCAGCCTCCTGAGTAGCTGGCACTACAGGTGTGTGCCACCACATCCAGCTAATTTTTGTATATTTAGCAGAGATGGGATTTCTGCCCTGTTGCCCAGGCTAGTCTTGAACTCCAGGGCTTACTTAAGTGATCCACCTGCCTCAGCTTCCCAAAGTACTGGGATTACAGGCAATTAAAATAGTTCAAAAATTATATTGTCAAAATAACAATTTAATAGCAACAGATTTGATGTAGGATTCAAACCAATTTTGTCAAGTGGACTTTCCAGTCAGTTAAATATACATTCTGATCTATTCCAAGATGCATATTTTTGCAACTTCAGCATTGGTTTTTCTACTTCAGCAAAGACATAAAAAATATACTGAAGATTTTCATCTATGTTGGATGCTTTGCCAATCTCCAACATCCAGTGAGAATTAAACTTTGCTTCTCTATTCCAATTTACTAATGAGGAGTCCGAAGTTCAGAGTTGTTTAATAGCTTGTTTGAGATCAAAGTGACAAAGGCAGAACACAAAGAAACTTGAAAATCATGTAGCAGTTGCTGCTGCAGACACAGCAAGTGTCAAGGAATGATTCTGTTAAATCTCTCTCTCTCTCTCACACACACACACACACACACACACACACCCCTCATTGGAATGGGTGAATCATAAGATGTTGTGATAAGCAGGTAGTATGCCTTATTAGAAAGTGCTCTAGTAGTGGACTAGAAAACTTCCTTTGAAACCAGAGGTTATTAAAACTAATAAGAAATAGGATCATTGTCCAAATGGAGAGAAGCAGGGGGGTAGACAAGAGATGGATAACTTTAACAACTATAACTTTCGGTAGAAAGTGGTAGTGCCTTTGGCTAAATAGAAGTCATTGTGTAGACAACAGAAGTGGGAGTTAAGGAGCCATGTCTTGCCAGATGGTTGTTTAGTCCCTGCCTGCCCACAAGTTTAACATAGTCATTAGGGAAGAAAAGAAGTGAAAATAATCTTTCTCTATATTCTTAGTAATGTACATTTAGCACAACTCTTAATACAGAGGCTAAAGTGATAAATGAGTTTGACAAACAAAAATAAGCTTAGTTACCTATATAATTGTCTCAAAGAATACCTTCTCCAAGAGTCAAACTTCATTAATAATCAAGGACAACAGCTGTGCTCCGTGGTCACCTCTCTTCAAGACCAAAGAATGCGAAGGGTGCTGTGAGCAGTATTTGTGAACAAGAGTCAGGAACTCCTTCCAGGTCACATACTTTCTTGGCCAAAGCCAATGCCAACAGAGAGCGAAAGAACTGCCACAGGAAAGTGACGCTTATGTCCTGTTTCTGCCTGCTTTGTCAGTCTCCCCACTTGAGAGAAATTAATTACACTATCTAGAAAAATGAAAGTACATAAGTGAGAGCCCCAAGGACAAGATTAAATGAAGCAAAGGCTTCTTAGGGAGCTTGGAGGTGATGAAGGGTGGATAAACTGCAAAATTCTCATTCCTCAAGGCTGAAATATTAAAAGGAACACACACACATACACAGACACACGCGTGTGCGTGCGCGCGCGCGCACACACACACACACACACATACCCATTGATACTAAGAGCACTGCAATCCTACAGCTGCTGCAACCAGGCTGCATCTTAGAGGTTAATATTCCTCAGCCTCTTCAGCCTGCCCATCTCTTTTCACCCAGGAGTTTAATTTTAGCTCCATATTAATTATACATTACAATTACACATAGATATGGGCATACACACACATACTGTAATGATGTCATCGCTATGGTGGACGCACTGCGGAACTTATTCAGGTCACCTCGGACCCTGTGGGATACAATGTTGTTTACTGTCTCAGACTCAATTTACACTAGAGATGGCTGCCCAGAGTCAAGCTCCCTTCAAAGTAGAAACTCCAAGGCCTTCCACAGGGAATAGATTAGAGATTTGTGTCAGATGCCATGTGTTGACAAAAAAAAGAAAAAAAATGTATATATCATGACAAATATTAAAATTTTCCCACACTACATTGTAGGCAAGAGTGGCTTGACATGCTTGGAGAATCATGTATGTAGCAATGTCTTACGAAGGCAATCTGTTTCAGAAACATGGTTTTTAGGCTACACAGGAAATGGATGTTGAAGGCTTTTCCTGTCGTCGCTGCAGTTTTGATGATTGCAAGATGGGCTGGGGAACAAAGGCTCAGCAGAAATATCTCTGCACTTCCCTCAAGCCCAGCTGCTTGCCCTTGACATCTTGAAACTGGCACTTCAATGAGCTCTCAGCCTCTGAAAGCAATGCATGCAATGTAAGACCAGAAGCATCTATTTATTAAGCTTGGTCACTAAATTAATCTCTCCCTCTGGCCAGCTATGAAGTAGAGTTAATGAGGATGAAGCAGAGGCTGAGCTGGGACATATTTAGCCACAGGCTGCACCTCAAGGCCTCATTCCCTGGCCAAAAAAAAGAAAAAAATCAGGACAGCTCCCTCCTGCCATCAAAAGGGCATGAAGCAGACCTACGGGCAGAGAATTCAGGCAGCTCTTACTCACCCCACCCCCACCCTCTTTATCTATTACTGAAAGCCTGGCAGCGAGATTGCTCCAACACAAAGCTTGCCTCCCAGGACTGCAGCCTTTTCACAGCAGTTGCACTTCTTCATTTGTAAGTCGATCGCATATTTATTGAGCCCTTCCCAGTGTCTGAGCACTGTGCCATGCACTGAAAATATAGCAGTAAACAAAGCAAAGTTCCTTTTCTCAGAGACTTTACAGTGAATTGGGGTTAAACAGGCAAGGACCCAAGCAAATACACAGTTTCAGGCCATGATAAATGCCACGATAGCAGCTGTGGCATGGTTTAATAACAACCCCAAAGGGGTGGTCAGGGAAAGCTTCTCTGAGGAAGTGTCACTTCAGCTGAGCCCTGCCAAGCCTCAGCACCAGAAACACCGCCTCCCAAAGAACATGAAAGAAGAAATGTCCAGAGAGTTCGATAAATCCCTGCTTTGATAAATGCTCTTGTGTCTTATCTCCCCAATATCTTAAGGTGAGGTATTTATTATTGAGGACACAGCTGTGGAATGGATTCAACTTGTTTGGGCACCAAAACCCCAGAGAGGTCACATGATATAATGCAAAGAGAGAGATCCAAATTCCCAGCACCCCAGTGGCTAGGTCATGTTGAGTATATTATTTAACTTCTGTAAGCCTCAGTTTTCTCACTGGGAAAAAGTAGGTTGATGTAGGTATGAAGTTGCAGAGCATATGAAAATTACCTGGCATGATTCTGGGCTCACAGTAGATACTCAATGAGTGTTAATCAAAGCCATAACAACTGTGTGTGTGCATCAGGTATGAAATTATTTGCAAACCTCTAAAAATTTACCTAAAATTTAACTCTGCCAATGAAATAGATGCTATTGTTATCATCATCTTAAAGATGAGCAAACAGAAGCTGAGAGGCCCTAAGTAAATTGCTCCATAAAGTTGGTAAGAGAGCTGGTACTCAATCCAGATTTGGCTCCAAAGCCAAGCAATTAACTCACTCCACTAGCACAACATGCGTATGCGGGGAGTTCCTGAATCCAAACCAATTTCCACCACCTCAGGAGAAATCAGAAGCCATGTACCTTAATATAACATTGCCATCTTACATTCCTTACAGAGGATCACAAAGGAAAAGGAGTGCCATTCCATTTTAACCTTTTCTTTCTGTTTGATTTTCTCTCAACTAAAATGGCACAATCTGAAAGATCTTTTGCTTAACTCTATTTATTAAGAAAAAATAGACTGGAGTGAGCATAGCTTGGCTGGGATTCCTATTACTCTGTGCAGTACGTGGGTTATCACACACAAACACACTGTGACAGATTAGTTCCGGTGATAGAAATGGCCCGTGAGCAGCATACCACTTTGTCACTTATCACCAAAGAAAAGCTGTCTCCATAAAGATGATGTCTCCAAAGTGATGATGCACTTTGTCTCACAAATCAGCAAAGTGCAAAATAGCATAAGCTCAAAAAGACTGTCCATTAAAAAAAAATCCTTCCATTATATATTCTATTTATAGGGAATTAGAATGTATAAGGAATATTACATATGTTTATATGTAAATTATAGATAAGCAAAAGGGAAGATAAATCAATAATTATTTTAATAATAGCTGTGACATCTATATTCTAGGAGAGTTGCAGGAATAGAAAAAAAAAAGTACATGAAGAAGCATTTTGAGAATTATGGCTGGGTACAGTGGCTCATGCCTGTAATCCCGGAACTTTGGGAGGCCAGGGAGGGCAGATTATTTGAGTTCAAGGCCAGCCTAGGCAACATACAGAGACCCAATCTCTACAAACATTTTTGAAAATTAGCCGGGTGCCATGGGGTATGCCTGTGATCTCAGTTACTCAGGAGGCCGAAATGGGAGGATTGCGTCGCCCAGGAGGTCAAAGATGCAGTGAGCCATGATCACACACTGCACTCCAGCTTGGGTGACAGAGGGAGACCCTGTGTCAATAAATAAGAAAATTATTTTTCGTTCATTTATACCACAAAAATTTATTAAGTGCATATTACATGCCTGGCACTATTCTAGGCACTGGGGATGCAGCAATAAACAAACAAACAAAAAATACGTAACATCAAAACAGTAAATACCTTACCATCATGAAACCGGACACCCTTTTAATGCAAATATTAAATATGATACAAATATTTGTCATTTTTGTTTTCTTAGTTTTGGGATTTCACTCCTATTTAAATGACCCTACGCTCGTTTAATTAGTTACTTGGCCTTACCCATTCACCAATTTCCTGAGTTGATTTTTATAAGAGAAGGGGGACATAAAAAGGAATATGTAAGGTGAAGGCACTAGGAGTCTGTGCCAGGTGAGGTTGTGGAATAGGAAGAGGAAGGAAGAGAATGGTGTCTCTCACAATTTTGTCTACCAAAACAGTGGCATCACAAAAGAAATTTCACTATTAATACAGTCTAAGTAAACCACCTGCTACTGCTTTCAAAAAAAAATCACTTAACACATTTCAAAGTCAGATAGAAACAATGTGTCTGGTCTGAATTACTATTCCTTCCATTAGCATGGATAATCAAGAGTTTACTGTGTGTGTTCAATCAAAGCTAGCCTCAAGCAAGTCCTAAAATATAGCAATTACATGGTTTTCTCCCACCCCTGCCTTGCACAATGGATCCTGAAGGAGAAGAAAGCTTCAAACAGGCTGAAGCATAATTCTTAGTGCGTGGGTAAATCTGAAAAAGTACAGCATTTTAAAATAGGAGAAAGGAGCAGGGGTGTGTCCTACCCTAAAACATCAAGAATAATCCCTTTTTAGAGGAAAGAAGATGAGGCCAGAGTGACAAAATGAGATCTAATTGGTTACTCTTTACTTCTAAAAGAAGATCCCAGGGGATTGAGACCATAGGCCAATCCAAAACAGTACTTAGCCAAAGCAGGCTACTGAAAGCTACTTACTAATAAAAAGAGAAATGAGAGAGAGAAAAAAAGAGAGAGAGAGAGAGAAAGACAGACAGAAAGAGAGGGGGCGATTGTCAGATCTCTGTGAGAAGGAATGGCACCATTATGCTTGCATTTTCAGAAGTGGCTCTCCTCTTATCCTAGTTTCAAAAGAAGCCCCCTCTATTCACCTTCTCATTAAAAACAGCCTCTCTAGAAAAAAATGCTGAGACCACACAAAGCAGGACATTCATCACTAGGGCAACCCGTGTACTCAATGAAAGCTGGAGAGCACAAAGGGCTCGCTTAAGGCTTTGCAGGGAAGCTGGTTCTCTCTGCCTCTCAAACCATATTTCAGATTTAATGGTAGACTCAGGTGTGAGACAAGTTCTATTTTTTGTTTGTTTCTCCTAGGGGTACTTATGAATAATGAAATCATCCTTTTAACTTTACTTTTTAAAGCAAGTAACTTCTTGGGTGGCATTAAGCACCATTTTTTTATTTACTAAGACATCACCAGCTACATCCCATCCCATTTGTAACATCTAAATTCAATGTGTATAATTGTCTCCCAGGATGGCCTAGATATTAAATCTGCAAGGACAAGTCACATATACCTCTTCCCAGCTTTGCCCCTACCTACCTCTTCCTCCCACTGCCTTTCACCCATCCTCCCTGTTAAAGACTTCCCCAAACCCAGCCCCCTACCCCCACACACACACAAACACACACACATTGCTTTAGGGCCACCAGCAGCCTACCTAGCAATAGTACAAATATAATGTGTGAAATGACACCAGAATCTGACTATAGCACTCTTCACACATATAATGAAATTTGCTGCAAGTCATTATCTTGTATAGTCTTTTCAAGGGCTTTGAGAGATTAAAATTCTCAAATACAAATCTCCATTCAGAAGAGGCAAGGGGCAGACAGTCTTGCAGCAAAGCCATCACACACTCACTTGCAGTTTGTGTGCATCCCTGATCAGCCCTGCTTTCCTCCTGGGCATACTTACAGATCTTTCTTTTCCTAGAGATGGAATAAAATCACTACATTTGGCCAGAATAATAATTTTGTACCTCAGCTTTATTTTAATTTGCTGTTGACAAAGCTTCTTTCTCAGTCACTTTTCAGAGAAATAACATCTCCTGAGAAATCATCTTTAGCATATTAGAATCTCAAGCAGAAGTTCCATTGTGGACACCTGGGGCAATTTTCTCAGATATAGGACAGACTTCAGCTGGAGTGTGAAATTGGATCTTTTTTTTCTTTTTTGAGTATTCCGAAGAATGGAGTCAATTGGTTTTGTACTTTTGTTTCATAAACTATTCTTTCATTTTGTTTTAAATATACTCAAAGCACCTAAAGGAGAATCTTAGAATTAATAATACTTTTTTTTTTTTTGGTTATCAAGTTCTGAGTCAGGTACCAGGGAGTTCAAGGTTAGTAACACATAAATTCTGCTCTTGTGATGTTTTCTCTTCAGTGAAAATAAATAGGACAGAGTATCATTTTGAAAATGTTCAGCATTTCAGAATAGGTAATGCCTTGTGGGTATCCACCTAAAAAGGGGTTCTTTGAGGTCATCAATTTTCATGAGTCTAAAGGGGTCCTGCGATCAAAATGTTTGAAAACCACTGTTTTAGCAGATTGAGAAGAAAGCAAACAAAGAGGTAAGGTAAGGTGCTGAAGATGAGGAGATGCTGGAAGCAGGGGAAGAGTAGGAGATTGGAGAAATGTGGGGAATATTTGAGTTAGTTCCTAAGGGGAATGTGAGGGATATGACAACTGAGAACAGGCAGAACTGCGAGGTAGCATCAAGAGCCCTGCTAACTCAAGCTGAAGACCGTCAGTTTACAATGAACAAAATCACTGGATTAAGCATTTTATTGACTTTATTATGAAATATAATATACATATTAAAATGTATGTACTTACATATTTATGATTAATAGGCATAAAACAACCCCATTCAAAAGGAGGCAAATGACATAAACACTTTTCAAAAGAAGACATATATGCAGCCAATGGGAAAAAATTCTCAACATCACTAATCAGAGAAATGCAAATCAAAACCACAATGAGATACTATCTCACACCAGTGAAAACAACTATTACTAAAAAGTCAAAAAATAACAGATGCTGGTGAGGCTACAGAGAAAAGGGAATGCTTATACACTGCTGTTTGGAGTGTAAATTAGTTCAGCCACTGTGGAAAGTGGTTTGGAGATTTCTCAAAGAACTTAGAACTACCATTTGACTCAGAAATCCTATTACTGAGTATATACACAAAGTAATATAGATCATTCTACCATAAAAACACATACAGGCTTATGTTCATCACAGCATTATTCACAATAGCAAAGACATGGAATCAACTAAATGTCCATTAACAGTAGACTGAATAAAGAAAAATGTGGTACATATATACCATAGAATACTACGCAACCATAAAAAAGAATGAGATCATGTTCTTTGCAGCAACATGGATGGAGGTGGGGGCCTTTATCCTAAGCAAACTAACACAGATACAGAAAACCAAACAACACATGTTCTTACTTGTAAGTGGGAGCTAAACATTGAGTACACATAAACACAAAGAAGGGAAAAACAGACACCGGGGCCTACTTGAGGATGGAGGCTGGGAGGTGGGTGAGGATCAAAAAACTACCTATTGGGTACTATGCTTATTACCAGTGTGACAAAATAATATGTACACCAAACACCCACAACAAGCAATTTATAAAGCAAACCTGGCATGTACCCCCTGAAACCAAAACAAAAGTTATAACAACTATAAATATGTATATTTTAAAGTTTATCAATACATTTACACTCATGCCAGATAATAAAGGACCATAGAATGCTTTCACTGAGTTTTCTCATTTAACATATTATTATCATGTATTTTTATGCTATGCTTTAACTCTACATTACTACCTACAGTAAGTGTTCATTTATATTTACCCTGTATTTATTACTTTCTTTATTCTGTTTTCATTTTAGGTTTTTCATATGGGCTCACCCTTTCCTAGTGTGAATTTCTTTTAGTGATTGTATGCTGGGGGTAAATGTGCCCTATTTTTATTTGTCTAAAAATGATCTTATTTCATCTTTATTTTTTTACAGATTTTTCTTTGGGTATAGAGCTTTAACTTGGCAGGGTTTCTTTCCCCCTCAAATATTTGGTAATATCATTGTAATGACTTCTGGTTTTCATGGCTGATGATAGAAGTCAGCAATCAGGCTAACTATTGCTCCTTTGAAAGTACTGACATGAATCTCTAGCCACCTTGAAATGATTCTCTTTGGTGTTCTGAGGTTTTGTTGTAAAATATCCAGGTATGACATTCATATTTAATCTACTTGGGTTTTGCATCTGATTGATTTTTGAATAATTGGGTTAGTATATTTCAGTTGTGTAAAATTCTCAATCATTTCTTCAAAAATTGCCTTTGTCCTCATTTTCCCTCTCCTTATACCTTCCTTCCATGAATTTTAACCTCTCCTTTTGTACCTTTCTCCTTTTTGTCTCCCCATTATTTATTCTATGTATTTTCTTTCCTTTTCATCTATATTTCCATTCATTTTCCCTCTACTTATAGATCTAGATATTGGGTTCAATTTGGGCTACCTTTTTTTCATATCTAGAAATATTACTGGGTTCTTTTTTATGTCTAGTAGGTCAAGTTTTAGAGTTGTTGTGTTTGCTACTTATTTCTTCAAATAGAGTAAGCATAGATGTTTACAATTTATGCCCAATTATTTCAATATGTTAAGTCTTTGTAGACCAATTTTTTCTGTTAGTCCTAATGTTTTCTACTTATAATTTTCTATTGCCTTATGTACTTGCTTTTATTTTTGACAATATAATTTTCACTTGTCCAGAAAAATATTTGTGGGGATTCCCTGAGGTCTAGGTCTAGAATACAGTTACCTTCCTCCAAAGAGAATGTGAATTTTCTTCTGTCTGGAAACGAAGGGCAATGCCAGGTTAGAACCACCCTAAAACAAATTCATTGCTTGAGGTTTCCCTGGACCACCCAAAATATATGAACTCAGTCTGAAAATCTGCACAAAATTTAGCCTGTGTCCAAAACTTTCAAAGAGTAATTTTTCCCTTCCTTTATTTCTTCTTCTCCACTGTATAGTTCCAAAGCAACCTTTCCAGCAGTTTCGGATTCCCCTTTTCCTTGAAAGCCTAGTCCTTTGAGGTTATGGCTTAATATGGGGTCAGTCTTGAACGCAGCAAAGCAGCTGTAGCCAGACTGCCTCTCTCTAGATTACTCCTCTCTGGGCAGGGCATCTCTGAAAAGAAAGGCAGCAGCCCCAGTCCGGGGATTATAGATAAAACTCCCATCTCTCTGTGACAGAGCACCTGGGGGAAGTGGCGGCTGTGGGTACAGCTTCAGCAGACTTAAATGTTCCTGACTGCCCGCTCTGAAGAGAGCAGATCTCCCAGAACAGTGCTCAAGCTCTGCTAAGGGACAGACTGCTTCCTCAAGTGGGTCCCTGACTCCCATGCCTCCTGACTGGGAGACATCTCCCAGCAGGGGTTGACAGACACCTCATACAGGCAGGTGCCTCCCTGAGATGAAGCTTCCAGAGGAAGGAGCAGGCAGCAATCTTTGCTGTTCTGCAGCCTCTACTAGTGATACCCAGAGAAACAGGGTCTGGAGTGGACCTCCAGCAAACTCCAGCAGATCTGCAGAAGAGGGCCCTGACTGTTAGAAGGAAAACTAACAAACAGAAAGCAATAACATCAACATCAACATGAAAGGATGCCCACACAAAAACCCCAATCAAAGGTCATCAGCATCAAAGAACAAAGGTAGATAAATCCATGAAGATGAGGAAAAACCAGCACAAAAATGCTGAAAATTCCAAAAACCAGAATGTCTCTTCTCCTTCAAAGGATCACAATTTCTCACCAGCAAGGGAACAAATCTGGTTGGAGAATGAGTTTGATAGAAGTAGGCTTTAGAAGGTGGGTAATAACAAACTCCTCTGAGCTAAAGGAGCATGTTCTAACCCAATGCAAGGAAGCTAAGGACCTTGATAAAAGGTTTTAGGAACTGCTAACTAGAATAACCAGTTTAGAGAAGAGCATAAATGACCTGATGGATCTGAAAAACACAGCACAAGAACTTTGTGAAGCATACACAAGAATCAATAGCTGAATCTATCAAGCAGAAGAAAGGATATCAGAGATTGAAGATCAACTTAATGAAATAAAACATGAAGACAAGATTAGAGAAAAAAGAATGAAAAGGAACCAACAAAGCCTCCAAGAAATATGGGACTATGTGAAAAGACCAAACCTACTATTGATTGGTGTACTTGAAAGTGACAGGGAGGATGGAACCAAGTTGGAAAACACACTTAAGGATATTATCCAGGAGAACTTCCCCAATCTAGCAAGACAGGCCAACGTTAAAATTCAGGAAATACAGAGAACACTACTCAGATACTCCTTGAGAACAGCAACCCCAAGAAACATAATTGTCAGATTCACAAAGGTTGAAATAAAGGAAAACCTGTTAAGGGCAGCCAGAAAGGTCAGGTTACCCACAAAGGGAAGCCCATCAAACTAACAGCAGATCTTGCTGCAGAATCTTTATAAGCCAGAAAAAAGAGTGGGGACCAATATTCTACATTCTTAAAGAATTTTCAACCCAGAATTTCATATCCAGCCAAACTAAACTTCATAAGCAAAGGAGAAATAAAATACTCTACAGACAAGCAAATGCTGAGAGATTCTGTCAACACTAGACCTGCCTTGCAAGAGCTCCTAAAGGAAGCACTAAATATGGAAAGGAAAAACTGATACCAGCCACTGAAAAATACATGCCAAAATATAAAGACCAACAGCACTATGAGGAAACTTTATCAACTAATGTGCAAGATAACCAGCTAGCATCATGATGACAGGATCAAACGTACACATAACAATATTAACCTTAAATGTAAATGGGCTAAATGCCCCAATTAAAAGACACAGACTGGCACATTAGATAAAGAGTCAGGACCCATCAGTGTGCTGTATTCAGGAGACCCATCTCATGTGCAAACACACACATAGGCTCAAAATAAAAGGAACGGAGGAATACTTATCAAGCAAATGGGAAGAAAAAAAAAAAAAAAAAAAAAAAAAAAAAGCAGGGGTTGCAATCCTAGTCTCTGATAATACACACTTTAAACCAACAAAGATCAAAAAATACCAAGAAGGGCATTACATAATGGTAAAGGAATCAATGCAACAAGAAGAGCTATCTTAAATATATATGTACCCAATACAGGAGCACCCAGATTCATAAAGCAAGTTCTTAGAGACCTACAAAGAGACTTAGACTCCCACAAAATGATAGTGGGAGACTTTAACACCACACTGTCAATATTAATCAAATCAAGGAGACAAAATACTAACAAGGATATTCAGGACTTGAACTCAGCTCTGGACCAAGCAGACCTAATAAACATCTACAGAACTCTCCACCTCAGAAATCAACAGAACATACATTCTCAGCACCACATAGCACTTACTCTAAAACTGACAATATAATTGAAAGTGGAACACTCCTCAGCAAATGCAAAAGAATGGAAATAACAACAGTCTCTCGCACCACAGTGCAATCCTTTAGAACTCAGAATTAAGAAACTGGCTGAAAACTGCACAACTACACGGAAACTGAATAACCTACTTCTGAATGACTACTGGGTAAATAACAAAATTAGGGCAGAAATAAAGTTCTTTGAAACCAATGAGAACAAAGACACAACGTACCAGAATCTCTGGGACACAGCTAAAGCAATGTTTAGAGGGAAATTTATAGCACTAAATGCCCACATCAGAAATTGGGAAAGATCTAAAATTGACACCCTAACATCACAATTAAAAGAACTAGAGAAATGAGAGCAAGCAAATTCAAAAGTTAGCAGAAGACAAGAAATAACTAAGGTCAGAGCAGAACTGAAAGAGACAGACACTGAAACTCTTCAAAACACAAACAAAAAAATCCATGAATCCAAGATCTGGTTTTTTGAAAAAGTAAACAAAATAGACCACTAACCAGATTAATGAAGAAAAGAGAGAAGAATCAAATAGACACATTAAAATATGGTAAAGGTGGCTCGGTCCTGTAATCCCAGCACTTTGGGAGGCCTAGGCGGGCGGATCACAAGGTCAGGAGTTCAAGACCAGCCTGACCAACATGGTGAAACTCCATCTCTATTAAAAATACAAAAATTAGCCAGGCATGGTAATGCATGCCTATAATCCCAGCTACTCAGGAGGCTGAGGCAGGAGAATTGCTTGAAACTGGGAGGCAGAGGTTGTATTGAGCTGAGATTACACTCCAGCCTGGGCAACAGAGCAATACTCCATCTCAAAAAAATTTAAAAAATTAAAAAAATAAATAAAATAAAGGGGATATCACCACAGATCCCACAGAAATACAAACTACCATCAGAGAATACTATTAACACCTCTATGCAAATAAACTAGAAAATCTAGAAGAAATGGATAAATTCCTGGATACATACAACCTCTCAAGACCAAACCAGGAAGAAGTCGAATCCATGAATAGGCCAACATCAACTTCTGAAATTGAGGCAGTAATTAATAGCTAGCCTACCAACCCAAAAAGCCCAGGACCAGACTGATTCACAGCCAACTTCTACCAGAGGTACAAAGAGGAGCTGGTACCCTTCCTTCTGAAACTATTTCAAACTATAGAAAAAGAGGGAATCCTCCCTAACTCATTTTATGAGGCCAGCATCATCCCGATACCAAAACCTGGCAGAGACAACAACAAAAAAAAAAAAAAAAAAAAAAAAGAAAAAGGAAAAGGAAAATTTCAGGCCAATTGATGAATATCAATCTAAAAATTCTCAATAAAATACTGGCAAACCAAATCCAGCAGCACATCAAAAACTTATCCACCATGATCAAATTTGCTTCATCCTTGCCATGCAAGGCTGGTTCAACATACACAAATCAATAAACGTAATCCATCCCATAAACAGAACCAAAGACAAAAACCACATAATTATCTCAATAGATGCAGAAAAGGTCTTTGATAAAATTCAACACCCCTTCATGCTAAAAACACTCAATAAACTCGGTATTGATGGAACATCTCTCAAAATAATGAGAGCTACTTATGACAAACCCACAGCCAATATCATACTGAATGGGAAAAAGCTGGAATCACTCCCTTTGAAAACTGGAACAAGACAAGGATGTCCTCTTTCACCACTCCTATTCAACGTAGTATTAGAAGTTCTTGCCAGGGCAATCAGGCAAAAGAAAGAAATAAAGGGTATTCAAATTGGAAAAGAGGAAGTCAAATTGTCTGTTTGTAGATGACATAATTGTATATTTAGAAAACCCCATAATCTCAGCCCAAAATATCCTTAAGCTGATAAGTAACTTCAGCAAAGTATCAGGATACAAAAGTCAATGTGCAAAAATCACAAGCATTCCTATATACCAAAAACAGACAAACAGAGCCAAATCATGAGTGAACTCCCATTCACAATTGCTACAAAGAGAATAAAATAACTAACAATACAACTTACAAGGGGTGTGAAAGACCTCTTCAAGGAGAACTACACACCACTGCTCAAGGAAATAAGAGAGGACACAGACAAATGGAAAAACCTTCCATGTTCATGGATAGGAAGAATCAATATCATGAAAATGGCCATACTGCCAAAAGTGATTTATAGATCCAATGCTATTCCCATCAAGTTACCATTGCCTTTCTTCACAGAATTGGAAAAAAACTACTTTAAATTTCAGATGGAACAAAAAAAGAGCCTGTATAGCCAAGACAATCCTAAGCAAAAAGAACAAAGCTGGAGACATCAAGCTACCTGACTTCAGACTATATACTACAAGGCTACTGTAACCAAAACAGCGTGGTACTGGTACTGGTACCAAAACAGAGATATATACAGAGGCCTTAGAAATACCACCACACACCTACAACCATCTGATCTTTGACAAACCTGACAAAAACAAGCAATGGGGAAAGGATTCCCTATTTAATAAATGATGCTGGGAAAACTGGCTAGCCACATGCAGAAAACCGACACTGGAACCCTTCCTTACACCTTATACAAAAGTTAACTCAAGATAGATTAACTAAATGTAAGACCTAAAACCATAAAAATCCTAGAAGAAAACCTAGGCAGTGCCATTCAGGATGTAAGTATGGGCAAATACTTCATGACTAAAACACAAAAAGCAATTGCAACAAAAGCCAAAATTGAAAATGGGATCTAATCAAAGTAAAAAAAAAAAACTTTTGCACAGCAAAAGAAACTATCATCAGCATGAACAGGCAACCTACAGAATGAGAGAAAATTTTTGCCATCTGTCCATCTGACAAAGGGCTAATATCCAGAATCTACAAGGAAGTTAAACAAATTTACAAGGAAAAAAAAAAACCGTCAAAAAGCAGGTGAAGGAAATGAATAGACAGTTCCCAAAAGAAGACATTTATGCGGCCAACAAACATGAAAAAAAGCCCATCATCACTGGTCATTAGAGAAATGCAAATCAAAACTACAATGAGATACCATCTCACCCCAGTTAGAATGGTGATCATTAAAAAGTCAGGAAACAACAGATGCTGGAGAGGATGTGGATAAATATGAACGCTTTTACACTGTTAGTGGGAGTGTAAATTAGATCAACCATTGTGGAAGACAGTGTGGCTATTCCTCAAGGATCTACAGCAAAAAACACCTTTGACTCAGCAATCTTATTACTGGGTATATACCCAAAGGATTATAAATTATGCTACTATAAAGACACATGCACACATATCTTTATTGCAGCACTATTCACAATAGCAAAGACTTGGAACCAACCCAAATGCCCATTAATGATAGAAAATGTGGCACATATACACCATGGAATATTAAGTAGCCATAAAAAATAATGAGTTCATGTCCTTTGCAGGGACATGGATGAAGCTGGAAACCATCATTCTCAGCAAACTAACACAGGAACAGAAAACCAAACACCGCATGTTGTCACTCGTAAGTGGGAGTTGAATAATGAGAACACACGGACAGAGGGAGGGGAACATCACACACTGGGGTCTGTTTGGGTTTGGGGGGCAAGGAGAGGGAGAGCATTAGGAGAAATACCCAATGTAGATGATGAGTTGATGGGTACAGCAAACCACCATGGCACACATCTACCTATGTAACAAACCTGCACGTTCTGCACATGTATCCCAGAACTTAAAGTTATTTGATATATATATAGATATAGATAGATATAGATATAGATATATTTTAAGAATTGTGTACGGTTCTCTTGGCAGTGATGGAAGTGTGGCCACTAAGCCTTGGTGTGTGTGCTTCTCAAACTACATTCAATCAGTGCATAGTAGTAGGCAGGGAGTTGGGTTGAACTTAAGTGGGGTTTTACCAGGTAAGTATGACAAAGGGATGAAGCAAGGGAGTTAATAACCCACATAATGGGCTTATGATGTAGAATAATTAATGCAACTATTTCTAAGCATTTTGTAAATTCTGCTCCCAAGAATATTGTTTTACCAATCAGAATAGATTAAGTTGCACTCCCTTAGAAGTAGAACTAGCCCATGACTAGCTTCATTATTGATATAAAGCACATATGTGTGTGTGTGTGTATGTGTGTGTGTATGGAATAGGGTTAGTCTATTAAATTTTTCCACTTGAGATGGCTCTGGACCTTAAATTATGATCCCTTACCCAATAAAGCTAACAAAACCAAAGTGTAATTTTTACCATGTTATAAAATGCCTCTGGGCCACATGTTTTCAGTGCTCAGCTTACTTTTTTGAGTTATTTTTCCCTTAAATTTTGGTTTGGTAATCCTTATTTTTAATTCCTCAATGTTTTAAAAGAGATATTATTATATTCAGCATTTATTTCATTTTCAGCAGGAGGAATGTGTCCAAATAATCTAGTCAACCATTAGCAAAGTGGAAATCATGATATTTCTTCAGGAACTCTCTCATCAGCACAGATATGGAAGTAGAAAAAAATAGGCATTTTGTTTTGTCAAGGACTGAGGTTTTGCCAAGTTAGAATAGTAGAAAGAGAATGTGGCAAGTCAGCTTAGGGTATTAGTACAGCAGTGTTTGAAGTCTTGAATTATAAAACATGAGAAGGATAAGAAGAGAATAAAAAGTATGAGAAATGTTTGAAACATTGAAAATAGAGGGTAAAGAGAATGGAGGTCTCGGTGAGGTCAAAGGATTGGTATATATCAGCAACAGCTTAGTAAGTAACCTAAAGGGACAGGAAGTTGTGGTCAAAAAGAAGAAAATCTAGTTGTTTGATTTTCAAGATGGAGGTTTTTGTGACTATGGAACTATACAATGGTTGACAAGGTTATTTTGAAGATGAAAAAGCCAGAAATCTGAGATTTTGAAGTCACCCAAGATGAGGTCAGAACTAAAAGTAGAAAAAAAGTCCATGGCAGACCCAGAGCCTTTAGAGACTGCATGGGAATGATTATTCCAAGGGTAGATTTCAGGGACAAGGTAACAGAGAAGAAGATATACCAAATGTCATCTGCCTCAAAACAGGAAGAATTTGCATGAAGGGGCGAGAATAATCATCTAGAATAGCTTTAAGGGGTAAGGTGATGCAGATTTTACATCCAATTTTGAGGAATGTTGGAAGTAGGACAATTGTGACAAGGTATATTTGAAAAACAACCAAATTAAGATTTCTAGATATGAAATGATTCTTGGCTTTCATCATGTCTCTGTGGATCCCAGGGAGACTGTAAGATTCACTTTCCCTCCTTCGATAAGCAAGTAAAAAGCAAGAAGAGATTCCAGAAAGTTATAGACAATTTAACATCAAAGCATTCGTTATATTAAAAGTCCAGGCAAATTTTCAATAACCTCCAGCACTGAAGGATCTCTGGTATAAATGGTATGGCAAACATGATTTATGACAACTCTCTAGCTGTATGGTACACTATGTACCCTGAATACTGCATAAAAATGCTCAAAGATGATGAGCATTTTTTCATGTGTCTGTTGGCTGTATGAATGTCTTTTGAGAAATGTCTGTTCATATCCTTTGCCCACTTTTTGATGGGGTTGTTTTTTTCTTGTAAATTTGTTTGAGTTCTTTGTAGGTTCTGGATATTGAGAAATGCAAATCAAAACCACAATGAGATACCATCTCACACCAGTTAGAATGGCAATCATTAAAAAGTCAGGAAACAACAGGTGCTGGAGAGGATGTGCAGAAATAGGAACACTTTTACACTGTTGGTGGGATTGTAAACTAGTTCAACCATTATGGAAAACAGTATGGCGATTCCTCAAGGATCTAGAACTAGATGTACCATATGACCCAGCCATCCCATTACTGGGGATATACCCAAAGGATTATAAATTATGCTGCTATAAAGACACATGCACACGTATGTTTATTGCGGCACTATTCACAATAGCAAAGTCTTGGAATCAACCCAAATGTCCATCAGTGACAGACTGGATTAAGAAAATGTGGCACATATACACCATGGAATACTATGCAGCCATCAAAAAGGATGAGTTTGTGTCCTTTGTAGGGACATGGATGCAGCTGGAAACCATCATTCTTAGCAAACTATCACAAGAACAGAAAACCAAACACCGCATGTTCTCACTCATAGGTGGGAACTGAACAATGAGATCACTTGGACTCAGGAAGGGGAACATCACACACCGGGGCCTATCATGGGGAGGGGGAAGGGGGGAGGGGGGAGGGATTGCATTGGGAGTTATACCTGATGTAAATGACGAGTTGATGGGTGCAGCACACCAACATGGCACAAGTATACATATGTAACAAACCTGCACGTTATGCACATGTACCCTACAACTTAAAGTATAATAATAATAAATAAATTAAAAAAAAGAATGCTCGAAGAATTTCCACAGAAAATACCCAAGGAACCTGAGTTCACCACTAGAAACAATACAAAGTTCACCAGTACCTTGTAATTACAATACAATTACAAAGTACACCAGTACCTTGTAATTCAATGAGGATAACACAGAAGAATCCAACCTACAATAGCCTCATATACTAGAATCAGTTGCATAGAATTTAAAGTAAATATGCTTGATATGTTTAAAGAAGCAAAAGAGGAGATATGAAAATACAAATAAGAAGAGTAGGAAGATTTGAAAAAAGCAAAATAAGACTTCTAGATCTAGAAGAAAGGAAGAAAATGGCTGAGTGTAGTGGCTCATGCCTGTAATCCCAGCACTTTGGGAGGCCAAGGCAGGTGGATAACGAGGTCAGGAGATTGAGACCATCCTGGCTAACACAGTGAAACTCCATCTCTACTAAAAATACAAAAATATTAGCACAGCATGGTGGTGGGTGCCTGTAGTCCCAGCTACTCAGGAGTCTGAGGCAGGATAATCGCTTGAAACTGGGAGGCAGAGGTTGCAGCAAGTGAGCTGAGATCGCGCCACTGCACTCCATCCTGGGTAACAGAGGGAGGCTGTCAAAAAGAAAAAAAAAAAGGGGATGACAAAGATCAGAGATTAAATAAATGAAATTGAGACTAGAAAAGCCACAGAAAAGACCAACAACACTAAACATTGATTTTTGGAAAACAAAATTGACAAAACTTTAGCTAGACTAAGGAAAAAAAAGGGAAGACCCAAATAAAATCAGAAATAAAAAAGATAACTGATACCTTAGAAATACACAGTCTTAAGAGACTACTATGAACAATTGTACACAAATTGGATAACCTAGAAGAAATGAATAAAGCCCTAGAAACTTACAATCTACCAAGATTGAATCATGAAGAAATAGAAAATCTCAACAAACTAACAATCAGTAAGGAAATTGAATCAGAAAACAGACCTGTAGAAATACCCAGGATGCAGCACAGAGATCCTATGGGACAAAAAAGAGTTAAGAAAAATGGAGACTAGAATGAGAGATTCTAAGAAATTCAACCAGAGTTTCAAGAGCAGAGACGATATGGGGAGAGACAATATTCAGAGTTCATGGCTAATAATTGATGAAAGAACAACAAATCTCAAGCAGGAAAAATACAAAGAAATTCATATCTAAATTCATTTGAGCAACATTACAGAACACCAAAGACCAAGAGAAGATCTTAACAACAGATTACCTGCAATGAACTACAGCAGGGATCAGGAAACTTTTTCCCATACAGGACCAAATAGTAAATATTTTCAGTTTTGCAGGTCTTAGGGTTTGCTTTTGCAGCTATTCAACTCTGCTGTTTTCATGCAGAAGAATCCATAGACAATATGTAGATAACTAACCATGTTTGCATTCCGATAAAACTTTATTTACAAAAACAAGCAGCAAAGAGTTTTTTTGCTCTTAAGTCATAGTTTGCCAACCCACGAACTACAAAATAACCCCAACTTTTC
This sequence comes from Macaca thibetana thibetana, assembly GCF_024542745.1. Taxonomy (NCBI): domain Eukaryota; kingdom Metazoa; phylum Chordata; class Mammalia; order Primates; family Cercopithecidae; genus Macaca; species Macaca thibetana. The sequence goes on from NC_065583.1 coordinate 78,217,668, forward strand.
AACAGCAACAAAGGCAGCCAAAGAAAAAGGTTTGGATCTGAAGTCAAGAAGGTGTCTTCTACTACCTCCCCAAGTTCCTCATTGCCCACTCAACCTAACCAACCCAGTGTAGCCTGAGAAACCAGGATTGAGAGGCACTGCTAATCTGTCTATCTCTGTGAACCTTCAACTGCAAGGTAAGCCTACTGATAAATGCAGCCTAATGACTACAGGTCTCGCCAATCAGAAAACTACTCTCCATTTCTTAAACAATATCGTCTACTAAAGTTGCCCAATATAACCAATGTAAACAAAATGTTTAACCAAGGAGCTCACTGGAGGGATCTAGAATCTGCTTTTAATCTCCCCAGCCCTCACATTACCCCCCATCCCCCAGCCAAACAGGGAAAGGTCCATGTACATATCAACATAGGCTCATCATTTTTACAATGATTACCAATATTTCATCCAAGAAGCTAAATAACAGATGAACTTACGGAAGGATTATGGACACAGACTTCTGTGAATACACCAAAACAATAATGCCAGGAAGATGAATATACCTCTAGGAATGCAATTGTGGATACTGTCTAAGATGACCAGGTGAGAAAAAAGGGTGTTTCTGAGGATTTCTTTTCGTCTTTTCATGTTAGTGCTCAAAACAGGGCCAATAGACAGTAGCAAGGACTGCAAGCAAAACTGCGTCAGGCTCCAAAGGCAAAACAAAAGGCAGTGTTGCAAACACCAACACACCCTGACAAGCATGTTCAGGCAGGGTTCCCAGAAGTTTAGGTTAGCATTAATCATTGTTCCTAATTGCTGTCAGTTAACTCTCCCAAGCCCTCTCCAGGCCAAGCCATCATCCAATGAAACATGTTGTCTTCCCTTATAATGCATTTTCTGTCTTGCCAGTAACAGAATCTGAGGCTTTGGTGTTCTTTTACAGAAACACTGATCAAATTACTCTAAGACCTTTTTGTGTGTTCTGGGTTACTGGGCAGAATTCCAGAAACAAATGCTTACATTATCTTCAAATAGAATACCTTACTTTCCAAGTCTTCTTGGAAGTAGCTGTTTCTTAGTCATTTTAAGCTTGGCTATTGATAAAGGTACTCACACTTGACATCCCAGTCTGTGGCCGCTAGGTGACACAGGCCATATGTAATCCCATGACCTCTAAAATAATTGCAGTAAAGGTCCATTATTGCTACAGCATCCAATACTCTACAGTAGAAATGTAAATAGGCCAATTTTCTTTTAACCTAGTCCCTTCACATTGCAGGCTTCTTTCCTAACCTAAGAAGTCTATTTGTGATTTTCATTCCATTTGTTTAAGAAACTAATACCTATTCTATTATTTAAGTGCTCAGGGAAAAAAAAAACCAAAAACATTTTTTTTCCTAGTATGTTTCAGTGTTTTGCAACACTTTGGAAATTCTTTCTAATTGAATCTAGAAAAGCTATCACTTAGAATAGGAATAAGAATAAAAGATAATTATGTAATTCATTCTAACTTTACAGTTGGGAAAATTGAGGTATATCATTTAAATGATTTGTCAGAAACCGACAATGTCAGAATTGAGTGCAGTATTCATTCTAGTGATCTTCTCACTATACCATATATATCTTAACATTTGAACTGTTTTATTTGCTCTGTGACCCCAGAATTTCTCTGACTTTTTATTTTCCTACAAACACTTCTGATTACATGCTTTGCCTGTGTCTTTACAGAAAATACATAGGGTTAACAGAGGCTGACAATGAATATTTATCATGCCAATTTGACTTTCATTTGACCTTGAAATGCCATTGTTACTTAATGTGAAGATATCAAGATGACAGCACCGCAGATGCTGCCAAATGAAAATTTTGCTGCAACGAGCTTTTTATGAAATATTGAGGCTAAGCAGAGAACCAGTTCCTCTGACTAAAATAATCTCAGTCACTCCCTTCCCTAAATCACAGTGTGGAGGCTGCTGGCACTCTGGGCTTTCCACTGCCAGCAATAACACCCTGAATGTGCCTAGCTAGGAAACATCCAAGATCAAGCGATGGTCCTTTTAACTGCAGATTGTGGGTATTCATTTCCATAGGTTTACATTCAAAACAAAGGTTTTGTTTATGTGGGTATTTTCAAATATCATGGTTTTCAACAACCTCGTTTGTATGAAGGTAAAAAATATCTCACTCTGAACAGGAAAGGAAATGGTGTGCTTTCTATCTAAGCAGCACGTCACTCCCATCTTTGAAGTGTGCTGCATTCTCTCTCCTCTATTGCAGCCCCACTCAGCCCCCATCCTCACCTCGGGTGAAAACCTAACATCCCACACGGTACCTGAACAGGAAAAGAGTTTCTTACTCAGTTGACACCTTTGACTTTCCACTCAGTGAGGTCAACCTAGCTTATGTTTAGAGAAAGGAAAGGAAATCATAATGAGAGATGCTTTAAGTGGGACAACTAGGATGTGCTGTGCATAAGGAGTGCAACAGTACAGACGATCCGAGGTGTTTTCAGCTCTCATTGCGTCACCTGGCTGAGGCCCTCTATATCAAATGACATTTACTGAGCCGCTGGGAGAGACTGAGATCACATATACTGTTCTGCTGAGAAACGCCAAGGGCAGGCAGCTTTCCTCAGGGACAGGTTTAGGAGATAAGAGGCATACTGCATTCCTCCATGGATACAGAAAGTCAAAGCCTTCTCCATTCAGTAGCATGAAGCAGTGGCTGAGGTGGAAAGAGAAATATGGTCCAGCCATAGTTCAAGAAAACTCCCTGACAACGCCATAGTAACCTTTCATTCTACTGACTGCAACGGCCCCACTCTTCTGTTCCTGGCACGACGCTCAGTGCTGGCCAGGATTCATTTCTCCCTATTCAGCTCAAGTTGTAGTCACATAATAGAATGCACAGTGACAAGATTTCCTGAGGTTTTCAGGTGCATTTAGCCTGGCAGGCTATGAGTTGCTACCTTTCTAGGTCCAATGGTTAAATGAAGGCACCTATTGCTTCCAGACTGTAGTCGGAAACCAAACAGATACTACTTAGTATTAGTCATTCGGAAGGCAGTTAAAGATCATTTCATGGGCCAAGCACAGGCTTGGCCTGTAATCATGTAATCCCATCTGCTATCTCATGCCTGTAATCCCAGCACTTTGGGAGGCCAAGGCAGATGGATCATCTGAAGTCAGGAGTTTGAGACCAACCTGGCCAACATGGTGAAACCCCATCTCTACTAAAAAAAAATACAAAAATTACCCAGATATGGTGGCGGGCACCTGTAATCCCAGCTACTAAGGAGGCTGAGGCAGGAGAATCACTTGAACCTGGGAGGTAGAGATTACAGTGAGTCAAGATTGTGCCACTGCACTCCAGCCTGGGCAATAAGAGTGAAACTCCATCTCATTCATTTATACAACCAAATATTTTAGAGTATTCATTTTTTTCATTCATTTATACAATCAAATATTTTAGAGTACCAACTATGTCCCAGGCATTATGCCTAGCTCTGCCTGATACAAATATAAATAAAACATAGTCTGGAGGAACTCACAGCTAAGTGAGGAAGGGAGAGAAGTATGCATATAACACAATATGGTGAGTGCACAATTAGAGATGAGTACAGGGTCTTGAGAGGCAGAAGAAAATGGGTAAAAATACTTTAAGGAAGTGATGCCTGGGAAAGAAAAGGGGGTGATAAATGGAAGAGCATTTCAAGCAAAAGGAAAAATATAAGCAAAGGTAAAATCATGAAGCAAAATGTTGTGTGTGTGTGTGTGGTTTGCTACTGCTGGAACATAAAATGTGGGTGCATCACAGTAATGGCAACCAGGTAGCCAGGTAGAGGCCAGGTCAAGGAAAGCTCTATGACCTCTTCTAAGGAGCTTTATACTACAGACACGGGAGGACTATTGAAAGCTCTGAGAAAGAGAGACACATAATCAATTTCCGCTCTGGCAACAGTGTGGAAGAGCGGGCTCATGGGACCAAAGTAAAGGGAGGAAAAACAGAAGTATATTTCAAAAGCAAGGGTAAATAATGATGAGGGCCTGTTTCTGCACCCCTCAGATAGCTGACCATCAACTCTGGAAACCCCAGGCATCTCCATTTGTTCATAGTGCACAATCAACCTTTAACCCACTGTAATGAATCCACTGCATGGTATTACAAAATGTGCCAGACCTAACCTTGGAATGTCCCCCTAAAGCAGATGGAAGCTGGAAGAGAAAGCTCAGAAGTTCCATCCACATCCCCACCCTCTGCCCATCACCTCCCCAATTGCCTAGTGTGTTTCCTGAAAACACGTTCTGAAGGCTCAGACCAACCCACATCTGGCTATGCCCTGGAGCCAGCTTACTTCTCCGCATTGGGTGGCTCTGCCACACTCTTTCAATTGCTCATTTTTCCTGCCTCTGCCCACTTCTGGGGGCTTGCCTGTTATCTGTTTTATGGTTACCATCGTTTCTGCCCACTTTCTAAGTAAACCCACAGAGTTGGCCTCCTGCTCACCAACTCAGCATTGTAGCTGCTCAAATTCAATGTAATATCATGCTTGATGAGGATAAACAGTAAATTGTAGGTCCATTCCCAAAGGCATGCACTGTTTCCTTCTTTCTAGTAAGATAACATCCAGGCATTTTAGCCTCACAAGGAGGGTGTCTTCCACTGGTAAGCCTTGAGAGGCCAGTCCTAACAGGCTCCTTTGAGTCCTTCCAAGAGAAAGACTCATCCTCTATTCACACCTGAGAAGTATTGTCACCCACAATTTTCAAGCAGCAAAACTGACATAGTCCACAATTAACCCCCATCCTGCCAAGTGGAGCCTGTGCCAGTGCTGTCAGTTCCTGAACTGGACACTGCTGAGGAGAAGGTCTTCCTGGACTGGAGACTCTCCCTTCATAAGTCACAGCCACTGTCACACTGCCAGCCCTTCTGCTTTCCACTGCTGATGATAAAACCTCTTTCTGCTTTTATTAGATAAGCAAAGAGAAAACAGTTGCCTGGTTGTTTCACTCTTGTACATTTTCAGCTCTCTTCTCACCTTTCAAGACGACAAACAACAACAACAACGAAAAAACAAAACACGGATCTACACATTGCCACCTTCCCATTCCCTACTATGAAATCTCGGCGTTGCTTTCTGGATACCAGCATGAGGGGGTGGTATCTGAAGCAGACAGCCTGTGCTTCTCCACTTCTGTCACAGTGTCACATGACATTAAAACTGCTGCTTACTTTTCTGCTTCCCCTTAAGACTATAAACTCTCTGAAGACACTGTGAATGTTTCCTCAATGTCCTCAGTTCTATCAGAGTATCTGGGAGTCTATGGTTATTCCATTTACATTGGCTGAATAAATAAATAGTCAGTGTTTCCAATTGCATGAACAAATGGCCATTCAGTTAAGGCATGCCCCAGGCATTCCAAGGGCTGTACCTCTGAGATATCCATGACCTACAGGCTGCACCTGTGCTGCACCTGAGAACACCCAGGCTTTGAAGCAAATATTTATCCTTTTGGGGAGTTGTGATCCTAGGCTGGCGTCCTTGAATAATAGATGTTTAAAAAATTTATCAAGGAACAGAAAATTCTGCACAACTACCGAAAAATGGGAAGAAACATGCATACCCTGTAAAAAGTAGTCAACATACATTTGAGAAGTAGCATCCATGGTGACTTCAAGTGACAAGGACTATGTTGATGTTGGACAAAACTGTAAAAGGCAGTCTAGTCTTATCCCTCTCTCTTCCCTACGGGCATCATCCCTACAGGCAGTAATTAAAATTAAAACCACAGTTCCTGCCAAGGGCTCATGACATGGGAAAACATTCACAGCAATACGGAACTTTTTGGGAGATCAGAACTGTCAGGTCATGTTGCATGTGGCATGAGACCAAGCATCTGGATCTGGGACTAGAGGTATTGTTCCAGATGTGTGCAGTCAGATCCCATGGTGTCCAAAGAGCACAATTAATTTTAGGCATTATTTAGACAACAACTAGCGCTGATTAAAATCTATTGTAGAGGACATAGACTTCTGGCATGGCAGAATGAGGAGCTCTGCTGGTCTGCTCCCCAGTAATAGTGGAAAAAATTTTTTGAAAAACAACCACTTAAAGTCTTAGAATATTTTCCTAGGCGCAAACAGCAAACAAAATACATTTTTTTTTCCAGAAAACCTATAAAAAAATTAGAATCTGTGGAATATAAACCAAGACCATTCCCTCTCTCCCTGCTCCCAGTTTAGTGAGGCAGACACTCCACTCCAGGCTGCTACAGCCGCAAACCCAGAGTTCCCTCGGCCACCACCCCTGCTCCTAGCTAGTCAGAGGGTTTTCTTCCCGGGAAGAGCAAGACTTCAGCATTTCTCATCCTAGCCCAGCTACCTGTTGCCATGGCTAAGTCCCAGGTGAGAGCAGCTGAGCAATGAGGCTCCTTTCTGCAAACTCCCCACTTGTGGAATGAGTGCAACAGACTAACAATACTGGGACCCTGATTGCCATCCCCTGGCTTTTGAGGCAGTAACTCTACTTCAGAAGAGGCAAGCTTAGAGGACCTCAGATCTCTCTCTCTCTCCCCTTTACTGAGTACTAAGCTCCTGGAGCAGGGTTGTCACACAAAGAAAAGCTTGCTATTTTTCCCACCCCCAGCTTTACAGCGTTGATTTAGAGATTTTGTTTGAGGGGAGAAGCAGGCTTTAAAGCAGATAGTTTTGAATAGCTTCCCCAAAGGAATTAATTTCATTTGCAATAGAGCGTAGAGAAGTTCAAGTTTAAGTGCTCTCTCAAGAACAGTGAAGGTTATGGTGAAAGGCAGTTTGGAGATTTGTGGACCTAATAAAGATACAGCCTAGACTGTAGGTCAACTAGTTTACAGGAGGGAACCAGGGGGATGGGATAGCAGAGAGGAGCTCTCCTGGGGTCAGAATATCAGGCACGGACTTCAGAAAATATTCCATCAAAAGAGCCACAGTTTGATTGGATTAGGTTGTGGAGCAATTTAAATTCCAGAGCATTGTTGGATAACAACAGAGAAACCAGCAGGCAATTAGTGTAGTGTAAGTGCTAAATGAGTCCAGAGACTTTTCAGAGAGCCTGACTAATACTACTGTTATCTCAGGGTGACTGTAGGCAGACCCAAAACTACACCTCCTTGGGGCAAAACATCAGAGGCTTAACACTATAGGTAGAAAATACACTTTCCTAAAAGAATCGGCCAGTGGCCAAAAAAATAATAATAATTTTTTAAAAAGAAGTAACAAGAACAAACTTCAGGGTGGCAGGCAACAGCCCAGAGTTGGTATATTATCTAAAATGCCCAGTTTTCAAAAAAATTATAAAACATGCAAAGAAACAAGTATAACCCATACACAAAAAATAGCAGGCAACAGAGGTTGACTTAACAAAGACTCCAAAATAGCCATTATAAACATAAATATGTGTTCACAGAACTAAAGGAAGGCATCATGAAGAAAATTTACATCAGAGAGACTATCAATAAAGAGACAGAAATTATTTCAAAAACACACATGAGAATTCTGGAATTGAAAAACACAATAACTGAAATAAAAAATTACTAGAAGGGCTCAAAAATATATGTGACCTGGCAAAAGAAAGATTGGTGAACTTGAAGAGAGATAAATATGCAAATCAAAGAACAGAGAAAAAAAGAATGAAGAAAAATGAACAAAGACTCTGAGAAATATAGGACACCATCAAGAGAACTAATACATGCATAAGTGGGATTACCAGAAGGAGAGGGGAGAGAAAAGGGAGCAGAAAAAATATTCCAGGAAATAATAGCTACAAACTTCCCAAATTTATTGAAAACAAAAACCTGCACATCAGGAAGCTCAGTGACCTCTAAGAAGAATACAAGCAGAGATATTTACAAACAGACACATGATAATAAAAGTGCTGAAAGTCAGACAAGGAGAAAATCGTGAAAGCGACAAGAGAAAAATGACTGCTCTTTACAAGAGACCCCGGTAAAATTAACAGTGATTTCTCAGAAGAAACAATGGAGGAAAGGAAGTACTGGGACAACATATTCAGAGTGCTCAAAGAAGGGAAACTTTCAACCAAAAACCCTGTGGCCAGCAAAACTATTTTTTGAAACTGAAGGTGAAATACTCTATTAGTCTGTTTGCATATTCTTGTAAAGAACTGCCTGAGACTGGACACTTTATAAAGGAAAGACGTATTAATTCACTCACAGTTCAGCATGACTGGGGAGGTCTCAGGAAACTTACAATCATGGCAGAAGGCGAAGGAGAAGCAGGCACCTTCACGAGGCAGCAGGAAAAACTTCCAAGGAAGGGGGAAGAGCCCCCTCATAAAACCATCAGAACTCGTGAGAACTCACTCACTATCATGAGAATAACCTGGGGAAAACCACGCACATGATTTAATTACCTCCACCTGGTCTCTTCCTTGATAGAGGGGAATTATAGGGATTACAATTCAATATGAGATTTGGGTGGGAACACAAAACCTAACCATATCATATACTTTCCCAGACAAACCACAACTGAGAATTTGTTGCTAACATACCCCCTTTATAAGAAATATTAAAGGAAGCCCTTTAGACTGAAAGCATGTAACCTCAGGCAGTAATTAAAATCCATACACAAAAAAAGAGAACTAGTAAAGGTAGTTACACAATTATGAAAAGCAGTGTAAGTGCATATCTTTCTCCTTATGTGTAATAACTGATTTTAAAAAGCATTGTATAAAATAACGCACATATAATTGTAAGGTACACGGACGTGCTTTGGTCAAGGAATAGGCCAAGATGGACATCCAGGCCAGAGTGATTCAGTGAGTTTAGGGTGCAAGCACACACACCACTTGTTATATAACCTGTTTGTGTAAGTTCATACTTGGCTCTGAGCCACTATTGTCTGTAAAAGGTATAACTGCCCTTCTGACACTGTGCATGGGGGACATGGCTCAGCTCAGCTCTTGGGCATGGCTCAACGTGGTTCTTGCACTTATGTCCAGAGAAAGAAAGAGTACCAGAGCTGTCCATCTTGCAGATGGACAGAGGGGAGCCATGGTACAGCACGGCTCAACAAGGCTGGTGCTCAGAGAAAGAGTTAAATGCTGACCCTGAAGGCAAGGAAGAGCGGGCCTTGCTCAGGCTGGTCGTGCAGCTGTGTGTGGGAGCAGCTGGAACCACTGAGGCGGTTGCTGAGAGGAGCTGCAGAGTCAGAGCGGACAGCCAAGATAAAGGCAGATGGTGTGGGAGAGCTGGTGTGGGAGAGCTAGTGTGAGAGAGCTGCTAATGAGAGAGCTGCTGAATAAAACTACACTTCACCTGCCTATGCCCCCTCCCCAGCCCGCGTGTTCTTTCAGCTATCACCCGTCCACCCACTCCCCTCGGACCTCAGCATGGGTTCGAACCTGACCCTGAGTGTGACATTTGGTGTAGTCATGGCCCTGGACCTGATAATAATATAATGCTATATTATGTTCTATAACATAGAAATAAAACCTATGTACATTTATCGGCTGGGCATGGTGGCTCATGACTGTAATCCCAGCACTTTGGGAGGTCGAGGCAGGTGGATCACCTGAGGTCAGGAGTTGAAGACCAGCTGGTCAACATGCCAAAACCTTGTCTCTACTAAAAATAGAAAAATTAGTCGGGCATGGTGGCAGGCACCTATAATCCCAGCTACTCAGGAGACTGAGACAAGAGAATTACTTAAACCCAGGAGGCAGAGGTTGCAGTGAGCCGAGATCGCACCACTGCATTCCAGCCTGGGTGACAGAGCCAGGCTCTGCCTCAAAAAATAAAATAAAATAAATAAATACATATAAAGTATTTATTTATTTTATTTTTTGTCAACAGCAGAAAGGAGTGGGTTGAAACAAAGTTGTATTGGTCTTCGGAAATTACTACAGATTATAAAGTAATAATTATAACAATATATTTTGGGTCTTTAACATAACTAGATATAATATATATAACAATAATACCACCAAAAGGGGGGAAAGGGGATAGAGCTATATAGGACTAATATTTCTATATGTCATTGGAATTAAACTAGTATAAATCTAAAGCTGATTCTGATAAATTAAAACATATAGAGTGTTATGGACTGAATACTTTTGTCTCCCTTACTCCCCAGCAAATGTATATGTTGAGAGCGTAACCACCAGTGTGATCATATTAGGAGGCTGAGCTTTGGGGAAGTGATTAGATCATGATCCCTTCAGATGGAATTAGAGGCTTTATTAAAGAGACCCCTGGAGAGGTCCCTGGACCCTTCTGTCAGGTGAGGACACAGCAAGATGATGACCATCTATGAACCGGGAAGTGGGCTGTCACCAGCACCTTGATATTTGAACCCCCAGCCTCCAGAAATCATGAGAAATAAACATTTATTGTTTAAACCATGCAGTCTACGGTATTTTAGATATGGCAGCCTGAATTGGGTCATATAGTAAACCCTAAAACATTAAGTATATGTATAAAAAGAAAAAATATGTATATTAAGAATGTATGTATATTTCCATGTATATATATGGAAAAACATTAAAGAGATTAAAATGTTACAAATCTAGTATAAGATCACAGAGTTACCTTCAGAATCAGTTGAGCTACTGGGCATCATCCCTTTGACAAAAATTGTTACCACTGGGTGCAGTGAGTGGTCTTGGGAAATGAGCAAAAATTCAGACCTGGGGGCGGCATGGAATAGGCAGGAAGGAAACAGGACTCATGTGTACACATGTACCAGTCCTGCTTGCCTAGTGGATGGAGTGCTGGTCTAGCCTTAGCCCTGTCATTTGTCCAGAAGAGCCCTAAAATAGAGTATAACAAAGAGGAACCTAGAGACATAGATCCAAGCTGAAGTGCTCAAATTTTAGCATGAATCAGGAAAATCTGGAGGGCTTGTTCGCAGATCGCTGGTCCCACCCCCAGAGTTTCTTATTCAGTAGATCTGGAGTGGGGCCCAAGAATTAGTATTTCTAATGAGTTCCCAGGTAATATTGATGGTGCTAGTCCACACTACCATGTATAAGCCACTGACTGCCCTAATATGTGCAGCTCATAGTGGATAAATGTAATTAAAGCCAGTTGGGAATTTAGGTCATAGCCCTAAGTACAGAACCTACTTCTAGATGAATCGGGACAGTAAGCACACTAGAAGAACAGGTGGTAGGTGTAGGGAACATGTAGTTGTTTTACCATCGAAATCAATTCATTCTTCTGGCTATTACACCCCACTATTCCTCTGGGAAACACCTTGCTCCCTCACTTTTAGTCCATATGCTTTGGAAGGGTTTGATGACCCACCTCTGCTTCCATGGGGTGACTGTGACTCAGGCCTAGATAATCAGGGCTTCACATTATCTTAGCCATAGCGATTGGTTCAGAGATGGGTAATCAGGATGAAAAGAGATAATGATACTTTTTCTGAGACAATAGAAAGAGACAGAAATACTGTTTTTCTGTTAGATTTGACCTGAAAAGACAGGTCTGGAGCTGCCGCCTTTCACCATGTGAAGCCTGAAACCAAAGCCAATTTTATGGTAAGCCAGGAATTAGAAAATTAGCAGATTAGGTTATCATTTGAGTCCTGGACCAAACATACCTGAAATTTGTGTTGCTCTGTGAACCATTTAAAGTTTCCTTTCATTTGTATCACTTATATTTTTCAAATGTTTTATTATGACGTGTTAGCAACCATGTGAATAGATAAAGCAGAACAAGATATATGACATATTATGAGTGAGAATGGGCATTTCTGGAAGCAAAGTCTTTGCAGAGTCATGAAGGGAGATATTCAACATGCTAATGTGGCAGATGCTCCTGAGAGGCACTGGACCAAGATTGTCAAGACCTGAGTGTGACCATATGAGTGCAAAGGCAGAAGTCCAGGTGTGAGGATTCAGCCAAATCTAGTGTGCAGGAGAGTTGTGAAGGTAAATAAGAAGGCAGGATCCTGGAATCTACAAGGACCCTGAGGAGTAGCCTAGAAGAGGCCTGAGACCCAGATTGGATTGATAGCAAGGTGACTCACAGATCAGCTTACACATCTGCCCTCTTTGTCTTCCCTCATTCTTACTCTCTGACTCCATGTCCTACCACTCCCTCTCTGCTGACTCCACTATAGACATAGTAGACTCCATGCTTGTCTTCAGATACATTGACCGTGCTCCCACCTTCAGACTCCTGTACTTATTCCTGTAAGTACAGGAAATATATCTTATATGGGGCAAGAGTCTTCCAAGCATAGGAAATACACGATGGAAGTGATATGATGTAAATGGCTGTTTCCTTCATTTCCTTCAGGCCTCTGCTCAAATGTCCCATTATTAGCGAGGTCTTCCTGGACTATTCTATATAATTAGCGAGTCCCCACCACTACCCTGGCTCATCCTAAACTCCTTTCCTGCTTTATATTTCTCCATCGCACTTCTTGCTATCTAACATACTATGTATGTACTTGTTTGTTAATTGTCTCTCCTCAATAGAAGGTAAGCTCTGTGAGGGCACAGGCTTGGGGTTTTTTGGTACTATTGTCATGGTACCTAGAGTAGTCTAAACCACAGTGTGTGCTCAATAAAATGTTGAATAAATGAATGAACCAGAGTTCAGCAACCAGAATTGGGCCACTGAATCCTAAGTCTGTGTGAATATTCCTATTATGATCACCACTTAAGCAACAGCTTATGATGAAAGTCAATGCTCTCTTCCTTGAGGATCCCACACTTTGCCCCTGCCCACCCACCCCATTTCCACTCAATAGGCATTGCTTTCAGCTGTCAATGAGCCCCTGCTAAAATAATTAAGTTGTTAATTGGTAGGTTTAAAGTATAATTCAATTTAGATATCTCTGCACCTTTATTTGTATTCAGTAAGGATTTGCTAAGTGCCTAGTGTGTGTGTGTATATATATGTGTGTGTGTGTGTGTGTATGTGTGTGTGTGTGTATATATATATAATATGATCATGCTAAGAGCTGTTGGAGCTACCAATATTAGAATAATGTGGATGATTCCTGATGAAATTTACAATCTCATTTACAATGTCAAAAAAGTACTGTTGGATATTTTAAAGCCTTCAAAAGTCAAAGAAATGCAATTATGGGAAAATGAGAGGTGGTAAAAGTTATCCCCACATCTACTGGTACACTAGAGCTGGCTTGGCTCATAAAAGTCAATTAAACACAACCATAAAAATTAAGTTATTTAAACTTCAATCAATCAAGGTTAAAGATAGTGAAAGTATGTAAAACTCATCACTTCCTTAAGATTTGATTACATTTTACTATTATTTATGCTTTCAGGGTTGTTTATATCTATTATTATGATGGGAATACCCTATAATGGTGAGCTACTGAGCATCTCTTCCTGACTTCACAGTTACACTGGAGGCATAAAAAAGGATGAGTTCATGTCCTTTGCAGGGACATGGATGAAGCTGGAAACCATCATTCTCAGTAAACTAACACAAGATCAGGAAAACAAACACCACATGTTCTCACTCATAAGTGGGAATTGATCAATGAGAACACATGGACACAAGGAGGGGAACATCACACACTGGGGCCTGTTGGGGGGATGGGGGGTTAGGGGAGGGATAACGTTAGGAGAAATACCTAATGTAGGTGACGGGTTGATGGATGCAGCAAACCATCAGGGCACATGTATACCTATGTAACAAAACTGCACGTTCCACACATGTAACCTAGAACTTAATGTATTTATAAATTAAAAATAAAAATAAGATTCTTCGGGCCTAGTCCATTATAGATGCTTCTTTTTTAACGTCTTAGATGTGCACTTTGAGGTCCACATCAGTTGAGCAATCTTGAGTCATTATTCTATATACTTTGGGAGATACTCCAAGAAATAAGACTTTGTAGGAATTAATCCTTCCTCATTGTCTGCACTGCTTATCTGGCCTCTGTGACTCACTGGGAAGACATTCTGTGAGTTCAAACAACAGGTTAGTAATAATTATTAACTGACCAATATTTAAGTCCAACAGATTGACTAGCTTGAGTGTGCACAGCTGGCCTCATGAACTCTCCCAAAGGAAGTTTCCCTGGTGGATTTTCCAAAAATTTAAGGCATTTTTCTGGAAAGAACCATGTGTTTGGAGTTTATTTACTCCACCATTTCGACAAAGCCTATGTCTGCTAGACTTCTGGGCAGCAAGAATACAATATCTTTCCAGGCATCTGCGTCTGTCCAATGTGATTCAGGGATGAACATAGCTCTGGAATGTCTCTTCATCTACGTCTCCATGATGAGAACCAGCTGAAGGTAGGGCATTAAGTTAATCAGCTGATTGTTTTATTTAAACAACCTGAATTATTTGGGCAGCTTTTCTCCCTTCTTGCCTTGCTGATTAGAGACTGTTTCAGTAAAGACTTCACGAAATGCAAAATTAAGAATTATAGATGTGATTAGCTTTAATATGATTGTGAAAGTCTAGCTAAAACTGAACTAAACATTATAAAGAGCATTTGAATAAACATAACACCAAAATGATTACTGTAGAAAGTGTAGCAAAAAGGAGGAAAAACCATATCAATGAGACTATTTTGTTTCTAGTCTTCCATGTAACATCTTTTAAAATTATCTAACTGTGCTCACTCCTCATGGGTGGCTGTTTGACTGTTAAGTGGTAGTACAGTAAAAGGGCTACCAACTTTACCTGCCCACTCTAGGCACCACAATCTTATCTGCATTCACAGGCATCCAGTTATTCATTGAGGAAAAAACAAACTTCGTCGAGAAAACTCTTTCTATTGACTATATCTAATGATGGTGATGATAATGAAAATTATTATGTTGGTTAATTTTATGTGCCACCTTGACTGGGCCATGAGGTACCCAGATATTTGGTCAGACATTACTCTGGGTGTTTCTGAGACCGTGGGACAAGATTAACATTTAAATTAGTAGACTGATTAAAGCAGATTGGCCTCCAAAATGTAGGTAGGCCTCATTCAGTCAGATGAAGGCCTGAACAGAATAAAAGGCTGGCCCTCCCACAGGAAAATCCTCCTACCTGGTTGCCCTTAAACTAAAATATCATCTCTTCCTGATTCTACAGCAGCTTCTGGCCTTCAGACTCAAAACTACAGATTTTGGACTTTCTAGCTTCCATAACTGTGAGAGCCAATTCCATAGATAGATAGATAGATCCTATTAGTTCTGTTTCTCTCAAGAACCCTGACTAACACGATAGCTATACTATATTGAGCACTTATTGTGTACCCACTACTGTGTTATAATCATGACTTCTACCATATCACTTAATACAACAACCTATGAGTTGTATTTCACTCACTATACCCATTTTATACATGATGAAACTGACTCAAAACAGGTAAATTACATTATCAAGTTTGTTGAACCAGGGTTTGAACCAGGGTTTGAACCAGGGAACCAAGTTTGTTAGAGCCAGGGCCTGAAAGCAAATATGTTACTCTCAGTGTTTTATTTTTATATATTATTATCCTTTTTATTGTGGCAGAAATCATCAAAGATCCCTATGCTCCTCTACATTTCCAAGCCTTCTTTGTAGCTAAATTGAGCCATATGAATAGTGCTACCCAATGAAATGTGAGCAGATGTGACATGTGACCTTATGGACCAAGGCAATTAAGAGCTGGTGTGCCTCCATCATTTCTCTTCTCCTGCCTGCTCAACCCTGGAGGACACCTCTTCCATCTGGAATAGGAAAAGCTGAAAGAAGCCCAGGTTTTAGAGTCATGCCTTGGATGAGAGCCACACAGCAAAGTCATTTGAGCCACATCAAACTTTAATTACGAAATAAACTTTTATTGGGCCAATCCATTGATATTTTAGAGTTGTTAGTTACCATGGCATATGGTATACCTATTAAACTTTGTATAAATGTGAAATAATATTGCAGTGATAAGCGAATGAAATGTACAGATAAATTTGTGTACATAATGTAGCATAGCAAGGCTTTGGAAGCAGGCTACATAATTCAAATTCCGCTAGGATTAGAACTTGGCAAAGTGACTGACCTTAGAGGAATTACCTAGCCACTCTGTTCTTCTCAGGTGCAAAACAGAGATTATTAATAATAGAGCAAGTGGTTGTGATGGTCAAAGGAGTAAATATGCCTAAGGCTATATGATGGTATATGTTAAGCATGTAAAACATGAACTATGTATATTCAAAATAATTATCATTTGTCAATATAAAACAAATGTTTTTATTATTCACTAAAGTTCATTAAACAAACAACAAACATGTTTAATGAAACTATAAAGCCTACACAAAATTAGATTCTGGGAATACAAAGATGAATGAAACATGGTTCTATTTTCAAGGAGTTCACAGCCCATTAAAGTATTCAGCCATGTTAATGTGATTAAAATTTAATAAGCACCATAAAAAACCATTTTCGGAGGTTTCATAACTATGTATTGTTCATGAAAAGTATTTCATTTCTGGTGCCTTCTGGACTGCTATTTGAAAACTTTTGGCATGAGTAACCTAGTCAACATTACTGATGTGGAAGAAAGGACATCAGTCTCCCAGTTCACTCTCTGGCTTCTGTTTGTCCTCTCTCCAAGCCATCCCCTAGGCTGCCTCATAGATCTGATTAAATCATTGTACTACTTGAAAATCTTTGTTCTATCTCTATTGCCTATAGAATAAAGTATTGTATAGACTCACCTGCATGCCCCAAACTATGTGCAGCTAGCGTCTTGTTATGTAGAAAAAGAACAGGTGAGATGAGGTAGAAAGAGAACTGGGGTGGAAACCCTGAATATAGTTTCACTTCTTACTGTCTTTTTCACCTTGGGGGAGAAACTTCTCTGAGTCTCAGATTCCCCATCTATAAAAAGGAAATGTATCTGCTCTTTGTATCTAACAAAGTTGCTGTGAGAGTCAAATGACAGCATAAGTGTGTAAGTGATTTATCATTTACAAAGTATTAAGCACTGTATATAAGGTAAGGCAATCTTTCTCAAACTTTAGTGTAGGGAACATTTCTCCTGGGGAAGTTGATAAATACATATTCACCCAGGTGCCTTCCTCAGAGAGACTCTTTATTCAGTATGTCCAGGATAGAGACAGGTGATTTGACTTTATTACCAAACACCCCAAGTGGTTCAGATGTAGGCCATCTGTGGGCCACACTTTGAAAACTGCTTATGTAAAGCATCACAAATTCTAAAAGGAAGAATCCTAATGTAAATGTCTTGACCCAAGAAAGATATATTTTTATTAATATCTACCCTTCTATTTTTATTGTCATTCTAAAAATGGAAATTGTTGTCAGACTACTAGCAAACTGGAAATAGACATATTTATTGAGAGGCCCAGAAACATTTGCTGAGAGGCCCAGAAAATTTCACAGGCTTTCATCTTCTCATTTTAGTCCTTGGAAAAAGTAAAAATACATAGCTTTACTCCAAATTTAATGATAAGGAGACTGAGGCTCAGATGTTGTAGAAACAAGTTTCAAATCTCTGGTGCCATCTGGAATGGAATTTGAGAACTTTTAAAGTCTGAGTATAAACCCCTCTATTTTCCATTCCTTGTGATTGCCTTCCAGACAGAGCTAGAGTTGGCCAGAAGCCAAACTCTGTGAAAGCTTCGTGGGGTGTAAAGGTGGCTGTTATCAGTTCTGATGAGCTTTGACTCACAAATCAATATTTTCCCATTACCAGCTCTGTCTCCACACATTTTTGTATCTGAAATATTGAAAATATCACCTCTATTACAGTGATTCCTCCTCTATATTGACCACACATGACCCAAGGCGGCTCACATGTGGTGGAATGATGGCTGCAGCTGGCCCTGAGAGAGCTATCCCAGTAGGAAATTAAAAGGAAACTGATGGTGATAATACTGAGTCACCTCCTTTAGCAGAAATTCCAAATAAAACTCCATTCTATCTCAATAGTGAGAAATGTAAATAAGGAACTGAGAGTGTGTGTGTGTGTGTGTGTGTGTGTGTGTGTGTGTGTGTGCGCATGCGTGCTTCAAAGCATTTACTAAAAGCCGTTTGGCAAAGACAAAATTTAGCATCTGAAAATCTTATCTTTTGTCACCCAACTAGCTTGCTCATTGTTCTTGGTTTTTGTTTATTTGTTTTGAACTACTAATAAAGGAAATGACACAGGGTGATATGATTTTCTGACCAAAAACACAGATGTCTTAGCAAAAAGAGAGCACAAACTTACATCTCAAAACTAGCTTATCTTAATATTGCAATTAATAGCTATCATAAATCACTCCAAAACTCAGAGGTGCATGATATAGAAAAAATAATTTTTAAATATAAAAATCATAAAGGCAAGATATTTTAAGTCCCAATAAACCTTTATTTAAGCCAAGCATTCATACTTTTATTTACTCTTTGGTGCCTGCTTGGAGCCAAACAATTAGTATGCATTAATAGAAAAACTTTCAGGAAACGAGGCAAAGTAATGAAAAGGAAATACAGAAAATATGTTAAATATAGGAAAAAAAAATCTGTACACCATGCTATAGCCCACTATCCATAGATTAAAAAAAAAAAAAAAAGCTACAACAGATGTGCAGAAGAAACAGAAATTTCTACTTGCGCTAATCTGAGCTGACAGCTGCTATTAGGGCTGACTCTGTAATACTTCTGTCATCACTTCTAAAAATCAGCTTTTCAAATAGAGAAAGGGGAATTTGAAAATATGAGAGGGAAACTTTAGGGATATAAATTTTGCTGCTATCGGTCCTGAATTCATCACCTTTTAAACTCTCAATCAATATTTTTCCATTATTGAGGCTGCCTCCAGACAATTTTGTATGGAGGCTTTGAAAATATCACTTCTATTGTGGTTATTTCTCTTCACTATATTGACCACATTTTTGAAGGAACTTACGTGGAATTTTGAAATTCTTGTGGTGCAGGTAACTTCAAATGAATATATTTCAACATGTAAAAGGTCTGTTGACTCGACCAAAGGAAAATATAATGAGAAAACAAATAACACAGGCACTACAGTGAAAGATAGTCCTGACTTAAATAACTCTATCATCACTCTGTGACCTTAGACAAATTATTTAATCTCTTTAATCCTCTATTTCCTTCTTTGCAAAATGGGAATAACTATAGCATCTATCAACATCAAGAGTTAAAGATTATACATACACATGTGTGTATATATAGAGATATGGATATATAATGTGCATGTTTGTGTCTGCATGTATACACATATAAGAATGGCTTAGAATGGTACCTAGCATGTCATATACATTCTTTAAGTATTAGATACTGTTGTTACTGTTATTATTAATGTTATTACAAAGTTACCATACAACTTTGCTTATGGAACAGACTGGGGCACTGATTAATTCAAAATCTGTGTCTATGGAAAACTTATGAGAAAAGCCCAACTAAGAATACTTCGTTTTTTTGCACTGAGGATTGTTTTGAGGAAGTTTAATGAAGGGACTGTTTGGTGTTGAGTACACACGTGGGAAATATGACCATGACTCATCTTGAAGCTGTTCTATCAAAGTCAGTTCCAGCCACACATCAAAGAACATCAAAAATTTTCACAATTTCACATTCAATTTGTGCCAATCAGGGGGATTTGGTTGGGTTAATTACTTTAATGACACATTTTAATTTGTGCTCATCTAGTATTTCAGCATAAGAGAGGATTCTTTGCTGCATTTTTTGGTGAAGGTTCTTCAGAGGCCAAGGCTAACAGGGGTGTTTTTTCAAAAACCAGAAAGATTGTGTTTTTAGCCATTTTTCTAGAAACCAAAGAGTCATATTTTTTTTTATCATGAGTAATGTAATTTCATTTTTATTTTTACCAATGAAAATAGGCATAGCAAGCAAGCATAGAAACTGGAGTGCTATTCATTCTTTCCTCAAAACAAAAACAAAACAAAAACCCTCAACTCTAACATGCCCTCCTCTAAATAGGTCTAACTCTGTCCTTTCCATTTGTCAAACATTGATTTTTTTCAGCATTTAATGGAATGAAAATTAAGAGGGTCATGTTGTATTTTTTTTTTTAAATCTCCACTTTCAGCTCCTTATTTTGATAAAATGTGTTTTCCGACTTCAACATTAGCAATTATGTCAGCTCTACCCCGGGAAGAAATATGGTTTTTCATTACCTCCATATAAGTCCACAGGGGAAGGACTAAGTATAAGATTTTATAGAGACTACCAATTGTGTGAATTCTTGTATAGCTTTTTATATTTTTCAGAAACTCAGTGGCAAATTTTCCAGATAAATATTTTGAAGCAAGAAAGCCATATCTTTAAATTGAGCATAGATAGTATTGAGGTTAAAATTCTAACAGTCACTCTTCATTTGCCTCGTCATTTTAGGTATCTCAACAATGCATTAATTTTAATTCATTAACAAAAAAGCAACCGAAATGCACAGCATAATAATAAAGGAACTGATGGCACTCTTCCTGCCAGATAAACATGCCTCACAGAAGGCTTAACTGTCACATACCTACAGTTTCAGCTGTTTGAGGGTGTTTTGATAATAGCATTAATGTCAAAATTCAGCTGCCAACACTAAGC
This sequence comes from Macaca thibetana thibetana, assembly GCF_024542745.1. Classification (NCBI taxonomy): domain Eukaryota; kingdom Metazoa; phylum Chordata; class Mammalia; order Primates; family Cercopithecidae; genus Macaca; species Macaca thibetana. The sequence continues at coordinate 78,238,196 of NC_065583.1, forward strand.
TGTCAGCTTTCAAAATGCTCTATGGAGTGTTTGTCCCTTAGGACATAAATTCCAAGAAGCAACTGAGCTGCACTACAACTTGACAGCTTATCCTAGTTCCAGGAGAGCCTTGGATCTGTGCAAATCTAGGAAATGTAACTGCAGCTCTGAGATAAGGAGATGTGATTGGAGCAAAACCTCTTGGAAAATAGCACAGGGGCCATTTGGGTGCTAGATATTCAAACGGCCTTTGAAGCCTCTGGAAAATGAAGGTAACTTGAGCGACTCTAGTTGGATCACAGCTGGACAGCAGGCACTTACTGCTTCTGCCAAGATTCTCAAGGTGGAAAATGACATCCTGGGACCAGCTCCTTCCTCCACTGGTGACCCTGGTAAGTAGAAGTAATTTCCCCGATTATGACTGCAATTTCTCATCAAGCATTACATAACCCATATCATTTCATCTTCCTAAAATAAATTATTCATGTCGTTTGGGAATTCATCTGGGAGCTGCAGGTCAAATATCCCATTTACTGCTAAATTACTGTTAACATTTTTTTTCTGACTTATTAGCTGTTTACACAGAATATTTCTTGGATATAACACGTTTTCCTCAGTGTAGTTTTTCTGGAAAAAAAAAAAAAGCACATCTGTATTTTCTTTTGAATCCCCAAGGTCAACTTAAGGATTATCAGTTGCCCTTAAAAAAGTGCCATCCTCAAAAAATTACATCATATAGAAAAAATTTCTCAACTGATATGATCCCACCAAAGTCTCAACTACATGAAATGGCTATTCTATAAAGACAGTGTCCATAGTGTGATGGAAAGTAGTCTGACTGTGACATTTGTATCCCAGTTCCTCTACTTCCTAGCTGCATGACAAGAGGTAAATTATTTTCTTCTCTTGGCTTAACTGGTTTCTTCTCTAACATAAACATATTGGTAGCACCAATCTTGTGGACTATTGTAAAAACTAAATTAATACACATAGAGTGTTCAGGCCAGTGCTAAACATCCAGTAAACGCTTGCTAAATATTTTTTACATTTCTAAAATAATTGTTGCATTATCCTGATTCGATCTTTCGGAAATTCATTATTTTTTGAAAAATGATCGATAAAGAAAGTGAGTAAGCCAACAGTGCAACTAATTACATTACTCCTAGAATGTGTCTCGTTAATCTAACCACGGAATGCAGCCAGTCAAGAGTTGGTTAACTAGATGTCCATGCATGTGCCTAGGAAAATGAGAAGTTGGTAGCTTGCTAGGGGAAGAAAAATATTTGAAAAGCATCTGTGCAAACTGCTGAGTCCCAGGTTCTGCCTACCCAGCTACATATCCTCTGAGGGCCTGACCCAACCATCCTATCTCAAGTAGCTCCTGTCATTTTTGTCATATCACCTTATTTCCTTCAAAACATGCCTAAGTATCCAAGATTATCACTTCTAAAATTGCATTTATTTAGTCCTTTATTTACTGACTCCCTCACATATTTTTCACACATTTCTGTTTCTACTTCTCTTTCCCATTCACCAAATTCATGGCAAAACATTCCTAGTGCCAATTTGTTTCTCACCACTTTGCAAAAAAGCAGCAATGCATGCAGCATACTTTTGCAGTGTTCTCCTGCTTCCCATGTGAAGCATCAATGTGAATATGCATGTGACATCAGAAGATATAGGCTCTTATTACAGGAACCAGAACTGTTACAGCTGTCAAACGTCATTGACAAACTCCATCCTTATGAACCCACCATTGTATAAATGGAAGGATAGTTGTAAAAATGGTAATTCCAGTATTTGTCTCTTCAGGTGTTAATTGAGAAATAAAAATGTACAGTCTAAAATAAAACTATATTTTATGATATCCAATTGGACATTTATCCTTGATAAATTAATTAATAAAAGTTAAAGACAAAAGAGTAAGTATTGGCTTGTTAAACATAAGAATCTCTAAGCACACTGGTCCCAATTTAAGAAATCTAGTGATGCCTCTGTGTCATGGGTACCTTGTATTTTCCATCTGCCACAGACTGGCTTCCTCTTTCTTACACAAGGGGATAGGATGACAGTGAGCATAAAAGATAATCTTTACCCTTGGATTAAGATGCAATTATTCCATGTCAACTCTGACAACCAAAGTGAGATCTAGTTTGTTGGTTCACACAGAGCATTTTCATTTTGAGTATAGATGCACTCAGGCAGTTCTTTGCATTGAAATTACTGATGCACTCATAGCTTTTATTTGCAAGAGAACAAATCTAGAAAATACTTCTATAAGTATCACCTTCCACTTGGGATCAGCAAAGATCCCTTGGTGGTGTTAAGTTGGCAGATGAAAGATCCCAAATGGGTTGACTCACATGTCCAGTGTGTTAATAAGGATGGCTGAAAGGGGACTGTTGGCCAAATCACCTACAAATAGCCTCTCCAGCATGGCAGTTCCAGGGTAGTAGACTTCTTACATAATAGCTCAGGGGTCCTATAGACTATTCCAAGACACAGAAAGTGGAAGTTACCAATATCCAGGACAGCCTCACTTCTGCCACACTCTTTGTCAAAGCACACAGAAAGCCCTCCCAGATTCAAAAAAGGGGGACATCAATATTATACTCCCACCTCTCAATGGGAAGAGTGTCAAAGAATTTGGGGAGTGTCTTTACTCTCCCATATAATCATTTCCGTAGTTTAAAAAACATATACTCTCCCATATAATCATTTCCATAGTTTAAAAAACAAGTAGAGAGTACCCATTAGTGAATCAGTGAAATATGCTTCTTTTGACACACGTAGTTACATAATTTTACTTATTTATTTATTTATTTACCTAGAAACAGGGTCACACTCTAACTGCTGCCCAGGTTGGCATGCAGTGGCATGATCATGGTTCAGTGCAGCCTTGACCTCCCTAGACTCAGGTGATCCTCCCGCCTCAGCCTCCCAAGTAGCTGGGACTACAGTTGCACAGCACCACTCCTGGCTAATTTTAAAATATTTTTGTAGAGATGGGGTTTTGTCATGTTGCCCAGGTTGGTCTCAAACTCTTGGGCTCAAGCAATCTCCCTGCCTCAGTCCCCCAAAGTGCTAGGATTACGGGTGTCAGCCACTGCACCTGGCCCATAATTTTATTGATAATAAAAATATGCCGATGATAAAATATGTGCATTTTGAAACTTAAAATTGAATGGAACACATGATGATATTAGAGAGCTTATTTTTCAGTCAATAAACAGAAATTAAAATTTTTAAGAAGAATGGTTTTGTGATTGTTATAGACTGGTATTCCCAGATCACATCATTTCTTAGTTTTCTTCTTGCCCTTGTAGTTGCTTGTTTTTAGAAAAAGGTTTTACATACTCCTCTTCAAATGATCATCCCTTAAAAGTCAGTGTGCCCCATAAATTTGTAATTGGTAATCTTCTTCCTTTTTATAAACACTCCCTGAATGATCTCATATATTCTCAAGGTTTTAGCTATTTTCCATGTGCTGAAGACTCTAAAACATTTATTTCCAGCCCAGCTAGTTCCCTATTTGACAGACCCACATATCCAAATAATTGAATCTCTGAGTGTTCCACTGGCCCTTCAAAGTCAAAAAGTCCAAAGATACATTTGTCATCAGTCTCCTAAGATCTGCCCCTCCACCTTATTCATCAATATTGTAGATAATCCAGTTGTACAGCCACCCAAGCAGAAAAACTGAAATCATCCTTGACTCCTTTCTTTTCCTCACCCCACACATACAATCAGTTCTCAGAACACGAATCCTCTTCATTCTTAATATCTTTTGAGTCTATTCTTTTATGTGTATACATATACATAGAGATATATAGATAGACATATGTAGATGTTCTTATTTCTAGTGCTTTAGTTCTGGCTCTCATGCTGTATCACCTAAGTTATTTTAACTACTTCTTACTAGATGTCCTTTCTCCTGCCTTTGCACTGGTCCTAATTCATCCTCCACATGTGTCACCAAAGTGTTCATTCTAAAAGGGAACTCATATCAAACTTCTTTCTTGTTTAGAATTCTTTAATGGTGTTACATGGAACTATATCCAGTTCTAGGTAAAGTCCAAATTTCCTAACGTGGTATTCAGGTCACTTTCTTTATTCTCTTGAATAATTCCTACTCCTTACTTCAAAACACACTTTGGATGTCACTTCACTCAGAATGCTTTCTGACCCACTTCATAGTCTGACTTCCCAACTCCCTCCAGTTTTTATCCTATGTTACACAGTTTCTACTTTCACACTCTTTTATAAGCATGCATTTATTTGTCTCTCACGCAGGAAACCGTGCACTCCCAGAGAAAAGCTAGAGGATTTTATTTAATATCCTGGGCACGTAGTTTCCATTTGACATATATTTTCTAAACGAATGAATGAATGTGGTTTATTGTATTAATAAAATTTCCATTGCAACTCTCAACTAAGTTTTAAGAAAGAATAATAATGTGCCTCTATTTCAATGCCCTGAAATAGAAACCTGGAACCACAAGAAACATTTCCCAGTGGAAACTATATCCATACAAAGTAGGAGAACCACAAGTTTGAAGAGCGGTCCTTGAAGGTGCTGCTCATTTGCTGACTCTTAACGAAAACCTGTCCAGAAGATGACTGAATGGCAGTAATTTAAAGAGTCATTACCTGTGCACAGCACTGAAAACATTTCTGGCTGGTGAGGAGGGACATAAGGGTGCTCTTAAAAGAAAGACACAGAGTTGGCAGCAAATGACTGAACACATGTGAAGGCAATTAACTCTTGGGATCATGACTCTAATATTCAGTGTAATAATCAAGTTCAGAATCACAGGGCATATTTTATAAACTTAATAGTATTAGAGGACAAAAAATAGTTTTAACACACAAACTAACTGTACTTATTGGAATATATTTAACCCCCTAAAATAAGTAGATTCTTTGACAACATCACGGACATAAATCTCAGTTCAAAATTCTAGGTATTTTTTAAAAGTCTCTATTGTCTATAGCGGTTTCAAACATAAAGCACCATTTCACTGAGATTGTGGAATACTTAATATTAGCTCTCTTGGGGTTCCCTACCTTCTTTAATAGGGTTCTGTTAAAGTTGTAGGATGTTCTATTAAGCTAAGTTATAGTGAGAGAGAGTAGAGAGTAGAGTAGTACCCCTCTTTTTAATCATCATTCACACAGGTTGTCTTTGAGGTATATAACCTCATTTTCTTTTTACTTTTAAGTTCAGGGGTACAAGTGCAAGTTTGTTACATAGGCAAACTTAGGTCATGGGGGTTTATTGTACAGATTAGTTCATCATCCAGGTGTTAAGCCTAGTATCCATTAGTTATTTTTCCTGATCCTCTTCCTCCTCCCACCTTCCACCCTCCAAAAGGCCCCAATGTATGTCATTCCCTTCTATGTGATACATGCACACATGTGTTCATTGCATCACTATTCACAATAGCAAAGACATGGAACCAATCTAAATGCTGATCAATGACAGGCTGGGTAAAGAAAATGTGGTACATATACACCGTAGAATACTATGCAGCCATAACAAATGAGATCATGTCCTTTGCAGGGACGTGGATGGAGCTGGAGGCCATTATCCTTAGTGAAGTAACACAGGAACAGAAAACCAAATACCACATGTCCTTGCTTATAAGTAGGAGCTGAATGATGAGGACACATATACAAGTGTTTTCAACAAGTCTTTCCAGGTCAGTTGTCTTTGCTGCTTCTTTTAAAGGGCTGTCTCTGGTTCTTCGCTCAGAATAAACAGACATATTCATTCCCAGAGGATACCAAAAATAAAACATGGGTGTTTTTTCACTGTCAATAACTGGACTCTTCTCTCTTCCTCTCCTCAGACTGAGTGCATCTCTTTATCAGCTATGAACACACACAAGACCTTTTATCTAAACACATTAATATTCTGCCTGAACTGAGGTTTTTTAGTAGGAGAAATGATTTTAATACGGATATTTCATGAATAAATCACTTTTCTGATTATTTTCCACCTATGAGAAATGAAGCTATTTATTGTTGTTTAAATAGTCAAATCCAGATTACCAGGATTCTTGACCCCTTTGAAATAATTCTATAACGATTGACACATGCCTACAGCAGCCAGACTGATAGGGTAGTAAGTGGAGTCTACTGACTGGAGAATGTGGGATCTGTCTAAAGTAGTTGCTGTGCCCCACTCTAGACCCATGGCCAGAGCATCCAAATTTCAAGAGATGCTGAAAGTACAGATTTTTGTGTGAAAGCTCTTGGATTTTTCAGTTGCAGCTCAATTGTTGTAAAACACAATGTTCATACACAATGCAGGCTAAAGAAAAGTTAGATAGATGCGTTACCAATTTGTGTAATCTAGATATAGTTTATCAATTGGTAAAAGAACAAGCCTTACTGTACCAAACAATATACAGGAAAGATTTCTTTCACTCAGGGATCCTGTGAAAATGTTCTACATCTCTTTTTCCATTGTATAATCAAACTCAAATTTCTGCTGCTAAAAGGGCAGGTTATGAGATTTCCTTTATAATATTATTAAGAAATTTGGTATCTCTCAATCTTTTGACATTACAGACACAAGCAAAGGGATAAAGATAAGGAATCTATTGTCTTAGGCTTCTCCTCCCCTTTCCTATCATTGACAGTTTCTGGACCCCTTCAGCACACCACAGACTGAACTCAGTTCCTACTTAGAAAACAGAGCCCCCTGGCCGGGCGCGGTGGCTCAAGCCTGTAATCCCAGCACTTTGGGAGGCCGAGACGGGCGGATCACGAGGCCAGGAGATCGAGAGACGATCCCGGCTAACACGGTGAAACCCCGTCTCTACTAAAAAATACAAAAAACTAGCCGGGCGTGGTGGCGGGCGCCTGTAGTCCCAGCTACTCCCGGAGGCTGAGGCAGGAGAATGGCGTAAACCCGGGAGGCGGAGCTTGCAGCGAGCTGAGATCCGGCCACTACTCCAGCCTGGGTGACAGAGCAAGACTCCGTCTCAAAAAAAAAAAAAAAAGAAAAGAAAACAGAGCCCCCTTCCCTCAAACCCTTTTAGCAAGTGTTAGTAACTTCTATGATCCACAAAATAATTTAGAATTAGAGTACAAACTTGTACCATTTACACAAGGACATTATGACAGTCACTTCTTTTCCCATAAGCCATGGGCTCATACATATAAAATGTTCTTTTTAGTTATAGTTAGACAAACTACTTAAGGCACTATTTGCCATTTTATTTCACTGAGTGTAATTTTCATAAGCTTACATTTTTTTTTGCACAGAACAGCAACTCCTTGTTTGTGGTTTCTTCATTCACTAAATACTGAAGAGGAACTCTCCAAAACTCAACATGAAACCTTATTAGTATTTGCTAACTTATTAACACATCATTTAATTTAGTCATCTATATCATTAAGGCATACCAATGGTTCCAAAGACTATCAGGATTTTGTTAATGTTAGATTAGTTATCTGTTGCTGTATAACAAAACACCTAAACATAGTGTCTTGAAACAACGATGTAGTATTTCTTATGATTCTGTGGCTTGGCTGTGCAGTGACCTCTAGTTTTGCCTCGACTTTCTTCTGTGACTGCATTGAGAGAGAGACTGCCAGAATGGTAGATTCCCCATAGCCTTATTGACATGCTGGGAGTGGGTGCTGGCCATGAGTGGGGGTACCCCAGTTCTCCTCCACATGGCCTCTCACCTACAATAGGCTAGAATGACCTCCCTCAATATTGGCCTCAGTGTAAACAATAAAGGCAGAAGTTGAACAATCACTTAAGGCTCAGGTCCCAGAAACCCCAGTTCTCCTCCAATGCTTCTCACCTACAATAGGCTAGAATGACCTCCTTCAATGTTGGCCTCAGTGTAGACAATAAAAGCAGAAGCTGAACAACCACTGAAGGCTCAGGTCCCAGAATTCGCAAAATGTTACTTCTGCCTTGTTCTATTAGTCAAAGGAAGTCACAAGGCTAGCTCCAGTGGTGCACCTTCTCTTATATAGATACTCATAAGCTAGTTATCTGCTGGTCCAGGTTCAAGAGGGTGGACTGAAGAAACAGAACCCCCCTTCTGAATAGGAGGAGTATATACATCAGAATAAAATGAATTTGCAGCACCCACATTTTGCAAGCCTCTCTACATGTGGACTCACTCATAAAATTTTTGCAAACGTTATTCTATTCATATAGAAAAACAAAGACTTTAAAAATCCTCTATAAAAACTTTCCTGAAGAAGCACTTAGCCAAGGATATCAGTTACCTCCTATATCGGTTACCTCCTATATGCCACTATATGTCCTCTCAGTCTTACTTTTCTGTTGTTCTAGCTGCAGCTACTGCAGTGAACTTTGAATAACTCCAACATACCTCACACAGGCAGGGTTTCCCTAGGGTATGTGAAGTCCCAGGCAAATATTTTAACAGGACCCCTGACTATACAAACAATATGAGTCCCCTGAAATCAGCAAGTCAGCACCATTCTGGAGACACAATCTCACACCATCCCACAAAAGAAATACTGCTCTGACAATCCGCCCCACCACTTCCCTGTTCCCCAAGGCATCAGATAATCTATGTCACATCTCTCTGGCCCACCTCTGTTGTGGGCAGTTGCACACAAGCACAGACTCATGCTGATATCTCAATATCCCTACTTTTCAAGCTAGGAGCCTTCTCCAGAATCCCAGATGTCCATGTAAGCATGTGAATGCATATTTAAGCACTTCCCAGAAAGGGAAGAGACTTATAGCCCCCATAGGCAACTCCCAATAAGTGGGGGATGGGAGATAGTGGATTAATGTCCCAGCCTCCCATCCTATGAATGTACAATTCTGAGAAGAATTCTGTACTGGAATGAAGCCCCTGTTGCTTACTGTAGGAACCTCAATAATGCACTCATATTGTATTTTTCTCCTGCACTCTTCCTCCCAACTCCCTTACTCCTGCTTCCTGGATCACCATTTTAATAAGCTATCTGCACCTGCACCAACCCCTTATTCATGCCCTGCTTCCAGGGAAACCAAAACTAAGACACCGTGAGACTTTTTTTTTTAACTAACATGTGTGCAACCCAGAAATGTGGGGGAAGGGAGATAAACCATGGAATGAAATTTTGATGAATGGAAGACTGAGACATCAGATAGTCTTAGTCCCACCTCCACCCCACAGACTATTCTGAAAAAAAAAATTGTTTATATGATCTTTTCAAAGGCTTCCTTAATTGAACTCAATACCAGGAAGTGGCCAGTTTCATAACACACAATATTGGCTCTCCTTTCCTTATCTCATTCCCTTTTTTCCTACCTCTTGCTTGCTGAAATTGAACTTCCTACTAAAATAATAGCACATAAGGCATTAACTCAGACTTTCCTCCTTGAAGAACCCAGATTAAGACACCACACAGCAGAGAATTCAATTCAATAAACAACCAGTGGGGAGACATGAGGCAAAATGGTTATCAAGAGTTTAGACAGACTTCTGTTTCCCCAGTAAGCAAAGAGATTAGAAGTCACAACTCCATCATAACAAGTAAAAAGCTGAACATACTGAAAAATAAACAACTCTTCTTAGATCCCTCAGAGAATTGAGGTCACAGGGCAAACCTCTGCCCCAAAAACTGGAAAGACAGACAATCGAGTATAGAGAATTGTGACTTACTAGAGCAGGAACCTCCTATGGCAAACTGTAATTGACAAGTTACCAGAGGCTCAGTGCAGACAACTCTGAGAGTTAAAAATTCCAGGGGGACTCAGCCATAGGGGACCCTCCACATTTTTGTGAGTTTTACCTCCAGGAGCTTGAGCAGGTTCTCACAGTAGGTATTAGAGGAAAATCCCTTGCTTCTGGCTGGGGGAGGGGAAAAGGAACCCTCTTAAAACATACAGGAACATTCCGTTCTTAATGAGGCCTCCCTCAGATGAAACTATTTTACCAGAGCCTCACCTGCAAGAGTCTTAGCAGAGCCTAACTTATCTAGAGGAAGGGAAATACCTGAACCTAGCCCCCTTTAGCCATCCTGTCCCACTTAAGGGAGGAAAAATAACTGACAAGTACAGGTAAAATTTAGGGACACAGGTTCATCGAAAGACTGAAGCTAATCACAGGATATAGAATGCTTCTCCTACCTCCATACCTTAGCACTATATTATTGAAGGCCTATTTACCACAGTTCTTTTTTCTCATTACATTATGTCCACCTTTCAACAAAAAATTACAAGATACATGAAAAAGCAAAAAACACTGTTTGAGGAGACTGAATAAGCATTTGAGTCAGATATGGCAGAAATGTTGCAATTATCAGATCAGGAATTTAAGAAAAGTATGATTAATATGCTAAGGGCATATTAATGGAACAGACAACATGCAAGAACAGATGGATAATGGAAGCAGAGAGATGGAAATTCTAAGAAACAATAAAAAGGAAAGTTTAGTGATGGAAAACACTATAATAAAAAAAAAAAGGATGTCTTTGATGAGCTCATTAGTAGACTATACAAGGCTGAGGAAAGAATCTCTGACCTTAAGAATATGTCAATAGAAACTTCCAAAACTGAAAAACAAAGAACAAAAAAAGACTGAAAAACTCAAAATAGACTATCTAAGAACGGTGGAAAAACTACAAAAGGTATAATATACCCACAACTGGAATACCAGAAGAAGAAGAAAAAGAAAAAGGAGCAGAAGCAATATTTGAAGCAATAATGACTCAGAATGTCGCCAAACTAATATAAGACACCAAACCATAGATTCAAGAAGCAAAGAGAATACCAAGCAGGACAAATGCAAAAAACAAAACAAAACTATACTTAGGCATATATCTTAGTTTAACTTGCTATAATAAAATGCCACAAACTGGATTGTTTAAAGAACAAACATTTATTTTTTATAGTTCTGGTTGTTGAAAGTGAGATAAGGGTGACAGCACGGTCAGATTCCGGTGAAAGCCTTCTCCAAATTGCAGACTGCCATCTTCTCATTATATCCTCACATAGTGGAAGAAAGCTAGCTGCTAGCTAGTTCCCTGGCCTCTTCTTATGAGGATACCAATATTATTCACGAGTGTTAAAACCTTATGATCAAATTACCCCCAAAGTTCCCACATCCAAATACCTAATATATTGAGATTAGGGTTTCAGAATATGGATTTTGGAGGGACACATTTAGTCTATTGCAGCATATTATATTGAAGTTTTAAAAAAGATAAAAATAAAGACCAAATCTTGAAAGAAACCAGAGATGAGAAAAAAAAAAAAACAGCTTACATATACAATAGCAAAGATGAGAGTTACATCAGACTTCTCTTCACACACCATGCAAGCAAGAAGAGAGCAAAGTGAAATATTTGGAATGCTGGGAGAAAAAAAACATCAAACTGGAGTTCTGTACTAATTTACTGAATATAATCTACCTCTATAGACTACTTCATCCAACAAGTGAAGAATACAACATTCTTCTCAAGCTCAGATAGAATGTTCACCAAGATAGACCACATTCTAGACCATAAAACACAATTAAAAGGAAATGAATTTAATGTTTAATTTAATTAATGTAAAAGAATAGAAATTACATAATGCATGGTCTCAGATCATCATGGAATTAAATTAGAAATCAATAACAAAAAGATAAATGGAAAAATCTCAAAATACTAAGGAACAACACACTTCTAAAGAACACATGGATCAAAAAGGAAATTTTAAACTATTTTGAACTAAATGAGAATATAACTTATCAAGATTTGTGTGATACAGTGACAGAAGTGCTAAGAAGGAAATATATAGCATCTAATGTATGTATTAGAAAATAAGAAAGATCCAAATATCAGTAACCTAAGTTTCCACCTCAAAAAAAGAAGAACAAACAAAATCTGAAGTAAGCAAAAAAAAAAAGAAATAATAAAAATTAGAGCAGAAATTGATGGAATGTAAAAAAAAATTAATAATAAAAATCAACAAAAACCCAAAGCTGGTTTTTTAAAGATTAATAAAATTAATAATCTCTAGCTAGGCTAACTAAGAAAAAAAGAGAGAAGACACAAATTGCTAGTATCAGAAATGAAAGAGGATACATCACTGAAGACTCCAAAGGACATTAATAGGACAATTAAGGAATAGTAAGAACAACTCTATGCCCACAAATTTGACAACCTAGATGAAACGAACCAGTTTCTAAAAGACACAATATGTCAACACTCACACAAGAAGAAATCAACAATTTGAATAGACCTATATTTTTAAAGAAATTAAATTAATAATTATTAAGAACCTCCCAAAACAGAAAGCATCAACCTCATAAGACTTCACCAGTAAATTCTACCAAACATTTACGGAAGAAAGTATACCAGTTCTCTACCACCTTTTCCAGAAAATAGAAGCAAAGAGAGTACTTTCTAATTAATCCCATAAGGCAGACATTCCCCTAATACTGAAACCAGACAAAGACATTACAAGAAAAGAAAACTACAGACAAACATCTCACATGAATATAGTTGCAAAAATCCTCAGCAAAATATTAGCAAATTGAATTCAACAATGTATGAAAATAATTATACATCATGATCAAGTGAGATTTAACCCAGGCGTGCAAGGCAACAGTCAATAATCAATTAATGTAATATATCATATCAACAGGCTAAAGAAGAAAAATCACATGATCATATCAATAGGTGCAGAAAAATATTTGGTAAATCTAATACCCAATCATGAAAAAACCTCTCAGCAAACTAAAAATACAGGGGAATTTCCTCAACTTAGTAAAGAACATTACAAAAAAAAAACCCAAAAACCTACAGCTAACATCACTTAACGGTGAGAGACTCTAAGCTTTTCTGGTAAATTCAGAACAAGGCAAGGATGTCCCTTTCACCTTATTTTCAAAATAATGTTGGAGGTTCTAGCTAAAGCAATGAGAGAAGTAAAGGAAATAAAAGGTATACAGATTAGGAAGAAAGAAAACTGTCTTTATTCACAGATGACTTCATCATCTATAGAAAAAATTCAAAAGAACAACAAAAAACCTTCTGAAACTAAAAAGCGAGTATAGCAAGTTTGCGGAACACAAGATTAACATATAAAAGTCAATCACTTTTCTACATACACTAACAAGGAACATGTGAAATTTGAAATTTACAACACATTATCATTGACATTAACTCCTCCCAAATTTAAATATTTAGTTCTAAATTTAACAGAATATGTACAAGGTCTATGTGAGGAAAACTACAAAACTCTGATGAAAGAAATCAAATAAATAAATAGAAATAGCCCATGTTTATAAATAGGAAGATTCAATATTGTCAAGGTGTCAGTTCTTCCCAAATTGATATACAGATTCAATGCAATTCTAATCAAAATCCCTGCAAGTTATATTGTGGATATCAATAAATTGATTGTAAAGTTTGTCTCAAGAGGCAAAAGACCCAGAGTAGCCAACATAATATTGAAGGAGGAGAACAGTGTTGGAAGCCTGAGACTACCCGACTTCCGGGCTTACTATAAAGTTGCAGTAATCAAGACAGTGTGGTATTGGTGAAAGAATAAAACACACGGATTAATGGAACAGAATAGAAAGCCCAGAAATAGACCTGAATAAATATAGTCAAAGAACCTTTGACAAAGGAACAAAGACAATACAATGGAGCAAAGATAGTATTTTCAACAAGTGGTTGAAAACTGGACATCCATATATGAAAAAATGAATCTAGACATAGACTGTATACCCTTCAAATAAATTAACTCAAAATTAGTAATAGACCTAACTGTAAAACACAAAACTGTAAAACTTCTGGAAGATAACATAGGACAAAATCTAGATGACCTTGGATATGGCAATAGCATTTTAGATATGACACCAAAGGCATGATTCATGAAGAAATAATTAATAAGTTATGTTTCATTAAATTTTAAAAGTTCTTCTCTGCAAAATACAATGTCAAGAGAATAAGAAGATAAGTCTCAGACTTGGAGAAGATATTTGCAAAAGACACATCTGATAAAGGAATCTTATCCAAAATATACAAAAATCTCTTAAAATTCATCAATAAGAAATGAACAACCTGGTTAAAAAATAGGCCAAAGACCTGAATAGATACCACAGAAGATATACAAATGACTAATAAACATATGAAAAGATGTTCAACATCATGCCATTAGGGAATCACAAATTAAAACAAGATACCACTACACACATCTAAGAATGGCCAAAATCTAAAACACTGACAACACCAAATGTTGACAAGGATGTGGAGCAACAGGAACTCTCATTCATTGTTGATGGCAATGCAAAAATAGAATAGTTTCGTGGTTTGTTATAGAACTAAATATAAGTCTCACCATATGATCCAGCAATCTCATCTCTTGGTATTTACCCAGAAAATGGGTAAAATGTATGTCCACACAAATCTTGTACCTGGGTGTTTATAACACCTTTGTTCATAATTATTGAGACTTGGATGCATCCAAGATGTCCTTTAGTAGGTAAGTGAATAAAATGAACTGTAGTATGTCGAGGCAATGAAATATTATTTAACACTAGACAGAAATAAGTTATCAAGCCATGAAAACACATGGCAAAAACTTAAATGCATATTGCTAACTGGAGGAAACTATCTTAAAAGGCTACATACTGTATGAGTCCAACTACATGACAATCTGGAAGAATTCAGGCGCACAGACCGATCCTAGTTGCATCATTTAACTAGCTGTGTGCCTTTGGTCAAGTGACCTAAGCTCTCTTTTCCTTAAGTTACTCATCTGTTAAACAGGACTAAACCTCATGGAGTTATTCTGAGAATTTAAAAAATAATAATAATGATGCATATAAAGAGTTTAGCACATTATCAGACAGAAAATAAGCATTTGCCAAATATCTCACTTATAAGAAACATCCTGCAGTATACTCTTAAAGAGATAAAGAAAATAAATATAATCAATGCTCTTCAGGAGTTCGTAATCTAGGAGAGACCATGAAACTATAGTGATACCAGTTCATAATAAATTTTGTCATAATGAGAAATGTGATTCATTCGGGAGTTAAGAGTCTTAAAGGGGAATTCCACTGCAATCCATTGTAAAAATAAAAAGCTCCAGACACCACGACAAGTATGAAGACTATCTCAGATACTTTGCTCCCATGTAGTTCTCTGCAGAGCTCAAATCCTGGTATTAGTCAGCATTGTAGCGTTGATGAATATCACAAACAGGAAGCCACTAAATGCTTTGTCAGGGCTATATTTGGTGCTGGTTTAGCCCTTACTTAGAGAATCCTATTTTGTATTGATCTTCTTACCTCAGACATGATATAGCTACCCTTGGGAAAGTGAAAATATACAGAGCTGTGTGAGGCTAAGTTAGCTCCGAGATTTATGTCTGCAAGATATAAAATGCTAAATAGGCAAGGAAGGTCAAGAATATATTTTCATCAAAAAGGCATAGAGACTTTTAGTCACTGCTATACAAACACTTCCTAGCAACCATACTGAAAAATATGACCACAAAAAAATACAGTGTATTAGGGATATTATCACAATTTTAAAATATTGACCCACTTGACCCAAAACCCACAGAAACCTACAAGCTCCACTGGACATAGCGGAATTCAGTACAAGGAAGAATACTAGGATTAAGATTTTCCCTTCATCACAAGCCAACTACCATACTTAATGCTTTTAACAATAACAAAATATTTTTGGTGTGACTCTAGCGTGATTTACGATAAGATTCTGATTAATTACATGGAATAATTTTAAGCATCACACAGCAGAAACATATTAAAAGTAGAATTTTACCAAATTCAGTGAGTAAAACAGTTAAAGAGTCAGTATCAAGACTCCTAAAGAAACACAATTTAATGCAATGTCAAATCGGATCTTTTGAACTAAACCAGAAATTCTGATTTAATAAAAATTAACATGCTTTTTTAAAAAATTAAAAATATTCATGATACTTTCTGGCAATTTAATTATGCTGTCATTTAAAAAAAGAAAGTGCAGAATAGCGACATTTATCTCCTATCATAATTCAAATAAATGCAATTTTTAATCCAAAATTGCCTAGCTGGCAAGTTTCCAATTTCCGTTTTTACAAAACATCTATTTGCACAGAATATCTGGGGTCCCAAAACATTCTTTAAAGAGAAAATGTTAAGCATTGTTTAATTGGTTTTTAAAATTTAAAGTCAAGGT
This sequence comes from Macaca thibetana thibetana, assembly GCF_024542745.1. NCBI lineage: Eukaryota > Metazoa > Chordata > Mammalia > Primates > Cercopithecidae > Macaca > Macaca thibetana. The sequence continues at coordinate 78,254,351 of NC_065583.1, forward strand.
CTGGACAAGCATAGGAAACACATACGTGGTTACAGAAAGGAATGTAAATGCTAGCCTTGACAATGTAAAAGCAAAAGTGTAGCTAATAGGAGGACATAGAAGCAGGAAAGGAAAAATGAAAAAAGAGTAGGGGTCCTACTTTTACATAGACATACTCATTTTACAAAGAAAGGAATCAAGAAAATCTGTCAAAACAATGGAGTTTTGGCCAGGTGCAGTGGCTCATGCCTGTAATCCCAGCACTTTGGGAGGCCGAGGTGGATAGATCACCTGAGGTCAGGAGTTCGAGCACGGCCTAATATGGTGAAACCCCATCTCTACTAAAAATACAAAAATTAGCTGGGTGTGGTGGCATGCACCTGTAGTCCCAGCTATTTGGGAGGCTGAGACAGGAGAATCGCTTGAACCTGGGAGGCGGAGGTTGCAGTGAGCCAAAATCGCGCCACTGCACTCCAGCCTGGGTGACAGAGTGATACTCTGTCTCAAAAAACAAACAAACAAGCAATAACAACAAAAATAGAATTTTATATTATTTAAAGTTACAAAGATTTAGATAAACTAAATATACATGTCTAACTTAGGCATGGAAGACAAAGATGTAAGAGTAATGTAAATGAGTTAGAAGTCTTGACTTTCTTAATAGGAAGTCTATTGGTATAATCTATTGATTTATGGAGGAGTACAGGAATAAGTACATTATCTAAATGTATCAAGGTAATCTTCAAAAACATTTTTAAAGTAACAGCTAAAAGATGTTGTCTTTGGAAAATATAATTGGGAATGGAGAAGAGTGGGTAAGAAATTTTTTGTCTCATCTGTATTATTTGATTACCATATGCATGTGTTACTCTCAAATACAGAATTTATAATAAAATTACCATGTGTACATATTGGCACTACTATTAATAGATATTTACAGAAAAATACTTAGGTGTAATAATAGGTAACTTCAAAAGAAAACATTTACAGAATATTTTTATCATAAATCAAACACAATAATAAAAAATATCTGTATTCTGAAAAGCTCAGGATTTTCCAGCTCATTAACATTTCCCCAGTGAAATAGGTCCACTATGGAAAATATTACTCTTATTTAACTACTGACAACCCACTGAACAGTGTAATAGGCAGAGGAACAAACAAGACTACACTTCTAGGCATTGCCAAGAGTATCTGTGTGACACTGGGAAAGCCACATCATTTAATCTATTGAGGCCTTAGTTTCCTCTTCCATTAAATGAGAGAGTTAGGCAAAGAGGCCTTGAAGGTTGCTTCAGGCTTGGTACTGTATGATCTTCAATAAAGAACTTCATTTGTTATAACTAGAATCAAAGATTTCAAACATTTGAAAAGATCTTAGGAGTCAGCCAGTCTGACCCTCTCATCTGCAGAAAGGCAAGTGAGGTCTCCTGAAACTTTTAGAGCACAAGAGCTAAAGGTGGCAGAATCAGAACTAGAGACTAAATCCACAGATGCCAATAAGCATGTCTTATATTAGTCTGTTTGGGCTGCCATAACAAAATACCATTAGACTGGATAACTTAAGCAACAGAAATTTATTTTCTTATGGTTCTGGTGGCTAAGAGTCCAAGATCTGGGTGTTTGCATCGTCGGGTTCTGGTGAGGGCTCCCTTTCTGGTTTGCAGTCAGCAGTCTTCTTGCAGAGTGCTTACTTGGCTTTTTTTTCTGTGTGTGCTCGTGGAGAGAAAGATCTTATTATAAGGCCACCAATCTTATCAGATTAGGTCCATACCCTTATGATCTCATTTGACATCAATTATTATACTTCCTGAAAGTCAGATCTCCAAATGCAGTCACAATGGGGGTAAGGGCTTGAACGTATGAATTTTGTTGGGGACACAATTCAGCTCATGGCATCTTCTTTTGTAAAATGCATGACAAATTTTTCACATCTCTCTTCCCTGACAACATGACACAAGTCTTGTTCCTATATATCAACATTTCAATTTGAGGGAAATAATACATTGGATAAAGGAAAAGAAAAAAAAATCAGAGATTGACATCATTTCTCATTTCTCAGTGATGACTTACATAAGAGACTACATAAAGATTTGCATGTGATACATTTTATGCTTTCTCCACATCAAAGTGCAAATTCAAAGAAATAAATGTTAAGGTGCTAAGTTGTCTATTGATAACCTTTCATACACATTTATCATCAACTGCTCTAACAGGTCTGCTTGTGTAGTCTTCTCTCAGCAAAATTTCCAAGAGTAAAAACTACAAACTCATGTCCATGAAAGCTAATAGATTTCTAGAAAGAAAATGTTTTGTTCTTAGTTGGACACTTCCTTTGCAGTCCAATTCCACAATCCCATCTCTTTCTTTCAAACTGACTGAAGCAAACAATACATTCAATGACTGGAGAAGTAAAAATGGAATTTTCAGTTTGGAGTTAAGAAAAAGAACTTGTTTTCTAAAGGCAAAAAAGCATATGGAGCAACTGAAATTCAGAAATAAGGAGCTTAGTGTGGGAAACTCAGTCTTGAAGGAAACCACTACTTGATTACAACATGTCTAGAAATAGGAAGAGAGAGACAAATCCCACAAAGTTGCCGACAGTGCAATTGTTTAGTAAAAAGAAAACATAAAAACACATAAGACAGAAGGGTGCACAATACAGATCAAATATAACATATTTTAGAAGAGGTTTTAGAGACAAAGGGCCAAAAGGGGGCACTTCATCCTCACAGGCCATGTGAGGGGAGATAGTGAAGTTATTCCATAAAACTTCTCCTCAGCCTCCCCCACCTCTACCACCTACTTTGATGGAGACAGTCAGCTCCTCTGTGGTTCCCAGAGTACTCGGAGTCAATAGCTTTATTGCAACCCTTACATATCCTCTTTCAGTGTTTCTCAAAGTGTAGTTCTCACATCTTTTGCATCAACTCACCACCATTCTCCGGCACCTCCTCAACTCCCCCACATCTAAGGATGGGCTAAACAATCTAACCTTCCAGTTGATTAGTGTGTTTGCTATATTTTGAGAATTGCTGCTATATATTAACTGTTATCTTGTCTCTTGCCAAACTACGAGTGTGTTTGATGACAGTTACTATAATTTATTCACCTCTTTATCACCAATGACAAGCTCAAGTTGGTCCTCAATAAATATGTGTTGACTAAGACCCTGGGGAGCACCATTACATAAACAGGGGACAGAGAAGTGAAGCCATTCAGTCTGAATGACGGTTGAATCTAAAGAATTGTATTAAATAAAGAATGTCATTTTCAAAGTTGAGATGAAATGTTAGAAATAATATGGGAATTTGATTCTGAATTGACTCAATACTTCACAAACTGTTTCTGAAAACAATTTTTTATCTTATTTTGTGGGAAACCGAGTGAGGTCTGGTTTAGCTTCCAAGGAGTTCTGTAACTTGAGTGCAGTGACTCTGGAAAGATGCAGTGTCTTTCCAGAAATTGCTTACCTGTAGGATCTCTACAAGCTAGGGATTGTAGAAAGAGACTTGCTGCTGAAATTGAGGTTGAGATCAATTCAGAATGAGAAACACAGTATCAAAAGGAAGCATCACACAGAAAGACCCATACCAGAGGCTGACCGTAGGTTGATTCCTATCTTGAACCACATTTGAAATAGTAGAGATCAGGACTGGAGGCGATTTTTCCAATCCTGAAAGCAGAACACTGAGATGACAGTTGAACAGTGGGAAACAAAGAGGTCAATATTGTGATCTTGATTTAAAGCTGTGACATCTTTCCTCTCACTTGAGTACATAGGAGCTAGGGGCTAGGGTTAGACTTGGCAACGTCTATCTTGGGAACAGTCAGCCTTCTAGAAGCAGAATACACAACCTGCCCAAGGAGACAAGCTATCAAATGTAGTATACATACTAGATCATGCCCAGCTTTGGTGGTCATACTGTTGTGGGGGTCAATCTGACTATGATGCTAATATCAAAACATTAAAATAGGCAGTAATTCAAATTGGATTTCCAGGAATAACATGTTTAAACACATTTGTTGTTGTCATTGTTGTTGTTTATTTCTTGTAATTTGTAGAGGTGAAAAATTTCTTTGCAAAATAAAAGGTATCAGTCCCAGGTACATTCTGCCTATAATGAGGCTTTAACCCAGAGCAGAAGGCAGCTGAGAGCTCACAAGCTTATCTGAATGGAAATGGCTAGGTAGACACCTTCTATATTTAGGTTACTGAGAGCTCTTGGAAAACACTACCCAACTTGTGCCTTCTGATGGCCAACATTTCCTTCCATGTTCTATTCTCCTCCTGCTTGCAATTCCATATATTCTCTATTATTCTCTTCATAAGTCCCTTACCCCATCACTCTCCCTATTACTTTTGCCTGATGACCTCATAATGTACCTCACAGGACAAATGAGATGCCGGTAACTGAGCTTCTTCACCTTCCTGCCCATCCTCTCTCCCTACTCAGAAAAGGAACTTAGTCACACCTATCCTCACCTTCTTTCTCCCATCTCAGTGGAAGGAGCAGGAAGGTCTCTCTATACCCATCCAAGCCCAGACCCTCCACCTGGCCTTAGAGTCCCTTCCCTTCACAACCATTCCAGTTATTACCCCTTCTCCTCTATTTGTTTAATTTATTTCCAAGGAGCTTGTCCCTCAGACATATTTGAGTTCTTCTGACCATAACAAAAAAGCTGCTTAACCTGTCATAGACATACTTCTTTAAAGAATAACCTACAGTTGTTGTATCCACATCTTAACGTCCTATTTGCTTGTAAACTTCTCATTACACTATAATTCACCTCTTCACCAAAACTGTTCTCACCATGATTTCTGATTACTTACAACCACCAAAGCCAGTAGTAACTACTTAGCCTTAACATCACTTGAACTCTGGGGAGCACCTGACCCTATGAATCACTATCACTCCTCTACTTCCTCCTTCTGATTGGCTCTTTCCTCTCAGATCCATGATCTCTCTCTCTCTCTCTCTCTCTCTCTCTCTCTCCCTACCTACCTGGACATATCTTCCTAGTCTCAAAGTGAGCAAAGTGAGGTTCCACTTCTCTGTTTTCTTGAAATGTTTCTCAGAGTCCTAACTATGTCGTCTTTTCTTACACTCTGCCCCCCTCTCCCAGGGTCTCATCTACATCACCATCTGGATATATTCCAATGACTCACTGGTATATTTTAATGACTCCCCATCTCCAGCACAGAACCTTCTCTTGAGTTCCAAAACCATATGTCCAACTGTCTGCAACACTTCAGGCTCAGCATGTAAAACCTAAAATAATCCTCTCTGCCTCCCCCCGCCCATTCCCTATCTACTCTTTTTTTTTCCCGGATTGTCTACTTTGTTTAAGGACACAATCATTGCCCTGCTCACACACACACACAAAATCATGAATTCTTTGTTTATTTATCTGTCTCTAGGATATAATTAGTACCCTCTCCCCATTTCCCACACATAGTACCCAAAGTCAACTACACCAGTTTCTAAGTGAAATAACATACTCTGGAGTAAGCAATACTGCATATATTTTATTTGTTGATGTTTACAGCAATATATGGTTTTTCTGGTCATTTACCTGCAAATATACTAGCTAATTTGGAGAAGAAAAAAAACATGGCTCACAAATCCAACAGATTGAAGTAAAATATCCACTAGTTTATAAATACGACCACAGTATTGAAATGCTATATTTTATTGAAGCAGTGCATGTGATGAGGTTTCATGTTATTCAAATTATAACTGTTTTGCATAATAAGGCATATTATAACTCCTTTACACTGCATAAAGAACAATAGGAACAACGTTTTACCTCATATTTTATTCTGAAAAGTATCAGTCTTGTAGGAAAATTGAAAGAATTGTACAGTGAATACCCATAAACCCACCACCTAGATTCTACAACTATCATTTGTGATGTGCCTGCTTTATCACATATCAATCCATCTAGCCTTCTATCAATCCATCGTATTTCAAAGTAGCTTGTAGGCATCAGTTCACTTCAACCGTCAACACTGAGCATAGTTATTAACTACAGTTATTTGGGTGAAGGGAATTTACATAGAGTGAAATGAACAAATCTTCAGTGTAGCATTTAAAATGCTACTTCTTCTTGACCCTTCCTTCTCCCTCCTCACTCCTCTCATATCTAATCACCCCTGTATTGCTCAACTCCCTCTCCTCTCCTCCAGCCCCACAGCTCTGGTTCAGACTTTTGTCACTTCTCTCCTGAATTACTGGAAAGTCATCCAGCTTTTTCATTTTATTCATTTCAACAGCGCTGTCAAAGTGATATTTCTAAACCACAATCTAATGGAATTTCTTGTTTACATTGTTTTCAAGGTTCTTCTTCAAACATTTTGGGGAAGGTTTAGGACACAGTTCAATCTTTTGAACATGGCATTCAAGGATCGGACCCCGACTATTTGTCAGGCCTTATTTCTTGCTACTTCCCCCACTTTCCTATCCTCTGCCCAATTCCTTCTCATACAAATACTACTTACCAAAGATACAAAATTATTTGCAATATTTTATGCCCCCTCTCCAGATGCTTTGTATTTTTTTTTAGATGTTGTTCTTTCTGTCTGCAATGCCCTGCTCCCCTTTCTTCATTTAGCTACTCTTTCAGATGTCATGGTGAGCCCTGCATGTCTGCTCTCTACCCCAACTCCAGAATTGGCTGAATATCCTTTCCTGGATTTCCTAAGCATCATGTGCAGACATCTTTCTCAGAATTGTTGTCCAGTATTTGCTTGTCAGTTATCCCAACCGGTCTGCAGTTCCTTGAGGGCAGAGAGCGAAGCCTCCTTCTCATTCCTCTGTCTAGTCTCAGATACACCAATGCTTGATTAATGTTCATAGAGAGAAATCGAACAGGAGGAAGGCAGGGATATTTACTAGATGTTTGAGAATCTTCAACATTAAGGTGAGTGGTAGAATGCAGTTAATTTAAGAAAACTTTTAATATAAATTTAAAACCAAATGAACCATTTTAGCCTACATAGGCATTTGCCTGTGGCTTCAGGAAAACCACAGGTAAGAAAAAGATCACAAGCCACTTTTTTTCTTTTTAAAAGAATTATGGTAAAATGCACATAGCATAAAATTTACCATCTGAAGCATTTTAAGTGTACAGTTCAATAGTGTTAAGTATATTCACATTGTTATACATAAGTCACTTATAATTGTATAAACTAGTATTATGTCTTATTTAAAAAAAAAAAAGAACATGTAAAGGCATTAGGAAAGCTCTGACTTAAGGAGGCCATATTCTTGCCTAAATTACATGTAACAGCTATGCAGGGGCTACCCTAAGGTACCACTAATCACCTGGCTGCAGCTTCTAGAGCTGTTGGCAGAGCTATCAAATAGTAGTAACAGGAGGGTGCTTTCTTCCAAAGGAAGTGGAAACCCCATGGGCTTTACACCTGGCAGCGACAGCCAGTCTACTTTAGGTCTGACCCTGGTTATCCAATTGACTTTTATACTAAGTGACTATACGGCATTTAATTTAGAGGAGCACTAGAGATCTAAACTATATCTTTAATTAAACAGCACAACTCATATCTTCCCCATTAAAATGAATCTTCATCTAGCCCTAAGTTTTTCTGCACTAGACTGTGTTGTACTTCTCCACAGAAGATGAGTAAAAAAGAGATAAGAAATTTGAAATATACTGATGGTATCTGAATTCAGGTGGTTGATAGATTTATTGCACCAATTCTAACAGGTATTTAGAAGCAGAGACCAGGTCAATACCCACCTTGAAACCAGAAATGTATTACCCAACAATACAAAGTTTGAGCCACATGAAAGACTTGGGAAAAGAAGTAAAAATGAATCAATTTACTACTATTTATTGAAGGCTAAGTATGGACCAGTACTGTATTGTTAAAATTACCATATTTGGCTTTCATATTTCAAAAGTATTTCAGAAGCAAAACTTCCAAACTATAGAAAATCTGATCAGAAGTAATATAAACCGGGAAATAAAAATGATTGCATTTGCTTCTTCAAAACTTGGGAAGAATGTAAACTGGTGGGAAAATCTACAATTGACTATGAAGACAATCTAGAAATGAAGAAAAGAAAAGATCTGGGATGACTATTGAGAATTGAATGATTCCTATGATTAATTGATTGCTTGATTTTGTCTGGGATGTATTTTGATTGCAATAAACAGAAACTTTCAATGTATCTTAAGTGAATAGCGGTGTTTACTAAAAAGATATATGGCTATTTCATGTAACCCAAGAGCAGAAAATATATCTGGACTGCACCAGAGATTGAAGCAAGGAATTGGGAATCAGGGGCTATGGTTAACTTATCACTACCTTAGGAGTGAAGAGGCTCCTTTTCTACATCTCTTGATTTGTCTGTTTTATTCGTATCCTTCTCTGCAGATGAGCTTTCTCTGTCTTGGGGTACACATGGCCTACATATGACAACTCTCACCCCAACCCTGTTTTTCTATCCCCTCACACTTCACAGGGATGAAGACTAGAGCCTCTGGGACCTAAATCCAAATTCTTAAGTGGAAGAACTGACTCAGAAAGCTTAAGTCAAGAATCTACTCACAGCCCTTTGATGCCTAGAAATTTTCCAGAAGACCCTACTTCCTAGGACTCCAAATATAATACCACATGTTGATGCTCTACTCATTGGATTGCAAAAATGCTGCAGCACTTACAACACCATTTTGATTCAGCCAGTAACCAAGTGAGATACAGACATGTGAAATGAGAAAATTGAGTCGAGTTATTTTAAAAAATACTTAATTGACAACGAAAGATTGTATATATTCAAATTATACAAGGTGATGATTTGATATAGGTATACAATGTGTAATAATTGCCACAATCTAATTAATTAACACACTCATCACCACTCATGCTGTACCTTAGATCCCAGAATTTGTTCATCTTATGACTGAAAGTTGGGCCATTTGATCAACATCTCCCTATTTCCTCCATCCCTAGCCCCTGGTCATGACTGTTCTATTCTGTTTCTATGAGTTTGATGTTTTCAGATTTCACATATAAGTGACATCATCCTGTATCTGTGTTTCTGTGACTGAGTTGTTTCACTTAACAATGTCTTCCAGGTTCATTCATGTTGTCAAAATGGTAGACTTTCTTCTTTTTTTATGGGCAAATAATATTTGTGTGTGTGTGCACTACATTTTTAAATTCATTCATCTGTTGACACTTGGATTGTTTTCCTATTGTGGCTATTGTGAATAAGGCTGCAGTGAACATGGGGGTGCAGATATCTCTTAGAGACACTGACTTCATGTCCTTTGGTTATATACCCAGCAGTGGAATTGCTGGGCTATATGGTACTTCTGTTTTTAATTTTTTTTGAGGAACCTTGATATAGTTTTCTATAATGACTGTACAAATTTACATTCCCAACAACAATGTACAAATGTTCCCTTTCCCCAGACATTTTCCAACACTTATCTCTTGTCCTTTTGATAATAGCCCCCCTAACAGGTGTAATTTGACATCTCATTGCTGTTTTCATATGCATTTCTCTGATGATTGGTGATCTCGAGCACCTTTTCGTATAGCTGTTGACCATTTGTATGTCTTCTTTGGAAAAATCTCTATTCAAGTACTTTGCTTGTTTTTTTAATTGGGTTTTTTTTTCTTGCTATGGAGTTGTATAATTCAGTATCAAATTCTTAAGTTACCAGATTTATTTTGTTGGTTTTCATCCCACCCAACGAAAAGAACATAAACTTTTTTAAAAAGTGAAGAGCTTCAAGCACTTCCTTAGGATATTCAATTTCTAGTATGCTTTTTTTTTATATTGTTGTTGTCCAAAAGAGGTAAACTCATCTTTACCAGAAAAAAACAGTTTGTGAAGTTATTCTCATCACCAACGTGGGAGCCTCTATCTGGAAGGCTAAGCAGTTATTGACTTCTAAGACTGTGGCAACACACAGATGGAGAGCATAAACCACCACTTCTCTCCACAGATGCTTTGTCTTACAGAATAGGATCTATGCTTGATAACAAATGCTGGAATGCACTGAAGTACCAATTACTAACTATTTAAGGACAATGCCATCCCCAGAATGGAATATGCCTGCACTGATGAAATAAGTTGATTCTGTTGCAGGAGATGAGTATTTCCACATTCTCTCCAGCAAGCCTTTATAATCTGCATTAATCACAAGTTTATTTTGGGATTCTTGTCTAGGGATAGGTGTAAACCGTTAATTAAGTCACTGCCTATGTGGTGTTAGAGTTGTTCACTCCTTGTTTGTAATACATACTTGTCTATTGGTCTGAATGAGGAGAATGGGTGGCAGATGCCCTAGCTGCCTGCCTCTGCAGAACCCAGACTGTGAAGTGTTGCCTCATTATAAGCTGAATTGTGTCCTTTCTCCAAATTCATATGTTGAAGCCCTAACCCCCAAATATCTCACAATGTGACTATATTTGGAGATAGAACCTTTAAAGAAGTTATTAAGAGAAACCATTAGAGTGGAGCCTAATCCAGGCTGACTGGTGTCCTAAGAAGAGGACATGTGGACACACAAAGGGACTCCAGGGATGCATGAATACAAGAAAAGACCATGTGAGGACACAGTGAGAAGGTGACCATCTGCCAGCCAAAGAGAGAGGTCTCAGAAGAAACCAAACCTGCTGACACCTTGATCTTAGACTTTTAGCCTCCAGAATTGCGAGAAAGTAAATTTCTGTTGTTGTAAGCTACCCAGTTTGTGGTATTTTATTATGACAGCCCTACGAAACAAAAATGTGCTTCTACAAGAAGTTTTAATATTAGAAGATTCCCTAATTCTTTTCTTCAAGATGACCCATTCACAAGTTTAACCATATGGGACCCCAACTTAGTCTGTTTATTGTGCTAAATATAGAAAGAAACCAGATGAGAAAATTCATCTTAAAAATCAGGTGTTCCTGCAACACAAGGCCCTCATTGCCTCATGGTAACTGACAAGGGTGACTGGCGACTGCCTCCTTTACGTAAGAGATACACTCCCCAATTCCACACAGTCTCTCATATTGCCTATTGTCATATGCCTAATTGCTCCACTTATTTATAATAGCTGTCTGACCCCGGTAAGCATTTTAAATCAAGAGCCCCTGAGATGGTCTGCTCAGAACCAGGTTGCTGAAGTCGCAGTGCTTCTATCATTGGTACAGAGACATTGATCAAGCATCCTGGGCAGACTTGGCAGCAGCAGGCCCATTAAAAACATTTATTCTAAAGCCAGCTGACATTGATTTTTTTGGATACACCTTCTGAGGACAAAACAGAGTCACAGAATCAAGGAAGCAATAACTCTTCTCTGGCCATTGCAATTATTGAAGTAGAGTCACCTTGTATATACAATAGATAATGAGTAGTGAAGATACTCTCCTCTTTTCCATTTGATTCTTTTAAAAATTATGTGAGCTAAGGAAGGGAGGCTATGATGTGTCCAAAAGGGGATATTAGGGCTTAGTATGAATCAAGTCTTTTTAGTGAAAGAGTTGAAAAGATTAATTTTGTCCCAAATACAGTTGGTGGAATGGCTGTCTTTTCCTGGTTTGTGATACCACCCAGGACATTAGTCCTCAGCTAATTTATACTAGTTGCAAATAATCAGAGAGGCACCGCTAGAGACATTCTGTTAGCCTTGGGAACCCAGCCAACTCTGATGGTAAAGAAGAACAACATTTGGAAAATGCCAAGATCATGCTAGGGTTGTCAGCGTTGCACAGAGTTCCATAGAAATGATGTCTCTCTTGTTCTCTGTCTCTCTTTGATCCTCTTTTCCTCTCCCTCCCATTTTTTCTCATTCTCACTCCAGTCTCATCATTCACTTTCTCCTCCTAAAGAAGGTTGAAAAGATTTTCAACTAGGAGGATCTCCCCTAGTTGAAAGGGCAGCTTCTTTTAAAGAAGGCTCAGTTCAAGGGCAGCTGCTTTTACAGAAGGCTCAAGACTTCATCAAGGACTGCTATAAAATCTCACTAGAACAAACACTGGCCAGCAATAAAGACTGTAAAGCGAATAGCCAGTATCTCAGCATTGATCTGTGCTTCCCCATAAACTAAGGATGCTAAAGATTCATTTGTTCAAATGGTCAGATATTAATTCAGTGGCCCACCTGGCAGAAGTTAAACCCACACTCCCTATCAACCACACATACACACATAGAAACCACCAAGTATACACACCATCATCTACCACACACACAACCAGCCACCATTCACACACACATATTCACCAACAACAACCACACATATCACCAACCACCACACATACACTAACACCCCACCAACTGCTGTTCACACACACACACACACACACACACACACACATACTTAGTCCTGGAAGCTATCGGAAGATACCACAGACCGGGTGGCTTAAACAATAAAAATGTAGTTCTGAAGGCTGATAAATCCAAGGTGAGGGTGCCAGCACATCCAGTGTCTGGTGAGGAACCTCTTCCTGTTTTGCAGACAGCCCAGAGTGAGAGCTCTAGTCTCTTTCTCTCCTTTTAAGGACACTAATGTCATCGTGATGGACCTACCCTCATGACTTTGTCTAAACCTAATTACCTCCCAAAGGCCCCACCACCTAATACCATTCATGGGGGTTAGAGTTTCAACACAGGTATCTTGGGGGGAAAGCAAATATAGAGTTCATAACATATACCAACAACAAAAAGCATGCACATACAACAGCAACCAGACACAAACACACACCCACACATACCATTTCACAATAGGCACATTACAAAAGCCCATTACAAAAATGCAGCCCTCATAAATGAGTTGAAAGGAATGTGAACAAAAAACAAGACTCATCAACAAAATCCTCTTTATTTTCTATCCTTCTCTTTATTTCAGAGTCCCTGTCTCTGATTTACAACGAATACAGATTTCACATTTACTTTTGATGGGAAATGTCTAGTACATTTCCCATACATGTCTAGTACATTTCTTTTCCTGTTTATATGACTTGGTGTCATCTGAGTATAAGCCAGTTTAGAGAAAACAGTCCATTGCAGTACTCTTTCCTACTGTGTACTCAAGAGGCAAAGTCATAGCTGTATTGTACCAGCCTAGATCCTCTAATTTTCTCTGCCTTCTTGCCCAAAGGCAATGAAAACCTCATTGCTAATGGAATAATTTAGTGTAAGATAAGCAAGCAATTTTGGAAGGGTAGGGATTGCATATTGTGGGGCGGGGGTGTTTAGTTTTTTCCCAAATAAAATGTGGGCACTTAATCCTCATTTAATTTGGAAAGAGATTATTCAATTGCAGTCAATTTATGATTATGCTAAGTCTAACATGCCAGCAGATCATCTTGAGTCCTTTTTTTCCTTCTTCTGCCTACAATTTCTGTTTCACTGCTCATTATCTTCATCAGTATGTAGAGAGAAAGGTCGTGGTGATATAGAAGTCAATCTCTTTTGTTTTATTTTTGTATCTCTGCAAAAGATTTGGAAGGAGAATAAGCTGAAACACATGAGACCTAGGGATCACCTGGGAATTTTAATTAGCTCTGTGCTTTTTGCCTCTCCCCCAATTTGTATAGTTAATTTAGAGTTGGTCATATAAACCTTTGCATGAGATAAATGTGCTTTTATTTCTTTTTCCTTGGCCCAATACTAGAAATACTCAAACAAGTAACTTGAAAGTGAACAATAAAAGCCACTCCAAAGAGCTTGTTAACCCAGACTATGATCCGCACAGCATTCTTTTACCAAATTCTAGGTCATCCATATTGAAGTTCTCAAAGCTCAATATCTCTTGGCATAAAAGTGAATTGCATTTGAATTGCCTGGATGACTCTGTAATGCCATATAGTTGCACAAAGACCTTGTTATATCTGACCACTAATAAATTGTTTGACATAACGAAAATTACCTAAATTTTACGAACTTCAGTAAATGCATCTACAATAGATTCAGCCCCCAACTTCGTAGTGACAGTATTGGGAGTTGTACATGTGGGCTTTTCCAACTGTTCAAAAGAGTTTTAACACTGCATTGTTTGAGAGTGATTAATGATTAATCAATTATTAATGCAATTAGTACTATATTGCACATTGTATAAATTGTAAATGGACAGTAAGAAAGAGTATTAATTGAGGATATTTGCACTTATGTAGATAGATATTTCTTTGTTAGGTGCATAATAAATTGGGCTATATTGTATAGAATGTATTGACTACCTATTAACTTCTATGATATTTATTCAATTGTTCAAATATAAAGCGTTCAAACTAATCACTACAAAATTTCATGAGGCTGTGTTCTTTGTTTTAATCAATATTTGCCTTCTCTATATTGCAATACTTTGGAAATCCTTTCAAGTTTGACCAAGCCTATTGGCTCTAATTAACCTACAGTTTTTAAAAAACAAAAATGTTATCATTTTCCTAATATTGTAAGGTCACTATATTGTGAGTAATTGTTTGTGGTGTAATGATTCCACGTTAATTAGCATGGCAAAAACAGCTATTTTTTTCTATTATTAGAGATCATTAGAAGTCAAAATGCATAATGGTTGGGAGGTTCAGAGTTTAGGTATATATGTAAGGGAATTTGCTATCCCATACCTTTTCTAAGAATATGTTCCGATTCTGATAATTATAGCCAAGAATTGGGTCAAGGCATTTTGATAGCTTTAAATTAATAGATTTACTTTGTGCACTGCATAGATGTCTGAAGTTAGATTTTTAATTACTCACAATTATAATTTAATGTATATTGGCAGCCACTGGTTGGGGTCACCAAAAATTAACATTAGTGAATGACCAAGCAGTTTTGGACAAATAAAAAGCAGACATTCATATTTTGCATATAGAACACCACTGCTAATAGCTCATTAATGTGAACAAATAATAATAATAACTAACATTAGTTGAGCCCTTTATAAGTCCTTGATGCTATTCTAAGTGCTTTATATAGATTGTCTCATTGAATCCTCCAACAATTCTTCACAAACCCATGTTGTGAAATTGAGATGTACAGAAGTTGAGTGACTTGTTCAAGGTCATACAGTTAGTCATTAAAGGGCAGAGAATGGATCTAAACTGAAGCATGCTCACTGCAGATCTCCTGGTTTAAACTAGTATGTTTTACAGCCTGTAAACTGAATTATAAATCACATCTCTACACAGCCATAAATCTGCTTGGGGTTAGCTCCAAAAGAACAATGTCTTATGATGTCACTAAACCGTTTTCTTTTCCTCCACTCTTCAACATGCAAAAAGCGCAGGGGATACGCAACCTCCTTTTTATTTCCTAATCTTATCACAGCTAGAGTCAAATTCTTTACTTGCTAATATTAATTAGAAGATGACAGCAAAAACAAGAGTGCATAGGTCCTTATGATACAGCTTTTCCTTTCAAGAGATTAAGGAATCTTCTAAATGACTATTTGTTAGCCATTCAGCATGTGTTCTTTGTATTGGTGTATGCACAGATATATGTGGAAGAAAGTTAAGAGGAAGTCATTATCTTAGGTACAGCACATTACCCAGAGGTCAGGGACCAAAAGGTTTCTGAGTCAGTACACTCATCTACAAAGGCTCAGAAAGATTTGCCTCTTAGTGTCAATGATACAGTCCTTCAACAAACAGATATTGAAAGATACCATGTATTAGGCCTGGCTGGAGTAAGGGATACATAGAGGTTTACAACCCAATATGGGATTAGAAATGTTAAAACAAATTCTGAAGCTTCCATTGACAAGTGCTAAAGAGAGGTATTTACAAAGTGTTTTTGGAAATGCAGAGGAAGGAGAAATTGTCTACTGTGGAGGAAGAGGTATTCTGGAAGTCAACTGAGGTGGCTTCATTTGATTGGGGTAAAAAGGGGTACTGGGGCACAGAGTTGCATTTCAAGCAAAATAAACAACACAAGCTGGGCATGGTGGCTCACGCTTGTAATCCCAGTGCTTTGGGAGGCTGAGATGGGTGGATAACTTAAGGTCAGGAGTTTGAGACCAGTCTGGCCAACATGGTGATACCCCATCTCTACTAAAAATACAAAAATCAGCTGGGCGTGGTGGCAGGCACCTGTTTATCCCAGCTACTCATGAGGCTGAAGCAGGAGAATCGCTTGAACCTGGGAAGCAGAGGTTGCAGTGAGTCGAGATCACACCACTGTACTCCAGCCTGGGTGGCAGAGCAAGACTCTGTCAAAAGAAAGAAAAAAGGAAGGAAGGAAGGAAGGAAGGAAGGAAGGAAGGAAGGAAGGAAGGAAGGAAGGAAGGAAGGAAGGAAGGAAGGAAGACAAATAACACTTCAGAGATGTATCCATACATACCATATTCAAGAAACATCTAACTCTTTCCCATGAGCCTAGAGCATTGCATGGATGGTAGAGAATGGCAGGGAGCAGACTGAAAAAAAAAAAATTGGGCAAGATGGTAAGATCTGGCCATCTAAAAATTTTAACATCTTAGAATTCTTCCTTCAGAGATTTGTCTTTGTCCTGGAGCAGTATCTAACCTGAAACACAATAAAATATGTGGACAGTTTCTGGATTTGAGAATTCACCTTGGCCACAGTGAAGATAATGAAATGGAGTAGAAATAAACTGGAAGCAAGTGGGGCCAGTCAGGAAGCTATTAAAATACTAAGGATGAGAGACAAAGAGAAGGCAATGGCAGGGAATGTAATGTAATGGATGGAGTGCAGAAATAGTTAAGAGGTAAGATCACTGAACTTGAATACAGGTGGTTCAGAGGCAGAGCATTCAGACAGAAATGACGGAAGTTTTCCACAGGGTGGATCAAGGTGCACAGGAAAGAAGTTCCTTGTAGAAGCCAAAAGCAAGTTGGGAGTTGAAGTTAATGATGCTGACTCAGTCATGAAAACGAAAAGGAAGATGGTGTCAAGGAGTTTATAGTATTATTTTCTTTTCCTCTGGATGTTTCATGTCACCCTACACTCATCTCAGACATTCCTCTGCATACCCCAGTCTATTCACCATCTTATGCCCACCACTCAATATTTTTCAAAGACATGTCAAGGATCTGTAACCCACTTCTCCCTCAAAACCACTAAGTTATTCTTTGCCATTGATAAGGCTTGTATGTTTGTCTCCTCCAAATCTCATGTTGAAATGTGATTCCCAATGTTAGAGATGAAGCCTGGTGGGAGGAAGTTAGATCATGGGGGCAGATTCCTTGTGAATGGTTTAGTACCATCCCCTTGGTGATTAAGTGATAAGTGAGTTATTGCTCAGTTAGTTCACATGAGGTCTGGTTGTTTTAGTCTGGGACCTCATAACCCCTTGCTCTCTTGCTCCCATTCTCGCCATGTGACATGTCTGGTCCCACTTCACCCTTCACCATGATTGTGAGCTTCCTGAGGCCATCACCAGAGCTCAGCAGATATTAGTGCCAGGCTTGTACAGTGAGCCAATTAAGTAGCTTTTCTTTATAACCATGAACCAATTAAGTCTCTTTTCTTTATAAATTACCCAGTCTTAGGTTTTCCTTTATAGCAATGCAAAAACAGCCTAATAAAGCCATTAATTTCAAATTGACAGAAATGTCATTTTTTCCCATAAATCCATTCAAAATTGATTATTGGAAAGCTGTGTCTCAGCTTCTTCATCCAGAATATTTGAGTTCAATACCCAAATTCTAATCAACTAGTATCCACCTACATATATACTCTTCAGTTGCATATATTCTCAATCTTATGTTTGTTATAAATTTTCTATCTAACCTTTCTATTAGATTTGCGTACAGTCCAACACCATTCAAGAGTATCTTATCTTCAATAGCCACTAAACCATATTACTATAATGTGGGGGTGAGGAATCTTCACATTCTTGTCAGTATAAAGACTCCCTCCTAATAAAAATTGTTAACACCTTTGATCAAGAAGCGCATAGACTGATGAGTTGAATTTTTTGAATATGTTAAGATACACTTTTTTATTTCTTGGATATCATCTAGCTATTTCACAATATTGATTTTGCTTGCCAGTATGAAAGTGCTAACACCCACATTGACACACGCATTCTCTTCACACTAGATAGCTCAATTTTGGTGTACATCAGTTTGCTTTACACAGAGTAGCAAACTGAATGACAACGTGATAGTTTCTTAATAACACCAAACACAATTGATAGGCTTTTAATTCCTTTGCTACTCAGCTAGATGCTTTATTGTTACTGAAGAAAAATTATGTAGACAAAACTCCTTTTTTTTTTTTTTTTTTTTGAGATGGAGTCTTGCACTATCACCAGGGCTGGAGTGCAGTGGCTCAATCTTGGCTCACTGCAACCTCTGCCTCCGGGGTTCAAGTAATTCTACTCCCACAGCCTCCCCAGTAGCTGCACAGCACCACACCTGGCTAATTTTTGTATTTTTAGTAGAGATAGGGTTTCACCATGTTGGCTAGGCTGGTCTTGAACTGACCTTGTTATCTACCCGCCTCACCCTCCCAAAGAGCTGGAATTATTGGTATGAGCCACTGCACCTGGCCAAAAGCACTTCTTGTTCTATTTGCTCTACCCCTCAAAAGTCTTAAGTAAGAAGCATACTTTCCTGATATGAAATATAATTTGGGAAGTATCACCTGTTCTTTCTAATGCAACAAATATAGCTTGTAATCTTGAAGGTAAAAAAACAGATGACATATGAAAGGCTGACTGGTAAGACAAGATGTCATATAAACAAGAGAAAATGTGAATAGTGGAGACAGCAAGTGGAATCAGAGAAGATGGCATCAGTATAGATATGTTGTAAAAGTTAGGAAACCATCTCAAAATGACTAAACAGGTGAAGGGAATGATTCACATGACTCAAAGGCTCAGAGGTTGATCAGGCTTCAGACAATATCATTTGTTATCACATCAAGACTAGATGTGATTCTCTGTAATGCTCTCAGTTCTTCATTCTACCTATTAGTCCACAGAATGACACCCTCATGTAAACAAAAATGGCTGCAGTAGTTCGAGGATAGGCCCTTACACATTGGAGAAGAGCATCTGTGTCCTAGCATTCCTGGGAAAAGTCCTAAATTCATTCCAATTGGACCAGCTCAGGCCACCTGGGAACACGTTACTACATCTGGGAAAATGGACTTTCCTAATTAAATTAGATCAAACCTGATTTATAACCCCTGGAGCCATCCATGATGTCACCTTCTCATATCTACATGGCTCCCAAATGGAAATCAAGGTTACTGTGGGTGCCAAAGGGATAAATTGGCAGGCACCAAATTGATAACTACTGTAACTTGTTTTACTCTTGGTTTTTCTCTTCTGTACATGTGAGAATTTCCACTGTACAATTAATTATATTAAGCTAAATGTATTTATCATCTCTATTCTTATATGAAATGTTTAAATCCCAGGGTTTAAAATCTATGAAAGCCATTGGTAACTAAATGATGGTGACAAATCAGTCAAAAAATTCTGTCTACATGTAATGGTGCCCAGTGTTTCAAAGCCAAAAAAAACTGAGCTTATTCTCAATTCTGCCACATAACCCTAGACAAGCTGCAGCCCACTGTACCCCTCAGCTTCCGCATTTGTAAACTGGATATAACATAACCTTAGAGTATTGCTGCAGACATTTGTGGTAACAAAGGGAAGTACTCAAAGAAGCTATTGTTGTCATTGATATCCTCATTATTACCATCCACATCATCATCCCAACCCTGAACAGAGGAAATAGTCACAGGTGGATAGACTTTTAAGTTAAGAAGCCTGCCTTAGAAATAAAATAATCAGTGGACGCCTGTAGTAGAATATCACCTTTCAGCCTGTTTGGTATAGGATTAAATTTCTCTCTTTTAAATGCCTCTGAAAGTGATGTCATAGTTTGACCACTAACTACCTGTGCAATCTAAGGCAAGTTAGTTAACCTTTCTAAAATTAGTTTTCTCATCTGAGTATAGAGATACCTAAAATATTTATTTCACAGCATTAGCTGAATTAATATATAGGATATATCCCATAAAAGATAGCAAGTGTTTTTACCATTATCATTACAATCATTACAAAGATGTTCCACTAGATAATCAGGAGAATGCTGATCACCAAACTGAAAGTGATACCTGATACTGTTTGTTGTTTTTGTTAAGATTTTGTTTATCCTTTTTTTTTTTTTTTTTTTTGCATTCTCCTTGAGACATGGTTTAGAAAGAAGAGTTAAGAAAGCCACCTATGAGTTTCAGGGCACTGAAAATTACAAGATGATGCTTTTTCACTCATCAGTACATATCTTTGTGCCTCAACATGAATGAGCTTGCTCTAGAGTGTCTCTTATGCTGATTAAGCAAAGGGTACAATAAAGAGCCAGTTTTGTCAGGAAAGAATGAAGGCAAAGACATCTTGCTCTTTCTTTACAATGAAATGAAGAACTCCATTTAAGAGGCAAATCTTTCATTTCAATGTTTTAATGATAAAATATTTAGCAAATAATTCTGTTTAATTTAAAGAAATTGAAAAGTTCCACAAAATAGTATGTTCTTGAACATTTATTTTATTTAGATCTGTTAAATTTTCGTTCACTATTAGCCACTGCCTCTAAATTTTTGGTTCTAAGTAATTGATATAAAATTGAATGCATTTATGGTTCAAAGGACACTATCATGAAAGTGGAAAAATACACAGAATGGGAGAAAATATTTGCAGATAATCTGTGATAAGGTACTAGTATCCATAACATATGGAGAAATCATACAATTCAACATTAAAAAACAAATAACCCAACTTCAAAATGGGCAAAGAACCTAAACAGACATTTGTATTAGTCTGTTCTCACACTGCTAATAAAGACATACCCAAAACTGGGTAATTTATAAAGGAAAGAGGTTTAATTGACTCACAGTTCCATATGGCTTGAGGAGGCCTCACCATCACAGTGGAACGCAAAGGGGAAGCAAGACATGTCTTACATGGAGGCAGATGAGAGAATGAGAATGA
This sequence comes from Macaca thibetana thibetana, assembly GCF_024542745.1. NCBI lineage: Eukaryota > Metazoa > Chordata > Mammalia > Primates > Cercopithecidae > Macaca > Macaca thibetana. Next base: position 78,275,257 of record NC_065583.1, read on the forward strand.
GAGTCAGGCAATAGGGGTTCACTACCACAAGAACAGTATGGGGGAACCACCCCCCATGATTCAATTATCTCCTACTGCATCTCTCCCACAATACATAGGAATTATGGGAGCTACAATTCAAGAAAAGACTTGGGTGGGGACAGAGACAAACCACATCAACATTTCACGAAAGAAAAATAGGCAAATAAGCCAGGCATGTTGGCTTACGCCTGTAATCCCAGCACTTTGGAAGGCCAAGGTGGGAGGTCAGGAGTTTGAGACAAGCCTGGCCAACATAGTGAAACCCCGTCTCTACTAAAAATACAAAAATTAGCCAGGTGAGGAGGCAGGTGCCTGTAGTCTCAGCTACTCGAGAGGTTGAGGCAGGAGAATTCCTTGAACCTGGGAGGTGGAGGTTGCAGTGAGCCAAGATTGTGCCACTCAACTCTAGCCTGGGCAACAGAGAAAGACCTCATCTCCAAAAAAAAAAAAAAAAAAAAAGGAAGAAAATAGGCAAATAGACAATAATGCTCAACATCATTAGTCATTAGGGAAATGCCACAATGAGATAACATTTCCCACCCAGTAGGTTGGCTCAAATAAAAATGACAGAAATAATCAAGTGTTGTCCAGGATACGTAGAAATTGGAACCTTCTTACTTTACTATTAAGAAGGTAAAAGGGTGCAACCATTTTAGAAAGCAGTTTGGAAGTCTGTCAAAAATTTAAGCATAGAATTACCATATGACCTAGCAATTCCACTCTTAGCTATATACCCAAGAGAACTGAAAACATATGTCTACACAAACACTTGTACAGAGATGTTCACAGCAGCATTATTTGTAGCTGTCAACAAGCGGAAGCAAACCATAGATGTGGGATATACATAGAATGAAATATTATTCAGCCATTAAAAGGAAAAAGTATTGATACATGCTATAGCATAGATGAACCTTGAAAACATTATGCTAAGTGGAAGCAGCCAGGCACAAAAGGCCATACATGGTATGATTCCATTTATATGAAATGTCCGGAACAGGCAAATCCATACAGACAAAAAGATTAGTGGTTGCCAGACTCTGGGGATACAGAAAAAGTGTGAGTGATTGCTAGTGTGTATGGGGTTTCTTTCTAGATGAAAATATCTGGAATCAGGTTTTGGTAATGGTGGCAAAACCTTGTTAATGTTAAGCCACTGAATTGTATGCTTTAAGAGAATGTATTTTATGGTATGTGAAATTTTTAAGTCAATTTAAAAATGCAGGTTCTATAGTATTCTTCACTTAAATGAGGTAAACACTAATGTAACTCTTTGGATGGCCTATTCTTTACTCAAACACTTTTATTAAATAATTGTTAAAGTAATGTTGGAATTTAGCAATATCATTTTGCACATTTTTACATCAACCCTGCCCTTCCAGTATACTGCCCTTTCTATTTTGAATAACTACAGTTTTAATAGGGGCCTTTTAGAATCAATGCTTTTACGATCCATAAAACTCTAATGATTGGAATTTTCCATTGTTGTAAGAGATGATTTTCATCAGCTGAAGCCTTGTGTCATCTTGATAGGCGACTACTGTAACTGTGACTGAAGCTCTGCTGGTTCCTACAGTTGCTTAACATGCTTTCCACAATTCTTTAAGGCCCTTTGCTGTGACCCAGTGCATGCACTCTGGAAAATGTTGGTGGAATCAGCACCTTGTGGAGGGAGGTAGGCAAAGTTCAATGAGCACTGGTGATGGTTTCTCCATACAATTGCATGTCTGACTATCCCCACTCCTACTACCCTAAATAAATCTCTCAAGTTTTTTCCTGCATTATTATTTAAACAATACAACCCTTAAAAATGTATAATAAATGTGCCAGGCTCTTAAAAAGTTTTAAAATATAATTCACTTCAGGGCTTATGACAACTCTTCATATGCTAAGATGAGGTGTGAACCTCAAAGGAGGAATATATTATGCAACATTAATAGAAGACCTGGTAACATTTGTTACAACCTTCTGGGAAATGTTGCTGTAAGGCTATACCATTAATTGGGAATTCCATCAGACCAAAAACACAAGAGTCGAGAGGGCATTCAGGTTTGCTCTGAATATGAGAGCTGACAGTAGCAAGTCCCACAATATTTTATATTTTATCGTGAAATATTTATGTTCTCTGTTTAGCAAATTGTACCCCCTCACCAGAATGGGGATGAGGGAAAGAAGCTACAATATTAATTAAATCGCTCTGTCTAAGCCTCAATTTCTTGGTCTGAAAATACATTCGCTGAACCAGATGATCTCTAAGTCCCTACTAAGAAAAGATTATGTTTGGATCTATGACCCTAATATTACTGTATCACAAACGTGCTATAACTTGATGATGCTAAGAAATCTGCTCCATTTGACTGTTATCCTCAAAAATATTTTGAAAACAATAATGTACCTTTTTTTCCTAAATATGCTGACAAGAACAGAACATGTCACCTTTCCTCCCAGAAGTGGCCACGGTAACCCAATCTGGGAGAATAGTTTCTTGTTCCTGAACCAGTAAAATTTCCAGGCTGAAAGTAGGTTCCTGGAGACAGTGGTCCTGGGAAATGGGATATAAAATCTCAAATGAATTTCAAAACTCTAAACTTATGTTTAGTTTAGTTTCACCTAAACTTTTTAATCTACCCAATATTTTTATTTGCTATATATTCCTTTTTCTCTAGATTTCCATTCATTTAGCAGTTCAGAATATTGGCTAAAATGACAGTCAAATGAGGTTGTCTTTCATTTTTATACCTACTTTCTGATAAGAAAAGTGACATACATATTATGAAGACATTGGAAAATACAGAATAGTATAGAAAAGACCTTCTTACCACCTAACTACAGCTTTTATTTATTATCCTTAAAAATATTCATTTAGAACTTATGATAGCATTGAATTTCATCTCCTCTGACTTTCAAAGGAAATTTAAATAGATTATTTCTTCTCTTGCTTGTTCTTCAAATTTCTCTCTCTCTCTCTCTCTCTCTCTCTCTCACACACACACACACACACACACACACTCTTAATCCATCCTTCCCAATGACTGTCAATTAAATAATAATAATAATAATAATAATAATAATAATAACTGCTTTTTACCCCCACGCCACCATTTAGATATCATCTTTACTAAACTGCTGCCCTTACCTCCCACTCATAGGTTACCAAATAGCTCCTGTTAAGGTCATCAAAGGCTTTCAGTATCTAAACCCCCCCAAAATTTTCAGTAGTCACTTTACATGACTTACCAGCACTTTTGACATGGTTAACCTCTCTCTGCTGATTTGCACGGTAACCTCTTAACCAGTTTTCTTACTATTTCTCTACTTTTCTGTGTCCTTCGCCTCCTTCAAAGTCATTAGAGGATTTTCTAAGGGGATTTTTAATGTCATCTTATCTTCTCATTCTATCCTCTGCTCTTAGGAATTTTATCCAATACGATATCAGTTATCAATCATAGCCAATGACCCCCAAGTTTACTTCTCCAGTTCATTCATTCATTCATTCATTCACTCGTTTATTCTATAAATATTTATCGGATGCTCAAAATGTGCCAGGCGCTAGGGATAAGATAGTGAATAGGCTTAGACTTTTCTGAGTTTGAGAAATGTACATCCAACTGACTTCTACTATCCCCACTTGAATATCTTAAAGCTAACTCATATCAACAAGTCCTAAACCAAACACATTACCTCCTTTCTCAAGCCTGATCCTCTCCCCCATCCCTATATCAATGATTGGCACCATCTTCCAACCAGCTGCTCAAGCTAAATCTAGAAGTCATCTTCAGTTTCCCCTACTCCTTTACAACCGTGTATAATCCATCATCAAGTCAATGTCATTGTTTCCTCCTAAGTACATCTTTAATTCTTTCACTCGACTCTCCATCCCCAACTTCATCACCTTAATCCAATGTAACATCACCACTTACCTGTCCTACTGCTAAAATCCCCCAGCCGGGTTCCCTGATTCTGCTTCTCTTCCCCCCAATTTATTTCCTGTGTTGCAGAAGAATGAAACTTTAAAAACAAAATCTTATATCACTCTCCCCAAGTCCTCTTCCCTGCTCACCACACTTGGCTTCCTTTCAATTCTTTAAACATAACATGCTACATCCTAGTATGGGGGCTTTACAATACTATTCCTGTCCCCCAGGCATCAGCTTAAATCTCTTACCCAGACATCAGATTTTAGTTCATTCACCAGTTCCTCAGTGAACTAAACCCCATATTATGCTAGATTCCCTACCGTATTCTCTCATAGTCACCTTCTTTCTTAGCACTTATCACATGCATAATTATACATTTATTCATGTGATTGTTTTTATTAACACATACCTTCCCCCTTAAATTGGTAGTGTGGTGACAGAGGCCATTTAATTTTTGTTCCATATTTAATGTGTAGCTCTAGTATTGTGTCTATACATGTTAGATTCTCAATAAAGACTTGCTGAAAGAAAGAATGAAAGAATGGACAAGGAAGAAAACGAATCACCCAAAATTCCATTGCCCCAAAATATGCAGTTATATTTTGATGTATTTCCTTCCAAATAATTTTAATGCAAACATATTTTGATATTTTAAAAATTTGAATAGATACTGTACACATAATTTTTATTATAATCTTTACATCAAACCCTGAGAATTTTCTGAAGTGTTAACTATTCCTCAAAAAATTCATTGTAATAGTTACATAATATTCTAACTTATGAGTCTAGTCTAATTCATTTAAGTCCCCTCCTATTATTAAATATTTAAGACTTTTCCAATTTTTTTGCTCTCATAAATAATGTTACACTGACCATTTTGTATATTTTGTGCATCCAAATTTATGACTACTTACATGAGACAAATTCCTAAAATAGGATAAATCCTAGGGTTAAGATGTATGTATTTTTAAAGCTGAGGAATACGTGAATACTAAGACCAGTGAATTAGGCTATAGCATGTTATATGTGTCTAGGTTAAAACAAATTCCTCAGATTTAGAGGGCGAGCGAGGGATAAACTAACTGGTTTATTGCCTGAATTTACTGACATTTTGAAACTATATTTGTATATAGATTACTCCAGGGAAAAGTTGACAAAATGTTTTGCAGGATGGACTTATTTCTTGGAAATTTATCTTAATTTCCCAAAAAGAAACTCTTTCAAGAAAATCTTTTCCCAGTTTGGGAAGTGTTTTGTTTTGTTTTGTTTTGTTTTTGTTTTTGTTTCCTGCTTTACAAGTCAGGCAACACTATGGAAAATTCAATAGGGACCTTGTTCAATAGGAATATGTTCCAAGATGAGCATAAACACATCCTAAAATCAATGATATTTATATATGCTTAAAAGTTGTGCCAAATAATTCTTTGAATAAGTTAATTGAGGTTCTGTGTCCTGGGATAAGGTATGAGATCAATTAAAGCATTAGGGGCAAGGGCTTCAGGAAGATGAAATTATCTGGCATGCTGTACATTTCCTTGCTGCTTTCACCAATTATAGGATTCCCTCTGGGAGATTTCCACACAAGGGTCTCAATTAGAAGAATCTGTTAACAAAAACAGTCTTCTAGACAACTGTTTTTTGCAAGAATATTACCTTCAAAACAACTGCAGCAATGCTTTCAACACGTTTATATTTCTGATGTTCAATAGAGATGTCAGAATCATCCATTTTTCATTCCGAGAACTGAATTCACAATCTACTAGGTAAGCACACATCAAGCTAGCAAAAGAAATCTATGCACAGCATGACCTACTTTTGATGTACTGAGTTTTTTTCTCAGAAAGAATTAAAAACTATCATTAAAAAGCCAGACAGAACTGCATTAATACAATGGAGGTAAAAGCATATTTCAGCATAGTAAGAACGAGTTGTATTTTTCATGAGGCTCTACAACCAATAATTTTTAGCAATATTTTGATGTTATATATACGGATATAAATGCACTTAATTCTGAGAATGTATTTAAATTCAACATTATATACTCAGTTGCTTGTTTTGGTGTGTAGTTCTTTTTGTAAAGGAAAGAACCACCTTTAGTAAGGAAGACTAAATTTTGATACTATAACTATTCATATTTTTGTCATGCCATTGTCATGTTTTCTGTTTAGGCATACTCAGAAATACCCTTGCCTCTATAGTAGAATTTTGTTTTTATTACCTAATTATTCCTCTTTTGTTATAAAATGCATTAGAAGTTCATTTTCTATAACATCCACAACAGCTTTATGACATATATGCATGTATACACATTTTACAGATGAGAATTTTGAGATGCACAATTATTAAATAACCTCAATAACTAGAAAAGGGTGGAGGCAGAATTTAAATCAAGTTCTTTCTGGCTTTACACCTCTGCTCTTTCCACTACATCAAGGTGACAGATGATACAACTGTGCTACAAGTAGTTGTGAGCATCAGAGATACCATTTTTGTCTTTTTGTTGGCATTCAGTGAAGACATCTACTTATTGTCATCATCATAGTTTTTTATAGTGTTATCTAGCTATGAGAAATATTTTGCTAAACAAATACCCTATTTAACAAGTCTCTTGCAATCAAAACATATTCTTTTCCCCACCTGTGTGCATCATTTAGACATAGGACGTAGGGTAGATAATTCAAAGAGTAAAACCGACTTCACAACATATACCTTTGACTGAACTTCCTCCTGTCTCTTGGCCTATATTATCTACTGAAGTTCAGGCTTTTTAATCTGCATACTAAATATCATCCTCTTTTCCTTCTCCAAATGCACAAGTTGAAGACTGTAGTACAGTAGAAGGAACAGAGGCTTTTGAATCAGACAAGTCTGCACTTGACTCTCAATACTACCACTTAACAGTTAAATAACCATGGGCAAGCTATGTGACTACTCTAAGATGAAGATTTTCTATCTGTAAATGGAATAATAATGCTGATCTCATAAGGTTGTGTAGAGTAGAAGTAATGTATGCACATAGTAGGTACCCAGTAAATAATTGCTCTCCTTGTTATTATCATCCTTTTAAATTACATTTCAGTCAAATCAGATCACGTGTCCCTCTACCCCCAGATAGTATCTGTGCCTCGCCACACCATCGGCCCATGATCACTCTCTTCCCATCCCACTATCATCTGATCCATTCTTCAACCTTAGCTCAAAAGTCACTGCCAACAAGCTTTCGCAGATCCTACTAACCAAAAGGAATCTCTCCCTTATCTGAACTGCTGTAGTGCTTGGAACTTGTTTATTTAACCCACTGTACCCTGTATCACAAAATGTCTATTTTTGTCTGTGTCATCAAACTGTAACAACCTCAAGGACATGGACATCTTATTCATCTCTGCTCTTGCCACAGCACCTAGCTCAGTACTTAGCACTCGATAAATGGATGAATATATATATAAATAAAGTATTTACGGAATCTGTATTCTCTTTTTAATATTGTCAAATCCTCTTAATTGAAAACGTGCTGGAGTTCCCAAGGTAGCAGTTTTAGAAATATGATCCATTTCTAAAGTGACTAAGTCACGTATGCCACTCCTCGACCCTTCCTCAGAGAACATCCTTACCAGGATGTAAATGCATAAACTAGAATTTTCAAAAAGGCCCTTAGGAGGAAGGAGGGGCACTGCAGAAATGAGACTGGAAACAAAAAGAATAGGAAGATTGGTGAGGCGGAGAGCTCAAAAGAAGTAATGTGGAAAATCTGATTTTTAAAAATGCTTTTAATGAGAATGAACATCTTTTGGTCAAGAAAACTTCTTAATGTATTTTTGAGAACTCATTCTGATATCATTAGTAACCCTCAAGTTTAAAAAGATGTAAGCTTGGTGCAAATAAGAAAATTAGGCAATACAGACAAGGGTAGTTCATAAATCATTACCCCATTGCTGAACACAGCGAACAATGGGCAGGCCAATAACTGCTGGAAGGCTCTGGTCAAGGGACAAAGTACTGAAACGCAGTAGGCGCTCCGCTCACCAAGCTGTGCCCAACTGGCCTGGGGCTGCCTGCCCCAAGAGGAAGGAGACATTTTTAGAGGCTATCAATCTGAAGGGATGTAATGGAAGACCTGAAAGGTTGTTCCAAATTATCTCCTATGGTCAACTACATGCTGTCCGTGAACTTTTTTGGCGTTCTGATGAAAAGCTACGTCTTCTTTTTCCTAGCAGGTATGTATGCTTTAAAACCGCCTGCTCATACACTGAAACTGTAATGCTTAAAGGTTCAAAAATATTCCATGTGGCAAGATCTCACCTGTGCTTTCACTCTATACAGATTATCTCAGGGCAAGAAAAAACTCCTATGAGTACAGATAGCACTTTGATGAATCTTTGAAGATAAGCGTGAATCTTTGAAGATAAGCGTGCTTTCAATCTATTGTTTTATTTGAAAATAACAGAGTCTTAAGTGGGAATCCCACTATTTATGCAAAAGACATCAGATAAAAACTTGTCACATGTGCTCCAGAGAGAGAAACTTTCTCTCCCACTACTGTTCTCACTTCTAAAAAGGCACTCTCTCAAGCTTGTCTCTTTAAAAGCTTTAGAAAGTAGGAGGAAGAAAGAAGGAAGACAATGTCACTCCATGTGACAGCAGCAGCATACAATGAAAACTCCTCTGCCAGTCACTTAAGTGTATTTCATTCTACTGAGACAAATTCTGAATCTCTGCAATCTTGACTTCAAGCTATTAATAAAACCATAATTATGGGCTTGCATCCTGGCTTGTTTATAGCCTCCCTCCTACACAAGCCGTAGAAACAGCAGCGTCAAGGAGCCTTAAGTAGTAAGATCACTGTGTGGGACAGTGGGAGGACACAGGGGAAGGGTGATGAACAGAGGTGGGGGGAAGGTGTCTTCACTCTGTGGCTTCACTGAACCCCAGACAGGTAATGGGAGAAGCATCCCTTCCCCTAGAAGCTGGAACAATGACAATGAAGAGACCATTATACAAGTGGGAATGCTGGACAAAATTAGGCCAGGAGGGGCACCATGCAGTTCTCTCTGGTTGGAGGGCGTTTCCCTGCCTCTCCCTTCGGGAGAATTCTTTCTGCCTTGAAGGATCAGTTCAGTAAATACTCCTCCAGGAAACCTTTCATAATCCACCTTTTTCTATCTCTCCCTTCTTCTTCTCCTTCTCCTTCTCCACCAGTAGGTGCTCAGAATTCATCTTGACTTCCTCTGTGATATCAACTGATATTGCAGTTACTCCTCATCAACAGTGCCGATGGCCCTGACTTACTATGGGGTTATGTCTGATAAAACCATTGCAAGGCCGGGCGCCATGGCTCATGCCTGTAATCCCAGCACTCTGGGAGGCCAAGACAGGTGGATTGCTTGAGTCTAGGAGTTCAAGACCAACTTGGGCAACATAGTAAAACCCCATCTCTACTAACAATACAAAAATTAGCTGGGCATGGTGGTGCACACCTGTAGTCCCACCTACTCTGGAGGCTGAGGTGGGAGAATCACCTGAGCCCAGGAAGTCAAGGCTACAGTGAGCCTAGATGGTGCCACTGCACTCCAGCTTGGGCAACCAGGGGGGGAAAAAAAAGACATTGCAAGTTGAAAATATTGTAAGTAGAATATGCATTTAATACACCTAACATCGCAAACATCATAGCTTAGCCTAGCATACCTTAAATGTACTCAGAACACTTACATTAGCCTACAGCTGGGCAGAATCATCAGGCAGTACAGTATACTGTGGAGTACTGGTTGGTCACCCTCATGGTCACATGGTTGACAGGGAGCTGTGGTTCTCTACCATTGTCCAGCATCACTAGAGAGTATCTTACCACATACGACTAACACTGGAAAAGATCAAAATTCATAATTCAAAGTATGGTTTCTAGTGAATGTGTATTGCCTCCCCAACTTCATAAAATTGACAAATCAGAAGTTGAACCATTGTAAGATGAAGACCGTCTGTATTTAAGTGTCTTTGTTTATTGTTGTTTGTCTCCCACATAGACCAAGACAATATGAGGTTGAAGACCAACCTCCTTCACCCCTATGTAGCACCAGTACTAGGCACAGTGCCTCATTCAGAGCATAGAGCGAGTCTTCATGCATACTCTTCCATCTCCCTCAAACACTTCTTATTTATCCATTCACCTGCGTCCCTTAACCTAGTTTACTCCTACTTGTGAAGTTGGAAACAGCAGTCTCCCTACTCTGTTTGCAAGGCACTCCCATAGTGACATTTATCACCTTTTGTCCCACTCTGACTCACTCCTCTGTCCTAGGACAAGGAGTATCTTATTTGATTGAAGTGTTTGTGAGAAAGCATAAGCATGCCCAGTCCAACCCTTACCTCACTCCTATTATCCCAATACGAGTCATACTTTGGATTATAACAAACATATGATTTCCTTGGAAACTCTTCCCTGATCATAGAAACTTGGTTGGGTCCTCCCATACATTATATAGGTTTTTATTTTTCCTTCATGGCACTTATTCAATAACATATTTATTTGTAAAATTGCCTTCTTAAACTTGTTATCATAGAAAATTTCAAATATACACAGAGGTCGATAATAGAGTATAAATCCCCCACATATCCATCAACCAGCTTTATCAGTTACCAATCTATGCACAGTTTGATTTCATCTCTACCCTACCCTACCCCTACAAACCCAAACAACTTTGAAAAAAATCCCAGACATTACATTATTTTATATGTAAATATTCCAGCATATATCTTTAATAGATAATCACTAATCTCTTTTAGTTTTTTACTTAACCCATTTGTAACACGTTTTTGTCTTAATAATTATTTCTACACACACTCACTTCTTCCCTGAGATTACAAACTATGTGTCAGGGAATGCTATAGTTTGAAGGTGTGCCACAAAATTCGTGTGTTAGTAACTTAACGCCCCAACGCAACAGTATTGGGAGGTGGAGCCTAATTGGAGGTGTTTAGGTCATGAGGGCTCCACCCTCATGAATGAATTAAAGCCACTACAAAAAGGGGTTGTGCAAGTGAATTCTTTCGTCTGCTCTTCTGCCATATGAGGACATAACATTTCTCCTCTCTGGAAGATGCAGCAATAAGGTACCATCTTGGAACCAGAGACCAAACCTGCTGGTGTCTTGATCTTGAACTTCCCAGCCTCTAGAACTGTGAAAGAATAAATGTCTGTCTTTATGAATTACCCAGTCTTAGAATTTTGTTAGAGCAGTGCAAAAGAGACTAAGATAGAGACATTGTCTGTTTTGTTCTGATTGCATATAGGCACATATTAGGTGCTCAATAAATCAAATGAAAAGGGAAATTAAAGGCAATACAGAAAACCATTTGCAACTTGGGAGCCAGCTGGCTTCCATTCCCCTTCTTTTGATAATAATACCTAGAATTTTCCTCAACTTTCCCTGTGATTCAAGAATGGCAGCCTCCATCCATGGTTCCAGGAGTATGGCACATGGCTCAGGTCTGATAAATCATAGCAGGGCAACATCCTAGCCAACATAATTGGCTTAGTAATGGACACATGATTCAACCAAAAAACAATGCAATACAGGGAGACTTCCTGGGCAGATAGGAAGGAGGCAAGCACTTTCTCCAGTTAGATGTGAACCTGGAGAAGGAGAGGCTAATGTCACTGTTAGGGCAGAGTGTATTTAAAAATCAAACTGATACAAAGAAAACAGAACAGATGGAGAAAGAAATCAGGCCCTGCAGAAGGTATTGGAGTACCTGAGTCAAACGTTGCTAGAGTCAAACCTACCCGTGGATTTTTAGTTATATTACTCAACAAAAACCCTGTTGGCTTAAATGAGTTTGAATTACATTTTCCAAGATTTCCAATGGAAAGTTTCCTGTATGACTACAGGGGAGAGAAACCCCAACGCCACTTGAATGATAAATGAAATATATTATTTCTTGGTCTCATGCTTAATCTAATACTTACATATTGAGTTCTCATGGCAGATCAAGCCTCTAGGCCTCAGATTCCTCATTATTAGTGGTCTCTAAATCCCCTTTGACCAGGAAATTATATGTGTTTAGTACAGAAAGCCAGAGTGATGGATCTGGACGTCCTTGCTAGAAATAGCACCTGCTTACTAGCCTATCTTCCTTTTTGTTTTAATTAATTTTAAAACCATTTTGTATCTTTCAGGAAGAAAATAACTTCTAAAATGAGAAAGACTCCTGCTCAGTATTTCTCTGTTGCACAGTAGATACTCTGTAGGAAAACTAAGTCTTTTCTCATTCACTGTGGCCCAAGGCTGTAATATCAGCACTACGAAAACACATTCAGATATTAGGCATGATCAACAGGAAGCCAGAGATAAGCATTTTTCAATTTTCTCCAGCAGAAACTTTGCCCTCTCCAAAAATAAGCTCACTCTAACTGCCATGGAAATCACTTGTTTCCTCTTAAATATACATATGTCTTTATTTCACGCTCCTCATTTTGAAAAAGCATAACAACGTTCACCTGGTTGACAGACAAATCTCAGAATACTACATAAAGAAGACAAAATTCAGCTATACTTAGATGTCTCTTGGCTTTAAAATCTGATATCATTCTTAAATTCTGTTAAGTAAACATATATTTATGGAAAGACCACTGAGAATTTACTTTTATTGAAGGTGGTCAGAATAAACTGGGGTGGGCAAAGAAAATGGTCTCAAGAAACATGGGAATAGGTCATTTGACGATTGACCTCCCATTTTCTACCTACCCTCCCACCATGTCAGAAAGAAATACTCCTAGACAATTAAAGAATCTACTTCCCCTTTCTATTTTTTCCACAAGAAGATTCCAGCATGGGCTGGAAATATTGGTCGTTGGAAAGACACCTTCTCTGGTCTCACTGAATCTGTTTGATCTAAATTTTTAGTTGTGAAGATTCATACAATATATATAAGTGTCAATGTGAAAATATAGATGTCAAAACCTTAAAAGTAGGCACCCCCTTTGTGGCAGACAGCACACCCAAGACTTCTCCAAATGATCCTTGCTTCTTGGTATTCGTTCCTTCTTACTGTTCTCTCCCACAGTGAATTATGTATGTGTGACTGAATTAGTGTCCTATTGTTGTTTTAATAAATTATCACAAACTTAGTGGCTTAAAACAACACAAATTTATCCTCTTAGAGTTCTGGGGTCATACATTCAAAATGGGTCACTCTGGGCTGTGATTAAGGTGTCAACAGGAGTGTGCTTTCTCTGGATTGTCTAAGAAATCATCTGTTCCCTTCCCTATTCCAACTTTTAGACGCTGTTTGCATTCCTGGCCTGGCCGCCTCCTCCAGCAAGTAGTCACTCTGTTATCAGTTCTGTAGCCACATCTTCATCTCTGACTCAAATTCCTCTGCTCCATCTTTTATATATAAGGACCTCTGTGATGACATTGGATCTACCAGGATAACGGAGGATAATCTCTCTATCTCAAAATTCTAATGTAATCACACCTGCAAATTCCCTTTTGCCATATAAGATAATGAATTCACAAGTTCCATGTTTTAGGACACAGACATCTTTAAGGGGTCATCATTTTGCCAACCACCGTGACTGATAGAAGATGGCAGTAGGAACAACGTGTGATTTCCTTTGCATTGCAACTTCTGTTTTGCTTTCTGGAATGTTTTGTTCTGGGGAAGTCAGCTGCCAAGTTTGAGGATGCACAAGCAGCCCTGTGGAGAGGCCATACAGGGAAAAACAAAGACTTCTCTGCCACGGCCAGCACTAACGTGCCAGTCATGTACATGAGACTCCATGGAGTGGGTCCTCCAGTCTTGGTCAGGTCTTCTGATGAGCACAGCTCCAGCCATCATCTGACAGCAACCTCATGAAAGACCTTGCCTAGACACTCCTAAACTCCGACCCGACAAGAAAGGATTATTTTTGTTGTAGTCCACTAAATTTTGAAATTATTTATTATGGAGCATTACAACTAATATACTCTTTGACCCAGCTATTCCAGTGCAAAGAACAGAGCCAGTTGCATGTAGAAAGAATCCTGAGGAAAGAATCAGTCATATTGCACAAATCAATTACGTACAAGCACCAAAAATTCTGAAGAGAGAAGCCCATCGTAGTTGTTTATTTAGCAAAACATTAAAAGCAACCTAAATCTTTAACTATGAAAGATTGTTTAAATACTGTTAAGACACATCAATATAACGGATAATCAGGTATCACTAAAAATCATGGCAGGGTGCAGTGGCTCATGCCTGTAATCCCAGTGCTTTGGGAGGCTGAGGCAGGAGAATTGCTTGAGTCTAGGAGTTCAAGGCCAGTCTGTAGCCCTAGCTATTTGGGAAGCTGAGGCAGGACGATTACTGGAGCTTCGAGGTTGCAGTGAGCTATGATGGTGTCACTGCACTCCAGCCTGGGTGACAGAGTGAGGCCCTGTCTCTTAAAAAAACAACAACAACAAAATAATGTTGTAGAACAGTGGGTTTTCAAACATTTTCTGGGTAGAACCTTTTGTTTAAATAAAAAGTTTATAGAAACCAGTATAAATAAAAGCATTCTTTCTTTCAGGTGGATGCTCTGAATGAAGTAGGTTCAGCTTCCCAGAGCCAAGTCCTGGCAATATTGTACTCCAGGATACCTAGGATTCTGAGAGCACTGTTTGAAAGCCTCTGTTAAGAGAATCTGTAATGACACGTGAATCAAAATACCAACTGAAAAAGCAGGTTATTGAGAGCACAAGATCCCAATTTTGTAATACATTTGTCTACCTTACCAGCTTCATCTTCGCCGCTCTGCCCTTCACATCTATGCTCTGGCTTTCTGGTTTTATTCAAGTCTCAGCTCAAATGACATTTCCTCAGTAAAAACTGACTTGCCCACCCCTTCTCTTCCCCCAGTCCCACCACACGAACCCAGATTGGATCAGGTCCTCCTGTTTGATGACCTTACACTCTGTGTAGTTTTCCCCCCACCACTTATCACCATGATTATTTCATTAATGCCTTTTTCCCACATGAGACTGCCAATATTCAATAGATGGTGTGAGGGGGGAGGTGGGGAGGGAGGTAGTTCTAACAGACTAATACAAAGTTATAGACAGGGTAGCTTAAACAACAGAAATGTCTGGAGGTTAGAAGTCCAAGATCAAGATGTTATCAGGTTTAGCTTCTTCTAAAGCCTCTCTTCTTGACTCTTGCTAAGGTTCTCAGCTTGGGTATGTTTGTGTCTTAATCTCCTCTTTGTATAAGGACACCAATCATATTGTATTAGGGCTGTTATGGACTGAATGTTTGTGTCTCCTCCGAATTCATGTTGAAGCTCTAATGCCCAATGTCATAGTATTTAGAGGTTGGGCCTTTGGGGGGTGATTAGGTTTATATAGGTCATGAGGGTAGGGCTCTCAAGATGGGATCAGGGTCTTTACAAGAAGAAGAGATCAGAGCTTTCTCTCTTTCCACTATGTGAGGACACAGCAAGAAGGCGGCCATCTGCCAGCTAGAATGAGGGCCCTCACCAGGAAATGAGTTTGCTAGCACCTTGACCTTGGACTTTCCAGCTTCAAAAACTGTGAGAAATAACTGTGCATTGTTTAAGCCACCCAGTTCACATCATCTTATAGCACCAGAAAGTGAAGAAGTGCTAAAACAACAACAGCAACAAAAAAATGGGGCTACAGCAAAGGAGCATGGAATCCACCCTGAAAGAGCTCCCAGTTGTCAAAGGTGGAACAATTTGAGCAACAAAATAAAGCAGTATTGGATTATAACCCAAAGTATAAAATAAATATAAGAGAACCCATACTGATGTAACTAAATTATTGCAAAAAATAAACTGAGTAGAAGAGACAAATCTTCCTTACAGAAGAATTCTCAATAGTGTATGTAGATATACCTCTCCCTTTAGGAAGTAGAGTTTAATTTCCACCAACCCCTGTTTAGTATTGGCTAGATATGAGAGACTCCTTTTCAAATAATAGAGTAGAAAAAATGGAAATAGTAACTTTGCAGTAGAAACCTGGCAGACACCACCTTAACAAAGTGATGAAGACGAATGTAACCAGTGATGGCATGTGGATATCATCTATCCCTGATATGATGTGACAAGAAGGGCACTTTGCCTCAGTGGTAGTCTTTCCAAAAACCCATAATCCCAGTCTAATCATGAAAAAAGAATCAGACAACCCCAGATTTGGGACATTCTATTGGGTACCTGGCCAATTTCAAGACTGTTAAAGTTTTAGAAAAAGGGAGGGGAAGGAAAGACTGAGAAACTGTCACAGACCAGAGAAGATTAGTGAGAGAGGATAATTAAATACAACGTGGTACTCTATATTGGATCCTAGAACAGAAAGAGGACATTAATGGAAAATCTGGTGAAATTCAAATAAAGTCTGGAGTTTAGTTAAAAAAAGAAAAAAAAATGTCCATCAAGAATAGAAATTTTATTCCCATGTGTAACTCAAAAAAATATTTTAACTCACAATTCCCTAGAAGCAAGTAATTTATCTGCTCAATATACCAATGGGAAAAGGGGCTAATAACCTTACCAAATCCACAGGCACTCCCTATTACAATCCAAGGTAACTTATTGGAAAATTCAGCTCTTATGCTACGTGCGTTAGAATCCTCCTGATAGTTCTTGTGTAAGACACAATTTTAAAAAATGCATTCCTTGCCATTCTCCCTCACACATGCCACAACCAGAACGCCAGTACAGTCTGAAGCTGTATTATATTAAGAAACTACATTATTTACTTAAAAGAAACTTAAAGCTTCAAGTTGAACTAACTGAGATCTAAAACCATTCAGTTAATATACTTAACATTAGCATAGCTTTAATCCCTCTAAAGGACATAGTCAAGAAGTATAAAACTAGTAAAACAAAAATGAGTAAACGATTTTTTTGAAAAAAGAAAAAGTCACATATAATCTTGCACAATTCTATCAAGAGAGGTCTTCTTGTAAATTTACACTAGTAATCAGGCCAATATTCTTTCATTTCCATGGTACTATACAAAGCCTCCATATTTAGAAACTTTTAGAGGACTCTTTCAGGAAGGGAGATACAAAAAAAAAAAAAGTCTGTATATTGTCTTTTGCTCAGACAATCCTTTATGTTGTCCAAGCTGCTGTTCCCATTTTCTGTGTCTTTCCTTTCGTAATTCCTTAAATCTATCTTTCTCCTCCTTCTAAAATCTCACAGCATAATTAGAGGGCATATGTGGCTCCACCTTTTATGGAAATAGCTATATTGCTTATTTGCATGTGTTTGGACCCATTGCCAGCTGTCCATAAAAGCAGGGGGGTGACCATATCTCCTTGTTATCCAGACAGATTTTGTTCAAAGCCAAAGATTAGGATCAGTGCAAATGGTAGAAAATAGCTTTTTTTCTCTGAAAAAATACAAGAGTAGTTTGAAGTGAATGGAAATTAGCGGATCAGTGAACTGGAAGGAAATGTTATAGCCTCTGAAATAGCCTTGCTCCCACCCAACTTTGCATAACAATATTCAATTTGCTAGTATGCAGTGTGACTTCCACTTGGCTTCCCAGTCCAAATCAGTAGAGTTCCCCTCTCTGCAGTTAGATTTGTGGGAATGAAATGCACCATGCAACCAAACACAGTTAAACCTTCCAGAGAGGACTTAAAAAAAAAAATCCTAGCAATTATTTCTGCCATTGACAGGTGTAAAATGTCTTCCAACAAGAAAGTGCAAAACAGCAAATGTGCTTTTGAAATATGCATCACAAGTTGCATATAAATAAGACATACTAGGAGTCTATTTGCTTCAATTTTATAAAGCAGATATCTGCTGTCCTAAGCAAATAGTTCAAGTTGTTTCCAAAATACTGAGGCAAAATGCAGTAGAGGTACCATTTACACACTCATTAGTTAGAGAGGAAATGCATCTGCTTTGGAAATTACTGTTCACTAAAAAGCAAGTTTCCCTAGCAACGGCTACATCGCACAACTCTTAGACCACTTCCAAGCTATGAAAAAATTATAGGGAGTTATATAAAAAGATTTTTATCAAATATTTTTTATTTTTGTCATGGGAACATTTCCTTTAAAGCTGAGATATGCCTAGGGAAATTGAAACTTGCCTCACACATCCCACTTCTACTTCTGAAAATTGGATGTATCTAAAATTACTCTTCCTTTGGTAAAGGCAAATCAATGTCTAAGAGATAAAAAGTCATTCATTGTATATCACCAGATGACAAAGGGATAGGAAAAGAGAGGGAGAGAGAAAGAGAGAGAAAGAGATGCTATGTAAAAACAAAGAAATAAATGGGGAAGGGATACCCACCTCTGCTACCATCTCAGTATAGGGTATGATTGGCTTGGTCACCTCTGACTCCAAACTTTTTTTTGTGGCTTTTCTTACTTCCTTCTTTAACCGAAGAATTGTTACAAATGAAAGAACTCCCAATTGGATAATAACAGAGTCAACAGAGACTCTAAATCCCATAATTCTGCTTACAGCTACTTAATTTCACTCCCCACGCCTCTTAGCTGTGAGGGGTAACATCAAGGGAGGAGGTGGGCATTTCTCTTGCCATTCCTCTGTCTGAAGGCTCTCATTATTCTGACAGGCATTTAAAATTATCTCAAAGTTCATCCAAATCCATTGGGGAATACCTTATTTTCCCAGAAAATAAAAAAGCTCTAAAATATATATTTCCGTCATGAGTATTAAAATATGCCTAAAAATAAGGCGGAACATCTGAACTTGCTGGCATTTCTGGATTGTTGTGACATGTATGTGTTGTTTTAACCGAAATACTGCTTGAGAACGGAGCATATTTTTTCTTAGTGACTGGTTACTTGGGAATACCATATTTGAATTTGTTTCACTGCTGATTCCTGTCTTAATCCCATAAATAATAGCTTGTTTGAGATGTCTCTTAATTGTACCAGGTAACATTCAATACAGCTTATCTCTTCCTGAAGAATCATTTTCAGTCCAGGACCTCAAGCAGCAGCCAAGACAGTAGGAACAGTCTTCAGCCCACCATTTTCATGGTACTATGAAATGAAAAAGAAAAAGTAACAAAGCAACAAATATATAGATTTAAATTCAAATACACTATTTTGAAAAAAAACAAGATGATACTGGCAGAGGAAGAAGGGAGCTAAGACATTCCCAGGTCTTGTTCTGTGCATTGTACCTATAGTCTCTCTTCGGTCCTCACATCCACCGCCTAAGGAATTATTGCAAGCCTTTTTCAAATGGGGGTTTTGAAACTCAGAGAAGTAGTGGTTTAGTCAGCATCACGTTGGAGTGGCGCAGTAAAGTCTGTCTGAAATCGAAGCTGTGTGCTTTCTGTGTATCTCTCTGTCCCTTCTGTGGCAGGGACTTTTTTTTTTTTTTTCATTTTTTTCATTTTTTCAACTGGACCTTCCCTTGGCAGGACTCACAAACTGTTGAGTCTTTGTTCTCTTTAGCCAAATGAGTTTTTTAAAGATGTACATTAATTGCCAAAATGAAAGCCAGAAGTTTTCATATAAAATCCTAACTTCGGGATTCTCCTTAAAAATAAAAACAAAAGGATCTGATGGCAGCGGGAATCCCTCATGGTGTCTGTCAACCAGAGCTGAGGTAGGAAGGTGCTCCTCCTTCAGGGTTGCTAGTGCCCAGGTCACCCCAGCCAGCCACACACATTAACTGCCTGGCTACCACAGGCACGTGAGCTGGTATCGCTGAATAAACAGTATCAAATGAAGCTACCTAGTTTTCACTGGACATTGTCTACCAGCAGGGCCAGTGCCTTACAACTTGGACATGGGCACAGTGGGTATGGCCAGGAGCAGTAAACAGAAGGAAGGACATGGAACTGAAGAGCAAAATTGAACCTGGGGGATTGTTTATATTTGCTCATCATCTAACCAAGAAAGATAATGGGCCAAGATGTTTGAAAATTAACTATAAAGCATTTAAAAACCCGTCTTCCACTGAATAATGATCTTCTATGCATTTCAGCTAAGGAGATAGTAGAGCACAGGCCCAAGAGTCCAAAAACACAAATTCACATCTTCACTCAGTAACTAGCTTACCTTGCCCTCTGTATGCACCACTAAGCCGTGGTGGACTTCCAGTCCCATATCTATAAATGGAAATAACTGGGATATCGTATGGTCAGGAGCTGTGCCGGTAATATAAAGGCAGACTGTGGTGGGGGCTGGGTCTAACCAGAGGACACCGGGGGCAGCTGCTCCACTCCAGACCATTGTCACCTGGGAGAATCTGGGATTTGTGTTGCCCGATTGCCCCACTTTCACAGTAGCTAGAAAAATGTATGAGTCTGTGTTATGTATTTCAATTTGAAATATCTGACATTTTAAATGATTAAAACCTAATTCAAAATTTTAAAATCACCTCTTGTGCCAACCCCAGGCAGATGAAACAAAACGTCTCTGGCTGGACTGGCCCCCAGGTTCTCAGTTTTCTATCTGGGGCCTAAACTCTAGCAGTAGGATTCTGTGATTTTAAGTACTGAGTAATCATCTTGGGGAAGAAGAGAGGGGTGTAGGTGGGTATGTTTTCAGTGGGAAGGCTCAAGAAGATGAAATGTGTGGCATTCGCTAAGTGGCCCATCTTGCCATCCTCCTTTGAATCTTGCATTTCATGATCACGAAGCAAGAGATGTGGGCAGATGCACTGTTTGAGCATCACTTACAGAGACTGAGTGAGGAGACGTTGCTGGAAAGGAGAAAAAGAAGCAGAAGGTGGAAATTACTCTTGAAAGAAGTATGAGAATGCCACAAGGAAGGAAGGAAGAACATTTTTAAAACAGGTACTATGTGCTAAGTGCTTTATATATCTCATTTAGTCCCTAAATCTTTTAAGTTTAGTGCTGGCATTCCCCATCATTAAAGCAACAATTTACCATGCATTTTTTTATGTAAGTGCAAAGTTATTTAGGCACAGTGCAAAGTAATTTAGCTCATGCCTTATCTTACCAGTGTTGTAACAGGAATTTTTTTATGGCCAATATACACATGAGAAAATTAAGACTTTGATAGCAATTCAGGAATTTGGCCCCAAATCTACAGCTAATTAATTAGCAGAAGGATTTCATGGGAAGTCTCTGCTTACACAGCATTTGCTCTTCACTGTTTTCTACTTCTCTAAGAAGTCAGGGGGACTAATTCAAGATCGCATTGCCAGGAAGCAGAGTCCAGATTCCATCGCAACGTTGAGTGCTCACAAGCTCTGGTTACCTTTTCTGCTGTCTTTTCCCTGGTAGTCCCATGCCAGACACAAGTCCCCAGGGTGCAATGCACTTGAAAACTGTTCCCTCAAATTCTTTCTTGAACTCACAACCCCTATCCTTTTTTGCTCCTTTCTGGAACGCAGTGTACACAGTGTACATATCCCTGGTTCCCCTAGAGTGAAAACAACACCAGGCTAAGGTAATCAGACAACATTTAATAATCACTGTTTCTCTTGCTCTAATAAGACAAGAATATTAGAGTGTGAATAACACAGCACTTAATTAAAAAAAAAAACAAATATAGAGCATCTGAAAAAGAGTGCAAGTACATTAAATGTAGTTTCTATTCACTTTGCCATTTGTTTCTCATGTGAAAAAAATATATATAGACACTGCTTTCAAATACAGACAAATCCAAAAACAAGTAAATAATAGAAACTGTTTCGGGCTAGGTAGTCCCTACACCAGCACTGCCACTGACGAGTATATTCCACATTTCAGGCAGTGTCCTAAGCACTTTGTATGTGTTTTTTCATTTCATTCTCACAACAACTCAACTTTTCGGATGTGGACACTGAGATACAAAAATGCTAAGGAATATGCCTAAAGTGACAGTTCGTAAGTGACACAGCCAGCATTCAAGCCCAGGCATGTGCTCCCAACAAGGCAGTAACAGCCTCTAGAAATTGGCAAGGGACAGAAAGCATTGTCTAATTTGACCAAGGACATCATGTGTAGCATTTGAAGATTTTGTTTTTTTTTCAGTTCTTTCCCTTTCTTCAAAAGCACATGATACTGTACTCTTAGTGTTTAAACTATTCCAGTAGAATCTCTTTAATATGTATTAATTCTTACAAATCAGTAGGGCCTATTGAATACAGTGAACTGTTTGATAGATTATCAAACAGATACTGAAAATCATAGACTCTTTGGACATTAGGGTGCTTGGAATTGCATATTTAACAAAGTAAGTGTTAACAAACCAAGATATGTACTTATATGAGGCACAGGCACACAGTATGTGCTTAATAAATGTCTGTTGAATGAATAAATGCTGGGTCTTTTAAAATTCAATTTATTAATTCAACAAATATTTATTATTCAGTGCCAACTATGTGCCTGACACTGTTCTAGGTCAACACCACCGTGAGCAGAACAAACATTCCTGCTTTCACGGAGTTTACATTCTGATAAAAGAAACAGGAAATAAACACAGTAAGCAAGATATTTAATACATTAGATAGTCACAGAAACTAAGAGAGAAAACAAAGAAAGTTTATAGGAAAGTTGGAGGTGGTATGCAATGTTAGATAAGGTGGTAAAATAGGACATCCTTGACATTCTTTTAAAACGGTGACTTTGGCAAACATGTTTAAACATCACTATTAAACATTCAAAAATTTAGTTCTTCTATGTGTACACAAATATATATTCAGTGTGATTTTTCTGAACTCTACCAGAATAAATTGTAGAAAATCACAATGCATGATAGAAAAATAGGATACAGCTCACAAATCACTAAAGATAGCTCTTGATCACTATTGTTTTGCTTTTCTATATCAATATCTGACAAATGGGCTACCATTTCAAAACTGGATATATCTTCAAATGAAATCTAAATAAATAAGTGAAATTCTATCTGGAGCCTCCTTAAAAATAATATACTCTTGCAGATTACTGTTGTCCTTGCTTGACCCCTATGCACCCCTAGCATTTGAAGTGGAGACTGCATGACAGGGTCTGTCACTCACACACAACTGTCCTCAGGGTCAGCAAAGCAAATCATGATGCAAAGCACTATACAAGATAAATTAGTTTTGATTTTTTTTCTCTCTAAAATGTGAAGACTCACTAATGAAACCATAATAACTTCACACTATGAAGGCCTTGAAAGTAGATACTATGGAATTGAGGTTAAAATTCAGTTTATCACTAAAGACACAACTATCTATGGCTTATACTATATAAATGATGAGAAAAAAACCCTAATCACCTTCCCAAGGCTCACCAACCCTACCAGTGCTAAGTAGTATGAAATTGCACACTGGGCTCAGCAAAAATGTTTAAAGGTTCTTTTTCTCATTTTTGTTGTTTTATTTCTCCACAAACTTTTATCAAGCTTTCAGTCCATGACTTTGTCTTCATTTGTTCATTGCTTCCTACAACGTGCATCCATTTTAAAAATAAATAAATATTTGGAATCATTTTGCTTATTTAAAACCTGCCAAGCATGGTCCAATGTTTCCCCCCTTTGTGAAGTAATTCACATATTTCAATTATTTATCTGAAAGACACAATAAATTCATTTTTACACACAATATATAGCTGCATTCTGATAACTGACAATGACCAACTTACACATTTAAAGATATATCCCAAACTTACTTATCTGACCATTAAGCCCTCTAAATCCATTTAAATAAAGATCAAAAATTTACTGCTTAGGAAATCTATAAAGTTCTTAATTATAATCAGGCAGAAATGCATTACAAGTGAAACCACTCAAGTATTCGGCCCTCA
Source organism: Macaca thibetana thibetana (assembly GCF_024542745.1). Taxonomy (NCBI): domain Eukaryota; kingdom Metazoa; phylum Chordata; class Mammalia; order Primates; family Cercopithecidae; genus Macaca; species Macaca thibetana. The sequence goes on from NC_065583.1 coordinate 78,298,907, forward strand.
CTCCTTCAGTGCTATCCAAAATGCTTCACGCCAGCCTAATAGCTAAATGTCACAGTTCCATGCCAAATACATCAAGGACTTTCCTGGCCCCAGTGTGCCTTTTTCAGAATGAGCAATATTTCAGCATCATCAGAGTTAACCATCCACTAAATTCAATTTAATAAGGCTGCATCTTCCTCAGTGTTTCACCTTCATGCACAATTTATTGTAATTTCATATGAAAAACTACACGCTCAGAGTATATATTCTCTATCATACTCTTCAAAAGAAAGCCCTTCTCTGGAGTAGTTTTAGACTCTGGATAGCAATTGTAGTTGGGTGTCTTCTCAGAGCATCTGACAGAGTTCACATTGAGGAAGAGATTAAAAACAAAACGTTAGGGTTCACCAGTTGTGAGATATCTCCAATTTCTCTTCAGGCCTTCAGCGATGAGATGAGAAGCCTCAAATAAAGACTCCCAGGGCCTTTCTGAATGCAGTCACTGTCCCTGGTTCTCCAGAGCTCCCCACACAAACTGACGGAGCCAGGGAAGACAACCACTTCCCTGTGTAATTTCAAGGTTGGACTGGAAATGCACCTAGCCTGCACGTGTATCTTTTCTTCACTTTTTTTTTATAACTTTCTTCTGGTTTACAAGAAAAAATAAACAATAGATACTACAGTTGTATCTGCTTTTTTCACATAAAAAGTGAACAAGAAAGAAGTAAACTGTAAGTGGAAACTCTCAGGTAAAACCTAATACAGATATTAGATATAGTAACAAGGATGTTAGGCTGCTCCTCTACATCATTTGCTTGGCCTATGATTAAAATAGTGCATCTCAGGTTATTTTAAAATCAGGATAATAGCCTGCCTGAGACTTCATAGGCTGGTCTTAGATGGAGATGGTACAGATACAAAACTCCCACGTTTAAAAAACACAAGAGCCTTAGGGATGGAGGTAGGGAACTGAATCATCTCCATGCTGGTCTAATTCATTAGGTCCATCACTTGTCACAAACTAAATATGCTGGCTGTGTGCTCATCTTATAAAAAGGCTTATGTGTTTCACCGGAAAAGCAGAAATCAACTACAGGAGTGTTACCTTTCAACAGTAAGTGTGCAAACAGATACATACAGTGGGCCAAGGCAGTGCCCCCATCCAGCCAGGTTCCCAGAAGTGTTGCTGTGATGTTATGGTCCCCTCCCTAGTCTCACACATTGAACAATAACTCGAATACATCACAAGATCACTTGTCAATCCTCCTTGGTTAAATGGGTCTTTATTTTTAGAGAACAATGGGGATTATAGGAAACTGGAGGCCTTCCATCACAAAACTATAAATAGTTGCTGTTAAATGCAGCCCTATGTGTTTGGTTTTCGATTTTAAAATGAAGTGGATATTTGAGAGGGGTTATTCATTTGTTGGACAGTTTATGATGCCCCGGTGATGTCATCTTATCTAGGTGATTAAGGACTTATTTAGTTTTCCAATCAGACAAATCGTTAGCTCTCAACAGGAATTTTAATCAGAAGGATTGCTAGCTGTGCTGAGATTGTCCCCAGTGAACAGAATATGACTGACCTTTCCTCCACAGGAAATCTAAATTTGTATCATTTGGCTGGTTAGGAGTTCTGCCATTTCCCTGTGGATCAAGATTAGAGATGAACTTTCAGGTTCAGTCATACATTAAAAACACAAACACATAAGCTGTGAAAAGCCAGAAGCAGAATGATGTCTTTCCCCTGATGCAAAGGTCACTGCTGTTTTCTCTCATTCATTCCAGCCAACCATAGGTTCCTATGCTTACTGCCCCCATTTACCAAGCTGAAATTGGAAAATAGTCACGCTTTTGGGTCCTCAGCATGGTCACTGCATTAATATTATCTACTATATTTAACTTTTCTCTCTCATTTGTATGTCAAAGGAAAAATGATTTCCCTTGTGACAGAATAGACCTTCAGTGACTTTTTTTTAAATGTGTAAATGAGGTTATATTTATCAGAATAGTTCTGGTTTAATCTAGAAAGTTCCTGGCTTGTCTCATGACTAAAAAGGAAATAAAAGTCCTCAGTATATATTTCTTAGAGAAACATGATGTTCGAAAAATACGCAATTTCAGGGCACAAACTCATACAATTCCGGTATCAGGTATTAATTAAGTAGATTAGGGAATCACACAGAAAACAGATCCCTTACCCCAATACAATCAATTAAAAAAAAAAAGAAACTTAGAAAAGAACAGGAAAGTTAGTTACCATGATCTTTAATATTAAATTCACAATTGCTCTTATATTTCCAAAACTGGATTCATAAATTGATGTAATTATGAAACACAGCATCTCTTTAACGACCCACACCACATCCATTTAATGACTTGGGACTAAGAAGGGAGAAGAGGGAAGGTCTTAGCCTAGAATTATACCAAACACGAAGCAGATTTAAAAACTAAAAGACTCAAAATTAAAGCTTTATTGTATCTTATTTAAAAGGTAATGCCTGAAACCAAGGTAAGGCTACATTTTCACCTCAACATGTAACTGCTCACTTGCTTTTCAATCTAATTTATTAAGCTAAACTACATCTGATTCCAAAGAGGATATGCACTTAATTATCGCTACATATCAGGAAACATTAAAAATACTGTAAAGGTCTAACTGGTTGTAACTAACCTATACGTTTAGACCTGGAAGCAATTTAGAAACGCTTTTTAACATTTATGTATGTAAATTATGTAATTTTATTAATTTCACAATCTGAGTAAAGGATGCTTTGTAGTTTAGTCACGGAAGGACAGGGTGTTTTTGTTTGTTTGTTATCAAAGAAATTCAAATTGGTAGGCTAAAGGTTGTTCTACCTTGATAGGCAGGTTTGATTATGCATTATTTTTATAAATTGCCTTAACCATTAAAATGAAGTATAAATATAAAAGAGAGAAAATTTACCTCAAAATTCAGCCAGAAGCAAACACACAATGAATAGGCACTCTTCTTGGAAACCCAATTTAGATTTGACATCAGCCACATCACTTATATTGCACAATATTAAATATAAAAGATATCCTGAAATAACTTGTTCTTTAAAGCAGCAAAGAAATGCCCCAAATTGTTTATAAACTGAGTTTTCATGGTCAATGACATGCCATGGAATTTTTTTAATGATAAAAAAATGAAAATTCAGTTAAAATGCATGATGCAAATATCCTATATTCCTTGTCAAAGGTGAATGGATGTCTGTTCCTTTATCCTAAATAAGTTGGAAAAAAAAAAAAAAGTATTCCACCAGACACTGTGCTAAGCAGTTTAATGTAAACTTAGCCCACATTCTTAATGATTTAAAAAAACAAAAACAAACAAACAAAAAAACAACTGGGTCTCAAAGACAGTAGCTCAAGGTGATACAGCTAAAAATGTCAGCACCAGGGTTCAAGTCCAGAATTCAAACCCAGGTTTGGTCTGATTTCAAGGCAGATGTTCTTTCAGTTGCATATTCTGCTTGGTTTCAGATTGTCCTGGCTCCTTCTAGTCATGGAGCTTCAATGTGATAACCAATCTTATCACAGTGCTAAGCTGAATAGCAGAAATGCATGCAGAACAAAGATAACTGCTTCCCTAAATTCACATTGCTCTTTCTTGGGTGGTTTTCTTCCATAGCCTTACTCTGGGAATTCTGAGAAGGACTCTCCAGTTTCTCTCGGAGTAATTACAAGATGTGCCCAAGCTAAAAGTGCATGCAAAGAGATTTTAAAGTCATTCAGCATAATTGTCCTAATCAACAAAATCCAACTACAACACAATCAAATTTTTGAAAAGAAAAGATTGTGTGGGAGATAAACAAATTAAAGCACAAAGTCAGGCTTTCATAAGGTGCTCCAGATCCTATCACCTTGCTCTAATATCTCGCATATTTCAGCAGTCACTTTTTTGTGTGACTTCACAGAAATAACAAGACATTTAAAAAACCCCGAGATGGTTACAAAAGCACTGTTAACACACACTGTGCATCCACATAGAGCCCACAGTGCGAGAACATTGAGATAAACTTGGAAGTCTGCAATTGAAAAGCTATTTTTAAATCTAAACCAGGTGATAATTTTCGTTAAAATAAAAAAAAGGAGGAGGTGAGTGTTACTGAACCAACTCATATTTTTTTCTCAGTTTCCATATTGTTTGCACTGCTCCTTTCATTTCTGACACTACCAGTTTTGTAAGGGTTTGAACAAATCTAGAAAAATTATCTCCAAACCCTCATACATAGGTTAATTGTGCTGAGATCTTTTGTCCACATACTTTAAAAATATTAAGTGAAATTATTTATTTGTAAAGATTCTTTATCTCTTTTTAGAACAATAATTTCAGTTTCTTCCTTAAATCATACATTAATAATAGTACATAACTAGTATCAAATTGTCAAACTGATGATAAATCTATCATGGCAACCCAACTCCATAATACCTTTGGTTATATTTACACAAAATAAAAAGCATACAATATTTAACTCAAGGAAAACTCATATGTTTCTGACCATTTACTGTCATCTTTAAGAGCCATCTACTACCCAATATGGTTTGGTGCCAAAAGCGTTCTATGCATACCGTAGGTTCTTAATACATCATTTGAATAAAACTGAGTACTTTTAATGTAGGAAATGGTCAAAGGAAAAATATATATACTCTATAACAGTATCTGATTTCAAAACAAAGGACTGATGGAATCAGTATGATGCATGGCACCTATTATCAGCAGGCCTTAAGAGGGAAAAAACAAGACTTTCCAGGTATATTAACACAAAGGCTGTGAATGGGCAGTTATTTATTATACAGCCCACATAAAGAAACTTGTTAGTACAAGTTTTTGATGGAGCCACCAACTGCATCCAATTATAAACTGTGATTGTATAACTAAATTGTATGAATGGAATGCTGCTTTGAAAAGTCTTTAGGTACAAAATGTTTTGTGAAAATTTCTGTAATTCCAAAAAGATCCAATCACACACTCGCAAAGCCCTCCTCTGCCCCAATTTTCTATTGCCGCCACCGTTTTTATTAAAACTAACAGCAACAGAGGTGTAGTGAACGCAGATTTAAGAGACAGGCTATTTGGCTTTTTTTATTTGCAACCAAATAAATATTGATTTTGTGTGTATGTGTGTGATTTCTCCATCTTTTAGATACATCACGACACTTTAAAGGGAAGAATTAATCTCGTTTTGAGGCTTTGCCACAAAATGAAGAATTCTACAGTTGTGCATAAAAAAGACAAATTTGTTTTTACTTCAGAAGCTATGAAAAAGTAAGCAGCACCAGTCACAAGAGATTTTTGGAAAAAAATAGCAAAAGATAGTTAATATATTTCTTTATGAAAAACGAAGACAAGCTGAATTCCCAGCAGTCTTTGTCAAAGTCAGTTTACACAGTGGGTAGACAACAAACAGAGGCATTGTTGACAACTCAGGGAAACTCCAGCAGAAATAATTGAAAAATTCCCCCCTGGGTTCTCTATTTACCCTAGGCAAAAACAAAAAAAATACACACTAGAAACCAGATCAGGCATTCAGATGACAGCAAAACAAGTCTAACGGGGAGATGTAAATACATAGGTTATGATATGTAGACTAAAAGAAAAAAAAAAAGAAAAGAAGGAAATATTTTCTTCTTTATAAGGAGAGTAAGGAAATAATGAAAATGGATCCCTTTTCATATTATGTAAAAGTAATGTGTAATTGTGCCTTGTGGCAAATTGGCTATAGTTAACTATAGCAAAATTAACTATAGCAAATAATTATTTCTGGGGTACTACCTAGTTTGATAAGAGCCAGATGGTCCTAAAGGTGAGGAGCACAATGTATGGGTTACTGGGAAAAAGCTCCCCGGACCACATCTAACCCAGTGCCTTAATGCTGTGATCCAGCAGGCTGGGCCGAGAGGGTTGGGTCAACTTTGTCTCTTACAGGTTGTGGCAGCAGCCATTAGGAAACAGGAGGAGTGTAAAAAAAAAAAAAAAAAAAAGGCGAGGGAGAAGGGAAGGAGGAAGCCACTTTCTAGACATACTTTCTTTTGTCATTTATGTTATTTATGCTTTGGTTGCCAAAATTTCTGACAACAAAGTGTATCAGACCACAGAGCCTTTGGTTTTACTGCCCCTTCCTCCTAGTATAGTATGCATAGTACAGTATATAGTACAGTATAGTATGTATAGAAACTATGTGAACCTTTTACCTGTCAGTGCAAGAGAATCAGCCTCTGGAGACATATTACGTATGGGTGTCATGGGCCAAAGAATAAGATTAGGAATTCTGCTAATCCTCTAAAAAAAAGTGTTTAAATAATCAAAGAAATGTGGATAAGTAGAAAGTTCTCCTGAGTAAAGAGGTATCACACTCTTAAAAGACATGACTAAAAATCATTGCCAAGAACACAACCTAGCTCCGCACAAATAAAGGATTCTGCAAATGGGATATTCAGTCAATGTTTCACTGCATGATTCAAGAAGTCCTCAACCAGAAATATAATGAGTGCTCAGGAAAAGGTTCACAGATGCAAACCTCAGACACCTACTGAGACAGGTGGGTTCTGTTCTAGTATCTTTTATTTCCCAATATACCAAGTCCTCAGATTTGGAACCAAAAGGCAAATCCAAACAATTAAAGAACCACTGCACAGGATAGAAAATTACTAGCAAAGATATGTAGAATAAGAATCAAAATAACACTGTCCATAAATATCTAAAAATGGTCACTTTAAAAATCTTGCTAAATCTCAAACCTATGTTCAAACATTACATAAGGTAAAATTGCAAGAAGGTAAATTGGACTCAATGAGAAGGACTTGCATGTTATAATGGATTATTGCCAAGGCAGGAGATCTCTTGAGCCTAAGAGTTTGAGGTTACAGGGAGCTACGATTGCACCATTGCACTCCAGCGTAGGTGACAGAGTAAGACCCTGTCTCTAATTTAAAAATAAATTATAACTTAAAATGAATTGTCATAAGTGTTATGTTTATGTTATAAACTGCCATTTAGACCAGTGATTGTGACTCTCTTATGAGATTTTTTTTTAGTTTAAAACATTGAGTTAATATCTCCAATATTGTTATTTATGTATTTTATGTATTTATTACTATACTAACGAACTACATAATGCATACATCAAATAAAAATTTTAAAAGAATAATTTTATAAGCACATCTAATATTTTCTTCCCACACCCAATTGGATCATCTCTACAACCCCTGGGATGTCAACAGCACACTCAGAACACACAATTTTAGTTCATTAATTGGTATGAGGGACAACATATATTCACACATCATACACAAATACACATTTCATCTTTAAAATGCTTAAATTTAAAATGCTTTAAATTTATTTTACTACCTAGAATTTTTAAAAAGCAGTTATGAGAATAAAAATATTGCAAATTAAGGGTTTCAGATCCTGTTTTTATTACTACAAACGGTTGCTCTTTATTCAGTAACTATTATGTCACAGATATTTTATATTACATATATTATACCTAATTCTCATAAGAACTGGGAAGTAGAAATTATTTTTCCCATTTTATGAACAAATAAAATTAAGGCTCATGTTGATTAGCCATATCTTGCAAAAAAAAAAAAAAAGTGGTGGAGCCAGAGTGGATGAGACTTTATCTTTAAAAGCACAAAATCTAAGCCAGGCATGGTGACATGTGCCAATAGTCCCAGCTATTTGGGAGGCTGAGGTGGGAGGATCTCTTGAGCCCAGGAGTTCAAGGCCAGCCGAGGCAACACAGCGAGATCCTATCTCTAAATAAATAAATAAAACCACAATCAAAATGGTCACAACTATCGGACATTTTATATGAAGATTCTAGCATTTTAATATTTATAAGTACCTTTACTTACAGCTGGCCCCTTAAAGAGAAAAACTGAGCTGCTGGCTTCTAAAAATTACTTTTAGATTAAAAAAATAAAAACAGCCCCCAGGTATATCCACCTGCTGCTTCCTTTCCCCTACCCCCACAGAAAATTATATTTTTACGTCTTCCAAAGAGGCCTGCAGAGAATTCTGGAGGTAATGACAGTGGTTAGACACACTCAGCCCAGGGTACGAGAAACCTTAGAGTCTCAAGAGCACTGTTTTGCAGAACAAAATCCTCTAATCTTAAAAGAGAACTTGTGGAGTTTGGGAGCTTGCAGAGCAGAGCATTCTACTCCGCACCGGGAAAGAACAAAGGCGTGGAGTGAAAGAAAACTGGATTCCCTCCCGTCTTTTCACCAGGCTAATGTTGCAGTGGAGCACCTCCGACTTTCTCTCAGGGCCTAGAGTTTCCAGGTATGTCCCCAAATAGGGCCCAAAACTGGCTACCTGGTCCAAAAGCTTATTTGTTTTCCAAAGACAGAAAAAAACGATTATCTGTGCAAATTCTGGACCACCAGAGACCCACAAAAGATGAGAGGCTCTTTGAGGCTGGGGAAGTCACTTGAAGGTGAAAAGATTGCTGAATTAAGAGAAATGCTGATTGCGAAATTTTATTTGGCAGTTTGAATACCATGGTTGGAAATTTCACTACTGCTAAGTTCTTCAGATAACATGGGTCAAGCTGTATTTCCTTTTTTGGAGATTTTTTAGAAATTTAAGTGACAAACAGACTTCTGTCCAGGTTGTTGGGATAGTAGGCAAAGTAGAATGGAGTTGTATATTCCGATATAGGCATTCTTTTCTGCCTGGTAGGCTCCCATCCCTCCTACCCACCTTGCAAACTCCTCTTCGTTCTCCAGGCTCAAGCATAGTTCCCTGGTGAAGCCTTACCCACACATGAGGTGAAATTAGGAACTTTCTCCTCTTCTCAAAAGTCGTAAAGTTGTAAATCTATGTTTATTGAGATGCACTTATTTAAAAATATAACTATTTACTCTTTTTTTTTTTTTTTTTTTTTTTTTTTTTTTTGAGACGGAGTCTCGCTCTGTCGCCCGGGCTGGAGTGCAGTGTCCGGATCTCGGCTCACTACAAGCTCCGCCTCCCGGGTTTACGCCATTCTCCTGCCTCAGCCTCCCGAGTAGCTGGGACTACAGGCGCCCGCCACCTCGCCCGGCTAGTTTTTTGTATTTTTTAGTAGAGACGGGGTTTCACCGTGTTAGCCAGGATGGTCTCGATCTCCTGACCTCGTGATCCGCCCGTCTCGGCCTCCCAAAGTGCTGGAATTACAGGCTTGAGCCACCGCGCCCGGCCACAACTATTTACTCTTGACTATGGGTTTTGGATCTTACTCCTGCACTATTCCCACGACTTATCTCTGAGGCTGGCACATAAAAACATATTACAATAAATATTTGGTGGATGAGTAAATAGAGGTTGAATCCATGGATTTTAAGGAGCATCAGTCCCCACAAACAAACTGCTGTAGTTTAGTCTTGGTGGTTCTTGAAAACGAGGACTTTTTTATACATTTTTATATAAAATTCATCATTGCCCTCTGAACATTCCATTTATAACTGTCTAATATCACTTCATCAAGTTGTCAATAAACAAACCTTATCTCATTACTGATTGGATTGTATACCTAGCATAACACAAATGAGGTATCTGTTACATTTTTTTCTATTCACAGATTAGGAACCATTGTAATTTGTAGCATTTCCTACAGTCTCTGCCAAAAGTCATGTTTCAATGTTTATTTTCTGGTATCTATCCTAGTCAAAAGTTTCCTTTAAAAAAGTCCAAGGAAGATTTAAAGAAAATCTGAAGAAAAAAAAAGTACAATCCCCATCTCTTTCACTCCGAGAGCCTGTCCCAGAAAACATTTAAGAAATGAATTTCTAGGAAGTGGGGGGAAGGTGACCAGGCAATATTATACCAAGTGCAGTATAATAGGTCATTTTCTCCTAATAAAAAATGTCAATTCATACTGTTTAATGAATATCTTTTTGAACTGACTAGATTATCTTATATTGCCTACCCCTAAGCAGTATTTCAATCCTATAAATATCCTGATCCCTTAAAAATGTTTCCACGTAACTGCATTAAAATCTTAGATGAACATGACACTAAAAATATATGTAAAAATTAAGAAAAGAAAAACAATGCCCAAATTGTATTTTTTAAAATGCCCAACTGACAATAAAATACATAAATCCACCAACTAATTCAGAATTCTATTTGATCATTTCAAAAGATAATCTACATTAGGAAACTTTTTGAGCAAAATACTTTCCATATAATTTTCTTATACAAATTATATCAAAAATATACATTTTTAAATGTGCTTCTGACCCTAAATAATTAAGTAAACCTCTCTCTATCACTCTTACCCCACCTTGCCCCGGAAAAACGGGAAGGCTAATGCAAAGGGAGAAAATATCATTGAAGTATCCATGTATTTATTTATTCTCTCACAGCTCTCACTTCCCCTGCCTGCCAGCTCCAAGGCTTCAGTTCTTTAACACTACCTCTCCACTTTAACTCTTCTCTTCTAGTTCTCTTCAGTTCATCTCAGCAGCCTACTGAGGAGACAGGGAGATAACCCCTGAACATCAGCGTCATTCCCTGATGCTTCTCAGATTCAATTATTTTGTTAAGATGCTGACTGTCCTGTATTTGTCATCTCCCCAGGCTTTCCAATGAAGGTACTTTTAAGAAATATATCTTTACATTTCAACTTTTATACAGATCAGCAATGTAAGTGAACACATCCAATCAGCCAGCCAAACAGAGAGAAAAATAAACAAGATTGTTCTTTCTTAGACTTCAGCTCCAAGGGATTTAAGTTCCCCTCTCTTAAATTGCTACTTAGTCTACAAAATATGTGCTTGGGATGCCTCTTATGCTATCTTTCGGCTTTCCCAGTAATAAGCATGTCCTTGAAGGTAAAAACTGTCTTAAGCCCTTCTGTCCCCAGAGTTCCGGCGTGTGCTCAGTAGATGCCTTATGCGTCACGGTGTGGGACCATTCTCATCTGTTCTCTGGTTAGAGGACAGGATCCAGAATGGTCTACAGATTGGTCTACTCCAAAAGTTTCAGACTGTTTTTTAAATTTACCTTGTAACCTACTGCAAAGGTGTGGGGATACGCTAGGCAAAACTCTTATGTAATGCTAATCAGTTCAGTAGCAGCTGCCTAAAGTGCTAAGTCAAGAAAGATAATGCATCCACATCTGGACTCTAGGGGGGCTGTGCTCTGATAGATTAGTGATGTCTGCCACATGCATAGGCGAGGAGCACAGTGGTCGGCATGCTCAGTATTTGCCATCCCAGCTCCAACCCCTTAGCCAAAATCTGAATTTCTTTAAGTTCAAAAACTTCTTACTGCGTAAGTTCCTTTCCCTAACTGAGGCATTAGGCCAGGGACAAAAGATGATTCAAAGTCTTCCAAATATATATTTCATGCGTAATCCTTTTACATAAAAGTTTGGTGAAGAATAGTTTTCCTGGCCAATCAGGCTAAAGGTCACTATCACGAACCCAGTGTTCCCTCCTCTTTCCACCGGATCACCATAAGAATCCTTTCTTGAGAACATTCAGAAGGAACTTTGAAAGTGCGGGTGGCTTTTTCACAAAAGCATAAGCATCAAAGCTCTTCTCTCCAGAAGCAACCCTAGCCAGGATCACTTGAGGATTCCACCAACTGCAGCTACTCTCTTCCAATCTAATAGATGCTGAGTTCCCTTTTCTCCTTCTGTGCTCTCCCATACATCTGTACATCAAGCACAACCCCACAATCAGGGGTGACAACATTCAGATTTCGTTTCAGACTTTCTCTCTGAAACCATTTAATAAAACGTTGCACAGCAGGGCATGGTGGCTCATGCCTGTAATCCCAACACTTTAGGAGGCTGAGGCAGGCAGATCACTTGAGGTAAGGAGTTTCAGACCAGCTTGGTCAACATGGCAACACCCTGTTTCTACTAAAAATAAAAAAATGAGCCAGGTGTGGTAGCAGGCACCTGTAATCCCAGCTACTTGGGAGGCTGAGGGAGCAGAATCACTTGGACCAAGGAGGTGGAGGCTGCAGTAAGCCAAGATCGTGCCACCCTGCACTCCAGCCTGGGCGACAGAGCAAGACTTTGTCTCAAAAAATATAATAAAAAATAAATAAAAATAAAAATAAAAAATAAAAAATAAAAAAAGGAAGAAGAAAAAGAAAAAGAAAATCTTGCACAAAGTCATTTCACGATGGCAAAAATACAAATTCAACATCTCTCCAGGATAACGAAAGAAGTGTCCTTGGGGGTTCAGCAAACTCAAAATAACAAATCAAGCTCATTCTTCTTTTCATTTGTTTCCAGTCTTCTCAGCCAGAAAAATCCTTAACTTTTTTCCAACGTAAAATATCAAAGAAGTCCATTTCATAATTCTTCTCTAAAGACATATATTACAAAGTGAAGTATATTATTAAGTGCTGACAGCCTCCACTTCTAGCTTTATAATCACATTTATTGTATTTCCAAGGCAATCTTCCTCATCAATTTCCATTTCTCTAATCAAATACATTGTTTAAAAAGGCAATTTTACTTAATACTTGCTGTCCTCTCTGCATTACAGTAATGTACATCCTTGCTCTCTTTCAACCCCAACTCTTCTAGAGCATTTACGCCATTTATAAAGTGTGACAGTCTCTCCTCCTCTGTTCTCTGAATAATAACCACCCTTAGACCAGGGTCACTTAAAAGTTCCTTTAAAAAAGTTCAATGATTATAATAGAATAAAAGCCTTTCTGAGACAAAAATATGCTAGAATAAAAAACTGAGTAAAAATAGGTTGCTTAAGATTTGAAGCAATATTTTCTATAATGAAATACTTATCTGCCTCTAAAACTTAACTCAGAATCTTCGAAAAGCTTCTCGAACCTCAAATATTGAAATCACTTAAATAAAGTATCCCAGGGAAGGAAAAAGACACAGTGATCACAGATGGGCATTACAGGGCGTAAGAAGCAATGGACAGGACATGATGGTTCTGGAACAGTAGCCCAGCTGGGCTGGAGTCCAGAAGATCTGAGGGTTCTGAGCTGGTTTTTACATGTTAAATCCATCCCCGTAGAGCCTCTTCTTCCATGACTACTGACTTTGGGAGCCCTGCATCCAGAGGTGTAAAATGCAACCAAATGGAAGTCAGAAGAGCAAAAGAAGCTCACCTTAGATTGAGGCCAGGAATGAAATTTTATTGCAGCTTTATGCATCATCTGAGCTTCAAACAAATGGTACTTTTGCAAAAGAAGAAAAAAAGTAAAGTTATATAGTGCTGCAATGTTTAAGGGCAAGAGCAGTAAGATAATATCATCAGGTATATTCTGGCCAAGTGTGCCCTATTTAGTATGGAATATTAAATTGAATAAAGAATGAAAAAGTTAAAAAATAGAAACCATGTCAAAAAGGGATTGTTTTTCAACTAAAAGACATCCAGCCTATCCTTTTTTTTTAATTGGTTCCTACCTACCATAGGCTACCATTCCATGAGGTACAGACAAAGTAAGACTGAACTAATAAAGGGGCTCTGCAAACACATTGTGAAAACTACTGACCTAGAGTTTCAAACTTTCTTTCTAGAAAACCAAGTTTAAAATTATATAGCTTTACTAATCAGAAAAGAGTTAAGTATGCCATATCTCATACTATTAACCCCTTTATTTTTGCCACAGAGTTTCACCTGTCTTTCAGGAAAAAACAAAACAAAACAAAAAAGCTACACATTTTTATTTAGCTATTATTAAGAAACTTAGGCACATGGGCAGAACAGGTCTCACAGGTAACCAGTTGTGTTTCCTAATAGGCTGAATACATATCATTGCCATGAATACATCTTTTATCGTAAAATGACAATGAGCATCATAAGTAAATAGTTCTGTTGTTGTCACTGTTTTGTTTAACAAAAATAGGGCCTTAAAATAAGATATTTTAAGTGGAATTCAGTGGAATTCTTGAACAGTAAGTAGCCTGTTGATGGTGGACCTAGTTTAAAGCACCACACAACAATGTGTGTTTACATCACCCCTTTATTTCATAGTTAGAAATAATACAGTTCCACAGGGTAAATTGTCAATAAATAATGGTGTTTAATCATTAAACGTAAAAATCCCACTCTTTGGCATCTGACAGGATTCTATTTCTTGTCAAACTAATGACTGTATAGATATAGCTAATCTTAGTGATCATTCGTCAATACAATATGTTACAAAGGTGCAATTTACTTTAAAATATACAACAGCTAAACATTTCCAGCCCAACGAGAAATCTGATCAACTCAGTAAGATATGAGCCAACTTCCCCAAGGCTCTTTCACATAGTTTGCCTTAATGAAAGTGTAATAAACGTTGATTAAGAGTTCCTAGGGTTTTCTAATACTTACTTTGCTCTAAATAGAGTTTGCCATTCATTCTGGCTAAAGAAAAATCACAATTGCACCAGGAATGACCCACTCATTAATTAAAAGGTGTTCTTATTTTATAAGCAAGATTGCTAACACCTAAGAAACTCACAGACCCCAAAATAAAAAGTAAGCAGTTCTATGCTGCCAGAAATCCCAATTCAGTAATAAATTGCACCTTTAAGAGTCAAAAATGGGGGAAAAAAGAAATAGAACGTTTACAAAAGGTAAGTTACATACATTTTTTTTTTTTTTCAAAATATATTCAAGAATAGTTGAGCTGTATTTGTTACTAAAGCCAGGGCATTATTTCTTTAGCAACAAATTAAACCAGTGCAATTGACATAAATTGTTAAGTAATCCAGGATTAACCCATTAAAACTGTAGAAGCACGTTAGGCTCCTACGCTAATCCTAGAAACTGGAATTTCAGTGAGTGCTTGTGTTGCACAGAACTAAAACTGGAATGACCTGATGCCATGCTGAATGGTATCACTTCATACTTAGTTTAATCATTCGATAGTACAAATCATGAGTTCCTCTATTAAAAGTTTTATTCACTTACAGAAAATTCAGATGCAAACAGTATTATGCCTATAACCCACAATTAAAAGAATCCTTTCCAATTTAAAGTTCCAGGTGAATTTTAAGTTAGAAAATAAGCACTAAGGAGAGTTTTTTCAACTTATGAAAACATCACATTGGAAACTTTCTGGAAAAGCTTCCCCCGCCCACCCATTGTAAAATAAATACTTTGTATCCCAAATTTAATTTTATTAAGACACACTTTAATAACGCTATAAAGAAATATTTTACAGCCATAGAGATCAATAACTTTCCATGCGGAAATAAAAAATTCATTGCTCAATAATATTATTGAGGCAAGTGAAGAAAGATTACTCTGTTGTCAATCTGAAATGTTAATTTTTTCAGTGCAAAACCAGTTATAAAATATTTAAACTCAATATTTAAAAATAAAAAGTGGTCCAATTCAGCAATGTTCAAGTTCTAAATTTCATAAAACAAATAATTACATACATTTTATAGTAAAATACAGAGATTCAAGAAGTACTTGAGTACTTAAGATATAAATTTCTAATGAATCATATCAAGTCAGCAACAATCAAGCAGATAACATTCCCAATTTGAGGGTCAGAATCATAAAGATGAAATTACTGTACCAAAGCCTTTTTTTCCTAGCTAAAAAGCTATACAAACTAACAGTCAACTTTCTGTTTTCTTTGCAGTTGCGTGCTCTAGAATGATATCCCCCCCAAGTACCTGTGATTTCATTCCTGTATTCAAATTTGATCCAGACAATTTTTATGTTCCAGGAACACTTAGCTGATATAACCATCTATAGTGTGAAGAGTCATGTACAGAGTACAGCAGTGGGTTTTTTCCAGCCAAGCGTAGGCTGACCTAAACTGGTTTAAGCTCTCTGCAAGTCATTCATGTATTATTCCTAGCAAACACACGGTCCCCTCGGAGGGTTAGGTGTTGAAGCTGGTACTGTAGCACTTCCGTGTCAGCTGGCTCCTTGATCATTTTATCTAGATTGAGGTAGTCCAGAGATTTGGAGTGAGCCCTCTTACCTTTAAGAAGACAAAGAGGCAGAGGCCCATGGAGGGCCTTATAAGGTTCATAAGGTAAAGATTTAGTGCACTTGTCTCCTGAGCTGGGCATCCGCCTTCGCCTCCTGCCATTGACAGCTGGAATCTCGTATGGCTGGTAGTACCTACTTCTGGTTTTATACAAACGAGAGGAACGGGCAAGTCCTGCATCTAGCTGTTTGGAGCGTAAGGATGGCATGGCTTCTGCCTTGCTCTCTTCACCTCCTGTGCACTTCTGAGCTAACTTCAGGAGTTCCTCACCAGTCGTGAAGCCAACCAAATAGTTAGAGTCCATGTGTAGGATCTGGTAGCCTGACACGGTCCTCCGCATCGGGGAGCAGGGTGTGCTGGAGCACCGGGGCTTCTCTGCCTCTGCCTTTCCCGGGGAGTTGGCCTCGGCCCCAGGGAAGGGCAGGGTGGTCAGAGTACTTCTAGACTCTCCATTAATATCGACTTCCATTTTAAGCACCAGTCTGCACAATCCTAAAAGTAAACAGACTTAGATTAGAAGAATATAATGCACAGAGACTCGGGCCAGGCCAGGTCCTTTTAGAATGCTCAGGGAGCATGAAGTAAACTTGCCTGAAAGACAGTCAATGTACCACTGACATGTATCTATGTCTACTAAACGTTTCAGAGCGGGCATGAAATGACAACTACCTCTCTGCTTTTAAGAACTGAAAGGCAAGTTAAAGTCTGATGTACTATGAAAAAGTTCAGAAGGAGAAGCAAACAGAAAACAACAACAATAATACTTCTCTAAATGCAGCACTCCATTCAATCACATAAAGTTTATTCCTTAATGCACTATCAAGTGAGTCAAATACAGATCTCAGCATTAAGAAACGAAAGCAATCATACATAGTTTCATAAGAACACATAAAATATTTCTGGCTTGAAAGTTAAATTTTTCCATTATTTAATTTAAAGTGTTTAGCTCTTGACATCTACAATTCTTTTCAATTTGTCTTTAAGGAACATATAATAAAGCTGATTGAGCTGACGAATTTCTGCAAGGAATCCAATTTAGACTTAAAACAACTATTCGTAGAGTATGAGGAGTCTTAGGGGAAGGTTCCCCCAAATCTTGTAAATGTTCTTCCTTCCATATCCCCAGTGACTTAAAGAATATCATTTTATAGTTTAAAAGTTAATGCTAAATCCAATATATCACATAATTTTTAATACTAAAAATGCATAAAACAACAGATGTCATTTTAATTTGACTATTTAATCATAAAATATACCACAGGCTTGACATTCTGTTTTGCAATACCCAAGACGCTGTACTTTTCAATACTTTCATAAATGGCAGAATAATTCACAATGAATATTAATATTATTCCTTAAGATTATTACAATACATAGTTTAGAAAGCTCCATTGACAAAAAATAGCACAAATGGTGGCTAGGTTCCTAGAAAGCTACAGATAGATCAAATTTGGGAAACTAAAATACTAAGGGAAATAGTGACCGTTTCATTTCTGAGAAAGTATTTGTACTTGCTTTTTAATTGGAAGTAGATAACATGATTTTCAGTATCTCAGATTGCTAATAAAAATGACATCAACTGATTTTAAGACAAAAAAATTACTTAAAAATTTATTAAATAACTCTTATGAATCTTTTTACTAGACAGCCACTTCCTATTGAAGTATTTCTTAAAGTTTGGGTAATCATTTAAAACCTAAGCAATTAGAAAGCTTTGTTTTAAAAAGAAACAAAAAACAAAAAACAGCACTTTATTCCTCCACATGCATGTTCTAATTTCCTTCATTAGAAGATTGTGAAGTTACCAGATACCACCCTGTGCTCCCTATGATCCCCACTGAAAACAAACATTTATTACAGTATTTGAGATAAAGCAATGCCAAAGGATCTATATGGTATTACTCACTATTTATTCTCAATCGTAGACTATTTCCCGTGTTTATTTCACCAAAATACTCTAGTCCCTGAACCCTTTTAGATTTAATCAGCTTTATTATATTTTAATGTAAAAATAAACTATATTATAGTGTATTTATATTATTTATATAAAATAAATTATATTTGAGGAAATTTATTTCTCCATTGATAGGACTGGAATATCAGGTGACTACCAGCTACTCTGATATGCACATAAGACTTCTCAGCTAATAAACTTTAGAGAGCCATACGAAGCCTCAACAAATTTTTATGCTAAACAAACAAATATTAACTTGGAGCCAAATGACAAATTTATCCTTCCTTTCTCACTAATTTTGTAACCCAGAAAGAATATAAGAGGACATAGCCAAGGCCTCCAACCTACGTAACCTGACTGGCAGCTGTTTCTCTGATACTTCATCCTGAAAAGGAGAGGAGGGTCAGTGAAGCAAAAAAATAACCAGGGCCATGGAGAATAGGGCACACACACACACACACACACACACACACAGACTGGGCACCACACCCAAGGAGAGTCACCAAGGCAGTGACACTCAAGCTGTCCGTCTGCTCTGAGACTCTGGTCTAGGTCTCTTTCAAATCTGGCACTCCGTGACAACTTATGGAGTTCCACCAGGCAGCTTACTGCATTCTCATTTGGTATATTATAAATGTCTTTATATCTATGACTTCAGACCCCACACATTCCAAATTGGGTAAAAATTCATGCAGAAGCGAGGCTAAAATTCATCTTTTTTGTCTACGAGGGAAAAAAGTTTGCTAAGCAAGTTAATAGCGCATAAAGTTGCAGTAAAGAGGAGTGGACACAGGTTTCTGAGGGCAACACAATCATCAAAGGTTTGTCGCCATACTAAGCCAATCCTGCTGCATCAAGGTAAACTGTCAGAAATCCTGAGAATCCTTGGGGGTTGAAGATAAAGCCTAGAAGGACACAACGGTTTAGAGAAATAGGCAGAAATAACATATTAGCTAGAAAATACTTGGAAGTACCTGGAAAATTAGAAATGTGAAGACATGTGTAAAGGTCAAAATCTGATTTGATATGAAATAGACACTACTGTTAGATGAGTAACTCATCAGTTAAGTTTCCAACAGCCAAATACACCATAAAAAAAATGGCTTGAGAAGAGAACTATCCAAATAGGATCTTCACACATCAACCTGGTAGACAACGATTTAACCTAGGTTGTTAAGTAGAAGATACAGATGTGGTTTAAGAGCTCTGGAAATTTCAACCAGGCAGTCTGGCATATGAAATCTACCACATTTTACTGAGGTAGACAAAACATTCACTATGGAAAACACATTCTAACCAGAAAGTTGAAGGAGTAAGCATTTCTAATATCCTCCAACATAAATACTCAACAAAGCAACTAAAGTCAACGCAAAACAGGTCAGTATTCCAGGGAAGATTCCTGCGGGAGAATCTCAAGGCGCCGGAACATGAAAAGGCTGACTTTAAATATAATTATATAGCTGCTATCTGCTGAACTTCTGATGAGCAATTCTCAGAGCTGGAAAACTGTTTGTACTTTTTGGCTATCAAACATCAGTATTTTTGCTCCAAACTACAAATAGTGTCTTCTCAAAACTAACAGTTCATTGGGTGGTTCATTGGTCTCCACAATATACTGCCATATGTACAAGAACAACTTCAGGTCTCGATATTCACGTAGGAACATGAACACTGGAAACAAGACCCTCACAAACGGCTTCTGTTTTTCTAAAGGATTCTT
Source organism: Macaca thibetana thibetana (assembly GCF_024542745.1). Classification (NCBI taxonomy): domain Eukaryota; kingdom Metazoa; phylum Chordata; class Mammalia; order Primates; family Cercopithecidae; genus Macaca; species Macaca thibetana. The sequence goes on from NC_065583.1 coordinate 78,318,506, forward strand.
TTTACTTATATATTGCCCTTCTAAAAGCATCTACTACGCGGCACCAAGAAAGCTAGGTAGAGGCTGGGTTTCAGAAAAGCCAGCCCTCATTGTCAAATATTTCATTTGTAGTTGGGCTGAATGCTGAATAAGCAGCATACCTCCCATTCTTCCGTGTGACAGAAAACAAAACTTATGCTACCACATTCCTGAGAATTTCTTGACTAGATTTAAATACTGAAGCAAGATCCTGAGATCAGTTACAGAATCAACTTGCTCAGGTCATTTTTACAACGGGGGCAGAAGCACTTTAGACACTGTCCCATCTGCACAGGAAGAAGTCTAGGTACCTCCTAACTCCAGAATTCTGGGGGGAAACAAAAGACACTAAAGACAGATATACAGATATACAGATGTCCAACATTTTCCACAGCAAAATTTCTTATTGAAAGACATTCATCAGGAAACTCAGCTACGGTGACTATAACTGGAGGTGGCCTGTGTTTAGCAGCATATTCTTCAGGTTTTACCATGAAAAAAACTGCTTACAGGCTTGTGTTTTTTAATAAGCCTATTCATGACTCAGCATTTTGTTTCATATTGTCAAATAAACCTTGTATCCAAAAAGCTTGCTGCCAAGATAAACAATCACAAAGCACTCTCATAAATACTACTACAGGTACCACGCAACAGGTGCCACACTTCCCACTACATCAATAAGAATAGCCTGTGAGTCAAGAAATCAGGTCTAATGCCACCTGCTTCATTCCTGAGCACTAAAACCCAGAGATCAAAGATACCTTTCTTGCTTCCATTAATGCCTTTTATATATAGTTTAAAGCAAAAATAGACTGTAAGTAGAAAACAGAAAAAGTATTAATGTTGTAATTACAGAAGCAGCAAAATGTCTGTGCAGAGAAGAAGCTAAAACAGAAAATGAAACAAGAATAGAAAAGTCAACTTGTAATTGAACAATGCTTTTAAAATTGAGCTTCTTAAAAAGTACCAGGAACAATACAACTTTTCAAATGACACCTAAGGTCTTCAACATCAAATTCCCTCACAATCCAACCAGTAACAATGGTACCAATGTATTTATAAAACATGAAAGATTATAGATGCTTCTATATTGCTGAAATTTATGTGGATCCAACTAGATGACAAAGGTAACACTAATTCTTAAAAAATGTACACAGTACACATTTTTTAAAGCATTGGGTACAGAATGAAATTGTAAATTTCGGCTAAAACTAAAGCAAATAGGTCCAAATTACAACACATGTATAGGAGAACCTGGTGCACCAGGATAAGCACGTTCAAAAGCCTGTGACCCTTATAGAATCTGCATAGGTCTGAATACTCTCTGAGAGGCCAAATCTAAATTTGGGGCATAAATACCAATACTTTGAAAATATAACCTAAATGCCCTTGTCTCCTTAGACCAGCTTTGAAAACAGGTGATACGTCTGACAAATGCTATAGAAAGAATTCTTTTTGAGAAACACTGTATCCTAACACCTGTATTTCATCTAAGAAACTCAAAAAATTAATTGCTTCATTAGCTTTCCTATATATAGAGTTCATTTATATATCAGTAGCATGCCTGCTAAAAAAATTCCAACTCCTCGAACCTTTAGCTGAGATGTCAAAGGCATGAAATTCTCTTGTTAGACTCATTCCACCAAGTTTAATATTGCTCGTTTTTGCCATCTTCTCTTAAAACACCTTTATTTTTCTCTATTACAGATTGAATTAGTTTATCAAACATATTTTTTATGACAGGAGGGATGTGGTAAAGGTAGGGTACAATGTAATTCTCATGGAGAGAAAGAAAAGCAAAGGTTCCAAAAAGCTGAGAATGTGACTTAACACCAAGATACATCCAGATATTGCCCACAGTCAGCTCCTATGCTACTGGGTGTCTGAGTCAGTGACACACTCCAAGAAACAAAAATTATTTCACTAGGCTCAAAGCCTAGGGCACCATCCTAGTTGCTAATTTCTTTAACCATACAGAGATATCTCAAAGAAGTCTTAGAGTCAACAAACATTTTTTATAACCACCTTTCCCTTCCAGATACTTTCTACCTTTTTCTTACCCCACTAACCTGCTCAAAGGATTGTTTTCTCTTGTTATTGTTTTTGAAATCAGTAAAAGCAATACATGCAAACTGAAAGCTATCCAGTCCAAATAATTCATAATGATGTACTATAAATGGCAAAATCATTCTTCATCCCCTACCAATGCCGGACATATCTTGAGGAAATCTCTATTAATATTTTGGTATATCCTTCCTTTTCCTGAGTATTTACGAATGTGAGAGTGAGTAATTACTTCCTTCTACAATGAAAACATGCAAGAGTACACACAGACACACATGAATATTTCTGCAGAAAATTCCAGAAGTAAAAATGCTGAGTCAAAGAACATGTACTTTGTAGGTTTTTATAGCAATTACCACAAAACTTTATTAATAATGCTTCTGGTTTTTATATGGATAATGTATTACTTTATATAACTAAAAATTAATGTAAACACTTTTAAAGAGTGTAATCTATACACTCATCAGAAGAGTGCCTGTTTCTCCTCTTATTGCTTAGAAATAGGAATTATCAAAAGAAGAAAGGAAGATGATGTGCTTCCTTTTGTTTGATGTGTTTGATTTTTTCAAAAAGAAAAAGATAAATGAAAGGGACATGACCACCATTCTTTGACCTCAAATCTCCTGATATTATTCTCACTTAAATAACACTTAGACACTCTTTAAAGAAATTTACAAACTAAATGCAAATTTTCCTTCAAAAAAGGAAGATAACATTTCATTTATATATATTAGAAAAATACATACAGTGTACATTTCAAAAGCATTAGATACAGCATTCAATACCCCAATACCAGTATTCTGGCTGAGACTAAAGCAAACAGGTCCAAACCATAACATACGTGAGTGGAACCCCGTGCACCAGGAAGAACAGTCAAGAGAGTAGACCTGTATGAAATCTGCACAGCTTTGAACACTCTTCAAGAGGCCAAGCTTCCTATCTATTTGGCACAAAGAGCAACATTTTGAAAATATGATCTAGATGCCTTAGCTCCTTAGACCAGCTCTGAAAATAGCTAATAAGTTTCAAAACTGCTATACAAAGAATTCTTTTTGAAATTGCATTCTGAGAATTTTTTAAAATAAGATTATAAAAAAAATTCACTCCCAGTTATCAAAACACTGCTCCATATGCTTTCACTGTTTTTTTTAGCAACATACAGCAATACCATATAAGAGAAAACAGATATCAACATAACCATTTTAAATATACAGAATAAAAATGTCATCATGTTAAGAAAATCCTTTTCAAGAGGTACTTGAATCAAACCATTCGAATAGAGCCATTTTGGGGGAAATAGGGTCTCCTAAGCAGGGCTAATACCAGTCCAGTGATATCTATGATATCTAGAGTCACCTATTTTTGTGTTTGTTGTTTGTCTGTTTGTTTAGACACAGCATCTTGCTCTGTCACCCATGCTGGAGTGCAGTAGCACAATGATAGTTCACTGCAGCCTCAAACTCCTGGGCTCAAGCGATCCTCCCACCTCAGCCTCCCAAGTAGCTGGGACATAGGTGTGCATCACCACATCTGGTTAATTCTTTCTTTTATACTTTTAGAGATGAGGTCTCACTATGTTACCCAGGCTGGTCTCAAGCAATCCTCCCTCCTTAGCATCCCAAGTAGCTAGAATTACAGGTGCGAGCCACCGCCCCTGGCTAGAGTGATACAGTTTTAATGCCAGAATCATCTTGGACATAACCTACCTGGAATCTCTACCTCCAAATATAGAGAAGACACTGAAATCACGAAGACAGGGTCCTGCCCAGAGCTATACAGGTAGTTAATGCCCATAATTACAACTCAGGCTCCCTGGCTCCAAGTCCATGCTGTGCTTCTAGCATGTGGTTCCCAAACTTGTCTACACACCAGAATCAGGCAAGGAGCTTCAAAAACTGCTGATGTCTGTGTTCCACCCCAGATTTGTGATTTAACTGATCTGGGCTGTAGCCTGGGTTCTGCAATTTGTAAAAGATTCCCAGGTGATTCTAATATGCATCTAGGTTTGGGAACTTGTCAGATAGAACTTATCAGATAGAAGAGTTTCACTCTTGTAAGTCCCTGCTTTGTTTTTAATCAGTAATTACTGTATAGTCATGTTGGTGAACATAATTTTTGGCTGCTTATAATTGCTAACAACCTACCCCTAGGTCTTCTAATTTACTGTTCCTAATCCACTGTGGGCTGGAAATATCTGTTAACCAAACGTGTTAAAACTGCATATAAGATAAAAATAAATCTGTGCTGAATGAGAATCGGGCTCCTTCATCTGCATACACTTTGGCGTAGTTATTTTAGCTACTTAGAAGCCTTTGTCAGGTGCAGCTACTTTAGAGAACAGTTTAGCATTTACTTATAAAGTTGAATAAATTCTCATTAAACAACCCAGCCACCATACTCATAGATATCTAACCCAAGAAAAATGAAAATACATGTCCATACAAACACCTGAATGTGAATATTTATGACAGCTTCATTCACAAACACCGAAACTAGAAAAAAAATACAAATATCTATCAACAGGGAAAGAGATGAACAAACTGCAGTCCATCCCTACAATGGATACCACTCAGCAATGAAGTGGAACAATCTGGGAAAATACCAAGTGAAAGAAGCAGATACTACACCTATATACTACATGTTTCCACTTACGTGGCATTCTGGAAAAGGCAAAACTATTGGCTAGAATCAATCATTAATTGCCAAGGGCTAGGGTGGGGAGAAGGGATAACTACAAAGGGGAGAAAGGGAATTTTGGCAGGTGATGAAAATAATCTATTGGTTGACTATAGTGGTCATTACATAACTGGATACATTTGTCAAAATGCATCAAACTGTACACTTTAAAAGGATGGATTGTACTAAGTAATAATTCAATAAACCTGACATTAAAAAATAAATGAACTCTGTCACATATTTCCAAGTTTCAGATGGTCCTCCAAATATTAAATTTTTTTGTACCGTATAATTTCGGAATCAAAAGGAATCTTAATAGTTGTCCACTGTATGTTTGAACACCTGCAGTGACAGGTAACTCACTACCTCCCAAGATGATTCATTTCACCTTGTGCAGCTCTGCTAGAATGTCGATTTATTTACACATATATCTGTATGTACATGCATATATACGGTCAACCCTCTGTCTCCACAGGTTCTGCATCCATGGATTCAACCAACCACAGAGAGAAAATAATTGTAAAAGCAAAAAATTACATCTACACTGAATACGTACAGAATTTTTTCTTGTCATTATTCCCTAAACAATTTAGTGCAGCTACTATTTATGTAACATTTACATTGTAATAGGTATAATAAGTAATCTCTAGATTAAAGTATACAAGAGAATGTGCATAGGTTATAGGCAAATACTATGCCATTTTTGTATCAGGGACTTACATATCATCAGATTTTGGTATCTGGGGGAAGTCCTGGAACCAATCTCCCATGAATGCCAAGGAACAACTGTACAAATATAGGTATAAACAGAGATAGATGGATAGACATAGATACACACACATATATTGCTGTAGCTTCTACGCACTTGCTCTAGTTTTGTGATTTATTTCTATTAGCTGAGTCAGTGACCAGGCCACATTATTTTTTATTCAATATCATCTCAAAGTACTTTGTACTATGTTTTTCAAACTTCTTACACTTTTCCTCAAAACTGAAAATTTTAGTAATGTTTCCATTTTTCCAATGTTCTAAAATGCATTTTCATAAAAGTAATAGGTTTTATCTACTTAATGAGGTTAAAGTATTTGTTTTTCCCTACCATTCCTTGGAATCATTCTGCTGCTGACTAGAAATTTAGAAATCGCTTATTATGAAACTCTGCCTTTTCCAAGGATTATGACCCTCTCTACATAATTCAAAGCAAGGATGTACAAAGATAACGGCCAAGTAGAATGACACACCAAAGCACGGAGTCACCCTAATACAGTCTTGAGAATGCTAAAGAGCTACCATAGATCATTAGGAATTTCTTTTTTCCCTTCAAAGACTTCCAGCCACATGGACAACTATGTCAGCAAAGACACACAGATGACACACTGAAAAAAGACAACTAAAGGAAGAAAACAGCATTGCATATTTTTAACAGTTTAAATCCAGGGTGTGATAAAAAGAATGTCACATTTTCACTGAACTGCTATATGACTAAGTGAAAATAATGCTCCTTTCAGACACCTGTTAGCTCATTCTTTACGTATGATAATATATAACCAGAATTTTTTGCCAATTATTTCAGCAATGTTTGGAGATTAATGTTTTTACTAAAATTTGCCCCAAATTGGAGCAACTATCTCTAACTACTACACTTTGAAATATTATTTCATAAGGTCTTTATATTAAAGAAATTTAAAAGAAGGAAAACTTAGTCAAACATTTCAAATAAAATAATATTTGCATATTGCAACAATAATTTCATTTCTCACCATTAAAAATGTGTAATTAGAGTATACATATTTGCAATAATACACCGACATTACACATTCACTTGATTGACATTTCACACTCACTTGTTTATTTATGTAGTCTTTAAAAACCACATTATGGTATTGTGTTCATACAACTGTTAACAAACAGAAAAAGCAAAATATAACTTACCAGACTAAATCCCAGAAGATGTCACTGTACAATTTCCAATGAGTCCCAAGGAAACACAGACATAATAATTTTTTTGTTCTACTCCAGGTACTAAACATGAAATACAAAAATAAACCTTTAATTTAACAAGTAACACAACTTGTAACATGATATCAATTCTAACTGCAAAAGAGAATGAAACTAGCAGGAGGTAGTAACATCAAGTATAGGCTATATAGGATCCAATAATTAATTAATTCAATTAATGTTGAGTTTGTTCACCTAAATGCATCCTCAAACATTTTATCGTGTATTTCTCTGTGCTCTGTTGCTTAAATTCTGCCTAGAGACTAGGAGTAGCTAACTGCGCTAAATAAAGAGACAAGAAAAATTAAGGTAGTAAGTATTAGTTTCACCATCCTAGTCCTATTCATGTGTTCAACCGATTCACAGTACTCTGTGCAAAAAAAATAATGCTCAGGCTAGGATCAAAAGTACAGGCCATAGTTCCTAACTCTGGCTTTGCTAAGAACTCTGCCTCTTGACCCTGCATAAATATCAATCTCTAAAATGAAGACCATAATAACCCCCCCCAATACAGTTGTTTGATGGATCAAATGAAATGAGGTAGGTGAATGCTTTACATGCTGCAAAGCTCTTTACAATGTGTGATGCTATTGTTATGCAATTAATTTTTGGTATCGACTCATTTTAGCCATAAAGCAGCAACAATGTAAATCTTTCATAAGACTGACGTGAGGCAAATGATTAGAAGTCTCTTGGATAACACAACAAAAAAAGACAAGTGTCTGAAAAAGCACTTTTTTATAGTTACCACCTTACTTAAGGTTTCTAGCATCTCCTCTGTGCCTTCCCTCTCTTACCTGGGAAGTTAATGTGTAAGATAATCTATCTCTATCTCCTACCTCCCTAGTTAATAGGGTTAATTTGCTGAGACGAGGAATACCCTCCAAAGTCCTTTTCCACCTGTAAAAGTTTCTTTGGTTGTTGGTTTTCGGTTGTGTTCAACAACAGAAGCAGTTGGAGGGGTGTCAAATGAGGCTAGTAGATTCATTTTACCTATGCAGGTGCACAGAGCCCGAGAAGTGGCAACATTTACAATACCTTATCAAACGAAAGACCAATTGCAAGAAAAAAGGCAAGGAGTTTGTAACTTTATTACTTTCCTTACTAGTACAGGAGAGTTTCATCCAAAGGAAATAGATAATTACTAAATTTAATATGTGCTTCTTTAGCTTGAGAAAATGGAAGGAGCTAATGCACCAAGAACTGTCATTCCAAGAAACTAGCATGTTTATCAGCCTTTGTAGCTTCTTCAGATGTAGATAACAGAAACACTCCCTTTCATGTCTTTTGCCACCAACTATTCTTAAATCGGGTAACCAAAAAATCTTAAAAATTAAGCCTTGATTCTACCCCACCAATGAAGCCTCTGGTTTTAACACACAGTAAATTGTAAAAAAATTGTTATCTATAGACAAAATATTTAATATAATTATCCCAAAGAATTTCCCCAATACTAATAACATTTATCTTCATTTCTTATTTAATGGACTTTTAATGGGAAAGAGGAATTTTAAAAACTAACATTTCTTTAGCATCTTCCATATGTCAAAAGCTATATACAATTTATATCATTTAATCTTAACTACTCCATGAAGAAAATATTATTATTCCATTTTTAAAGTAGTGTTTAGTAGTATCCTTATTTTAAAGTACTCTTTCAGGTGATACTACATGAGAGTCAGAGCAGGAATTCGAACCCCAATTGGCCTCTGTTCAATGATAAGACCATAAGCATAGCCTTTTACATAATAATCATGATCCTGCAAAATGTACATCAATTAATTTCTATAAATGAAATTCTATTTTAAGTGTATGGGGAGGCACTTTATCTAAAAGCTTTATTGCCTCATTTGTGAAATGGCTGGGGGAACTACTTAGCTGAAAGGTTACTTCCAACTTGAAAAATATTAGGATTTGGTGGCACATCGTGGAGAGTCTCATACAAAAGTCTTCTGAATCATGGACTCTTTCTCCTATGAGCTTATATTTTCTAAAATCATAAATTATAAGACAGAAAAAACGTATCAACCAATACCATCTGGTTATAAGGTTGGATATCAAATACAGTTACATATTTCTGCTTTATTTCTCAAGACTACATCTATCACAAAGTGGGATAGATTTCATTTATACTTTTAGAAATGTCAACTGAAAAACAAGCAGGAGGAACATTAGAAAGATCTGAATGTCTTAATCCTAAAGAATAGTTTTGATAGTCTTAAATCTTATTCAAACTTTCATATAATTTGCCTTGTGTATTTGGTGACATATTCTTCTTTTCAAGCTTGTAAATGTATTAGAAAAATATTTAAACTTTCAAAGAGTTTTTCAACACCAAAAGAAAGAAATCAACTAAAACTTTAGTCTGGATTTGAAAGTAGAGGAGCCTTAAAGATATTATCCAACTCTTGCACTGGAGCTGATGTGTAAATCTAGGAAATGGTTGGTAATTTCATAGTAAACAAAGAGTAGTAACTGATTATTCCTATTATGCCAGTGCCAAGCCAAAAATAGAATATAAACACAATGTCCAAGGGAACAACACAAGCAAAACCAAAGTGCAGAAGCTCCACTACATTCTCACTTTTTCTAATTTTGACTCTGCTTACTGCTTTGTAGGAGGAGGAGGAAGAGGAGAAGGAAGAGGAAGAGGAGGAGGAAGAGGAGGAGGAGGAGGAGAAGAGGGAAAAACAAACAAAAAGAACAAGACCAGAAACTAACTAGTATAAAAATATACCTTTTCTTTAAGACACAACCCGTAATCTACTACAAAATTACAGTAAGGGTTCTATCCCCATCTCCCACTTAAAACAATTAAAAGATTGTAATATAAAAATCCCCAAAACATGTACCTTCCAAATAACACACATTTTTAGAATACCTTAAAAATCTCTAATTCTCTACTGCTTGCAATTGATTCTGGCCAATGTTCTGAACACTGAAGGTTTGGAAAGATATCAACAAATTTCCTCTCAAAAACAGTCAGCAAGAGGAAAAGGAATCCATGTGAAATTCTTAGAAGACAGACTAAATGCTGCATAAAAACAAAGACTGAAGTAAATAGAGCAAAGGCTACAGGATATAATAAATGTTTCCAGTTATAAGAAGCTGAAACAGAATGCAGTGGGACATTATCCCATAAGCAATAAAAATAGGAAAAACTAAGCATTGGCCAAGAGCTGCCCACAGACTTCTGGATAAGAAAGTCATGGGTGACTAAGCAAAAGACACCCAACATTTGACTGCAAGTGGAGCTTCTACAAATAGAAAAGTTTGCAAACGTTAAATAGCAAATGTATCGAATTTCTCAGGTGATAGTTATTACCACAGGTAAATAAGAATGCCTTTCAAAAGTAGAGTGACTATGTATCTCAATTCATAGTCAATACCCTGGTATAATTATTTAAAGCAACCCCCTTTAACTCTCAAAATTGTCTCAGTTTGGCTGTTTTGTTATCCTACTCAAAAGTAACATATACCAATGGAAAGGCAATGACTTTTAAAAAGAGAAACACCCTTCTGCTTGAACAGTGAATTCCCATACAGATCGGAGTTCTTCTTTGGGTGTACCCACTTAGGTATTCACTTATGCGGTCATTCAACAATGTTTCTTGAGTCGTCTTATATATCCTCACACTGCACGGGCACTAGTGTACATATAAAGAGAGAGCCTGAAACTGGGCCAGAGGGGAGGACAGACATGGAAATAAATCCATCTAATAACAGTAAACCTGAATGGCACTAGGAACCCAGAAAAGGGATACAAATATACAAAGCTCCATTTGGAAATGTTTAGGTCCACACAAAATCCATACACACACAAAAAAGTCGTAAATCCCAAGCTTCAGCACAGATCACTAACAAAACAGCAATAAGAAAAAATTTAATAATATTGGTCACAAATCATAAGATTATAAATATGAGGACCAGCACATGGCCCTTTCAATATTGGTAAATAAATCTCATTCATCATTAAAGTTTATATTATATTATGAAAAGACAAATTTTAGGCAAAGAAATTGGTACAGTAGAAGTTGTGAGTTCTAATTTTAGCTACCAAAACATTTATTTTCATTTTTTTCATAGCCCTAACCTGAAGCCCATCAAAACATTTAGAAAGAAAGAGAGGAGAGGAGAGGAGAGGAGAGGAGAGGAAAGGGGAGGGGAGGGGAAGGGGAGGGGGAGGGGAGGGGGGAGGGGAGGGGGGGGAGGGGAGGGGAGGGGAAGGGGAGGGGAGGGGAGGGGAGGGGGAGGGGAGGGGAGGGGAGGGGAGGGGAAGGGGAGGAAGGAGAAGGAAGAAAAGAAAAGAAAAGAAAAGAAAAAAAAGAAAAGAAAAGAAAAGAAAAGAAAAGAAAAGAGCCAGACTACCTGTCTCTTTCTATTTACAGACTGGCTATTTAAGAAGAGACCAATAATTGGAAAAAAATAGCAATTTTTAAAAATTCCTTTCAAAATAGTAAAAATATTTTGTGACCACTAGTCTCAAAGACCACTAAAAACAAATAAAAGATGAAACAAAACATCTCTGGAGGAATACTAACTGAACACTAAGCAGAAATAAAATGGCTTAACTGTCAAAGTACAACACAACAATGAAAACAAAATGTTTAGCTGTACCTAGATGCTCATCTTAGAGGTTTCTTTCAAATACTCTTACTTTACCATTTGCAACTTGCAAAATCTAAGTCATCAATACTTTTTAAGAAGAGTTAACTAGGGTGTGACTTTTCTGAAACCATCCTTGACCTTACAAACAAACCAATAACCTTGCCAACTTCGTAAAATAACTCATAATTCGTTCAGTAAGACAAAAACGTGTTTCTCTTTCTAGTATCAGTTCTTTTAATAGCAATCCACCCCCTTAAAGTGTAGCACTCATTATCTTTCCATTTCTGCTAGTAAAAATTAAACCTAGGTTACTAATATCACGTGGTGTCATCCTTCTACTTTTAGAAAAATATTCAGTTTCACTGCAAATATGACCGACAGTAAGTGGAACTAAAGGTCAACATGCAGCCTTTACAAGAAATGTGCCTCTTAGGAAGCATCATCAAAATGGAACAGGTGTACACGGTGGAATTGGCTAACCTTTGGGAAAGCTTAAAACCAGGTACTCATTTTGATAGGCTGCAGAAAATCAAAGTTCTCTCTGGAGGAAAGGAGCTGATCCCTCACCTCACCCCCAGCTACAAAAAAAGCAAAGAAATTTTAAATCCTGTACATAAAGCTTTATTACTCTCAACATACTAAATACTTTTGAGTTAATTTTATAATAGCTGTCTAAAATACACAGAAATATACAAAGAAAATAAGCAAATTCATTGACTGTTACATAATATCAATAATTATATCTTATACACTGAAATAGTTACTAACACTTTCATTTGCAATTAAATAAACTAAAATGTTAGCAAAAGCTATTCATTCAATACATCAACTGTTACCAAATTAACAGGTCTCTGTATTCATTAACTCTTATATTTCATCCTGTTCATTTTGCTTTTAAGTTTATAAGGCATTCAGTTACATAATTAAAACACTGAGGATTCTGTGACACATTCATTAAACATAATAATGTAATCATAAATCGTGGCCAAAAGCTTCTGCATTAATAACCAATACTATATTTTGAGATGACTAGGAAAATAAACTCTGCAAAAGGGTCATTTCTATCTCCCTAGTGTCAATCCTGCATTACAGGATTTGAGAAAATAAAACAACTAACAACCCTAACTTGTAGGTTGGCTCTTTGGAAAAAAAAAAAAAAAGGAAAACGAAGCGTTTAGTAACATCAGAAATGTGCAAGAATTGTTCTTTCAGCTAGGAGCGGCAAGCACACTGTAAAATGCCTCCATTCTTCCTGCTCAAATAAAAAGTTCCCAGCTTCAGCTTTACCTGTGCACCACAGACAGACAGACAGACACACACACACACACACACACGCGCGGAAATCTTGGTTCCACCCTAATCACTAACCCACCGGGTTGAAAATTGAGGTGGGAGGAGAGGCAGGGAGTCCCTAAGGGTGTGGAACACTTGCAAGGGGAAAAGGACGGGGCCATCATTCCCTTCGCGTTCCAATCTCCTTTCTGGCTGAGACCTGCAGATTCCACCACTAGAAAGAGTTTGGCAGCTTCACAATGGGGTCGTTGCTGGAGGTCTGACTGCCAACCCCCTCGAAACCCCTCTCCTCCGCTTCCCACCTGCCCCAAAGTCCACCCGCGACAGGTGGGGCGAGGGCGGCAATGCCCGACGACATCTGCCGCTTACGCTTCTGGCTCGGACCGGGCCCCAATCCACACGCTCGCACGCGGCCACAGCCGGCCAGTCCACCCCCACTGCACCAGCGGACACTCGGAGGGCGCGGGCGGCCTCGCACCGGGTTGCAACCCGGGCGAGGAGGGTTGGCGAGATCAGGCCGCCGGGGCTCGCCCTGAGGTGCTATCTGACCCGGGCAGTCGCACCCTGAGCGCTGCCGGGCATGCAGCCAAAGGCGCACCAGGCAGAGGAAAGCTACTTCTCAATGGGGCCTCCAGGCCCGCTGCCCCGCGGTGCGGGAACGGCGGCCAAGGGAGGGAGCGAGTATGCGCGCCAACGCGCCCCGACTTCCGCACCGCGGCACCGCGGGAGAGGCGCTCTGGGTCGCCGAGTCCCCGCACCTCCCCAGCGAGCGCACGACGCGCGCACACGGGGGCGCACGCCCCCGCACACTCACACGCGCTGCACACTCACAGCGTCTCCGGCCCCACCCCTGTGCCAGGGAACCGCAAGCTCCCCGCACCCCGCGCGGGCCCCACCCAGTTTGCCAGACCCCAGTCCCCTTCGGGTGCCTGGGAACCGGTCCACCGAGGCCATGGGACGCTGGGGCCGCCCCGCCGCCCATCTCAGAAGCTGGTCCGGCCGGGTTTCCCCAGCACCGCGGGCATCGTGCACCCGGCCCAGACACGAGGCGGAGAGGAAGGGGCGGCGCCGCGATTGGGGCTGGCACTGGGGATCGGAGACTGGGGCAAACCCGCTACTCCCCCAATCACCCCATAACCACCACCTTTTCTGCGGCACAAAAGGTTACAGACGGAACCGCCGTCCCCGTGCAACCTACCGATGGCCCAGGGCTCCGCTGCCTCCGCCGTGCCCGGGGCCGCGGAGCCGGAGACAGGGGTGGGAGAGGCGCAGGACTGCGGCGCCGAGATCCTGGCAGAGGCCGCCAGCCGAGCCAGCCGGGTACCCTCTCCTCTCCCACCGCGCACGGCGCCAGCTACCGCCCCGCGTAGTCCCCGCCCCCTCCTCCTCCTCCGCCTCCTCCACCTCCTCCTCCGCCTCCACCTCCGCCTGCGTTCCCGCCTCCTCCCTCTGGCTGCAGAGGCGCAGCCCGTCAGCGCTGAGCCCGCCTCCTGCGCCCAGCTCTAAGACACCCGGAGGAAGGGCGGGCCGGCGGGCTGGAGAAAGGCGCTAAGAGGCCAGAACAAGTTGGCGGGGGTGGGCGGGGTTGTTGACTGGTGGTGGGGAGGAGGAGTCCTAACACCAGCTCTCTAGTCTAAACCCCGCACTCCAACTAAAGAGCTCCAACTTGCGGGCCTGGGAACACTCCGGCTTCCTCAATTAAGTGGTGTGCTGATATTTGTCGCTTGTGAGTCTCTGCTTAAAGGGCTCAGCACTGAGCAGAAGTACAGAAAACTAGAATAGGCCATGAAATTAAAAATTATAGGGTCAGTCTACAAAAACTCCTAAAATCCAGTGAAGGTGGCGCGAGGGGGGAAGGTGGGGAACTTCAAATTCAGATTCCGATTGGATTAACTGTTTTTTAATTTGCACAAATGTTGATCTTGTCTATTACGGTAATAAATTATTTTCTTTGATGAAGATTTTCTTCTCTCAATTCATGTACATCTCTGCCAAACTGGTTAAGCTCAGCAATAAGAATATTTACTGGCATGCATATTCAAATTTACATCTCTCAATAACTATTCTATGAGGAAGTAACCAATTATGATCCACATTTTAAAGATGCAGAAAGTTTAGGTCATATGCCTACTAAGTGGCTAAGGCTGAATATATACGCAGTCAGTGAACCCCGAAATTGTTTATAAGTGTTATAAGTTTCGGTCCCATTGTCAAATCAAGAGAGTTTGTTATTTTTTAAGACAAAATGCTTTATATGAACATAAAAGACATACATCTGGAGTAGATTAATACAAGTTAAAACAAGTCTTGACTCACACTTGTTCCAGAATCTACATATGTTCCTGATAATATAAAGGCAAAAAATATATAAACATCTCTAGTTCAACAGAACGACTCCTGGAGGCTGCTCAGCTATAAGACATTTTATGCTACTGCTTATGTGCCCTAAAATAAGTACAGGAAGGTAGAGGGAAGAGTAAGTTTTAAGGAATGTTCCCTAAACAATTTTAGAAAACATCAGGTCCTTTTTTTTCTGCAACAAAGATTTGTATGTAATTTCAAAAATATAGAAGCTAGCACAACATAATATGAATAAATAAATGAAGAAACTTTTTGCATCAGTACATTAGGAGAACACACTGAAAATTATTTCTGATTATAATCTGTTTGACACAATAGTGTATTGTCCTGATGATCATTCTCATAAAACCACCTCCAAAACATTGTATATTTTATATTGAGACTTAATTTCATTTCTTCTTGTCTGAAATCTTATAACATTTTCAGAAGAATGTCTTGTACTTGCCCTTTGCTCTGAGAGTTTGGCAGTGTTCTTTGGCCAAAAGCAATAAAGTTCCCCTCTTAGTTTATTAGGCTCAAGGCTGGCTCTCTTGAGGTCATTGTCTCCAAATTGCCTCCCTCCCTGGGTGGTGCTCTATGCTCCCATCCTAACCCTGACTCTTCACCCAATCAGAACTTCAGTCAGTTCTTGAGTGTCACAAAGAACACCTAATAAACCAATTCACCAGGCAGTAATGGTTTATGTGTGGCCCCATCAAGGATATGTTTATGCCACCTAGAGATGCTGACTGGGTACTGTCTTCACTCGGATTGGATGTGGGCTGCAAGGGCCGTGCCTGAGGGGCATATAAGGGGTGCAAGTTAATGCAGAATCCCTTCCCCAAGCTTTTTAGTGTTTTATGAAGATCTCTTTAATCTATAAAGACAAATGGCATACATATAAAGGGTTAGGCCCAAATGTAGAATAGACCGTAAGCCCTGAAAGGCCTTCTGAATCTGGGGACTCAGAAACTCCATCTCACACATTCTTTGTGTAAGTTGTGTCTTTGCCTCAAGGCATCCTTTCCAGAAAATCACTTTAAAATGACTTTAAAATGTCAGTTGTCTGGGAAATATTATACTACGTTGATGTAAATGATGTCAGCTAGCAAACAACCAGCTTGAGAGCACAGAATAGGTGAAGTTGATAGCAACATAATGATGTAAAACAGAATCTACAAAGCCAGGAATACCACAATGTGCAAGAAATACCACATTGCCTTCTTTTCTGTAAACTGATTTGTTTCAGGCAGGGTCTAACCAGGAAAACAGAAACCATTTTGAATATCTACAGAAGTAATTGAATGCAAGAAATTGGTAACATAGGTGATAGAAAAAGTCAGAAGGTAATCAGGAGATGGCACAGGAACCTAGAAATTAGCAACTGCAGCCTCTAGCTGGAGAAATAAGAGAAGAGGCAGGGTTATTGGAGTCCAGGGCCCAGGCAGCATGGCCAGCCTGGTGAGAGCTGTGGCCATAGAGGAGAAACAACCACTGCCAAAGAAGCAATCTATGGAGGGAGAAGGGGGAAATGTACTATACGTTCTCCTCTCCTGCCCTCCAATCTCCTTCCAGTGCCTTGCATTGGCAAAGTCTGACACACCTGCCATGGGAGCCAGGGGAAAAAACCTACAGGGATCAGCCCTTTGAGACACCAAGGAGACTAGGAGAAGAACGTAGAATGTGAATCTGCACACGATTTTATTTCTCTTTAAAGGCCTTACTCTTTTGTAAAGTTCTTCCTTCACTCCCGTGAGCAGGGTCAAAGTTCCAAGAGCATATGCCAGACCAGGCCATGAGTGGGTGATGATGGCAGGGAGTGGAGGGGAGGTCCTTTGGTTTGCAGTCATCTGTCCCAGAGCTTTCCTTTGTTCCTTCCTGGAGCTGCCACCTATGGCTCCATGATACAGTGCACAACCTGTCTGTAGATCGGACGGCCCTGCCCTATATACTGGTTCCTTCCCTTTGGCTCCAGCACCACAGCTGAGGCCAGAGGAATTTCCTAGATCTGGGACCATTCTGCTAAGCCTCACACATCCTCAGTCATTTATGTTTAGGGTATTATGGTGGTCCAAGTTCAGGGCTCAAATCCCACTGCCTTGGGGCATGCTGACTTCTATCTTCTTCTTTCCAGATACAAGGGAATCTCTTCTTAAGGAAAATCCTTCCTCTTTATTTTTTTTTCCCCAGACACTCTGCCATTGCCAGCAAACTCCATTCTGTCTCTGGGGCTTAGGCTGTTTTCAGTAAAAGCCAGAACGAAAAAATGTTCTGCAGGCAACTCCTCTTTACCCTGCCACATCTCTCGCCACGGCAACAAGGGGGTAAATACAAGTTGGAAAAAAAAAATCATAAATTAGTGTCTCAAAATATTATCCAGCCATAGAAGTAAGAGACAGTTAGTACTGTGGACCAAGCTGAGGAGGAGAAAGGTGGAAGGAGCTTACTTTGGAATATGTTGATTTGGTGGCTCTGTGGCACATCCTCATGGAGGTGTCAAGCCGAAGGCCAGATGTGTGGAGTGGGTGCTCAGGAGGGAAATGCAGGCTGCCCCTCAGCTCTTGCCAGACCACTTCTAATTCCACACTCGCATTCTGCTTATTCATTACTTAAGCCTGTACATAATTGTTTCCTGTGGAGCATTCTTCTCCACCCCTCCCCCTCAGTCTGACTAATTATTTGCCATTCCTCGGATTTCAGTGTAGATGTCACCACCTCTAAGAAGAGTTTAATGATTCCTATTGATATTTCTCCTTTCCCTAGCCTAATACCACACAGTGCTGAAATATACTATCTCCCCCTCTAGACTATACATTCCCTGAGGTCATGGACTATGTCTAATCCCCAAAGAAAGCCCAGAGACTGACATAAAACAGGTGCCCAGTAAATATTTAGCCTATTTTTACTGTGAGGAGTGGGAGAAGAACCTGTAGGTGAGGTCTGCCGAAGGCAGCTTGTATCTTGTATCTGGCTCAGAAGTACTGATTGCTAAATTTTTAAGAACTTTGCAAACTGGTTGTTAAATCATCAGTAGCCTGAAATCAGCATGGTAGGATTATTTACACCACAGAAATTGGCAAATTCTATAAACAGGGCTTCCCGTTCCTCTCTAATCTCCCCCCCACCCCCGAAAGCCAGTTTACCAGCATACCATTTGGTAATCTTCAAGGGGCCCCTCCTGTGTGCGGAGGAGGAAAGCAGGTCAGATAATTAAAATCTGTGCTTTTAGAAATATTCTTTCATAGAAAGAAAATGTAATTAAATTCCATAATTTGCATAGAGAAACCTATTTAACTCAATTGTATCAATAAAAAATAAGATAGGAAGTAGCGAAAGGAAACAGAAAAATATAAAAGCATTATAAACAACACAGAGAAATCACTTCTCAATTCCAGCTTGCTGTGGGACCTCCAGTTGGTCATTAAATTATAAGTTTCTTAAGAAACTTGAGTTGTGTTTATACGTGTAACCCTTAGAGTACCTAGACTGGCACAGAACAGGTATTCATAAACTACCACTTGAATCTGGGCAAATTAAGCTTTACTTCTGTTGACCTCAGCCCCTTCATTCATAAATTAAGAGGTGAGAGAAATGATTTTCAAGAGGGCCCAAGTAGCACCCCCTTTCCTGCCCCATTCCAAACAAATTGAGAAATAAAAGGCATAAAGGTGGTGCCAATTGTTTCTGTAACATTGGAGGATATAGTTTAATGTACAATTACAGTGGTTCTATTTTTTAAATCCCATAATTAGACTGATATACCTACCCAATAAGAGGCAACATTGGGCCAGGCAGGCCTCCCCACATCAAAGCCTGCCAAGGTAAGACTTAGGTTTTAAGGAAGAGAGAACATCTGCTCCCATGAAGTCACTTTACTGCCAAGAAGGTAATGAAAACAGCTAGGTTGAGCATGCCCAGTGTAATTCTCCAATGAGATACTCTCTTCCTGTCTTGGGAAGGATAGAGTGGAAAGGAGGTAGACCAGGAATGTAATTACCAGTGATACTTTCTCCATTAAGACTGAAACATCAGGAGTGAGGAAGAAGTCCTCCCCTAACAATAGATGGCATTAGACAGTCTTCAAGGTCCCTTACAGTTCTTACTTTTTAAGATATACTGTGCACCACATCTGTGTTAGAGTCTGGGAACCCATAGACTCAGAAGATACAATCCTGTCCTCAAGGACTTTAAGATTAAGTGAATAGGCAGACAAGTAATTATGCAATTACAATGTGGTGTCATAATATGTCATGATTCTCTGAAGACAATTCTATGGGAAATTGAAGTCTAAGATGTCAAACAATTGATGTACAAACTTAATCAAGGTATACCAAGACTTCTGGCTGCTTCTCAGAAAGCTGCTAAATATCAGCAAAGACATGGCTAGAGATCTTGCTTCTTGCTTTTTTTAATGTTTTTATGAAAGAACAGAGAGAGATTTATTCAGCAGGCAGTGTTTCCAATGAGATAAGAAAATTGCATTTGCATATCAGCCTTGGTCTACGATGTCTTTCTTGGGAAAATTTAAAAAAAAAAAAATCAGTACCCCCCACCCTCAACTTTACCTTCTTCAATGCATACACACACAAACACACACACACCATCCTATACAGACATTAGTCAACTCAGGTCTACAGAAGCTGGGTAGGCACCAAAGACTGGGCACCAACCCTTGTCCATGAGCCAAAACAACTCAGGATTCTAGAACCATTTAGAGAATCAAATAATTTTTCCTTCAGGCAGATCTAGAACAGTTAAGATAACATCAGGATTTTCCTTGACATAGCATGAGATGGGAATAGAGACCAGGCTCTATCTGTAGGAGTCCTATAACTTCCGTTTTATTGCCATTAAATAGAAACAGAATGTGGTAATTTCAGTGGATCTCAAAAAAGCCCCCTGTTTTGCTAACTTGTTATACTACATATAACTGTGGGTAATATTCTGTAAATTTTTATTGAAATCACTGCAACAAAATAACAAATGCAAGGTTATTCATTATATTGTTATAAGAGAAACAACTTAAAAGTTCATTAATTGGAAACTGATTAAAAAAATAATGATACAACTTGTTAATAAAATATGCAAATATTTTTAAATGAAGAGGCTTTTTATAAACTAATACAAAGTGATCTCTAAAATATAATAGTAAATAAAAGTAAGATGTAGAGCAAAGTGTTTTATATGCTATAATTGTACAAAAAATGTGATGAAAAGAGTTCAAGATGTCAAAATTAAATGGGGAGACTTCTCCTCCTGGAATGGAGTAGATATACTTTTCCCTATTGCTCCTGCAAAATACAACCAAAAGTTGAGAAAATTGAGTTTATAATTTTGAAACTTCCAGAAAAGCAATTTCTGGGCCTAGATGGTTTCATTGAAGAATTCTACCATACATTTAAAAAAGAATTAACACCAATTCTGCACAATATCTTCCAGAAAATAGAAGATGCATGAACACATGCCAGGTCATTTTGAAGCTAGTATTATTCTGATACCAAAACCAGAAAAAGAGAAAAATCTAAAGAACAATATTTCTTATGAGTGTAGAGGCAAAACACCTCACAAAATATTAGCAAACAGAATTCAGCAATAAATAAGAAAGAAATATGCATTGTGACCAGGTGAAGTTTATTTCAGGAATGCAAGGGTCAATATTCAAAAATCATTCATTATTATCCACCATAGTTGCAGACTAAAGAAGAAAAACTACATGATCTTATAAATTACAGAAAAGCATTTAACAGAATTCAACACCCATTCTTGATTTTTAAAAAACTCATAGAAAAATGAGAATAAAGAGGAAGTTCCTCAATTTCATAAAGAGTATCAACAAAAATCTTCAGGAGACATTATATTTAATGGTGGAAGAGTAAGTGTTTTCCCCCTAAGATTCTGGGTAAAAACAAAGTTGTTTGTTTTCACCACTCTTATTCAGCAGTGTTGGAAGTTCTAGCCAGTACAGTAAACAATAAAGCAAGAAAATGAAATACAAGGCATACAGATTGGAATGGAAGAATAAAACTGCCCCTACTTGCAGATGATACAATTGCCTATATGAAAATCCCAAGGCATCTAAAAAAAAAAACTATAAAAATACCTAAAACTAAAGTGATTTCTGCAAAGTTACAAGAGACAAGGTAAACATACAACAATCTATGATAAAAATTATTATCATTTATAATCACTCAAAAAAAGATAAATAGGCTGGGCACTGTGGCTCATGCCTGTAATCCCAACACTTTGGGAGACCAAGGTGGGAGGATTGTCTGAGCTCAAAAGTTTGAGAGCAACTACAAATCAAAAAAAAAAAAAAAAAAAAAAATTAGCTGAGCATGGTGGTGTGCCCCTATAGTCCCAGTTACTTAGGATGCTGAGGCAGGAAGATTCCTTGAGGCAGGGAAATGAAGGCTGCAATGAGCTATGATCGCACCAGTGCACTGTAGGCTGGGCAACAGAGTGAGACTTTGTCTCAAAACAAACAAACAAACAAACAAACATTTAGTTGTAAATCTAATCAAAGATGTACAAGATTTGTGTGCTGAAAACTACAAAACATGCATTAATGAAATAAAAGAAGATCTAAATCTAAATAAATTGAGAGATATGTCATATTCATGGGTTGGAGACTCATTTAGTAAAAACATCAGTTCCATAATTTATATAGAAAGGCACAATTCCTATAATGGCTAAAATAATCTTGGCAAAGGAAAATAAAGTGAGAGGAGTCAGTCTATTCTATTTCAAGACTTATATGCCTTCATAAGTAGGTTTTAATAGAGGAATAGACATATAGATCAAGGAAAGAGAACACAGAACACAGACTCATGCAAATATGACAAACTGCTTTTTGACACAGATGCGAAGGCAATTCAATGGAGGAAAGATAGACTTTGCAACAAATAGTGCTGGAACAACTAGAAATCTATAGGCAAAAAAAAAAAAAAAAAAAAAAAAAAAAAGAATTGAACCTTAACCTAAGTCTTACACCTTATAACAAAAACTAACTCAAAATGAACCAAGAACTTAAACATAAAATATAAAACCATACAACTTTTAGGGAAAAAATAGAAAACCTTGGGGTCTAGGGGTAGACAAACAGTTCTTAAACATAACACAAAAAGCATGATTCATAAAAGGAAAAGTTGGTAAACTGGACTTCATAAAATATAAAAATCATTTGCTTTATTAAAGACCCTGTTAAGAGAATAAAAAGACAAGCTAAGCTAAGGGCAAGGCATGGTATCTCACGCCTTTAATCCAAGTGCTTTGGGAGGTTGAGGCAGGAGGTTCACATGAGACCAGGAGTTCAAAACCAGCCTGGGCAGCATTGCAAGACTCCATTCTACAAAAAAGAAAAAAAAAAGAAAAATTAACTGGACATGGTGGGATATGCCTGTAGTCCACGCTACTGATGAGGCAGACATGGGAGGATTGTTTGACTCCAGGAGTTCAAGGCTGAAGTTAGCTATAATTTTGCCACTGCATTCCAGCTGAGAAACAGAGTGAGAAATGGTCCGTTAAACAAAAACAAACAAACAAACAACAACAACAAAACAAAAACAAAAACAAAACAAAACAAAACCAGGAAAAAAACCCAACAATCTGACTGAGAGAAAACATTTGCAGAACACATATTAAACAAAGTAGTAGTATCTAGAATTTATAATTAATGCCTTCAAATTCTAGTTAAAAAAGCAAATAGTACAATTTAAAAATGAGGCAAAGATACAAGGAGATTTCACCAAAGAAGATAGATCAACGGAAAATAAGCATATGGAAAAGATGTTCAAGATCATCAGTCATTAAGGAAATGCAGAATAAAACCACAATGAAATATCACTATACAACTATCATAATGGCTAAAATAATAAAAATAATGACAACACCAAATGCTGATGAGGATGTGGAGAAACTGAATCACTCATACAATTACTAGTAAGAGTATAAAATTGTTTACCACTCTGGAAGATACTTTAGACAAACAATCTGGAAAAAAATTAACATGCAACCACATACAACCCAGCAGTTACAATTTTGATCACTTCTCCTAGGGAAAGAAAAACTTAAATTCACCCAACAACCTGTACACAAATGCTTAGAACATTTAGCTCTATTCACAACATACAAAAATTGAAAAAAA
This sequence comes from Macaca thibetana thibetana, assembly GCF_024542745.1. NCBI lineage: Eukaryota > Metazoa > Chordata > Mammalia > Primates > Cercopithecidae > Macaca > Macaca thibetana. The sequence continues at coordinate 78,341,646 of NC_065583.1, forward strand.
ACAGAAGTCCTTCAACAAGTGAATGGCTAAACTGTGGTGCAGACATACCATGGAATACTGCTCAGCAATTTAAGAAAACAAACTATACATGTAACAACCTGGATGAATCTCCAGTGAATTACAGTGAGAGAAAAAACCCAGTCTCGCAAGGCTACAAACTATTTGATTTCATTATAACATTATATCATTACTCCATTATAACATTACAGCATCACTGAAATGACAAAATTATAGAAATGCAGAACAGATTAGTGTTTGCCAGGGTTGAAGAAGGGAGTAGGGGTGGAAAGGAAGTGGATGTGGCTATAATAGGGCAACGTGTGGGATTCTTGTGATTCCATAAATATTCTGTGTCTTGGCTATATCAATGTTAATATCCTGGTTGTGATATTGTACTGTGGTTTTGATATTGTACCATAATATTAATACAGTATCATACACTACTATACTGTAACTTATCATTGGGGAAAGCTGGGTAAAGGGTATATAGAATCCCTCTATTATTTCCTGTAACTGTATGTGAATGTACAATTATCTCAAAATAAAATGTTTTTTAAAACTGAAGAAGGATAAACGCAACATGTGCATATTTAGAACGTATCTCTCGAAGTATAACCAAAAAGTGGACAATATAATTTTTTGTTATTTTTTTTAATTGAACTGGAAGTGACAGAGGCTGTTGGAAAGGATTTGGGGATTTAACACATCTCCACAAAATCTAAGAAGGAGGTGAGGCACTACAGTAGGAAATAGACACAGATGGCCATTGACTTTTAAAAAATATTTTTCTTCCATCTTTTGTTTTAGATTCAGAAGGTACATGTGCAGACTTGCTATATGGGTAAATTGTGTTTTGCTGGCGTTTGGTGTACAAATGATTCTGTCACCCAGGTAGTGAGCCTTATACCTAATAGGTAGGTTTTCAGTCCTCACCTTTCTCCTACCCTCCACCTTCAAATAGCCCCCAGATCTATTGTCCCACTCTTTGTGTCCATGTGTACTCAATGTTTACTCACTTCTAAGTAAAAACACGTGGTATTTGATTTTCCGTTTCTGTATTAATTCACTTAGGATGATGGCCTCCAACTGCATCCATGTTGCTACAAAGGACATGATTTCATTCTTTTTTATGGCTGTGTAGTATTCCATGGTGTATATGTACGATGTTTTCTTTATCCAGTCTACCATTAATGGGCATCTAAGTTGATTCCATGTCTTTGCTATCACAAAAACTCCTATAATGAACATACATATGCATGTGACTTTATGGAAGAATTATTTATATTCCTTTGGATGTGTACCCAGTAATGGGATTGCTGGGCCAAATGGTAGTTCTGTTTTAAGTTCTTTGAAATATCTCCAAACTGTTTCTGCAGTGGCTAAACTAATTTACATTCCCACCAGCAGTGTGTAAGCATTCTCTTTTTTTCCCAACCTTGCCAGCATCTGTTATTTTTCAGCTTTTAATAATAGCCATTCTGACTGGTGTGAGATGGTATAGAAGAATCAATATTATTAAAATGGCCATACTGCCCAAAGCAATTTACAAATTCAATACTGTTCCTATCGAACTACCAATGCTATTTTTCACAGAATTAGAGACTATTGTAAAATTTATGTGGAATCAAAATGAGCCCAAATAGCCAAAGCAATCCCAAACAAAAAGAACAAAGCCAGAGGCATCACACAACCCAACTTCAAACTATACTGTAAGGCTACAGTAACCAAAACAGCATGATAGTGGTACAAAAACAAACACATAGACCAATGGAACAGGTTAGAGATCCCAGAAATAAAGCCACACACCTACAATCACCTGATCATCAACAAAATCTACAATAAGAAGCAATGGGGGAAAGGACTCCTTATTCAGTAAACAGTGCTGGGATAACTGGCTAGCCATATGCAGAAGATTGAAACTGGCCTTCTTTCCTTTCACCATATACCCATGCATATACCCATGCAAGATGGATTAAATACTTAAACCTAAAACCTAAAACTACAAAAACCCTAGAAGAAAACCTAGGAAATATCATTCTGGACATAGGCCTTGGTAAAGATTTCATGATGAAGTCTCCAAAAGCAATTTGCAACAAAAACAAAAATTGACAAGGGGGACACACCTAAACTAAAGAGCTTCTGCACAGCCAAAGAAACTATCAACAGAGTAAACAGAAAACTTATAGAACGGGAGAAAATATTTGCAAACTATGCATCCAACAAATACATAATATCCAGAATCTAAAAGGAGACCTAATAAATTAACAAGCAAAAAACAACCCCATTAAAAAGTGGGTAAAGGACATGAACAGACACTTTTCAAAAGAAGACATACACATGGCCAACAAGCACATGAACAAATGCTCAACATCACTCATCATTAGAGAAATGCAAATCAAAACTGCAATGAGAAGGGGAAAATATTAGTTCTCTTTAGAGAGAAACAGCTGATGGCTCGGGGACAGGTTTGGGAGGTAAACTTTTTATTATACATTCTTTTGAATGTTTTGAATTTTGATTATGCAAAATAAATGCCCATTTTAAAACATTAAAATTTTAAATGTCAATGAAAAATTCTCAACCAAAGCTTGAGACTTTCCAATTGTTAATAGTCTTGATTAATCTGTTAACTTTCTAGTCAGAAATTATATGAAGTTTTTCACCTTTCTAAAAATTAAGCTACTACAGAATCGCAACTTGTTATTCTTCAAAAGCACTTAGACAAAACCTTTATCTTTTTATATTATGAAGACTCATCTCTATACTCATTCTTTTCCTGAAAAAAAAGGTAGTTAACAGAAAAAAAAGCTTTGTTCCTGTTGCTGTAAAATATTTGCATATTTGTGTGTCAGTTGGAGCAGCCTTGACATCCTACGGTGTCATTCAATTACTTTACAAGATACAATGTGATAAAAATCTCCAGTGATAGCATGGACTTTGAAAGCATACAATCTAGGATTTCTAGCCATGTGTCATTGTTCAAATTATGTAACCTATCTAACACTGTTTCCTTATCTATAAAACTAATATTCATTTCTCCAGATTGCTTTCAGTATTAATATAACCTACATACCTGAAATGTGGGAGAGGCTTAAGGAGAGCTAAAATGATAGAAAGCAAAAGCCTTAGTTCTAAAAAACAGAGACCCACCAAGACAACTAATAGTGGGAATGCTTTATGGACACATCCATCAGAAAACAAGGGCACCTGTGAAGTGAGCTAGGGGGAACAAACACGGCTCTATACAGCAATGTAAAGTGTGTCCCATCTTTCCATATTATATTGCAGTTAAGAAACTGTTTCTGTTCTTTAACATGAATTTAGACTAGAGAAACAAGCATATTTAGGGTACGATTTTAAAGGGTTTTCCCCTCTCTGTTGTAATGAATTTTCTTTAATAATTCCAAATTCTTCAGGGAAAACTTTCACCCATACAGCAGTGTTGACTGCTCGTGCTCTGAGGAAATTACGGCACATAGTAATAAAAGATATATAGAATTTCTACATCAGCAACATGAAGTCCAGCCCAGCACCCCAGTATGGGGGACCGATGGGAGTTCCAAAAGGTAGAAGCCCATACCGGAACTGGAGGCAGTGGAGGGGATGCCATGTGGAAAATTGATTGCCAAACTGAGGCCTCAGAAATGGATGTGAAATAAACCTTCTCCTTCACAAATCTTGTAGAGAGAAAGAGCCTATGAAGTTGGAGGAGGTTGCCACACAGATTATACTCAGTAGACACAAAGCATCTCAACTTACTACAGGAAAATCACCTTTAATGCAAGCAATCACAGTTTCCACATTCACCTCTCCCCTTCTTTTCTTGGGTACTTTCATTAGTTGCAAGTAAACTTTCAAAGTCAGAGAATTATCAGCCGTGTAGCCACCTAACCAAATAAGACAAAAAATAAATGTGAACTCATTTTAACAAGTGAGTGCCTATTAAATCAGTAGATCAACACTGGCAAAATACTGTATGTACAGTGCTCCCACTTTAATTGAGGATGGCACCAACAACCCCAGTTCCTCAAGACATCAAGTGAGTGTACATCAAACCAAACTTATGAATGTGTAAGTGACATTTCCTTAATATTTCATATTTCCATATTGCTTCAACATCCACATGTTAGATGTGTTTCTGAAATAATGTTGGTAAAGAAGAATTATTTAAAATAAATATTTTACCATAAGTTTCCAGTTACTATTTAAAACTCCCCACAATAACATATAATAACTTGAATATTCACATCTCAAAGTATTCCGCCTTTGTCAATGCATAATTTACATGCTCTAAAGTTCAAACTGTAATTTAGTTGAAAGGACAAACCCGGAACTTTCACAGATGCATTTAAATAACAGTACACATAATGTATGCTATAAGGTGATTATCATATCTTAGACTTCTTCTAGTTCTGAGAGACTTTTATATTTAAGCGATCATCCTACCTAAGCTTTCAACAGAATTCATGACTGGAAGACTCACAGGGAGGTAACGGTATGGATCCTGATGTTTGGTAATCTCAATCTCGCTCCAGTTACTTATGAATAAGATAGTCTTATTACTTTCTTCTGTTACACGTGTCAAAGGCTTTGAAATGTTAAGAGGTATGTAAGTAGAAAATATAAACTAGTGTTCAAAATCACCTTGCAGTTTCTTTTCTCTCTCATCCTAGGCTATAATTTGTGATTGTCTAAATAAAAGGATTCATCCATGCATTCCCTGGAAAAATTTACTACCCAAGTTCACACAAGACAAATTTGGAGTAGAAAATCCATTTAATTACTTCTCTTGGGAAATATTTCTTCCTGGCAGAGAAACTAATATGATATTAGAAGGCTGCTTATTCGGAATTTGTGGAAGAGCTACACATACCACTTTGGGTTTAAGCAAATTATCAGGGTCTCTTTGTTGGCCCACTGGAGCCCTTTCTCCTGGGAAATGCTGAAGACAAGAGTCCTAAACTGGTCCCAAGCCCAGGTTTTCTCTCCTCCAAGTTACTCTTTCTGTTCTTTGAACATCTAAATATTTACTCAAAAAAGACTCCTTACTGTCTTACAGAGAGAGACTCTGTGTTAACCTCTTTTAACATCTGACAGCTTCTAGCCTTTTAAGGAAGTGATACCTCCACCCATCACAATTTAGCAAGTTTAATCTATTATACGAGTTAATCATGTTAACTACCATTAGCAAACAGTAGGACAACTGTGACTTCCTTACAAGGCATTGTGATTTTTGTACTATCACCTTACTGATTATTTTAAGCCCATCTTTAATCATCTACAACATCCACAAGTTATAAACCTGCTTTTTGGTTCATGTGTTCTTCAGTAACAAGAAGTAAAAAAGTGTCTTTAGAGACACTCTACATATTTTTTAACCCTTTTGTCATCACCAGGAAAACGAAAACCTTTGTTTCTCAGTGGTAAATCAACAGAAAGAGTTGGTTCATGAAATCACACTGTGTGTGCTTTAGGTTGGTCCTTAACTCAAACCTGGTGTGTATTTGCTCGCGCGCGCACGCCTGCGTGTGTGTGTGTGTGTGTGTGTGTGTTTTGGCGGAGGGTGGGTGAGAGAGAAAGAGAGGGAGAGAGAGACAGAGACAGAGAGAACAAAACAGAAAGACAAACATAGAGAAACAGAGAGACAAAGAGAGAAGAGATAGTGCTACATTCCTTGATTATAAGCATCTTTTCTTCCTTTAACCTAGCATACCTTTATCATAGCTCTTTAGTCACAGTTTTTATTCTTGCCTTTCCATTGCTGCAAATCCTGGACTGGCAACTTTCTTTGTTACCACATCCTGGTCAGATACAGTCAATAGCTTTGTGGTCAGATTCTTTGCTCCCTGAAATCTCCTAACCCTCAAGATATTCGGCACAGGCCTGATAAGCGTTGAATCATTGCTCAGCAATGCTCCAGGTCTTGTGAAAGGCATAGGTCTGGGACCATAGCTTTTTTTTTCCCTTTCTTTCATCCGCAATATTGTACTCTGCTAGTACATAGTAAGTGCTCAATAACTGTTGAAGTTATTGAGGGAAGGAAAAAAGGAGGGAAAGAAGGAAAGCGAGCACATTTGGCAAGTGATTTGACAAAAAACAAACAAAAAAACTGGGTGCTTACATTATAAGAAAGTTGATAGAAAGGAAATTCTGATACTTAGGCAAAACTTTGCTGTTTTGTGTATTTGTGTGTGTGTGTGTGTGTGTGGTGTGTGAGAGAGAGAGGGAAATACTAACATGAGTTCGGGGGTGGTGATGATGATGGTGATGATGATGATGCAAATTACAATTCTTTCTTAACTGAATTTTAATAGGAGTACCAAAAAATGAGAAAAGAACAAAAATTGTGGCTGGCTGTAATATACTACTTACCATCAGCTACATGAACTGCTTGCTATCTGAGCCAGGTTACTTTGCAATATAATATGACGATAAACACATTTACATCTTCCATATCCCTCCTAAATGCATTTCACAAGGTTCAATTTCCAGCCTTATGCTATTTTTTAAATATATACTGTTTTTCTTGGAGATTTAAGAATCAACCATTATAGTGCCTCTCACAGTTCCTTAAGTATACAAGTTTAGTAAATATTGAATGTTTGATGAACTAATTAAATATAAGCTCAAGGCTGAATGGTGATTTTGGAAATTACATATTTAGTATGTATATTTAGTGTAATCTTTCACATCTACATAGTAGAAACCTTCATTATTCTACCTCCTCCTTTTCATACTTCTTTCCTCCCCATTTTTTAAACCTTACCTATTAACTTTACTATTTAAAAAATTAATTGTAATCCCAGCACTTTGGGAGGCTAAGGCAGGTGGATCACTTGAAGCTAGGAGTTCAAAACCAAGCTGGGCAACATGGTGAAACCCCGTCTCTACAAAAGATACAAAAAAATTAGCTGGGCATGGTGGAGCATGCCTATAATCCCAGCTACTCAGGAGGCTGAGGCAGGAGAATCGCCCGAACCCTGGAGGCAGAGTTGCAGTGAAGCGAGGTTGCGCCATTGCACTTCAGCCTGGGCAACAAAGTGAAACTCTGTCTCCAAAAAAATAAATAAATAAATAAACTCTGCAATGAGCTCAGTCCTCTGATAAACCAGAGTTTGTGAGTAATAACAGTATGATACTTAAATTATGAAAAAGTAGACAAGAGATAGGATTATTTTTTATTTCCTCATATTAAATTATTAAATACTTGCCTTAGTCAATTTTGTGTTGCTATAACAGAATGCCTGAGACTCAACAGTTTATAAGAAAAGAGTTTTAGATAACTCATGGCTCTGTAGGCTGGGAAGTTCAAGAACATGGCCGTGGTCTCTGGTGAGGACTTTTGTGCTGCCTCATAACATGATGGAGAGGAAGCAAATATGTAAAAAGAGAATACTTGAGGGATGCCCTGGCTTATAACAAAACACTCTCTTAGGAATATTTCTGTGAGAACTAATCCAGTCTTGTCAGAGGGAGAACTCACTCACTACCAGGAAAACAGACACCAAGCCATTCATGGGGGATCTGCCTCCATGACCCAAACGTTTTCCATTAGGCTCCATCTCCCAGCACCACCATATTGGGAATCAAATTTCAACATTAGTTTTGACGGGGACAAATAACCCGTTTCCAAACTGTATCAATGACTAACTTTATTTTTAGTTGTTTCTAATTAGTGTTACACAAATAACGCTAACTCCAATGACAAGATAATTTTGGAAATAGAATTTATTTTATTTAACATTTTCAACTAGAGACTATACAAAGAGTGGTGATTTTCATAAATAGCAGCAACTTTCAGGCTATGGGATCAAAACCAAACTTTTTAAATATTGGAAGTTATTTTCATTAAAAGGCTTTTACATGAATATGTAAATAATTTGAGAAACAAGATTGTGCATGGATTCATCTTTTAAAAATATTTAGTGAACAATAACTGTTTCATGTACCTTGTTAATAAATTAATTTTGAAATCTCTACCTTTTAGGTACCATGAATAGATTCTTCAAAATAAATCTAATCTACTTAGATGGATATAAAATCCCTGTAATACTACTGTATGAATGTATATATACATATATGCAGTGGTCTCTAACATTTTTGGCACCAGGGACTGGTTTTGTGGAAGACAATTTTTCCACAGATGATGTGTGGTGGGAGGATGGTTTCGGGATGCAACTGTTCCACCTCAGACCATCAGGTATTAGTTAAATTCTCCTAAAGAGTGTGCAACCTAGATCCTTCGTATGTGCGGTTGACAATAGGGTTCTTGCTCCTATGAGAATCCAATGCTTCTGCTGATCTGACAGGAGAGGCAGCTCAGGTGGTAATGCTTGCTTGCTGGCTGCTTACCTCCTGCTGTGTAGCCCAGTTCCTAACAGGAATGCATATATGCAGGGTTTGAGGACCCGTGCATATATGTATATTGAGTATATATAGAGGGAGAGAGAGAGAGAGAGCGACAGAGAGAGAGAGAGGTGTGATTGTGGCTACTGTTCTTACTGTTTTTGTCGTTGGGTTCCATGTGTAAGCAAGCCTTTTGATCAGGTATTTTTTTGTTTAGTCCAAACATGTATCAAAGAGAACCTATGATTTTTATATGTGATCAGAGATAAAATGTTTACTATATGCCAAATATTTTTATTGACAGAAATTTTACATAAACTGGATGTATTTTCAACTAATATTTATTGAGTACCTATGTATTGTTCTAAATATGTTTATATATGTCTTATATATATTATATAAAGAACTAAAAACAGTGCCTGATATTTTAAAAAAACACTCTGTGTCAGCTATTATTGTTTATTGATTTACTAAGGTACAACTAAAATATAATAAACTGTACTTATTTAAAAGTCCAACTTACTAAGTATTAACATATGTACACACTCTTTAAGCTGTCGCAACAATCAAAATAATGAAGATATCTCTCAATCCCAAGAGTTGCCTCCTGTGTTTTTATTCTCGCAGCTCCCCACAATTCTCTGAACCACCAACAGCCTTTCCCCCACCCATCCAGGCAACCAGTGATCTGCTTTCTGTCATTAGATTTGTTTTCTAAAATGTTCTATAAATTAAATGATATAGTATGCATTCTTTTTTGCTTGGCTTCTTACACTCACAATTATATGGAGACTAATTCATGTTATTGCATGTAGATACAGTTTCTTCTATTTTGATGCTAAATAGAATTCCATGGTATATCCATGTCACAATTCACCTGCTTACAGACATTACAAGTAAGGCTGCTATGAACACTCCTGTCCAAGTGTTTGTGTGTATATGCTTTTATTTATCTTGGGTGTTACCTAGGAGTAGAATGACTGTGTCAAATAATAGGTATATGTTTAATTTTTAAAGAAGCTGTCAAACTCTTTTCCAAAGTGATTGTACCATTTTACATCCCCACCAGCAGTATATAAGGGTTATCGTTTTTTTACTTCCTTGCCAACACTTAGTATCATCAACATTTTTAATTTTAGTAACTCTAGCAAGGATAGTGGTATTATATTGTGGTTTTAATTTACATTTCCCTAATGACTAATGATGTTATGCATTTTTCATATGTTTATTTGCAATCCATACATCTCTTCAGTAAAGTATATATTGCAAACTTCTGCTTATTTTCAGTTGCATTTGGGTATTTTTAAAAACTATACTCTGGGTATGAGTCCTTTATCAAATATATGTTGTATAATCCTTCTCCTAGATCATAGATTGTCTTCATTCTATTAATAATTTCTTTGGAAAAGCAAAAATTCTTAATCTCGATGAAATCCAGTTTAAATTTCAGAATCATCTTATTTCTATAACATAGCCTGCTCTTATTTTGATTGGGATTGCGTCAGTTATAAAACATTTTGGGTATAATTAACATATTAATGATAGAGTCTTCCAAACCATGAGTATGGCATATCTCCCATTTATTTAGATCTTCTTTAATATCTCCTAGTGCTATTTGATTGCTTTCATGGTATAGGTCTTGAGCATTTGCTGTCGGATTTATCCTTAAGTAATTCATATTTTTTGTCTTGTGAGCTGTATATTTCAATTACAATTTCTAATTTTTTCTTGATAATTTATACAAATATAACTGCTTTCTAAAATATTGACCTGGTATCCTGCCACCTTAGCAAAGTCACTTTGTGTTCTAGAAGAATTTTGTTGAGTACTTATAATTTTTTACTTAAAAAACCCATTTTTTTCCTGCAAATAATAAGTTTTATTTGTCCTTCCTGACACAGATTTTTTAAAAATTTCTTTTTCTTGCCTTATTGCACTGGCTAGACTCTGTAGTAAAATGTTGAATAGAAATTATGCTAGTGAACATCTTTGGTTTGTTCCTAATTTTAGGGGGAAAATACTGTCTTTCACCAATAAATATAATGTTAACTAGAGGGTTTGGCATTTTTTATTAGATTGAGGAGGTTCTTTTCTAATCCCAGTTTTTGAGAGATTTTTATCATAAAGAGATGTTGAATTTTGTCTAATGCTTCTTCTGCATCTATTGAGATGATCATAATTTTTCTCCTTTAGTCTATTAATACAGCAATTCACAATGTTTGATTTTCAAATGTGATTCCAATCTTACATCCTGAGATAAACTCCATTTGCTCATGATATAGTGCCTCTTTTTTTAAGTATTATTGGCTTCGATTTGCTAAAATTTTGTTTTAAATTTTTGTATTTATGTTCATAAAGGATGTTGTTCTCTGATTTTCTTGTGTTGTATCAGAATGGTTGTAGCCTAATAGAAAGAGCTGAAAAGTATACCCTTCTCTTTGGCTTTCCAGATGAGTTTGTATTGGTATTCTTTCTTTCTTAATCTTAGATAAAATTTACCAGTGAAAATTTTGTAGGAATATTTCAAGCTAAAAATTCAATTTTTAAAATAAATATAGTACTATTCAGGTGATCTATTTCTTCATGAGTGGTAAACTTTGGTAGTTTGTATCTTTCAAGGAATTTGTTCATTTCTTCCAAGTTGTCAAATGTACTGACATAAAATTGTTCGTAATAATTATCCTTCATTATTCTTTGAATATCTATAGGACATCTAAGGATGTACCTTTCTCCTTTCTGATATTTTTAATTTCTATTTTCATTCTTTTTATGCCTAATTAGTGTACATAAAAGTGTATCAATATTGTTGATCTTCTCAAATAACCAGATTTTGGTTTCATTGATTTTCTCAATTGTTTTTCTGTTTTCTACTTCATTGATTTCAGCTCTGATCATTGCTATTTTCTTTTCTCTGTTTATTTTAGGTTTAGCTTGCTCTTCTTTTTCCTAGTTACTTAAAGTGGAAGTTGGGATTACTGTTTTGAGGCTTTTATTCTTTTTTAATACAGACCTTTTCTTCTAAGCACTGCTTTAGCTGCATCTTACAGATTTTGAAATGTTGTATTTTCATATTTATTCCACTCAAAATACTTGCTAATTTTTCTTTTGATTTCTTTTTTAACTTGTGGGTTTTTAAAAGTGTGTTATTTTAATGTGCAAATATTGAAAAATTGACTAGAGATATTTTTGTTATTAATTTCTAACTTAATTCCACTGTGTTCAGAGAATATACTTTGTATTATTTGAATAATTTAAAATTCATTGAGACTAGCTTTATGGCCCATAATATAGTCTATCATAGTAAATGTTGCCTGTGCAAATTAGTGGACTCTGCTCTTGTTGGGTGGAGTGGTCTATAAACATTAGTCAGGTCAAGTTGGTTGATGATAGTGTTTTTCAAGTCTTCTATGTCCTCACTGCTTACTGATTTTTTTGTCTTTTTTTCCTATCAATATTTCTGTTTCATGTTTCCATATGGTTAAATTGAAGTGATATACAATTGACCATGTGATGTTCTGTCTTCCTTAAGGTATCACATCTGGAGACACATCTTTCCCTCACTGATGATCATAATTTTGATCATTAGGTCAAAATGTTGCCCAATGTACCCATTCTAGAATTACTGCTTTTTATTAATCTGCCTTGCAATTAATAAGCAATTTATGGGGAAGCACGTTAAGATCATGCGAATATCCTACTCTTCATCAACACTTCCTCCTGGATATACCACCTGCTGATGATTCTCATCATCTTTAAATAGCTCAGGGGAAAAAAAAGTATATATTTGCCTACTCTTAACATTATGTGTTTGTGTGTGTGTGTGTGTGTGTGTGTGTGAGAGAGAGAGAGAGAGAGAGAAACAGAAAGAGAAAGAGAGCACTCAAATGGAATAAAATGTTAAGAGTAGGCAAATTTGAGTAAAGGTTAAGGAGTGTATATTCTTTATACTATTTTTATTTTTGCAATATATTAAACATTTAAAATTATTTCTGTATAAATTATCACAAAATGTATTGCAAATGTTAATTCACCTTTAAATAATATACATATGCTTTAAATATATCTTTAAAATATGTATATAGATATTATATAATAAATATACAAAATAAATAATATATAATTTAATGTATTTTAAAATATATAATATATATATATATGTTAAAATACATTAAATTATATTTATACATGTATTACATTAATATGTAATACATTAATATGTAATACATGTATAATATGTATTACATATTAAATATATATGAATGCATATTATATATTTAATATATTATACATATATTTATATATTCTTTTAAATTATTAAAAATAAATATATTAAAATACATATAGATATTTAAATATATAAGTATGTATTATATATTTATATTTTTCAGTATGTATTTTTACATATTTATAGAAGGACTTTTTATATATGAATGTTTTATATATGTATCTTTAAAGATATATCTTTATAATCTTACAAATAAATATGTCTTTAAAAATATATGTTTATATAGTCTTCATACAGATATACATAGTTAAATAATAGTTTAAACCCCAAATGATATTACCAGAGATTAAGGAGTGGAGGAGGACAAATATGAATAAATAAAAACGTTCTCATCTGTTAAGGTAGACTGAGTCAAAATAAGTCAGTTTCAACCTTGACTTCCATAATTAGAAACCTGTTTGTTCAAGAGTAAGTACAAACAAGAACTGAAAATCATACAAATCAGTGCAGGAGATAAAAGCAAAAGTAGCCTATTTTTTATATTGAAAGAGTAAAAACTGGCACTGAAACATAATAAAAACCTAGGACAAGGTGGCAGACTTTAGAGCAAACATTATAGTTATACAAAAATTTAAAAAGACACAGGGATTTTAATAAAATATTCATAATATAACATTAAGTAAAATGTGTAAGATGTGAAGTATATTCAAAATGACCTCAATTATGTTAAACACACACACATATATTCAACATAGAAAAAGAGACTATAAGTAAATAATCAGTGTAATTGTTTCTGGCTGGTAGGATTTTACATAATTTTTACTTTCTTAGTTATAATTTTATGTTTTTGAAAATTATCTGTAGTGTGCACAAATAACTTTTATACCAAAATATGAGTTACATTTTTAAAAATAAAAATATAGCCTTTTCCATTCCTTTCTATTTCTAGAGCTAAATCTGATTAAATGGTGCATGAAATGACATCAAGACCTTCTGCCTAACATTTTTCATGAAATATGTAAGTCTGCCCCTCAGGCAACATTGCAGAGGTAACATGTTTTATCACTTAAGTTGTTTTACCTGAAACAGTATCCTCCACATCGATTTTAGCTTCATCTTGGGTATATAAAAGGTTATATCAAGAAGCTACTGGTATAAACATTAATGTCAGTGACTTTTGATTAAGGTGAAGAATTGTCTCCCATTTCAAAGGACACAGGAGAGGGGGAGTTTTTTCTTTATATTTGCAGTTGAAGTTTGCACTACTCAATGATATGGGATCACCCTCAGCAGCGTCTTGTGTTCCACTTGATGGATATGAAAAGGCAGCATATAGCGTGGGAGCTGGAGTCAGGTGACCTGGGCTGGCGTCCTGGCCTGTGAGTTAGTAAATGTATTCATGCCTCAGTTATCTTATCTGTGAAATGGGGATAACAAGAATAGCACCTACTCTATAGGGTTATTTTGAGGATTTAACAAATTGATATTTGTAATGTACTCTGAACAGTGCCTGCTACACAGTGAGTGATGTAGAAATCTTAATAAATAAAATTCACATTACTAAATTACAGACTAAGGTACTTCTTCAGTCTTTTGTCCCCTATGGTAACAAGAAATAGTTCTGAGTCTTGCCTTACTCAAAATAGTGAAACATTGCATTTATCCACTGGGCTCCTACTCCCTTTTGGCTTTCCCATCTTTTGGGTTCAGTGATTTTCAGTCCCTTCTTGATTCTTCATCACTTCCTCAGAAGTTACCTCTCCTCATGAATGCCACTCTCTTGCAGCTCTGCTCTCTACTTTAGAGGACCGTGGCTGGTGATAATGTCCACACTCACTTACTTACTGTTGCTCCATTGCACAGGGCCTTTCTGGAGACAAGACCTTCATCCGTCTTTTCCAGAATTTTGCTAAACAGAACACTAGTCAGAGGGATATTGGACAAGTGTGCTGAAAGAAAAAGTATTCTGACCTCCTATAGAGTTAGTAAATATGCTGGGTTTAGCAAAATTAACCTTTGCAATTTCAAAGACTTTATAGTACGCTAATATATATATCCAAGTGGGGAGGACAAAGTGTACAGCATTTTCCAAGGCTAATTTGACTTTTATTTTCTCTGTATATTACTATTAATGCCTGGAAGAATTGGCATAACATCACATTGCAAAATGCTGCCTTTACTGAAAGGAGTGGATTTCTACAGTGAAAACACCCTATGCCTATGGTCTTGTGGAAAAGAACTGTTTCTGAAGGCATGATTCATATTACCCCAGTTCATTTTCATGGCCAGAGCTGGTTTACCACCATAATCCCAGAAGTAATCCAATCTCTCTCATGCTGCCACAGACATGCATGTACTCATTCTACAAATACCTGTTGAGGGCTTGCTAGTATCAGGAGCTGTTCTTAACAAGCACCCCTGTCTTTTTTCCTTAATTGAAACAACATATTCTTACCTGACAGATTCCCCTGCTCACAGGACTGTGTGCTAAGGATTGGAAAAACTGAACCAGACATTCAAGAAAGAGATTTTCCCCTCCCTTTGGGCCCTAGAGGGCTGAGCCAGGCCCGAGGTGTGGATGGAAGAGTACATGAGTTCTGTTTGGTCCACTCTTCCCAGTACACTATTTTGGCATGCTTAGCCGCCTTCATTCAGTCCTCAGTAGGAGGGCTGTATGACTCAGAGACAAGCAAGTTACAAGGGCTGATTAAAAGGAAAATGATGAAAACAGAAAATACTTACCATATTAAGTACACTATACATGTTAAATCTGTTTTCACTCTACTTGAAGACGACTAAATATTTTCCTGTCTCTGGACCAGACCCAAGCTAGTTACAAGGGTTGATTAGAAGAACAATGATGAAAACAGAAAATATTTACCATGTTAAGTACTTTATTCATGTTAAATATATTTTCACTCTACTCGGAGAAGGCTAGGTATTTTCCCATCTCTGGATGAGAACTTAGGCAGGTCCCATAATAGTTTTTATAACTTCAGTAATAACATAAATTGTCGAATCCCCTCTAGGTACAAGAATATTCCTGTTTTAGTAATTAAAACGTTCGGTGCAGTGTGACAGTTAACGTTCCAAACTCACTTCAGAGTGAGCGTTCCTTCTGTACCCCAGCATGGACTGCTTTGGACTGAAAGTTTGCAGTGAAAAAGCTGGGACTGGTCAGGCAGATTTCTTCCCTCTTGCTCTCTGTAAGTCTTACTTCAGAGTTGGAGTTGGGATAAGGGTGGGAGGAGAAGTAAAGAACAGGAAGGTTCTACTTGTCAGGCACAGATCTATACCCTGGGACCACCCTGGGGTGATGTCTCTGTGCTTATTATTTCTCTGGTGGACTCCTCAAAGACACTGCTGCTGGGGCCCCTGGACTGTGAGGCTAACAATGCCTCGCCCCAACCGGAAACCACTGCTCTTTCTGCATGCCGGGTGCATCTATCTGATGGCCCATCCCCTTTATGGGTATCACATTGTCCTTTCAGATAGGGATTCTTAATACCCTTGGAGTTTATTTCTGGTCTGTGAGAAACACCTGTGCTTTTTTGCCAGTTAGCCATACAAGTGTACCTTACTTCCAGCACAGCTCTTTTCTCCTGGCCCCGTGCCCTCAGGCTTAAGCAACCATAACCTCTCACAGTTTTTGTGTGCTTCATTGCCAGGGGTCTCACGTCAACAACTCCCAATGACTCTCTTGAAGATCTCTTTCTCATTTAGTTGAGAAAAAATATTACCCACCCTGCACTATGGTGATTATGCACAGTTCTCCAACAACTTTCTCTAAGTAAGTTGTCTTTTTAAAAAATCCATTCATTCACCTGTCCGTATTCTTTTATATGCTTGAGGTATGTATTGAGCTAAAGTTTGCAGTTGTTGACCATCCCCTTTGCAAGTACTGCATCAATGGTCTATCTAACACATTGCTACAAAATGTAGAGATACTCTGAATCTGTCATTTCATTCTGGGCCTTTGCAGATTCAGTGAAAACTGAGGTAGAGATTTTCACTTTAACATCCTGGTACACAATCTCTCTGCTTTTAAATGATAGAGGTTCTTTGGTTAATCACTAGATTCTAGTCAGTAGAATATAGGCTTCATGAAGGCAAGGATTTCTGTCCTTTTTCTAAGGTGCTATCTCCCCAGCTCCTTGAACAAATGTGACGTATAGAAGGAATTCAACAAAATTTTGTTAAATTCATGTAGTATTTTACATATAAGAAAATTTAAGCTTATAGATGATAAACTTTTCAAAGATTATTCAGACAGTAAACTATGGAGCCAGGATTTGAATAGTGAGAGAAAGTAACTAATAACGACAGTAAGTAATAAGTCAGATGTTTTATTTAAGTTTTTATTTTGTGCATATTTACATGAGCTGGTATTTGCATAGAGATTTTACATTCATCTTATTTTCACAGAAATATTCTGGAATTTGGTTGTCCTGTATTTCAGACAGTCATGGTAGCTCATCTACTGGACTACATAGCTATCTAACCTTGGATGGCCACACTGTCATCTGGTATTAGATAGATGAATTGCAAGTTCATTGTCACTGTATTACAGGCTGTTAAGGAAATAATCATAATTTTCTAAGCTTTACATTCATCAACTCATTTAATCCTCATAACAACCCTATAAAACAGATTATGTGCCCACTTTGTGGATGAATTTTACAGTGTCAGAACCACGACGTGATTCCAGGCTATCTAGCTCCTAAACTTACTTTTAACTCTTATATTCTACTATTTCTCCAATGTAGGATCATTCAAGATTTTTAGAGTCAGGAATCCACTTCTGAGTTAGCCAAATAAATTTTTACTAGATAACAATGGTATGCAAGAGATTTGACTAAAACATGAATCAAGTACAAGTAGACAGAAAAGTTATTCATGGTTATTTTCCTTTGTTCTTAATTCTTAATGATGCTCTACTTATTGGACACAGATTCAGGGAAAGTAAACTTTAAAAGCACAGAATGAAATATTGAATTTTTATATTAGTTTTCTAGAGCTGCCAGAACAAAATACCAGACTGGGTGGCTTGAACCCAGAAATTTATTTTATCAGAGTTCTGGAGGCTGGAGGTCCAACGTCAAGGTGTTAGCAGGTTTGGTTTCTTCTCAGGCTTTTTTCTTTGTCTTGTAGATGGCTGCCTTCCCACTGTACCCTTATATGGTCGTCACCTCTTGGTTTTTGTGTGGTTTGTGTCCTAATCTCTTCTTAGAAGGACATCAGTCATATGGATGAGGGTCTACCCATATGAACTTGTATTACTTTAATTATCTATTTAAAGGCCCTGTCTCTAAGTACAGTCTCATTCTGAGGTAATAGGAGTTAGGAATTCAACATGTGAATATGTGGGGAACACAATTCAGCCCATAACAAATTTTATTTAAGGGACTATCGTCAACCAGATCACTCTATTTCAATAATGTCTAAGGACCTCTGCTTTCTTACTCTTTGCTATAGTTTCAATGCTTTTGTTCCCTCTAAAACTCATTTGTTGAAAACTTAATTTCCAATGCAATAGTGTTGGAAGGTGAGACCTAATGGGAAGTGTTTAGGTCATGGGATCTCCACCCTAATGAATGAATTAATACCACTATAAAAAGGGCTTCTTTGAATCGGTTCTCTTTCTCTTGCTTTTTTGCTAAAAAACAAGTTCCTCCTTTCTGGAGGATGCAACATTCAATGCACTATATTGGAAGCAGAAAGACCAAGTCTTAACCTCCTAACACCTACATCTGAACTTCCCAACCTCTGGAACTGTGAGATAATAAATTTCTGTTCATAATAAAGTACCTAGTCTCAGTTATTGTGTTATAGTGGCACAAAACAGATTAAGATGCTCTTCGACAACCTGCTTATCTGATTTTATGGGGTTATAAACAGGTCCATTAGCCATCCAGCTAATGCTGGAAGGAGGGTAGTATGATTTGGCTCCGTGTCCCCACCCAAATCTCACCTCAAATTGTAATTCCCAGAATCCCCACATGTCAAGGGCAGGACCAGGTGGAGGTAATTGGATCATGGGGGTGGTTTCTCCATGCTGTTCTTGTGACAGTGAGTGAGTTCTTACAAGATCTGATGGATTTATAAGCATCTGGCATTTCACCTGCATGCACTCATTCCAGTCTGCCACCCTGTGAAGAAGGTGCCTGCCTCTCCTTTACCTTCTGCCACAATTGTAAGTTTTCTGAGGCCTCCCCAGCAATGAGGAACTGTGAGTCAATTAAACCTCTTCCCTTTATAAATTACCCAGTCTCGGGTATTTCTTCATAGCAGTGTGAGAACGGACTAATACAGAGGTGAAACTCAAAACTATTATACTATTTACTCACATAATTGTCTTCTTCATTTCTTAGTATTTTACTACTAATCCCAGTGAGAAAAAAATCAGGTATTTCACCAACTATAATGAAGCCTACTTTTTAATATTTATCATCTCTAATTCAACAAGCAATATGCAAGAATTCACATGTGATATATTGTAAAATAATGAGCCAACTGGAAACATCTACTTTTTAATGTTTAATTTCCATTTCTTTTTGGTTTCAAATTTTTATTTGTGATTATTGGGGTACATGTGCAGGTTTGTTACAAGGGTATATAGCATGATGCTGAGGTTTGGGATTTTATTGATCCCATCACCCAGATAGTGAACATAGTATCCAGTAGAAAAATTTTCAGCCCTTACTCACCTCACTACCTCCCCTCTTTTGGGAGTCCCAGTGTCTATTCTTCCCATGTTTAGGTTTGTATGTACTCGATGTTTAGCTCCCACTTATGAGAATATGCAAGTTTGGGTTTTCTATTTCTGTTAATTTGCTTAGGATAATGGCCTCCAGCTGCATCTGTGTTGCTGCAAAGAATATTATTTCATTCTTTTTATGGCTGTGTAGTATTCCATGGTGTACATGTACTACATTTTCTTTAAGCTACTGTTGATGGCACCGACATGTTGATTCCATGTTTTTGCTATTGTGAATAGTGTTGTGATAAACACATGAATGCAGATGGGTTTTTTTGTAGAACAATTTATTTTCCTTTGGGTATTAAACTTGTTAATGGGATTGCTGGGTTTAATGGTAGTTCTATTTTTAGTTCTGTGAGAAAACTCCAAATTGCTCTCCTTGGGGGCTGAACTAATTTACATTCTAACCAACAGTATATAAGTGTTCCCTCTTCTCCACAGTCTTGTCAACATCTGTTATTTTTTGACTTTTTAATAATTGTCTTTTGAGAAGTGTCTGTTCGTGTACTTTGCTTATATTTAAATGGGGTTTATTTGTTTTTCACTGGCTTATTTAAGTTCTTTATAGATTCCAAATATTAGACCTTTGACAGATGCATCATTTACAAATATTTTCTCCCATTCCATTTATATTTATATGTAAACAGCAAACAAGTCTTAAATATTCTCCCATTCCATAGGTTGTTTGTTGTGTGTGTGTGTGTATATATGTTTTAAATATATATATTTATAAGTATATATATCTATATACAAACAGAACAAACAGGTCTTACATTTAAATCTTTAATTCATCTTGAGTTAGTTTTTATACATGGTAAAAGGTAAGGGTACAGTTTCATTCTTCTGCATGTGGCTAGCCAGCCAGCCCAGCAAAATTTATTGAGTAGGGAGTCTTTTCCCTTATTGCTTATTTTTTTCAACTTTATCCAAGATCAGTTGGTTGTAGGTGTGTGGCTTTATTTCTGGAGTTTCTATACTGTTCCATTTGTCTGTGTGTCTATTTTTATACTGGTACCATGCTGTTTTGGTCGATGTAGCCTTATAGTATAGTTTGAAGTTGAGTAATGTGATGCCTCTAGCTTTATTGTTTTTGCCTATGTTTGGTTTGGCTATTCAGGCCCTTTTTTGGTTCCATATAAATTTAAGAATAGTTTTTTATAATTCTGCAAAAAATGACATTGGTAATTTGAGAGGCATAGCATTGAATCTATAGATTGCTTTGAGCAGTATGGACATTTTAATGGTATTGATTCTTCCAATCCATGAGCATGGAATGTTTTTCCATCTCTTTGTGTCATCTGTGATTTCTTTCAGCAGTGTTTTGTAGTTTTCCTTGTAAAGATCTTTCATCTCCTTTGTTAGATGTAATCCTGGGTATTTATTCTTTTGTGGCTATTGTAAATGAGGTTCTGGTCTTGATTTGCCTCTCAGCATGAATGTATAGAAACAAATACAGTGCATAGAAATGCTACTGATTTTTGTATGTCAATTTTGTGTCCTGAAACTTTACTGAAGTCATATATCAGATCTAGGGGCCTTTTGGCAGAGTCTTTAGGGTTTTCTAGGTATGGAACCATATTGTCAGTTAAGATCAATAATTTAACTTCCTCTTTTCCTATTTGGATGACTTTTTCTCTTGCCTGATTTCTTTGACTAGGTCTTCCAGTAATACGTTGAATAGGAGTGGTGAGAGTGAACATCCCTGTGTTGTTTTAGTTCTTAGAGGAGATACTTCTAGCTTTTGCATGTGCAGTATGATGTTGGCTGTGTGTTTGTCACAGATGGCTCTTGTTATTTTGAGGTATGTTCCTTCAATGTCTAGCAATTTGAGGGCTTTAATAGTGAAGGAATGTTACATTTTATTGAATGCTTTTCTGTATCTGTTGAGGTGATCATATAGTTTTTGTTTTAATATTCTGTTTTTGTGTTGAATCACACTTGCTGGTTTGTGTATATTGGACCAACCCTGCATCCCAGGAATAAAGTCTATTTGTGGTGAATTAACTTTTTGATATGCTGCTGGATGCATTTTGCTCATATTTTGTTAAGGATTTTTGCATCTAAGTTCATGAGACATATTGGTATGTAGTTTTCGTTTTGCATTTTGTCTTTGCCAGATTTTGGTATGAAGATGATACTGGTTTCATAGAATGAGTCAGGGAGGAATCCCTCCTCCCCAATTTTTCAGAATAGTTTTAGTATGATTGGTACTAGCTCTTCTTTATACATGTGGTAAAAATTGATTATGAATCTATCTGGGATTCCAGAACTTTTTGGTTAGTGTATTTTTATCACTGATTCAATTTTGGAACTCATTATTGATTTGTCTAGGGTTTCAATTTCAACCTGATTCAATCTTGGATGTGTGTTTCCAAGAATTTATCCATTTCCTTTAGATTTTCTAGTTTGTGCTCATAGATGTGTCCCTAATAGTCTCTGAGGATCTTTTATATTTCTGTAGGCTCAGTTGTCATATCACCTTTGTTATTTCCGACAGTGCTTATTTGGATCTCTCTGTTTTTCTTTGTTAATCTAACTAGGAGTCTATCAATCTTATTTATCCTTTCAAAGTACAAACTTTTCATTTTGTTGATCCTTTGTATGTTTCTTTGAAGGACTCAATTTCATTTAGTTCTGCTCTGATTTTAGTTATTTCTACTATTGGCTTTGGGATTCGTTTCTACTTGATTTTCCAGTTCCTATAGGTACAATGTGAGATTGTTAATTTGAGATCTCTCTATCTCCTTGATGTAGGTTTTTAATGCTATACACTTTCCTCTTAACACTGCTTTTGCTATATCTCAGGTTTTGGTATGTTGTATGTCTATTTTCATTTGTTTCAAAAAATGTTTATTTCTGCCTTATTTTCATATTTACCCAAAAGTCATTCAGGAGCAAGTTGTTTAGTTTCCATGTTTTGAGAGTTTCTTTTGGTGTTGATTTTCATTTTTACTATGCTGTAGTCTGAAATGCTTAGTATGCTTTCAATCATTTTTGAATTTACTAAGATTTGCTTTGTGACAAAGTATGTGGTCCATCTTAGAGCATTTTCTATGTGCACATGAGAAAAAAGTATATTCTGTGGTTTATGGGTGGAGTATTCTGTTGATGTCGATTAGGTTCAATTAGTCAACTGCTGAATTTAAGTTCAGAATTTGTTAGTTTTCTGCCTTGATGATCTGTCTAACACTGTCAGTGCAGTGTTGAAGTCCCCCACTATTATTATGTGGCCGTTTAAATCTTTTCCTAGGTCTAGAAATAATAGTTTTAGAAATCTGAGTGCTCCAATCTTGGGTGTGTGTAGGATAAATCTTCTTGTTGAATTGAACCCTTCTTCATTATGTAATGCCCTAGTCCTTTTTCTACTGTTGTTGGTTTAAAAAGTCTGTTTAATCTGATACAAGAATAGTGACCCCTGATCTTTTTTCCATCTGATGACAGATCTTTCGCCACACCTTTACTGTGAGTCTATGTGCGTTCGTACATGTACTATGGTGATATGGGTCTTTTGAAAACAGCAGAATGATGGGTCTGGTTTTTGTTTGTTTGTTTGTTTTTGGTTTGTTTTTCAAAATAGAGACAGTGTCTTGCTATGTTGCCCATGCTGATTTCAATCTCCTGAGCTCAGTCAATCCTCCTGCCTTGGCCTCCCAAAGTCCTGGGATTATAGGCATGAGCCACTGTGTTTGGCTGGGTCTTGTTTTTTAATCCAATTTGCCACTCTATTTCTTTTCAGTGGCTCATTTAGGCTGTTTACATTCAAGGTTAATACTAATATGTGGGGATTTGTTCCTGTCATCGTATTGTTAGCTACTTGCTTTGTAGTATCAATTGTGTAGTTGCTTTATAGGATCCATGGGCTGTTTATGCATGCTTTTGTGGTAGTGTATTGTTCTTTTGTTTTCATGTTTAGTACTCCCTTAAGCATCTCTTGTAGGGCTGGTCTGGTGGTGAATTCCCTTAGCAATTGCTTGTCTGGAAAATAGTTTATTTCTCCTTCACTTATGAAGTTTAGTTTGGTGGGATATGAAATTCTTGCCTGGCATTTCTTTTCTTTAAGAATGCTAAAAATGGGCCCTCAATCTTTTCAGCCTTGTAAGGTTTCTGCTGAGAAGTCCCCTGTTAGTCTGATGGGTTTCCTATCATAGCCTGATATAGTGCTTTTCTCTACCTGCTTTTAAGACTTTTTCTTTTGCATTGACCTTGGATAGTCTGATGACTATGTACCTTGGAGACGGTCATTTTATATAGTAGTTCATGGAGTTCTCTGGATTTCCTGTATCTGCATCTTGACTTGTCTAGCAAGACTGGGGACATTTTCATGAATTATGTCCTCAAATATGTTTTCTAGATTGCTTACTTTCTTTTCTTCATTCACAGGAATCCCAAAAAGTCATAGATTTTACCACTTTACATAATCCCATATTTCTTGAAGGCTTTGTTTTAAATTCTGTTATTTTTGTCTGAGTTGATTTGAAGGAGCAGTCTTTGAGCTCTTAAATTCTTCTGCTTGGTCTAGCCTGTTGTTAAGGCTTCAAACTGTATTTTGAAAAATCTTGTAGTAAATTTGTCAATTACAGAAGTTCTGTTTGGTTGTTTTGTAATACAGCTGTGTTATCTTCCAAATCCTGCATCTTTTTTCTATTTTCCTTGTGTTGAATTTCAACTTTCTCTTGTATCTCTTTTAGTTTTTTTGTCATCAATATTCTGAATTATTTTTCTGTCACTGCAGACATTTAATGTTAGGACCCATTGCTAGGGAGCTAGTGTGATCTTTGAAGGTGATGAAACACTCTGGTTTTTTGTACTTCTGGAGTTCTTATGCTGGTTCCTTTTCATCTGAGGGAGCTGACACTTCTTTTTCTGAATTGTCTATAATTTAGATGGAGCTTTTTGATATTTTATTCCTTTTTTGCCTTGAGGTTATGACTGTAGTGGATGTTGTGTATGATCTGTTAAAACTTCAGACAAATTAAATTTAGCAGAGTTTAACTGAGCAAGAAAAAACAAACAAACAAACAAAAACTGATTCACGAATTTGGCAGCCTCCAGAAAGACAGCAGATTCAGTGAGACTCCAGGGATGCCTCATGGGCAGAACAAATTTATAGACAAGGAAAGGAAAGTGACATACAGAAATTGGACGTGAGTTACAGAAATAACTGGATTGATTGGCATTTGCCTTAATTGAACACAGTTTAAACACTTGGCGGTGTATGAGTGGTTGAAGTATGGCTGCTGGGATTGGCCAAGACTCAGCTATTGTTATAGGTGCATACTGCTAAGTTAGGTTGTCAATCTTGTCTACCTATTAAGTTAGATTACAGTTCATCCACAAGGACTAAACTGTAGAAGTATGGAGTCCTTCTCTGGCCGTATTAACTTGTTTCAACAGATCGATTAGCTTTGTTTCTGGATGCTGTTATGGGACCAGGGCTCTGTAGAGTTCCTTGGTTGCAGATAGCTTCATATGGTGGGTTTCTCAGACTTGCTTGGTGTAATAATGTATTCTTACTTGATGGTGTAATTTAGGCTGCAGTCCAGTAGATGGTGCTTAAGAGTAAGAGATGAGCTGGCAGGAGGCTCCTACTCTGCTTATGCTAGCCTTCAGCAGGGGTGGAGGCAACAGAAAAGCACAAATGCCCTCCCAACTCTTCCCCATTCCGCTAGTCTTCAGCGGGAGTGGAGCCCCTGGAAAAGCCTGAGAGGCACCTCTTTCACCCTACACTCCCTGGGCCCCAGCAGGAAGAGGCCCTGCTATGTCCACGAAAGTACACTGGGGAGGCTGTCTGGGGGTGAGAGATGACCCCCATCTCCAAGTCTGTTCCCAGGCTTTGGTGTTGTGCTCTTTAGTGGCTGTCACAGCACTTATAATTCCTTTGACCCCAAGGGGACTTTGGCAGACCGCACTCCCCCTTTCCTTAGTGGCAGTTCATATGGAGGGTTAGATCTCTAGGTGAGTGGGGTCCACCTCCCTTCTACTCCTTGCATCTGGTGAAGCACTCTCCCTCAGTTGACCAAGGAAGCAGTCTGAGGCACCCATCAATGACCCACACAGACCTGCTCCAGGTTGCAAAGGTGTCTCTGGCTGCAAGTCATGCTGCTCAGGAGAAACGCAGTAGGCTTCTGCAATTCTCCTCCCACTCCAGTCTTGGGATGAGAGAGAGCCCAGTTTCAGCACCTACTGCTAGGGCACTCTCCAAACTCACTGCTCATTTCTGGCTATGGGGACATTTTCCTTGTTCCAAAGCAAATGCTCCAATCTCTGGCCCAAGACTAAAAGGCCTGCCGTGGCTACCATTGCCAGGTTACCAAACAATGACTGACTTTGTATGAGCCCAGATTTAAAAAGGTGTCCTAGGCCGGAGGTGATGGCTCATGCCTGTAATCCCAGCACTTTGGGAGGCCAAGGCAGGCGGATCACCTAAGGTTAGGAGTTTGAGACTAGCCTGGCCAGCATGGTGAAACCCCGTCTCTACTAAAAATACAATAATTAGCTAGGCGTGGTGGCGGGCGCCTGTAATCCCAGCTACTGGGTAGGCTGAGGCGAGAGGATCGCTTGAACCAGGGAGGCGGAGGTTGCAGTGAGCTGAGATCGCGCCATTGCACTCCAGCCCGGACAACAAGAGCAAAACTCCGTCTTAAACAAAACAAAACAAAAAAAATGTCCGCCTCTCAGTCCCAGGTCTGGAAAAATGCCTGCAGCTTTTCCCAGTGTTTTTCCCTCTCAGTATCTCAGCCTCTCCCCAAGCTAGCTCCCGGGCTTGGCAAACAGGGTGCTGTCACTTGCCTGGGCTGCGCAGATTACTAGCGGAAAGGTGAAAAGCAGGGGGAGATTGGCTGTTCCTCTCACATACTAGGGCTTCACACATTATCAGCAGAACGCCGTCGTGGGGACTGCTTACCCACCTTCTCCACAGGGTCTGGGGTATCCTTTGCTATTCCAGTGAACTGCCGCTTTCCTTCCTCAATCAAAGCTTACAGAATTGATCTTTATGCACTATTTTGCTAATTCCAAGAGGAGGAAGCACTCTGAAAGCCTCCAATCTGCCATCTGGGGCGCTCATGCTCCACTAGCCATGTTGGGTACCTCCTCCACGCAGGCCACAGACCGGTGGCTTCCTCCTGGCGCGTAGGCCCCCCACCCCTGTGACTTGGACCCACTCAAGGGGCATCTCCAGCTCAGGGATTGCAGGGCCTGGAGGGGGCTGCACGCAGTCTGTGCAGGAGTCTGAAGGTCAGCGGAGGCAAAGGAGGAAAGTGTGTTACAGACTGGGAGGGGCAGGGGAGAGCCATTTGCCTTATTATGTTACAGTTATTTCTCCTAAAATTAATATTTCTGTATTTGAAAGTTTTCAAATAGAACAACTCCCCTTTACAACATCAGGAAACATGATTACTACAGATCATTAATGTAATGTCAAAGCATATTTGAAAAAAATGAGTAGGGCAAACATTCTTAGTGAGATCAACTTTTAATGCT
This sequence comes from Macaca thibetana thibetana, assembly GCF_024542745.1. Lineage (NCBI taxonomy): Eukaryota > Metazoa > Chordata > Mammalia > Primates > Cercopithecidae > Macaca > Macaca thibetana. Next base: position 78,368,459 of record NC_065583.1, read on the forward strand.
ATACCAATTATTTTCATAATAGTTTATATCTTTAAAGTTAAAATACCTTGCAATTTACATGGCCATTTCTCACTTTCTTCTAATCTTCAAAACATAATCTGAAGTATTCCTGTTCTCATTTTACAGCTGAGGAAATTGAGGCTCAGAAGGGTGTTTGCAACCTGTCCAGGCACATAGCTAGTAAGTAGCAGAGCCCAGATTGGAACCATGTCTGATTCTAATGCAGAGTCAACCTATTTTAAAGGCTTTCTTAATGTCCATGCTAATATCAATTTCTAAATTAACTTTCTTTCCCAAGAGATACCTTCGTGAAAAAAGGATTTCATGGTCAAATAATTTGTTGGTGGAGGAAAATATTGCCCATTAAATTTGCCATTAAAAGAATCACAGACATCATTTTTCAAGGCTGAGAGGACTCCTGTATTAATGAAGCATTTTAACTTTGTTAAATCTAGGCTTATTCCTTGATTCCATCGATCACTCAACTTTTCCCCCCCAGTAATTGCTACTAACACTAAGAGGACCTACATTAATAACTTTCTAAAAGATCAGCTTATTATCAACCATTCAAAAGGCCTGGGTGCTACCAACACTACCTGTGGGCAAGCAGTATTTCAGGTGTGAATTTAGCAAAAATTAGAGCCAGAAAGTAGTCTTAAAATAACAGAGAATATATGCCTTTGTTCTTTAGTTCTAAGTTAAAGGACATGATACACTATAAATGCTGTAAAAGTAAGAACCATTTCTAAACTTTGAGACATACAGTGCAATCCACTATCAAAAATATATGTTTGATACACATTTATTTCTCAAGTCAGTTTAACCATAAACAATGGTTATAAGAAAACTGAACAAGTTAAGTCTACTTTTCTTCTCAGTAAGCAGCACAGCACTGGGGTATTCTGCTGCAGAAAGATCATTTGAAAAACCTGCTTTATGATTAAGGGACTTCTCAACATCATCACTCAATCACTTGGCCAATATCCCATATAGAGGCATATTTTCTTAAAGGGCCACATGCAAACCAATGATATACTAGAGAGTCTTTAAATGTATTTGAAAATAAATTATCTTGCAAATGGAAAGAATAATTATTTTCTATGGTAATTTTCTGACAAATCAATTCTCTTTCTGTTTTCTCCCTCTTTTCTATTCGTTTATTCACCTATTTTTATTCATCCAAATTCTTTATTTCAGAACTATATAGTAAAGGAATATCAAGAGCTGACCAGAATGGGTAGAAATGGATAAGGGTCATTTACATCTTCTTTAGTGCAACAAAAGCACTAGGACATTTGGACAACCTCAAATATAATCCCTCATATAGATGCATATTAATTCGACAGATTCTGCTCACCTCCTCCCCACTAGAATGAAACAGAAAAAATCCAAGAATCTCTATTACAGCACATTTCAGTCAAGTCTTTTAGATAATTATTTCATATTGGTAGTACATTGTATTCTTGGCTCCATTAATCTTCCTTGAGTAACTGCTTGTGATGAAAAGTCCAAAACAATTTTGAACAATTCAGTTTTCCTCTAAACATTTAGTTCTTGCTTGCATGAGTGCCTAAATATACATACCCACCTGCCCAGCACCACAACTCCCCTACACACATTTGCCAAATTATTTCTCTTTCCAAAAACTGACTTCCTTTGGTAAGAAAATTTGAAAACCCAGCAGCCAGACAAAGTCTGAAAACAACTAAACTACTTGTAAACTACTAAATAATAGTGAACTTGGATTTAATCCTACGGTTTGCACTCTACTCTCATCCTTAAACCTTGAAATTTCACCTTGCTATAACTGATGTAACTTTGTACACCAGAAAGAGACACCTAGCCTATTGTAAACTGCCACCCTTGAGTTGCTTTCATAGTGGCAATTTTTACTAATAGTCAACTTGTATTGTTGGAGCAAATAAATGATAACAGCAGCTAAGGTTGAAATTTCATAAATGGCCTTTCACTTTCTTCCTTGAATTAGCCTAAGTGGTATCCTTTCACCTGTTCCACAGTATTGAGGAAATAATGGTATTTTACCTTTGTGATGTGCTTTGCAATTTGCCAAGCACTCTCTCATATATTATCTTATTGTTGCTTATCTCACACACACACACACACACACACATACACACACACACACCTGGCAAAGCATGAAAAGCAGATGTTATTCCCAGTTTTACCAAGGAGGCAACTAAGGTTAAAGGAGGGTAAGTGGGTTGGGCACAGTGGCTCATGCCTGTAATCCCAGCACTTTGGGAGGCCGAGGTTGGGCAGATCACGAGGTCAGGAGATCGAGACCATCCTGGCTAACATGGTGAAACCCCATCTCTACTAAAAAAAAATACAAAAAAAAAAAAATTAGCCGGGTGTGGTGGCGGGTGCCTGTAGTCCCAGCTACTCGGGACGCTGAGGTAGGAGAATGGTGTCAACCTGGGAGGTGGAGCTTGCAGTGAGCCGAGATCGTGCCACTGCACTCCAGCCTGGGTAAGTGATTTGCCCAGGGTTATGTACCAGTAGAGAAAAGGGATAAGACAGACAAGACACCCAGATTCTCATTCGGTTCTTTTCCCATTACCACACTACATCTAAAGAGTTAACTGGCTAGCCATATGCACAAAACTGAAACTGGACCGCTTCCTTACACCTTATACAAAAATTAACTCAAGATGAATAAAAGATTTAAATGTAAGACCTAAAACCATAAAAACCCTAAAAGAAAACGTAGGCAATACCATACAGGACATAGGGATGGGCAAAGACTTCATGACTAAAACACGAAAAGCAATGGCAACAAAAGCCAAAATTGACAAATGGGATCTAATTAAACTAAAGAGCTTCTGCACAGCAATAGAAACTATCATCAGAGTGAACAGCAACCTACAGAATGGGAGAAAATTTTTGCAATCTATTCATCTGACAAAGGGTTATATCCAGAATCTACAAGGAACTTAAATTTACAAGAAAAAAAACGACCCCATCAAAAAGTGGGCAAAGGATATGAACAGCCCGTTCTCAAAAGAAGATATTTATGCAGCCAACAAACATGAAAAAAAGCTCATCATCACTAGTCATTAGAGAAATGCAAATCAAAACCACAATGAGATACCATCTCACACCAGTTAGAATGGCCATCATTAGAAAGTCAGGAAACAACAGATACTGGAGAGAATGTGGAGAAATAGGAATTCTTTTACACTGTTGGTGGGAGTGTAAATTAGTTCAACCATTGTGGAAGACACTGTGGTGATTCCTCAAGGATCTAGAACCAGAAATACCATTTGACCCAGCAATACCATTACTGGGTATACACCCAAAGGAATATAAATTATTCTACTAAACAAAGATGTGTCTAAAAACACACATGGACACATATGTTTATTGCAGCACTATTCACAACAGCAAAGGCTTGGAGCCAACCTAAATGCCCATCAATGATAGACTGGATAAAGAAAATGTGGCACATATACACCATGGAATACTATGCAGCCATAAAAACAGGATGAGTTCCTGTCCTTTGCAGGGACATGGATGAAGCTGGAAACCATCATTCTCAGCAAACTAACACAAGAACAGAAAACCAAACACTGCATTTTCTCACTCATAAGTGGGAGTTGAATAATGAGAACACATGGACACAGGGAGGGGAACACCACACACCAGGTACTCTTGGGAGGTTGGGGGCTAGGGGAGGGATAGCATTAGGAAAAATACCTAATGTAGGTGATGGTTTGATGGGTGCAGCAAACCACCATGGCACATGTATACCTATGTAACAAACCTACATGTTCTGCGCATGTATCCTAGAACTTAATTTTTTTTTTTTTAAATACTGAGTCTCACTCTGTCGCCCAGGCTGGAGCGCAGTGGTGCGATCTCGGCTCACTGCAAGCTCCGCCCCCTGTGTTCACGCCATTCTCCTGCCTCAGCCTCCTGACTAGCTGGGACTACAGGCACCCGCCACCACACCTGTGGCTGATGTTTTGTATTTTTTGGTAGGGATGGGGTTTCACAGTGTTAGCCAGGATGGTTTTGATCTCCTGACCTCGTGATCCACCCACCTCAGCCTCCCAGAAACTTAAGTATAATTCAAAAAAAAAAAAAAAAAAAAAAAAGAAAGAAAAGAAAGAGTTAAGATGTAAGCTGATTAAATAAAAAACAAAACTGAACTGTATTTCTTGAATGAAGACTCTTGGTATCCAGTCAAGTTACTTGAATTTTTGTGTACTAACTAAATACTGCTTCTAATTTGGAAAATACATCTTCAGTTATTTGTATCATGAACTACAAAAATCCCTAAGAACTATAGCCATGTAGCAAGGTTTGAAAGTTAAACATAAAGTAATAAACCTGAGAGAGAAATGTATAGAGGTTGGGCAAGTTGAATTCTTTTTCTAGTTTTGTCACTGACTTACCGTGTTTCCTCTCTGGGTGCTGACTCTTATCTGTCAAGTAAGAACAGTAATACATACTTTGCTAACTTCCCACGGCTTTTTGTAGAACTCAGCAAAACAATTTGTGTTGCAGCTAAAAACAATGTCTCCATACAAATAAAGGGCCAGCAGTTGATTTACTCGACTGTTTTAACATTAATTTATTTATTTTAGAGACAAAGTCTCACTCTGTCGCCAAGTTTGGAGTGCAGTGGCATGATCTCGGCTCACTGCAACCTCTGCCTCCCAGGTTCAAGCACTTCTCCTGTCTCAGCCTCCCAAGTGGCTGGGATTACAGGTGCCTGCCACCACACCTGGCTACGCTTTGTATTTTTAGTAGAGACAGGGTTTCACCATGTTGGCCAGGCTGGTCTTGAACTCCTGACATCAAGTGATCCTCCCATCTCAGCCTCCCAAAGTGCTGGAATTACAGGGATGAACTACTGCACCTGGACAGCATTTTTAAATTGTGTGTTGTATTTCTGGTAAAATGAATAAAGTTCTGAAAATGCAATTACATAACTTTATGTTCCTTCCTGATGTACTAATGACTACGCTCATCTATTCTATGATTTTGCTTCTACATTTGTTTCTCATGAAGTTGTCATGGAGGGTGAGATGTACACTCAACAAAATATTTAATGGCTCATTTTTAGTGTGATAAGAATGAATCAGGTCGCTAGAACTTACCATGTATTTAAAAACTAATAATAAATCAGGAATCAAAAGTTTGTCATGTTTCAATCCAAACAGATTTTGTTACAAATTAGTCTCTTTCAACTGAAAACAGAAACAAAGCTAGGAGTATATTCTGTGCAGTTTTGGCAATTAGCTTTTTAGTAATACAAGTAGAACAATGAGTCAATGAAACTATCTTCTCATTCATACTAGTTCAATGTCATAGTTAAAAGCTGGCAAGATTCCAGAAAGGTAAAATAACTTTATATATGGATTACAAAAGACTGTTAGTGAGATAACTCATTTTTATTATAATACCAATTGTTAAGCTCTAGTTAGATGCAAAAAGCACTGTTCAACTTTCAGATGCTTAGCCTGGAGAGCTTGGGGTGTATGCCATTTGAGAAAACTTAGAGGTAATTTGATACATAGCAGTTTTACAAATCTTGAGACTTTTCAAGGGTAGAAATGGTAAATGTGGAATTATAAGTTTGTTAAGGAAGTTACAGAACAGGATGTTGACATCATGGTGTCTACTTTCCTTTTTATTATTTTAAGCCATATTTACAGCTATTTTAAATTTTATTTATTTCCTTTAATTTTACTTAATTTACTTTGCAGAATATTTTTGAGAATAAATATTGTCTCTTAACCTAGAATTTGAGTATTGAGACTCAGGTAGATTTAAAAAAAAATAAATTGGTTATCATGTAGTTAGAAATTAGCATAACTAGGAGTTGAATTGCAGTATCTTCAAAGCCCACACTCTTTCTACTATTCTACACTGTATCCTTTTATAGCTTTTCACCTCATAATTCTACCTCTTGTGATATACTGAGATGAAATAATGTATCAGAAGAAAACAAACAGTGGGGTGTGGGGGAGGGGAGGGAAGGAAGGAATTCAAGTGCTCTACAAAAAGGGACATTTAAACAAATTACAGTACATCACTTAATGGACTATTATACACATTATAAAAAAAATAAGATTTCCCATTAAACAAAGGTTGAACTTGTGCAGTTTATCTATACTTCCTTCCAAACCACTATAAACCAAGAAAAAAAATAATATTAAGAATAAGCTATAAAGAGAATATGAATAAAAATAATATCACATGAGGGATGTCAACAAATTTTTGGAAAGTAGAAAGCTCACTACATTGTGATAATGAATGTAAAGAGCAGAGGCAACTGCAACCAAAGACACGGCAGACAGGGACACCAAAGAAAAGCAAACTGACCCTTCCAAGAAATGCCTAAAGGCTTGGGGCATACGGTAACTGTGGGAAGCAAGGGTGGGATGGAGCTTGAATGAAAGGCTGTGTAAGGGACATCAGTGGTTTCTAGGCTTACCCTTCCTCCTTCTTGGAAAAACACTGTGACCCTGTGGCCATGTAATTCAGAGGAAGGTATGGGCAGAGAATCTAAAAAACACATGAAGTAAGACAGGAAATTAGGTGAAGCAACTTAGAGAGCATTTGGCCCAAACTGGAGCAGAAGGGAGGTGACTATTAAATGTTTTTTAAATGGCCTCAAGGGCAGTTTAGGGACACAAAAAAGATTAGAGAGTAGTCTATCTTTTAAAATGTTTAATTTACTAAAGTTACAAATTCAAACTCTGTGAGCATTTAAGGTCAACTTAAAGATAACATTTTCTATTTGTAAATCCAGCAAATTTTAGTAGCCTTTTGAAGGATCTCTTGATTGATGTTCAGTCCCATTTTCTTGATGAGTTCATGATACCCGTTTAAGCACTTTAAACTGCATCATTCCTAGGTGCTCATGGAATTCTTATAACGCTAAAATAAATTTGATTTGAATTTTAAATCAAATTAAATCAATTACATGTCTTAAAATTGGAATTGCAAGGCTGATCTGTTAGCTACAGTTGGCTAAATTTTTAAAAATATTATAATTAGGTGAGATGCAGTGGCTTACACCTGTAATCCCAACCCTTTGGGAGGCCGAGGTGAGCAGATCACTTGAGGTCAGGAGCTCAAGACTAGCCTGGCCAACATGGTGAAACCCTGTCGCTACTAAAAATATAACCAAAAATATTAGCTGGGCACAGTGGCATGTGCCTGTAGTCCCAGCTACTTGGGAGGCTGAGGCAGGAGAATCACTTGAACCCGGGAGGTGGAGGTTGCAGTGAGCCAAGATCGTGCCAGCCTGGGTAAGACAGCAAGACTCTTACTCGAAAATAATAAATAAATAAATAGTTACATAAAAATACAAAAATGCAGTAACTCTTCAATGCAAGAAATATTGTTACTTTAGCTTGATTCCCTTAAATATTGCTCTATTTAATTCTCAAGCTTCCCACTGTTAGAAGATAAACAACTCTTTCCCACTAAGGAATAAATTATGTTACCCACCACCACCACTACCAAAATTTTGAAGCTACCATTTCATGCCATTATAGCAGCTCCTTTTCAGCTCAAAGTTTCTTTTCTTTTTTTTTTTTTTAAAACTTATATTTTAGGCTCAGGGTGTACAAATGCAAGTTTGTTATATAGGTAAATTACATGTTATGGGAGTTTGATGTAGAGATTATTTCATCACCCAGGTAATAAGCATAGGTAAACTTTCAATCCTCACTCTCCTCACTCTCTCCACCTTTACGTAGGCCCTAGTGTCTATTGTAATTCTTTGTGTCTGTGTGGACTCAATGTTCAGCTCCTACTTCCAAGTGAGAACATGTGGTATTTGGTTTTCTGTTTCTGTGTTAGTTTGCTTAGGATAATGGCCTTCAGCTGCATCCATGTTGCTATTAATACAGAGCATATCATCTCATTCTTTTTTGGGCTTGGTGGTATCCCATGGTGCATATGTACTATATTTTCTTTATCCAGTCTACCGTTGATGGACAGTTAAGTTGATTCCATGTCTTTGCTATTGTGAATAGTGCTGCAATGAACATACGCATGCATGTGTTTTTATGGTAGAATGATTTATATTCCTCTGGGTATATACCCAGTAATGGGATTGCTGGGTAGAATGGTAGTTCTGTTTTAAGTTCTTTGAGAAATTGCCAAACTGCCTTCCACAATGGTTGAACTAATTTACATTCCCACCAACAGTGCATAAGTGTTGTCTTTTCTCTGCAACCCTGCCAGCATGTTATTTTTTTACTTTTTAATAACAGCTATTCTGACTGGTGTGAGATGGTATCTTGTTTTGGTTTTTATTTGCATTTCTCTGATTAGTAATGTTTAACATTTCTTTATATGCTTGTTGGCCACATATATGTCTTCTTTGGAAAGTGTTCATGTCCTTTGCCCACTTTTTAATGGGGTTATTTTTTGCTTAAGTTCCTTATAGATTCTGGATATTACACCTTTGTCAGATGCATAGTTTGCAAATATTTTCTCCCACTTTGTAGGTTGTCTGTTTAATCTATTGATAGTTTCTTTTGCTGTACAGAAGCTCTTTAGTTTAATTAGGTCCCATTTGTCAGTTTTTGTTTTTGTTGCAATTGCTTTGGCCTGAGCAGGGACTGGATTCATGTTCTTACTGAGAGCATTGTTTATAGCTGCTATAGATTCTGGATATTACACTTTTGTCAGATGCATAGTTTGCAAATATTTTCTCCCACTTTGTAGGTTGTCTGTTTAATCTATTGATAGTTTCTTTTGCTGTACAGAAGCTCTTTAGTTTAATTAGGTCCCATTTGTCAGTTTTTGTTTTTGTTGCAATTGCTTTGGCCTGAGCAGGGACTGGATTCATGTTCTTACTGAGAGCATTGTTTATAGTTGCTATGTTAAGCATTCTATGACCCAAAAAAGGAGGTTGTTGTGTAGCATGAATGCCTTAGATTCAAAATATACATCATCTAATTCTTCTGCCTACTCATAGAAATCTTCAAGTTTGCCACCTCTATCTAATTGGCTATATGCCTTACTGGATTTTGAATTTTTTGGTTCTTTTAAAAATATAAATGTCTCCCTGCCTAACATTAGAAACTGAATTTTATGAATCCTTCATTCATTTTATTTTTTTTCAGTGGTTCTGTGTAGGACCACTAGAAACTGAATTTTATGAATCCTTCATTCATTTTATTTTTTTTCAGTGGTTCTGTGTAGGACCACACAACTCTTAAGAATAGTAATATGACATTGATTGATTTCTGAGAATCTACCATTGTTTTTTCCTACTTTTTTGGGCCCAACTTCTATTAACAAGCAACAGGAGGAAATATTCAGGGAGAAAAAAATGTAACTGGTTATCTATAATGTTGAAAATAATATTGAGCTCTACTTTACATATTCATTGAAGACTCTAAAGAATCTGAAATATGCACACAATGAAAACCAAATAAATAATTCCAAGCAGAAACAAATATGGTACAAGAAGTGACCATAATATACTACTTGGCTCAGCAATAACAATATTTACATAGTCATTAATACTATAAGAATTGATTAATGACTTAACAATATTAAATTATTGAAGGAAAAAGATGAAGAGTAGAGTTTAGAAGGTTAATTTCTTACTTACCAAAACAATAAGTCAATAAATAATATCTAAAATCGGTAAATCAAAATATAGATGTATAACATTATTATATAGAAACATGGCAGCAAATATCTGAAGAAAAAGTTAGTACTGTTAAAAGGAGATCCTTTTAGAAAATTGGACTTGAGGTAGGTGTGGGTATAGGTCAAGGGAAAAAAACAGGCAAGGAACCAAAGCACTTTTGACGTATTTTGGTACGTCACTTAATTCTCAAGCTTCCCATTGTTAGAAGATAAACAACTCTTTCCCATTAAGGAATAAATTATGTTACCCACCACTACCAGCACCAAAATTTTGAAGCTACCATTTCATGTCATTATAGCGGCCACTTTTTCAGCTCGAAGTTTCTTTCCTTATTTTTTAACTTTTATTTTGGGTTCAGGGGTACAAATGCAAGTTTGTTATATAGGTAAATTATATTTGACCTTCTAGATTATATGTATATATTACTCTAATAAAAAATTTTAAAATTTTTAGAAAAATGCCAACATTTTAAAGTGATATTTATGAACATTATAAATACTTTGTAACATGGGAAATATTGTCCCATATAAAGAATTTAGGAAAGACAAATGTTTTATGATACAATGATTGCAACTACATTAACATGCCTAAGGGTAATGGAAATAAATAACTAAAAGGGATAATGGAAAAATGAAAACAGTTTTACTTGGGAAATGAGATTACAGATGACTGAAAACATTTTTAACTTTACAATATTAGCTTAACATCACTTTATTTCACAAAGCTTTTATAACATATACAATAACATTTTAGAATACACACTTCCTGTGGGATTCTATTAGCATTTTATGAAAAATCTAAGAGAGTCTATTAAATAGCATCCTCATTTCCAGCCATTTATACTCCAATATTATGAAATCCTTTAAGTTCCCTAAATTAAAACCTCCCATTCAAGGCCAGCCCAGGCACACGTATGAAGTCATCATTGAATGCCTAACTTTGCTTTTAAAAACCTCTTCCTACCCCCATGTCTTATTCTGTTCCCTATATGCCAGAATAACATACCACCATCTAGTTCCTCAGGCAAGCACTCTCCTAGAATGCCAACTGTTTCCTGTAGTTTACAGCTTGTTTTAAATTGTGAGATTTGTCTTCAGTGTGGTTTTCTATTGTGGGAGTCATGTGTGTGTCCTGGATTGTGAAAGTGTCTTCATGGTATGTTTTGGCATTTTATTTCTTTTATGGACCTATGGGGCTTATCAACATAATGAGAGGGAATGAGATTTTATATTTGTGGTCCAGTCAGGACAGACCCTTTCCCGTTCCCTCCTTTGTGGATGGAGCCCACTTCCAGCAATCTCTCATGCATATAGTCTACAACCTAAACCCCTGTTTATCTCTTCCCCTAGCTGTAATTTATGTTGACCAAACAAACAAAACTAAAACCAAAGCCAAAACCAAAGGTTAAGGTACCTTTCATATCCCTTGGACAGGAAGACTTCAAGCTTGATTTAGCTGTTGATTCCTTTTACATTCAGATAACTAGTTTTAATTCTTGCTTTTTCACCTGTAACATATATTTCCAAAATAAATATTTTATCTAGATTTCCAAGTGTTTGTAATGGAACAGTTAATTAGGTGGGTTATTTTGCTGTGAAATTTATGACTGCTTTTGAGCACTTTGGTTCCTCATTAGAAAGTAAATTCCCTGGAAACAGGATTTTTCATATTTGTATCATCAGGGCTTAGTGTAGTAACTGGTTTACAACTGACATTCAGCACACATTTAGAGAAGGAATGTCTGTTTTCAGGTCACTGTGAGAAGTGCATACGATTAGCTAGGGGGTTAATGGCCAGATTAATAAAGCCAGCCTTCAAAGGGCATTTGCATTTTAGAAGGGGCTACCTATACGTTTACCTGGGAATTCTCTTTGCTTTCTCAATGATATTTTTAAGGGAGAATCTCCAAGGCTAACATTTCAAACACTAGATCTAGTAAGTAGGTGAGAGTTTTTGAGCAGATAAATTCCTCCCAAATTCCCACAACATACTTAGCAACCAACTTTTCTATGTATATGGTAGCTTCCTGGTTTCACCCAGTAACATGAGGTCATCTGATCCCTATGGTCACACTAGTTTTCTAGGGACATTTTTTTTTGAGGGGGGAGTGGTCAAAATGAGTTATAATAAACTGTTAAAATGAGTATAAGGTCTATTCTTTCTCATAGGGCAAGTAATGTTTTTATTTATGGTTACAGCATTGGTCAGAATAGAGGGCAGAAAGCAATAAGGAATGAAATATTCTTAGAATCACAACATTATGGACTGTAAGAGATAGGTCAGAACCCAGATCTCATTTTACAGATTAGTTTTACAGATGACAGTTTAAACAACCACTCAGACAAGGGTAATAACGCATATATAGTGGGAACACGAAACACATCCTATACACTCAGATTTCCCCTCATGGCCATCTACCTTTACAGTCTAGAAGACTACAGAACCTCTAAATATGTATACTGGCTGTATGTAATTTTTTTCTAGCAGCAGAAATATTTCTATAACTGCATTTCATTTTATTTAGGCTAATACAAAAAAAGTTTGCATTCACAATATCAAACAAAATCCAGAACTAAATGTATTCTGGATAATAACAAAAAGCTATTATGCAAATAAATTGTCTCATGCTGGTAATTCTCAAAATTATTATTATAAGTATCATAATATTAACTGTACTAACCAAGTCAATTCCTCAAAAGAGCATCTGGGGAACAACAGAGTGTGATAATGGGAATCAGTACTAACTTTTAAGGTATATTATTTACCTAAATAATTGTTCAAAAAACACTTGTTGACTGTGAAAGAAAAGGGAGCTAGGAATAGTAGAGGGAATGGTAAAGATTTTAGGGTCTCACAGATATGTAGTGGTAGAGCTGAGATTAATACCCAGGTCTCCTTTTTCCCAACTCCTTATTCTATCCATTAGAGCAGACTACTTTGCTCTTTTCTGAAGAGGCTTCTCAAAAAGTGTAGAGAAAAATCATCATAACCTCACGGTTAAATATAAATATTTTCACAAGCATAAGCTTCATTGTCAAAAATGGAATTAAAGCATCTATTCAATGCTCTATCCTCTTGCCCAGCCTGTGGAAAGCATATGGTAAGATTTTCAGCCACATGATTCCAAACTAGACATTTATCACTTCTTACTGGAGTTCTGAAATTACTCCATGCTTTCCTTGAGTTGTGAATCGATCAGTTTTCACTTTGAAAAGAAATTGCATTTTCCACTGGTGAAGTCAACTCTATTTGCTTCCAATATGAGTGTGGCTCATTGATTCTCTCTTTGTGGGTTTTACATCTATTTCACTGAGGAGGCAGGTGTGGCAATGGGACTTTCAAAAAGACTTCTGGATGACCAGTGAAGAATCAGTTATACAAAATTGTGGTAGTTAATAACACTTGGGACTCCTAGGTCTCATTTCATTGTCATGACTTTTGAGTACAGACATTATAGGACAAATCAGCATTTCTATGTGGCATGAAAAAAAGTCTTAATGATCTGACTTCCAATTTATTCCCCGCACATTGGTGAGGCTGCTTTTTGATAACAGTAGAGCCTGTGTTCTTTTGTTCTCTGTCTCACCCCTCCTCTGCTTTCTCTTTTCTCCTCATTTTTCCTTCATTCATCCATCCACCCACCTACCCACCTTTATCATCAAGCTTTCTATTCAGCATTTATTAACTTAAGACAAATCTATGGCTCTTAAAAGCAGCAAAATACTTTCCGGAGGCATATTCATTTTTTCTTAAAAAAAAAATCCTTCCATGTATCAAGAGGCAGGAGAATGGCGTGAACCCGGGAGGCGGAGCGTGCCTGAAGCACTACATGTAGAATGACAAAAGAGACTGCTTTCCTTGTCAAGTTACATCTTTCTAACTGCTTTAAAATGGGTATCTAAACTGTACATCCACTATCCTACCTGGGTCACAAAATGGTGCCACTCATACCACACAATGTAAGATAGATGGGCGGGAGGGTATCCTTGATTTTGTTTAAATACTTTATTTATTTTTTTAAACACTGCTTTGGGAAGAACTGAATTCTCTTATTTTAAAGATTTTTAAAAGGGGAAGATGCTACAATAACCTTTATTTTTTTGGTTGGTGGGGGGTGCCTGTTAGATTGTTACTAGGCAGGCTGTTTCCCTGGCAACAGGAGCAGCCACAAAAGAGCATTAGGAGTTATCTCGAACATCTTTGACTATAAAAATGCTGAAGAGGCCTGGTTGACATCTGGACTATATACAACTCTATTACAACAAAAGAAAACAAATAGTCCTTCAAATTCAGTCTTCATTTTATAGTTTACCAAATATTATTTCATTTGATTCTGACAACACTACTGTAGGCAGGACAGATATTAACTTCATTTTTAAAATATAATTGAGATGGGCAGTCTAGAGAGAGGCAGGCTTCGTTTGTTGTTCTTCCTCCTCCTCTTCCTTCTTGTCAAAGAATATTAGTAGTGATATCCAGTTTGCAAATGAAGGAGAAATCAGGTCTTAATTTTAAAAATTATCATCAAATATGAAAAGAAACATAAACTATCTTCAACAGAACTAGAAGACACTTTAACCTCAACCCCACAATAGGAGATAGAGCTGCCAGGTGCACTAAAAGTCAGATAGCCCCATATTGCAGCCAAAGTCATTAGACCAAAATACTCCAAAATAGATGACATAATCTGAGACACGGAAACAACAACAACAACAACAACTAGTTCCTTCTCTAAAACAATGGAAATGGGATGAGTGTCAGTAGTAGGGGATTTCCTTGATTCTGTCTGGTACAGTGGCAGGAGGGGCAAAGCCAAAGAAGAAAATACATACATGTCACATTAACAAGCAGTAGTCTGTAGACGTGGCAGACAGGAGAAAAGAAACTCCAAAGATAGTAACCCTGTAGTTGCCAATCTTTGTTGACTGGAGAGAGTAAAAGGCTACAACAGCTCTCTCAGACCCACAATCCTATCATAAGGAGAGTCACTGTCACCTTGGTAGGATTGTGTGAGCTTAAAATGCCAACCTACGGCCAGGCACGATGGCTCATGCCTGTAATCCCAGCACTTTGGGAGGCTGAGGCGGGCAGATCATGAGGTCAGGAGTTTGAGACCAGTCTGGCCAACATGGTGAAACCCCGTCTCTACTAAAAATGCAAACATTAGCCAGGCGTAGTAGTGGGCACCTGTAATCCCAGCTACTCGGGAGGCTGAGGGAGAAGAATCGCTTTAAACCGGAAGGTGGAGGTTGCAGTGAGCTGAGATCATGCCACTGCACTCCAGCTTAGGCACCAAGAGTGAAACTCTGTCTCAAAAAAAAAAAAAAAAAAAAAAAAAAAAAAAAAAGAAAAGCCAACCTACCTACCATATGAAATTGCATTAAAACAAAAACAAAAACAAAACAAAAGCAAACAAAAAAAAAGAAATTGTATCAAATAGATGAGCCAGAAAGAAACTTACCTCATATAAAGATAAGTAATACTTGAGAATAAATCTGCACAGTGTTCATGCACAAACACTTCAAGAAAAGGAGAAACGGAACAAGCAGAAACAATTAGCAGATAAAACCACTCAACAGGAAAGAATGAATCAACTGAGCACATGAAAAATGTCACCAAATATATTGTCATAACTCAAAGAACTTAAGGAAATACAGTTCATAAAGAAATGTAGTTGATCAGAAACATAGCAAAACAACCAAAGGAAATGCAACATAAGCTAACAAAGTTCAGAAAAGAAATGAAAAGGAAAAAATAATCAACTAAAACTGTGCAGCAGAGGAAAAAATACACTAATTGGAGATATATATATACACACACACACACTTTATATATATACTATATATATACTTTATATATATATACTTTTAAAGTATATATACACACACACACATATATATATATATATATACACTTTAAAATATAATTCAAAATTATAGTGAAGGAAAAAACCACTCACAGAACAAGTGAACTACAGCAAATGTGAATAATATAATGCAAGTGTAGTGTACAGTGTACATTGCTGATTATGTGTCCATTATCCATGCCTTCATTATCCAAGATGATTTTGGTCATATATCCTTCTTTTCCATAGAATCACGTGCTTTAGGGCAGTGGTTCTTAACTAGGGCCAATTCTTCTCTCACAAAGGACATTTAGTACTGTCTGGAGACATTTTTGACTGCCACAGTTAGGAGGGGATGCTGCTGGCATTTAGGGCAAGGAGATATGTTCCAGGCCAAAGTCTGATCTGTGATCTTTCAGGCCTGACCATAAGCAATTACAAAGGCTTTGCTTGACAGACTTCATAGGGGAAAGGTTCCCTTCCCACATGAGATTTAAACACAGCCAGTCTCTGGAGGGAGTTGTACCTGGTGCTTAGGTCCCCCTGAGCTGGCCATGTCTATAAACCTAGCTGCATTCCTAGACCAGGTACCTCCATACTGAGTCTTCCTTATCAGGGGGCCTTGGTTGAGACACTTTTCAGGTGCCTCTACAGAGACCTCCCTATTGGTGGGCCTTGACTGAGACACTCATCTCCACTCTAACTCAGTTCTTTTCTACTCCTAGCCCTTCCCTGCTCCCTTTCTGCAGTCCTCAAGGTTCATAAGATGGCAGGAACCTTTTGTTCGTTGCTCCTTAGCATTGAAACAATTTCCTCTGGCTGCACTGCATGTCATCTGATTGACCTATGTCCAGTGCTAGTCCACGGTAGGGGTAAAAATGGAACAACAATGAGCTGGCACTACTTTCCTTTTTGGTCTCTTGCTTATAATTTTATCATAGTAAGTGAATAAAGATGTGATTATTATTTTAATTTCAGCTCATTACCTTAACTGACTCTCAACACTTCACAGCTAGGCACAGAGATCCTACCAGACATCCTGCTATGCACAGAACAGCTTCCTATGATGTAGAATTATATGGTCCAAAATGTCAACGGTGCTGAGGCTTTTCGGGAAAACTGATTCCATCATCTGCTCTAGGGTCAGTAAGATCATGGGAATCTCCTGGAGAATGCTATTTATCTAGGGGTGAGCAGATGATCAAATAAGTTGGCTCAATCCCACTGAAGTAGATCGCTTCATATTAATATTCCAGGATTGGGAGAGAACTTCCCTCAATTTTTATTGTGTTGGACATGAACAAAGAAATACGTAGTCCTCACTGAAACCGACAGCAATCTTGTTAACACAAGAGAAAACAACTTTGGGACACAGTTTATACTATGCCAGAGATGACAGGGAGGTCACTTGGGCTTTTGATGACAATATGGCTAATATAACTGTGGCTGAAGCCAACTCCACCTTTGGACCTTCAGAAATGTGTAATAATAAATTTTCTTAGGATTTAAACTAGTTTCCATTGGAATATTCCTGCTTGCAGTGGAATTTTCCTGCTTGCAGTATTGTTACACAAAGACAAAAAAATTTTAAAGCCATAAAAAAATGCATAATCTAAAAGCAAAGATATATTACATAAAACAGACTACACTAATCTATCAAGTAAAACGGATCTTAAAATTGAATCACAAAGCAAAACCCACTATATACTATATTAAATAACCTAAAACAAAGTGACACAAATACCAAAAAATAAAAAGATGAATATCAGGCAAATGCAAGCCAAAATAAAGCATAGGTCATAATCTTAATATCTGACAATTTATAGAACAAAAAGTATCCAGTGGACAAAAAGGACATGTTAATAATAATAAGGCAAAACCCATAATGAAAATCTAGCAGTCATGAATTTATATGCATCAGAAAACATAATCACATACTATATAAAAAGTAAAGTAAAAACCATTGATAATAAAAGGAGAAATTGACAGTGATCCTTAAGCAAAAAGATATGTTTTTCTCACAATCCATGACAAAGCATATGAACCAAAAGAAAAGCAGTTTATAAAAATCTCAATGGGATACCATCTCACGCCAGTTAGAATGGCGATCATTGACAAAGTCAGGAAACAACAGATGCTGGAGAGGATTTGGAGAAATAGGAATGCTTCTGTTGGTGTGAGTGTAATTTAGTTCAACCATTGTAGAAGACAGTGTGGCAATTCCTCAAGGATCTAGAACTAGAAATACCATTTGACCCAGCGATCCCATTACTGGTTATATACCCAAAGGACTATAAATTATGCTATTATAATGACACACGCACACGTATGTTTATTGCGGCATTATTCACAATAGCAAAGACTTGGAACCAACCCAAATGCCCATCAATGATAGATTGGATTAAGAAAATGTGGCACATATACACCATGGAATACTATGCAGCCATAAAAAAGGATGAGTTCATGTCCTTTGCAGGGACATGGATGAAGCTGGAAACCATCATTCTCAGCAAACTACCACAAGGGCAGAAAACCAAACACTGCATGTTCTCACTCATAGGAGGGAATTGAACAATGAGAACACTTGAACACAGGGTGGGGAACATCACACACTGGGGCCTGTTGGTGGGTGGGGGAGGTGGGGGAGGGACAGCATTAGGAGAAATACCTAATGTAAATGATGAGTTGATGGGAGCAGCAAACTAACATGGCACATGTATACCTATGTAACAAGCCTGCATGTTGTGCACATGTACCCTAGAACTTAAAATATTAAAAAAAAAAAAAAAACTCAGCAATAGTTAAGGAGCTATAATTCATATAAATTATATAGTACACAATACTAAATAGATTTTTTACTGTGCTCTGTTCTGTGAAAATAGAAATTAGATCTTCCACAAAAATTGACCTATATAAACAACACTTTACACAGTAATATTTTGGTACCTATGATTATGTACAGAGGGAAACCTGTTTGTACTTGGACTCGTATCACAAATGACTCCTTCAGAAGGAGTGTAAAAATTGGTCCCATGAGCTGGTTGTGGTGGCACGCACCTATAGTACCAGCTACTTAGAAGGCTGAAGCAGAAAGATTTCTTGAGCCCAGGAGTTCAAGGCTGTAGTGAACTAAGACTGTGCCACTGCACTCCAGCCTGGGTGACAGAATGAGAACTTGTCTAAAAAAGAAAAATGTTCCCAATGGCAAGAATTCTGTTGTTTTGATATCTCCTGACACAGGAAAAGAGAATTAGAGAGGGGCTAAACAGAAGAGATCCCAACCCCAGCTAAATAAGAATATAGGCAGTCTACAGTGTCCAGATAGTAAGGCAAGGATAAAATGATGTAAAGTTAATAAACACTGTACACTATGTGTAAAGCAAACTCTTATAAACACACAAGGACTGATAAATTTCTACTAAAGTATGAATACAAAACAAAAATGTGAAATCTTGGTTCAAACTGGCATGGAACTAGTTAACAGTGGATATTTAGGTCAGACAGAATCAACAGAACCCAAAAAGAAGTCCGGATGAAAACAGAAAATTTTTCCTTGGCTAGTGAGTTTTAAGTGGATATTTCTTGAAGCACTTTTAACTTTTCTCTCATAATTGCCATCTATTGCCTTTGTGCTCTATGTTTACACTAAGTACACTGCCACATGTTTTTGTTACTTTACTGTATTCCCTTCAGCCTCTATATCTTGTCTATCATTGACATAAGGTATTCAGCACACTTTTCTTCTTCACCAAAAATTGCTGTAACACCCCCCACAAATTTGCTAGTATTTGAGAATGGACTATGTAACTCATTTAAACCAGGGCAGCAGAATCTGCCAGCACTAGACTTTAAGGGCTAAGTTAGGTCTGAGCTTATTATATGGCTTTTAAGGGTGAAGGAACTGAATAATATATTATGAAGATTAATATCTCAGGGTGAATAAACAATTCTTCATGCTGGGGTAGTTCACCTCTTTGGGATGCAGGACTGGGCTATAAGAAGAAATATCTTCTAGTATTTAAAACCAAAAATCTCACATCTTCTCAGGACAGAATCAAGTGAGAAACAGATGCTTCAGTCAAACTGCCACTAAATAGTGATAACTATAATATTTTGCTCTGATATAGTAGACTTTTTATTTGTTTTGGAAAATGATTCTAAGATTTTTACAAACAGACTCTCTAGTCTACAGAGCAATACTACTGAGCTGGTGACTACAGTAAAGTAACAGTTCTTGCATAACGATAGAAAAAGTGAGTTGTACTGTACTTTCTAGTTTGGAAAGTAATATATTGCTATGTATATAGCCAATAATAAATTTCATTTAATATGTAAGTAGTAGTTAATAAAAAAAATTCCTGATTTTTCCTACTTTGAAAACTAAAAAGAGATAAGAAAATTTTAAAAATTTACCATTTAAGTCTCTTTGATTCTGGAAATATTTTAATTAGGTTCCACTTTAAAAAAAAAGTCGTTTCCTTATTACCTCCACAGTGAGTACATTAACTACATTTTCACAAACAGAAAACTTACATACATTCAACTGTTTACAAGACATGTCTCCATATAACACATTTACATTCATGTGAAATACATGAACTTCTTTAATTGTATATATTTATAACTCTTACATCTGGTACCTTTTAAAAGAGCTAACATATAGTATGTTTATTTCCTATAAGTTAATTCATATATGACTAAAGTGAGAAGAATCTCTTTTGAAGAATTACGATAGTTATATTCATACCATGGGAAATCTATAGTTTTTCTAAACGTAAGTTTCAAGCTAAAGCTTTAGCAATTTAAGTTATTTAACTAGCAATGCATGAAATTCTTATCAGATTATCCCATTTGGATTACCAGTTTAAGTCATTTCAAGTGGTTCACAATTATTTGTGCATTGGTTGGGGGGAAAAGCACCAAGGATAATAAATTTATTTTTCATATCATAGATGAAATCACAGCACAATGATTTCAATATCCCTTCAAAAATCTAATCATTTATAAACAGCATTTATTTCAAATGCTCAATCTTTAAGCTTTCTTAGTGTGATCAACTGATACACTAGGGATAAGAATGGAAATGGTTAAAAACAGATGCTATACATAATATGTACTAACTTAACAGAATTCAGATTTCTCCTAACATTGTTGATTTCCATTTTTGAACTGACTTCTTTAGATCTAAAAAGAACTCTGAAGATAAATGTAACATTTATATATTTGTCAACTATACTTAAAAAGAAACTCTAAAGGTGCCTTTCTTGTCAACATATGAAACAAAAGTTTTCCTGATGAACAAGGCACCTTGTATGGTAAGGAAATATATAAAGAAAATATTTTCTACAAATTAATATATAAATCTATGTGCACAAAGGTGTAGTTCTCCCAGCTGCATATGTAATATTTTAAATAACATATAATAAAAAAAATTCAAAACACAGATTGAAAATTAGCCCATGTGGCTAATATTCCAGTTGTTAAATATTGCAGCATATATGTCACTGTAACAATTGGGAAAGATATTCTAATCTAAACGGTTAATGAAATCTCTCTGGAAAGATACTTTAAAAGTCCCCAGTATGTAACCCTGGCTATCAAATTTCAACCTAGAAGTTTTTACAGCTAAGATGCAATCCCATGAATATAAAAGTGTGCACAAAGGCCATCTAATCAGACTCTGCAGTACATAGCATTACTGGTGTGACTTTGGTATGAGCCTGCTGGGCTTTTATGTTCCTTTTCATTACTATGTGCACATGGTAAACATCATATTAACAACAATCAATTTTTATCACTATAAGTTTTGCTACTCACAGAATGCCTACAAACATTGTTTTAAACATTTCCAGATCATGACAAAAGTTCCTTACCTGAATATAAACAAAGAAACCCTTAGATTTAAAAACATTTTTAAGTGAACACATAAATGCATAAGGAGAAACATAAGAACATACTATTTTTATAAGTATAAAAAGTTCCAGCTTCTGCTAAGATTTCATTTCTTTTTCCCAGTGTTTTTTTTGTGTTCATGCATTTCTGTTTTGCTAGTTATACTCTTTTTCCGAGATGAGGTATTAGGAACAACTGCACTAGAAGGTCCACTTGCAGCTACACAAAACAAAAACAAAAACAAAAAACTATTGCTTAAGTTTACACAAACAATCCAAGTTCAAATAATACTGCTGATTGACAAAACAATTCTTGTTATAACTGTGATTTAAATGAAATGTAAAAATTTAATATAGCATTTTTAACCTTTTACTTTTCAGAATTCAACACAAATATAGAAAGGTAATGACAATGGACTGTGTTCATAAAATTAATTTCTCATTTTACTCTACATTCTTCCTAGGAAATGAATATATTTTTATAATTTTTAACTACCATTCATTGTGCTAATGATTTTTAAATTTATACTTCTGGCCTGGGCCTTTTCCTTTAGCTCAAGACATGTATATACAACTGCCAATTGAAACTTTCTTTAAAGATATCTGACAAGAAAGACAAACCATGTGCATAAACTGAACTCATCATTTTCCCTACAAGCATCTATTTCCTCCTGTATCTTCTATCTTATCCCACTCTAAAAAGCTAAAAGGTAAGAAAACTAGAAGCACTCTTAACTTAGGAATCATCCTTCCATATCTAAACCAACATGAAGTCTTAATGAATTATCAAAAAACTACTCTAGGCCAGGCAGGGTGATTCATACCTATAATCCCAACACTTTGGAGGGCCAATGTGGGAGGATCACTTGAGCCCAGAAGTTCAAGACCAGCCCTGGCAACATAGTGAGACCCCCTTCTCTACAAAAAACTTTAAAAATTAGCTGGGTGTGGTGGCACACACTTATAGTCTCAGCTACTCAGGAGGCCAAGGTAAGAAGATTGCTTGAGCCTGGGAGGTTGAGGCTGCAGTAAGCTATGATTGCAACACTGTAGTCCAGCTTGGGTAAGAAAACAAGACGTTGTCTCAAAAGAAAAAAATGATAATAATTAATAAATAAATAAAATAAAAAACCATTCTAGGTGGCATTACTTTACTACATTTCTAATATGGATGAATAGATGTATGGGTAAGCTCCTATCAGACCAATCTTCCTACAGATAACAAATATACACTCTGTACTAAATATGAGGAAGAACTACCTGAAGACACTAAATAGTGAACAAGAGCAGGCCGTTACTAGAGAAGAATCAGTACTTGGAAAAAGGGAACAATATGGGATAAGATTCCCCTTCTTTTTAGCCTGAGGATAGGCCCTAATACGCACCATGTACAATGGCTACAAGTCCAACATAAGAAGCAGAAGACAAGTATTGCGGCAACCACAGCTACTAGAAAGTAAGGTGGAAAATCTCAGAAAGGATGAGCCCACAATTCTATTTGTAAATGATGGTCAAATGTATGGCATGAGCAGAGTAAAGTCCAAGGAGCCCAGCTAAAGCAAAATGAACTGAAATTTTTGCCAGCCACTACATGGAACACCATGTTTTACAATCTGAGCTCAGCTAAGGCTAACTCTTTGTTTAAAAACAAACAAAACAATATTTTTTTGGAGGAATATAACAGAAATAACAAAATCCAGAGTTTCTATAACATACCATTCATAATGTCTACAATATAATCCAAAATTAATATACTAAGAAACAGAAAAAGATCTTTCTTGCTGAGAATGCATAAATTGATACAGATCTCTTTGGAGATGAGTCAGATTAACAGACAAGAATTTTAAAGCAACAATTCTAACTATGCTCTAGGACAAAGACACATAAGTTTATAATGAATAAAAAGAGAAAAATCCCTGCAAAAAAAACTATTTAAAAGAATCAAACAGAACATCTAAAAGAATAAATACCTGAAATAAAAGGTCTGAAATAAAAACTAGATGGGTTTAACAACAGAATGAAAAGTAAGTAAAAGTAAACATCAACCAAATCAACCAAATCAACATCAACCAAATCAACATCTTTTTTGGAGTATTACCAAAAAAGAAAAAAATATAGACATAAATATGCCATAGTCAACCTGCTGAAAATCAAAGATAAAGAGAAAACACTGAAAGCAAGCACAGAAAAACAACCCATTGCATTTATGCGAACAGTAATTCAAATTAACTAAGTCTTCTTATCAGAAACAATGGGAACCAGAAGACAGTAGAATATCATTAAAGTGCTGAAATAAAAAATTTTCTACCCAGAATTCTCTATTTGGCAAAAACTACACTGCAAAAATGAAGGCAAAATAAAGCCATTTTTCAGACACAATAAAATGAATAGAATTTGTTGCCAACAGACCTGCAGATTAAGAAATGCTAAAAAGCTTCAGGCTGAAGGCAAATGAAACCAGATGGAAACACAGACTTCAAGGAAGGAATAAAGAGCAAAAAATGTGGCAAATATATAGATAAATATAGAACCTCTTTCTCCTCTAAGTTTCTTTAAAATACATATGACTGCTTAAAGCAAATATCATAACATTGTATTATAGTGTTTATAATATATGTGGAAGTAACACATAAGGATAACTATGTATAAAGAATGGGAAGAGGGTAAGGTAAATGAATCTATACAGTGGCAAGGTTTCTCTATTTTACTTTCAGTGGTGCAAAATTAACCCTAAGTAGATGGTGAAAAATTAGGAATATATATTTAGAGCAACAACAACAACAACAAAAATGCAAAAAGATATAGCAAAAGTCCATAGAAAAAGTTAAATAAAATTCTTAAAAATATTGAATTAGTACAAAATAAGGTAGAGTAGGAAAGAATAAAGGTATAATCATCAAAAGGAATAACAGAAAACATAAAGTAGTAGACTAACCTCAACAGATCAATAATTACATTAAATGTTAATGAACTGTAAACTGCAACTATAAGGCAGATATTGTTAGAATGCCTTAAATAAGAAAGTTTGATGACCTATATCACATCAGATAAAACAAACCTTAAAAACAAAACATTAATGGAAATTAAAGAGAAAAAAAGTCATGATAATAAATGAGTCAATATATTAGGAAGATCCCATAATCAAATATGCATTTAATTATATAACAGAGCTCCAAAACACACAAAGCAAAAATCTGCCAAATGAAAGGGAGAAACAGACAATTCAGCAGTTGTGAGTGTAATTGCTCTCTGTACAATTGATAGAACAAGCAATCCCTTCCTTGACCACCTCTCTGCCAAAGAAAAACCAAATAGTAAAGACTCACTATCTGAACATTATCAACAACCTTGACCTCAGGCACAATGATAAAATAGTGTCCATTAGGATCAATGAACTATAAGACAAACATTTGGGTTTTTTTTAGTACACATATTATATTCAAAATATTCCAGATGTTAAGCCATAAAATAAGTCCTACATTTAAAAGACTGAAATGACACGGCGTATGTTTTTATAACTGCAATGGAACTAAATAAGAAATTGATTAAAAACAATAAAAAACCCCTCAATATTTGGAATTTAACCAATATAATTCTAAATATGCAATGGATCAAAGAAGAAATCACACATAAACTAGAAAGTATTTCTAACTGAATGATAATGAAAATACAATATAACATTTGTGAGACGCAACTAAAATGCTTAGAGGGAAACTTAAAGTTTTAAATGTTTGAAATAGATAACAATCAATGACCTAAGAAACTAGAAATAGAGGATAAAAGTAAACCCAAAGAAAGTAGAATGCAGAAAATAATTTTTTAAATAATTAAAATAATTTAAAATAATTTTTAAAAAAATTGTGTTTTAAGGCCGGGTGCCGTGGCTCACACCTGTAATCCCAGCACTTTGGGAGGCTGAGGCGGGTGAATCACCTGAGGTCAGGAGTTCGAGACCAGCCTGGCCAACATGGTGAAACCCCATCTCTACTAATAACATAAAAAAATTAGCCAGGCGTGGTGGCAGTCACCCGTAATCCCAGCTACTTGGGAGGCCGAGGCAGAATTGCTTGAACCCGGGAAGTGGAGGTTGCAGTGAGCAGAGATCACACCATTGCACACCAGCTGGGGCAACAGAGGGAGACTCAGTTGAAAAAAACCAAACAAACAAAAAATTATGTTTTAAACATAAAACCAACAGAAAAACAAAGAGCCAAAAGTTGGTTCTTTGAAAAAGCCAACAAAATTGATAAATCCCTAGTGAGAATGATCACAAAAAAAGAACACAAATTACCAGTATCATGAAAGTTATTACCACATTCATTAAAAAGATAATAAAAGAGCAACAAATTTGACAACTTACATAAAATGAACAAATTCCTAAAAAAAATACAACTACCAAAAGTATCACAAAAAGGAAAGATAAATTCTATCAAAATTAATTGAAATAAAATTAATTCTACCAAACATTCAAGGAAGAAATAAAAATATTATAAAAACTCTTTCAGAAAATAGAAAGCACTTCCAAATTATTTTATGAAGCTAGCATTACTCTGATACCAAAACCTGGAAAAAAGGCATTACAAAAACAGAAACAAAAATACTACAGACTAATATCCTATCTTTTACAAATGCAAATGCAAATTTCTTCAAAATCAAATTCAACTATTTTTTGTCAGCATTTTTCTATCTTAACTTCGTGACACATTTGATTGTATTGTTGATCCTTCCTGAAATGCTCTCTTACCCTGACTTCCAAGATATTATTCTATCATGATATTCTTTCCGTTTCTCTGATATACTTTTCCGGTTGATGATCCTTCTTTTTCCCACTTTCTTATCCCATACAGTTCCATGCTACTCTGTTCGTTTGTCTTACCCTATGTTTTTTTCCTCCGAGAATTTTATAGACCTTCATATATATAATATATCATGACTGAGTAGGGTTCATCCTAGAAATGCAAGGTTGACTTAACATTTGAAATGTCAAATATAACACCATTTGTACTTTATTACTTAAAAATGTATATGAACTAATGCATTTATTATGTGTCTAAAGAACAATGTACTGAGTCAAAATGCATTCAAATCCTAGGTCTACCGACTACTACCTATGTAAGCTGAGATTAAGTTACTATCTCTGTTACTTTTTTCATCTGTAATGGACATAAGAATGGTATTGACCTCTAACATTTATAGTGAAAACTATGAGAATAGAAAAAAGCTTATAATATAAGTAACTATACAAATGTTAGCTTTTTGTGGTATATGGGATGCATCACAACTTATATTTAAGATACTTACTCAATTGTCTGTTGTTTCACATACTTATTAGTTGGAATGTGCAAGGTTCAAATCTATAATATTTGTGGTTTAAGATACTGCCCCTGACTTACAAGGCCTGGTAATCTGATAGTAATCAGGTATACTAGATCAAATCAGTAGCACAGAGCATTATTGAAGTCCATGTTTTGATAATCATAAAAATACATTATCAGTGGAAGAGGTCGGATTGAGTCTTGAAGGATGTGAGGTAAAAGGGATAACATTTTAATAGAAAAAAAAGGCATGAATGCTAAGGGAATTTATTTGGGGAGAAGTAAAGAGAGCAGTTTGGATACAATATAACAATAGCAGTTACCATTTCGTGAGTGTTTACTATGTGTGCCAAGTACTTTATATATAAAATTGCAATTATTTCTGACAATTTTATGAAGAAGGTAGTATTACCCTGATTTTATGACTATGAGACTAAAGATCAGAGAGGTTAAGTAACTTGTCCAGAGTCACACAGCTAATAAGTAGCAGAACTGAGATTTTAATCTAGGTTTCTCTGACTGTTAAGCATAAACTCTTAATCAAAAGAACATTTGAGAGCACTAAGAAGAAAAGAATGAAGACATCTGCAATGAGGCCGTTGTCAAAGCTTTGGAGGTATATGAAATTCTCTGAGGAAAAAATATATAGGGTAAGAAAAATGAATAGAGTATCATGTTCTTGTCTGGGATAAGAAAGTAGAAAGAAGAAGGATCATCAAACAAGAAAAGTAGAGGAATAAGATAAATGGATAGAATATCA
Source organism: Macaca thibetana thibetana (assembly GCF_024542745.1). Classification (NCBI taxonomy): domain Eukaryota; kingdom Metazoa; phylum Chordata; class Mammalia; order Primates; family Cercopithecidae; genus Macaca; species Macaca thibetana. Next base: position 78,395,922 of record NC_065583.1, read on the forward strand.
CAATAGAGTAATAGGGTAAGACAGCATTTCAGGAAAGGCCAAAAATATTAAATGTGCCATGAAGCTAAAGTAGAAAAATGCTAATAAAAGATAGTTAATTTTGGTAGTCATATAATCAGACTGAGAATGGAGAGATGCAAATATTCTCAGTAAAGAGAAAACAATTTTTTTCTTTCTTTTTTTAATACTTGAGACAGGGTCTTGCTATGTTGCCTAGGTTGGGCTTGAACTCCTGGGCTCAAGTAACCCTTATACCTCCACTTCCTGAGTAGCTGGGATTACAGGTGTATACCACTATGCCTGGCCCATAGAAATTTTCATATAAGATGATGCCTTAAACTCAAAAGAAAGGCAAAAGAAGACAGTCCATAAATTAGTTTGGGGAAAAGTGTGATTGTGAAATATATTTTGTGAACAGATGTGGGGAGAGAGGAAGACAACAGACAAAAAACACATATATATCAATAGACTACAATAATAGATTTTTAACCCTTAGGATCATTACGTTCTAGGGAAGTGTAAAGATCCTAATTAAAAACAAATTGAACATTTAAAAAGCAAGTTACTATTCCTCTTATTTCTGGGGCAAATCCACAAACTCAACACACACACCCCTAACCTGGTTTGCTGCTTGCTTTAGTACTCTTTAAGGTAGCTGGTGGTGTTGGGAGGATCTTTGCAGGTGTATACGTATTTAAAGATACTTTTTTTCTCATTATTGGACTGGAACGCAAAGCTGTAGAGGCTGAAAAAAATAAACAAACGTTAATTTAATAATTTCCTGCCAATTATATCTTAACATCACAGAAAATTTCTTATAATTTAGTGAACCTACAAATATTCATAATAACAGAAGAAAATGGTCAAGGTAAGCTTTGCAAGGTAAATTCAGCAAAATCATCTTTTTAAATAAAAAGATAGTTCTCTTATGGCCTTAGACAAATCGATGTTTTGTTTATATTGTAAATAATAAGCATTTAAAGAGTATGCACCAAAGGAATGCCAAGAAGAGAGCAACAGACTTTATCTTTTGCTGACAGAAACTGAGGTTTTTAAGGCATGGAAAAGAGCTAATGGCATAGTTTTCTTGAATGGTAACAGAGTCAGTAATCCCCTCACCAGGTGTGGTAGTTCATGCTAGAATTACAGGCATAAACCACCATGCCTGGCCAGGGACTGGGAGGATAAATTTCAACTGGCTAATATAGAAAAATAATTTGATTTATTTATTACTTACAATTTAGTTAGGCCAAGGCAGGAAGATCGCTTGACCCCAGGAGTTCAAGACCAGCCTGGGCAACACAGGGAGGCCTCATTTCTATTGAAAATTTAAAAATTAGCTGGGTCTGTGGTTCCAGCTACTCGGGAGGCTGAGGCAGAAGGACTGCTTGAGCCCGGAAGGTTGAGGCTGTAGTGTGCCATAATTGTGCCACTGCACTCCAGCCTGGGCGATAGAGCAAAACTCTGTCTCGGGGGCGGGGGGGAATAAAGAGACAGAGTCTTGAACTGTTTTTCTCTAAGAAAAAATAATAATTATAGATTCAGGGATGTTTCATCTACAAATATAATGGTATACTAAACTACCATATTTAGGAATAAACTAATTAAGTTATAAGTAATAAAAGACACTATTTTCCTATATTAGCCAGTTGAAATTTAACTAAATAAGAGGGAGTGAATTTTAAAGTTGGGTTTTTCCGGTTCTCTTTCTAACTAAGACAGAGAAATTGAAAGGTGTAAAAAGGAGAAGTAGGGATAATTCTTAAGTATGGAATCCTCTAGGCAAGGACAGGCCAAAGTAGGGGATATTAGGAAGAACCAATAATCAAATATGCATTATATAACAGAGCTCCAAAACACACAAAGCAAAAATCTGCCAAATTAAAGGGAGAAACAGACAATTCTGCAGTTGGGAGTGTATTTATCCACTACCAGCATGAGCTTGTAGATTTCCTAAACAAAGGGAGATGCAGCGTGCTTTTGAAAATCAAGATGTGGGCTAGTTATGGCAAATGTGCCTTTGCTGGTTGACACCTACAAAGAATGATTATACATTTAACTGAGAGAGCTCAAAGTAGTTATTAATGAAAATAATCTAAGTGATAAAAAGTCCTTAAAACATCATAAAACAACATAAATTTACTTAGCCCTTTCCTGTTTGCATATTTTTACCCTACTCTATGAACTTCCATCACTAACTTATCCTAATTAATATACCTACTCCTTTTTCTCCAACCTGATATTGTCACTTCCCCATTGTAAGCTATCTTTTAGTATTAATATTTATTTATTTTGCCTTAGGTGAGAAAAAAAACTTGGAAGGACAGAGAATGATTAACAGTTCCTTTTCCCTTGATATAAACACCACAAAATGAATATAATTCTATGTATATGATGATATATATATATATCAAGTTACAGCTTGATAACTCAGAGAACTAATTGCAAATAATATAAATATCCTATGATTTAATAAATATTATTCCTATAGTTACTCTATAAAATGCAAGATTGAAATACTTTCATCATAACTGGCACCCTATTTTCTTTGCTATTCAAAAATAATGAGAAAAATAGAAGCTTTAGAAGACCTGGGTTTTAGTCTTGCTTGACCACTAACTCATTGATTTCCTTAACTGTATCTTTCTGTGATTTTTTTCTTTAAATGGTAAAGCTGTTCTTAAGTGAAATCTTAAATTAAATAGACCAAAGCAGATACTCTGGTTGAAGCAGCCATGAAAGACACAAGTCCTAACTATTCAGCATCTTTCTCTTCCTCATGAAATTTCCAGTCTCTTGGGAATACAGTTTGAAGACCAATGAACTAGATTATCTCTAAGGTTTATCCAATTCTATGAGCCACATTAAGTACATTTACTTTCTCATTTAGTTCTGTTAGTAACTAATTGCATGAAATTTTAAGAGAGCTAGAGGGACTGAGGTACAATTTGTATCCATGATATACAGAAGAGCTAATTAGAAATTAGCACAACCGGAACAAGAATCTAATATCCTTTGCTTCATTAATATCCTTCAGTAATATACTCTGATGAATTGAATTCACTAACCACAAAAATGAATCCATCAAAAGTATCACAAAACAAACCTTAAAATGTTATCTTTTTGTAAATATTCTACTAAAATTCTCCTTTCATAACAAACACCTCCTTACTATTTTTATTACCTTCAAATCATTCACTGCAAGTCTTCTAAAATCTAAATAGTATTGATATCTACCCCTAAATTCTTATTTACTAATTAGAATAATTCTTTAATCTCTATTTTAAGATTTCAAATCCTTTCCCCAGGGAAGCAATGAAACATCATTAAGGGTGAAGGGGTAAACTAGAATTTATTCAGGTTCTCTACTGTATTCTGAGGTAACAGCATTGTCCATTCTATCAGGTTATAGAAAATATAAAAGGAGATGACCACCTTCATTTTCCTGACTCTGACCTTTACCACTTGGAGAAGTTATTTCATTTGGAGTATTATCAGTTCTAAGAATCGGACACATATATATGCAAATTTTTAAATTAAGACCTACTTCCTAAAACCATCCCTTAAGTGAAATACTTTAGAACACTCACCAATATACATCTCTATTACTGTTAATGATTGAAAGCTGGCCTCTACTACCAAAAACGGAAGAAAAGGGAAAGGTCACTACTTTGTATAAATGCAGGGGTTATCATTTAGACAGAATATAAAGAGAATAGAGCTCTCTAGAATTATACAATGTGGTGGCCCAGGAAAGAGGAGAGTGACGGTCAGACATAAAAGTGGCATTCATTCCGAGAGCTCTAATACCTCATTTTATTCTTGAGCAAAATTTATTTACAGCACTCAAAAAAAGAGGAATGATATACAAAGAAAGTTTGTCACTTTCTAAGATATGACTAGAATAGTAAGATTCTTAGCTCTAAGCAAAAAGCACTCTCTCCCAAAACTAATGCTTTCCAAACTGGAATTTCCAAAGTACTGAGGAATCCTACAGAGCTGAAAACGACAACTGGCAGCTGACTTCTCACACCTAAAAAGGAAGCCCTGAGCATTTCCCAAAATGATGTCCCTCAGAATAGTGCCACATGATATTTAATGTGTTACCAAAAAAGTGTTTTCTAAAAAATAAGTTTTGGAAAATCTGGGTTATACAGCCTTCTTTACAGAAGAACGTCAGTCTTTTATATGCTAATACAGCTATACCTCTCCAACAGGAGGCGAGATATAACATAGTTTCTAAAACTTATTTAACCACGAACATCTTTCCTTCAAACACACAAATTAATCTCTTCAGAATGTTTTCTGAGATACACAATTTGAAAAACTGTTGTCCTAATTTGCTGTCTTTAGTTAAAAGCTCTTTCTACTTACCAAAGGTAGTCAGGAGATGAGTGTGTATGAATGGGTTAATGCGGACTGTTATTTTGCAGTTTTAAAAAACTTTGCTATAAAATTATATACAACAGGAATGTGAGATTTCTAGCAAACATAGTTTTAACAAAAGACCACAACCCTATATTTTGTTGACTTCTACTGCTTTTTTTTTTTTTTTGGTAAGAAAAAAAGAATTTGGCAGAGAGTAAAAAAAAGAGCTACAGTTCACATTACACCAAAGAATTCCTAATAATGTCCCTTTATACTCCTTTGTCCCCTAAACTTCTACTCATTACCACTACCTGCTTTTATGTTTTCATAATTTCTGTTATATTCGGATAGTATGTAGTTGCCCAGCAACTAAATAATAACAATGAAAGAAAAATTTCCTACAAATTTCAGGGGTCTTCCGTGGAACATCAGATGATGGAGAAGCAATGGAAGCAAGAAATTCATCCACTTGCTTTAAAGATAGGGCATTATGAAGAGTTTCTAGAGGACAAATAGATGGCACCATGGAATACAATTCAAAGCCTAGAAGAGAAAAAAACCAAAAACAAAAAATAAAAGATGGATATTTTAAAAATCAGTAATTAAAAAGGAAGACTACTGTTTAGAACTGGACAGTTTAGGTCTTTTCAATCTATCACATGCAAACACACAATATCTCTGAAGTCATGACACCAGATGCTATGCAATATGGAGCTGGAACAAGATGTGACAAAGATTTCTTTTTAAATGTAATCATGTAGTATAGCATGCACACAATTTCATTCTATATTGGTAAAATCTAAGAATAATACTTTAAAAACCTAGGGAAAAAAAAACAAAGAAATACAAGTTTTCAGTTTTTATTTTTTGAAGTCAGGTCTATTCAGTGGGTGAATTAAGCTGATGCCACATGATGTATCCCTGATGCCAGGATGCTAACAGTAAGTTCTTGTTGAAAAATTATATAATTACTTGTGAATAATTTTTTTAGATACTTTTCCAGGCGTGCCAAGACCAATGACACTCTCTAGTATGAGCCCAAAACAACATTCATTCATTCATGCTGGAATAAAAATTCCAAAACGTATTTCACCTACCTTTACTGTATTAACACATAATTATATTACTAGGAATCACTGGCTGTGTAAAGTTAGGTCAAGTTAAAAGCAATACAAAATACAAATATGATCCTATTTTTAACAATGGCACAGAAATACAAAAATTTCATGAAACCACCATGCAAATATGTATTAATACCATCACTGAAACAAAAGCACTTAAATACACAGTTTATGTTTTCAAACAAATAGGATATAGGTTATTCACTTTTTTAAAAAAGAAAATTGCCTGTTTATTTAAACTTTATTCAACTGAATGGCTTTTAAAATTGCTTTCATATACTGTTAAAAATAACGAGTCTTTCTGCATCTACTCTTCTAAAAATCCAAACAAATTTCCCCCAGTTAAATACCTACAATACTCAAATAAAATTTTCTATCAAGTCAAATATCATTAAAAGTAAAAATTAACCTCAGACTGCAAGACTCTTTGCTTCAATAGGTGTGTGCTCATTTTTAAATTGACTGATGTTTGATTTATTTAAATATTGAAGGAAATATTGACTCAAGAACTGCCTAATTCTCAGTTAGAATAAGGAAACTTTGGTTAAAAGAGAATCTAATCTTCCTAGGAAGATAACCAAAGGACTTGCAAAACTGGTATGTCTGATTTTCAGGTACAAACCAAAGCATGACAGAACATTACACATACTTTGAAAACAAAAACAAAAACAAAACTATACCATAACAGCAGCTAAAGCACCTAAATTAAGCACTAAAGAAATTAGGCTTGCACAACTGTTACATTTTTTAGAAGTACAAGATTCATGCAAATGAGCGCAAACCCTTTCTTTGCATTACACTAAACTTAACGATGAGATCTTTTCTTCTTTCCTCACAAGGTTTATATATCTTTTATAGCAATTATTTTATTTCATTTGCCTGCTAGATTTTATAACAGGCAAATGACAATATAATTAAGTTCCTCTAGACTACATTTTTTTCCACTTATCTTTAGTAAACTTTCCTTTGATGCACAATGAAAGGGTTAGCGCAGCAATTTAAAAAGCCACCCTGCTGACATGTTTAGAAGCTATAAAAACATACCACTGGAGCCTAGAAATTCCACAGAGGAAACGGACCAGCACCTATAGAGGTGTAGGTGTTCTGCACAGAGGCCCAGAAAATAAGGTAAAGCACTGTCAGAAGGTACTTGTTTCACCATGTTCCTTGAACTAAAGATGAAGGGAGGGGTAAGTCCATGATATGTGTTAAAGATGGAAATAACATGAAAGTTAGGGGAAATAAAAAGTAAAAGGAAGAGTCAAATGACAATTCGTAAGACAGATAAGACAACACAGTATTAAAAAAGGAAAAAAGGAAACCTTAAAACTCAAAATAAATATTTGTAGAATTGAAAGGAATGCATCTCATATGCATTTATATGTGCGGAAAATCCACATTTTTTTAAAAAGAGCCTAAACCAAAGGAATATAAAATTACTCTATTTTCTATTAAAATTAACAGAAATATTTTTAATTTTTAAAACCTTCAGTTAAACACAGATTCTCCTAGATAATAATACCTCGAATACTGGTTTTAAACACATAGCATTCAGTACAAAAACTATGGTCTTAAACCTGCAATGTCTCTTCTTAGAATTTTTGTGGCTTCTGTTTTTCTTGTGACTTCTGTGTTTCTTCTAAGAGGTTCTTAGGCATGCGGGTTCTTTAGAAGCTGCAGCTGTATCAAATAAGAATCACTTTCTTCAAAAAGTAGCATTTAAACAGCTACAATGAAGGGAAAGTACATTAAGCTTTAAGGCTAAATTTTTACTTGTTGAGGATGAGATCTTCTTATTCCACCTTCAAGAATTATTAGTGCAATGTTATTTAGACGTGTTGTTAAAGGATCCAGAACGGGGAGAATGACCATAAACTTGTGTTGAATCCTTTAGCTTCATAAAAGTTTCTGAAAGATCTGACTTGAGTTTTTGAAAGACTTACTTGCAGTTAAAAAGAAAAAGAGTTCCAGGGATAAAAGTATCTTCATTCCATGTGTAATACAAGCAAAAATCTGTAAGTTTTCTTTTAAATTCTTTGATCCTGAATTATTGTAAAATGATCAGTAAATATTCCCTCTTGCTCCACAATATCAAGGTCTATGTTAGATGTTATAATGCTGCAATAATTCCTTTTACAAATAATGGTCATGAAAAACTTTCCTATTCAGCCAGAAAAATGGAATTTAACAGAATTGGGTTTCTAGATCTTAACTTAATCTTCCTCTTATTAGGAGCCCTCTAAATTTTAAGAAAAGCAGTGGTACTAAAAGGAATTGGTTGCTTGATAATAGCAAACCACATTGCTACACAAGAACAAAGTGAATGCTGGACAAAGTTTTCAGAGTGCTCCAGACCAAATAGGGTTTTGCTTTAGGAAAATAGCCAGGAACAGACGATGTTATACAGAGAAATATGCATCACCCGGTGCCCAAGAATTTTTCAAAGACACATCTTATTTTGGCTATTTGACATGGGTGACTCTGTATATTTGTTTAACTATCTCAATAAAACAACCATATGATCAGAAAATTAGGAAGAAAAAAGTTATTGAGAATTAAGAAAAATTAAAGAATACTAATTGAAATTTAAAAATTTGTGTAGACTGATCATCTGAGAAATTAGAAGAAATTTTCAGGTGTTAATTTAGCATTAAAACTCATCATCATTGTGGTCATTTAAAAGTTTGATGAGTAATGTTAAATTGCTATATAAATTACAGCTGAAAAGGGAGCTAGACAGTATCAATAATTTGGGTGAATAACAAGTTGGAATTGTATGCCAATTGATAATAAGGATGAAGAAATGAATGATACTGTATACCCCACATTTTGAAATAAAATAAAAATAAAAAAGGGATGAAGCAGGGGAGTATCTTTTAAAATAAAAGCAAAACGTACCATTGGTTGGGTGTCGAGCAAATGAGATAGAAAACCTTTTAACAGCAGAACCGCGTGTGGCGTCTAAGAAAGAGAAAAACAGGTACCTGAAATTCGTAACAGCTACAAAAAGAAGAACACTTAAAAGAAAGAAGGGAAAAACAAATATATGAGGTTAGAAAGGTGGCATGCAGAAGGGACAATGACAGAAGGTAATAAGGCAAATATTGGTTAAAAGAAGTTAACTAGCTTGATGACAGAGGAAAAGTGTCAAATGAAATATACAAAAGAAAGAAAAGCAAGATGAGCTGGCAATTCTGGTAAATCCATGTTTTACTGTCTAAAATAAATGTGTTGATAAATGAGAAACTGTTTTAAATAAAGATGATCCTGAAAGAGCTAGAACCACTACTCTTAACAAAAGGGACACGCTTCCATGAGCCTCAAAAAATTCTGAATATTAAAACTTAAGGTATATTAACAACATTAAGAGGATCTCCTTCAGCTAGGGATCCTAAAATATTCTCATCCTGTGTTTATTTTTATAAAAATATTGCCAATAAAATATTGTCCTCTACTTATAAACATTCCACTCACTTTAATTAGCTCAATAAGTAAAATAAGTGTTAACAATAAATAAAAGTTTAAAAGATCAAAGAAACACTTGTTCTTTATAATATAGATTATAAATTATCTAAAAGACGAATACACACAATACTATTTTCCATTTCAACAAACTTATTGTACAAGTACTCTAAACCTAACTACAATTAACTGTCTGATGAAACATGGATCCAAGTTGTAGGTAACAGAGAGCACTGATAGTCATTTAGGCAAAAGATGACAGGATTTCACTCGAATCAGTCAGTGGCCTTAGATTTGCCTTTGAGAAATACTGCTCATGGGTGTGTGCTTGGGTGTAGATATGAATCTGTGTGTGCATGTGTGCACATACCATCTATGCAGCCAGAAGAGGTCAGCTTTTTACGATGAGTACGAGCATAATCCTGTAGGTTAGGTGCGCTTGAAGAACCCCCGAGCACCGAGGTGCTAAACAGGCCCGCACAGTGAGACCCTGATGGGAGTTAGAGAAAATACATACACAACGGGTGTTCTTCCATTCACATTGGGAATTCATGCAGCATGCAATTAACATGGCTCTTACCACATATAAGGCAACTTTTGGAAGTGCCTTGAACAGGCTCACAATATTCTTGTAATTTCCTAATGATGTCAGTTTTAATACAATACTTCTAAACACCACTATCATTTATCATAGGTACAAATGGGGTAATTTAACATTGGACAAAATGTTATCTTTGAGAAAAAAAAATATGTCCATACAATAATTAGACATATACATCCTAAAGTATTAAAAACACTGCCATAAAAATAACTTAGGACAAGAAAGAACTCTGTTAATCAATTCCCAAGGGCAAGCCATATTTAAAAAAAAAAAAAAAAAAAAAAAAAAACCCAAAAACCTCTCCTAGCACAAATTAAGTCATATAAAATCAGTATTTTTAATGTATATTTATAAACGACAAATCTTTCCTGATGCCCCTGAATTAAGAATTACTACTCTTTCTTATGAAATAAAGTATATCAAAATTTATTTATTTGTGAGAAGACCAGGTTCTTTTCAGTCATTCAAGGCCTAAATCACTTTAAATACTTAACAAATGACTTAATATCTTAATTAATAAGACCCCCAATGAAAAACATTACTAGCAAATAAAAGAGTCAGTATAAACTGATGCTCAATTTGTAGCAAAAGTTTTTACATCCAAATAACACTTTTATCACTGGGGAAGGATTAAATAAATTTCTATCAAATATACTATGATACATCAATAAGAAGGAGTAATATATAAATTTCTATAAATATACTGTGGGAATATTAAAAACTATCATTACAAGCTATATGAAATTAACTAAAGAGAGATCCTCAAGTATGTAGGCATCAACACAGTTCATACACTTAGTACAGAGATCACAGTACATACATAAACTTACAATGAGATCTGTTTATGCCTTTATTAAACCTATCAGGACAACTATTTACAGAAAATAATATGCCACTATCTCATAGTTTATCAACCATGAGCTTTAAACCAAATGACTTTAGAAAGGTCTTTTCCAATGTTGCTTTGAGTGTTAGCAAAGAACCAATTATGTTCTATAGGTTAATAAAGACTGAGAGTGCCACTGTGCATTAGTTTTGCTTGGTTTTCCTTATGAGCTGCTCAAAGGAAAATTAATATATTCATATATGGTTTGAAGTATTCCATACTTTAAAAATATTTTTAGTCAGAAAAATGGAAAGTTCCTTTCTGCATGCAATAGCATCTTTTCATCTTTATCAACTGGGAAAATGACATTTCCTTCATAAATTAACTTACAGAGTACAAGATTAAAAACTAGCATTGGCAAGTTAACTAAGTGGTTATCACTGCAGGCATTCAAAAGGGTTATGCAACAAAACTGAATGCTATCTCTTCTTCATTTTATCAAAACTATATTTTGAGTTATGCAACTCAACATTTCTGAATTAGTACACATCAAATAAAAACTACAGCATAGCATTTGGTCATGCTTTCACCAAAGAGTTTTACATGTGTGCACAATAGTGAGTTTAAGAAGGGTATGGAACACAATTTCCTTTACACCACATACCTACAGTAGGATTCTGCTTCTGTTCCACAAGAGTTCTCGGTGTTCGCAGGTAATTAGCATTTTCAGATACAACCTGCATAAGGAATCCAAAGTAAATGAAGTAAAACAGTAAAATCAATTAAGAAGTCCATACTTCATATGCAGCCTGTTCCAGACAGACAAAGGTTAATAAGCTGTATGATAAATATTAGTAGAAATACATAAAACATGAAAGATCATGCAAGATCCCCTTTTGAAGGGAGTCCATTTCATGAGGTCCTTGCAATGAAGTGGTGCGAAGCAGGCATTCAGAATGAAACATCATGTATGAAACAAGACAGATGAAAAGAAGCAATTAAGAGATTGATATAATTTCACTGTTAAAAGAAGCCAAATGCCCACTCTTAAACAGCTCCTGTATTTGAAGGGGGAAAAAACAACTACAAACAAAAGAAAGGGCAGACAGAGACTCTTGAGATCACCATACAATTATTGATCCATGCATGGGCTTTATCAGAGTAACCTTTAAATATTCACAGCCTTAATGGATACCATAATCCCTTTTCCTATAATCAAATGCATTATATTTCCAAAAGGAAATTGCTGAAATTATCAGAAACCTCATGTGTGACAGTAGACCTTCCAACATAATAGAAATCATGTATATTTTAAGTTTCCAAATGTCATCATGGAAAGTCCTTCTGAAGTCATTTTATTTTGACACATATTGTTGATGGGCACATATGCAATTGTTCCCTCTTAAAGAGAACATTAAAATACTATACAGTCCAAAGAAAAACAGACTGTATGTATTCCTTAAATTAGATACTTCCAAATAATAGAATAATGAGGAAGAAAATTATCAATATTTGATATATTCTGCTAATTAAAACTGGGCCACATAAATTCCGGTATTTTCAAAAATGTTTACATTCTCAGCAAATTCCAAATTGAATCTAATTTTTTCAAATATGGAAGAAAATCTTAATACATTTTCTTACAATCAAATTACATAATTTGTTTCTGAAAGTTTTAAAAGACAAGTCAAAAAGAAAGATTTCTTTCATTTTTAAATAATTTTGTTAACAAGGTAAAATTCCAGGAGAATAACATTTATTGATTGTTTTTAAAATCCTGGATATTTGGAACCTTCTCAGTAAAAATACTAAACACATGCCATAGAAGTGATTTCTTTCCCTTGAATATTTGGCAGATATCATAAGTATTTTTAAATGAACTCAAAATTAAAAAACCGAAGGATTTACTCTGATGTGAAATACAAGGGATTAGATGTCCTCAAAGACAGCTGTTTGTTGCTCTGAATGCAGGGAGGAAAAATGTTTAATGAAGTAAAGTTTAAAAACCTGTTGCCATGAGCCAAAAATACTGGATGTGAAAGCCAATGATTTGGGGGAGACAGGGGAAGAAGTGATTTGTTCCCCTGATCTGCGTCTTCGACGCCCAGTACCCACACCACTGGTATAATGCAGCCAGGTACCAGTACCCTCTGGGCTAGACACACTCAGGGGGCTCTCTTCCTGGAAGTGAGAAAGGGGGCAAAAAAAAAAAAAAAAAAAAAAAAAAAGCAGAGCATGCAAAGTTAGATACAACAGAGCCAAATGATCAGAAAGAAAAAAAAATACAGTTTGTTTGTATTTGCTTATTAATTTTTTAAAAAAACTATTAAACAGCAATTTGGGAGCCAAATATTTCACTATTTGAGAATTTGATAGGAATGACTAATAAATCTAATTGCATGTGATAACAATTATGGAAATATTCTATTACATTAAAAGACATAAAATACTTATACTGCTTCATAATTGTCCCTTCCCTGTTAAAACTGGAAATATTTTAGTAAGTTTCTTTTTTAGCAACTTTTAAAATATAAAGGTTTTCTGCTTAATTTTAGATATTCAAAGATTTTGTCCTATTTTGGGTGAATTTTTCAACCCAAGGCACTAAAGAATTGTGCAAAGGGTCAAAGGGATTTCAAGATACATAACTTAGAAAACTAAATCTGTCTGCCTGACATATTTAAAAAGTTCAGAGATCATAAGATGGACTCAAATTGCACCTGTTTATACTTTCAAGCTATCTATTTGCCCCCTCCAGAGATTATTTACAGATTTAGTAGGCAAAACATGCAGCAAACATTCTCATTATACATGTTTGCATGTTCAGGTTTCAGAGAGTGAGGACAGAGTAAAATCTACTTGCACAAAATGAAGAGAACAGTCTTTTTCTCTGTGTGTCTTTTGGAAGTACAAACTTCTGATATCCATGGAGATGATGGACGCTGGAAAAAGTCTTCAAGATTTTACTTGAGTAATTTACCTTATGGAAGTAAAAGTTTAGCATGGCATAGAAATAATCTCTTGAAATCAACTAAGTATTTATGAGAAAAAGGTTTATAAATGTGTTTTGCATTTTAAAGATTAACGAGGACAGTGCTTTTGTTAGAGGTTTTATAAATATAGATAAGTTGCAAAATGAAGATTTACAATACATTTTGCTGTATTCAGTGTTATATAGGCTTTTTGGAGGGCAGAGGAGAGGCTTTAATGGTGAAATTCTGAATAATTTGATTAACTATAGATTGCTTATTCAATAACACATCAAAATCACTGCACTCACACAAATAGTAGTATAGGTTATATTAATTAACATAGCTTATGTCCCAAATTTTCTGAAACTAAGGATACTTGAACATAATCCCGGATTTTTCATTTTTTCCATTAAGTTATAATAGTACAAATAATTCCAAGTTCTATAATTGTTAAACACCCTCTTTTATAACCATCTTCTTTTGTAACTAAAATATCACATTCAAGGGAACCTTAATGACTATATAATTTCCATTATAAAGTTATAAGGATCTACTTTATGGACAGATTTTTGCCTATACAAAATTGTCAAACTGGAGCACATATACTTTTGAACTTTGAGAATCATAAAACACATATATTTGCATAATTTGGGGCTGTAGAAATGAGCACAATTCTTTTTGTTGTTTTTATTCTCACCTATCAAATGCTAAAAAATGTTATACCTAATTCTTCAGGCTTGGCATATTTAAATAATTTTTTTTTTTAAAGTTGATGGTTATATCTTAATTTCTTCCTTTACACATACATATATATATGTGTGTATATATGTATGTTTGTTTGTTTATTTATTTTTTGAGACAGAGTCTCGCTCTGGCTGCAGTGCAGTCAGGGGCAATCTCGGCTCACTGCAACCTCCACCTCACAGGTTCAAATGGTTCTTCTGTCTCAGCCTCCCGAGTAGTTGGGATTACAGGCCCACACCACCACGCCCAGCTAATTTTTATATTTTCAGTAGAGACAGGGTTTCACCACGTTGGTCAGGCTGCTCTCGAACTCCTGACCTCAGGTGATCCAGCCACCTCGGCCTCCCGTAGTGCTGAGTTTACAGGTACGAGCCACTATGCCAGGCCCCTCTTCCTTTACACTTTTACTAGAGCATTTAGAAAACAGGTATAAGCACTGACCTCAATCAGTGTTGGGAGAATCATCCTGCGGAAAATAGAGATAACCTCAAATACAACTTATTTAAAGTATTAAAAATGTATACAGGTGCTAAAGCTTTATTTAACAAGCTTCATTCTAACTGTTCAACTTTCCTCTTAAATGTTACTTTATTAATTATTTAAATGTTTTCCTATTAGAGAGCATAATAATTATTTTAGCCTATTTATAGATCTTAATATAAAGGTAAAATTTTCAATTATATTATCAAATATTCAAATTCCTACATAGACTTTGCAATTAGGCAAACAATTTGGAATTTCATTTTTTTACCTATAGTATCACTTGAATCAGTTATTGCTAAAGCATCTCCAGCAAATGCTGTCCACTTTTTTTTTTTTTTTTTTGAGATGAAGCCTTGGAGTCTTGCTCTGTTGCTCAGGCTGGAGTGCAGTGGCGTGATCTCGGCTCACTGCAAGCTCCGCCTCCTGGGTTCACATCATTCTCCTGCCTCAGCCTCCCGAGCAGCTGGTACTACAGGTGCCGCCACCACACCAGGCTAAGTTTTTGTATATTTAGTGGAGACGGCGTTTCACCATGTTAGCCAGGATGGTCTCAATCTCCTGACCTCGTAATCCACCTGCCTCGGCCTCACAAAGTGCTGGGATTACAGGCATGAGCCACTGTGCCCGGCCTGCTCTCTACTTTTAACTAAAATTATTCTTGATTCATTAAATCAGGCTTTTAAAAAAATGTCTTTATTGAAGATTAACCTAATGTAAATATTCCTAATATAACAAGACAAAAAAAAGCATTCATTTTTCAAGTTCCTAGAAACAGCTTATTTTATATTTGCATTCTTTTTTATGAAAATTATATGTAAAGCTCAACATTCTAAAACTAATCTATTGTTGAACTGCCTCTATATTTTTTGTAATTTATTTAAAAAATAGATTAAATAACATTTAAAAATTTGCTGGTTTCTCAAGCTCCACAATTAAAGCTGTATTTTCTTTTCTGCTTTATTAAAATATAGTTAGTTTATTTTATGAAAAATGTGTTCTGATACATATACTTAC
Source organism: Macaca thibetana thibetana (assembly GCF_024542745.1). Classification (NCBI taxonomy): domain Eukaryota; kingdom Metazoa; phylum Chordata; class Mammalia; order Primates; family Cercopithecidae; genus Macaca; species Macaca thibetana. The sequence goes on from NC_065583.1 coordinate 78,411,513, forward strand.
ATCATTTGTAGCCATCTTCCTAGATCTTGGAAGTGGAGACTTCCTGTGTATATGAATTGGCTCTGATACCATTGGTTTAAACAATATCACAGCTCGATCAACCTCATCTCTTTTAGAAGTATGTGGTTCATCATCATTATCAGTTTTAAAAGGTCTCCTGCCTTCATTCTGTGAGCAAAGAATATAAAACACTTCTATTCAGATTTAAGAAATATCTTCTGATGAACAGATTCAACTACCACTGGTAGAGGTACTTGAAATACATATACAAGTTTGTTTACCCAGATGAATGAACATTAACTGAACTCTTCTAACAGCTGAGTATTATGCTGTGTACTATGAGGGAAAAGGCAAAGTCTCTGAGTTCAAAAATACATACACTCTATGGAGAAATTAAACAGTAAAATGGCAATTAAAAAAACCACATAAGACAAAGTGTTTAATTACATTTCATCAAGTGCAAGAATAAACAAACAATAATAATAAATGACAGAAAGAAATAATAGAGATGAGCTTTGTTATATAGGAGTCTCATCATCCTAAGCACGAACTAAACAGCATTTGTATTTATAAATTTTAGACTATTTAAATATATTCCAAATATTTCTAATAAATGTGATAACTGCATTAAAAGTAACTATCATTCAATGACTCATTGAGCATTTACTAAGTGTATACCATGTGCCATGAATTATACTAAAATATCCAACTGTAAGACAATGCAGGCCGGGAGTGGTGGCTCACGCCTGTAATCCCAGCACTTTGGGAGGCTGAGGTGGGCAGATCACGAGGTCAGGAGATCGAGACCATCCTGGCTAACACAGTGAAACCCCATTTCCACTAAAAATACAAAAAATTAGCCGGGCGTGCTGACGGGTGCCTGTAGTCCCAGCAACTCGGGAGGCTGAGGCAGGAGAATGGCGTGAACCCAGGAGGCGGAGCTTGCAGTGACCAGAGATCGTGCCACGGCACTCCAGCCTGGGAGACAGCCAGACTCTGTGTCAGAAAAAAAAAAAAAAAAGACAATGCATATATTAGGCCACAGTAATACAGTAAAACACATATTTCAAAGCAGTAAAAATGGACAAACTAAAACTAAATGCAACTACATTGCTGAATCTCCTAAACATAATATTGGCCAAAAGAAAATAAGCTGAGTCCATAAAAACCCTCATCAAATTAAGGGTTACAGAGAATAAAAAGGTACTTTTTAAATCAAATAAGGGATATCTAAAACTTGAAGGGATCATTACAGTTAATAATAAAACACTCAAAGATAAGAATGTCCACTATCACTAAATCTATTCATCATTCATAGATGATGTTATGATCATATACATAAAAAATCCAAATGACTCTAAGGGTAAATTATTAGAATGAATAACAGTATATATTAAGTTATACATTTGCTACTTATAAAATTTTTATACAAAACTGAGTTAAAATTTAATATGACAACAAAAAATGAAATTTAAATAAATCATAAAAGAAATTTAAATTTATCATAAATTTATGATAGCATAAAAAACTATAAAGGAACTAGGAATTAATCTGACAAAGATGGTATAAGACAATTATTTGGTGCAAAAGTAATTGTGGTTTTTGCTATTATGTTTAATGAGAAAAATCATGATTTTATCAAAAAATATATAGTTAAATAAATTCAGAAATATACCAAGTCCTTAGACTAGAAGACCCAATACTGAAAAAGTATCATTTTTTTTTCCAAATTGATCTGCAGAGTAATGGTAATCTCAACCAAAATCTCAAAGAGTCTTTTCAGGATATTATAAAATGATTATAAAATTTATATGAAAATGCATGAAACATGAAATATTCAATATAATCTTTAAGAACAACAAGGCTGGAGGAATTATGTACTCAATATCAATATTTATTATAAAGCTATAATAATTAAGACTGTGGTACTGGTAGAGAGAGAAACAAACAGAGTAATCAAGTAAGACTAAAAGCTCAGAAACCAACCAATCAAAATACACATACAATACATGTCTGCAGTATCATGTGTAGTACTATAGGCAGCAGAAAAAAGATGAACTCTTGAATCTATGATACTGGGGCTTAGTTATTCATAGAGCAAAGACAACAAAACTGGACTGCACATCACATGTACCATATCCAAAAAAGTCAATTTCAGTGAATTAAAGGTTTAAGGTTATACATTCTAAACACGGCCTTAAAATTCAAACAATCTAAACAAAATACAAAATTCCTAAGTATTCCAATATGCATAAAAGTGTTGTCTATACAAATCACACTTTAAATAATTTAAGCCATCTTCCTACTTAGTAGTTGAAATAAGAATTATTTATAGTACATTATAAAAATCTCTTATAGAAACCTCATGAAAATCTAGAACCACAGTAACTAAGCACTGAGAGTTCCACCTTCGTTACCTCTCTGGAAGCTGGTCTATATCCGTAGCCAGATGGTAAATTTTTGTCTTCTTCACAACCTTTGGCTCCTGGACTAAAGTGTAATTCAACATGAAAGCGTTCCTCTGAGGAAAGATCCTAAGAAATATGAAAGAAAATTTTCAAAATGAGAAACTTTAAGCTCTTTATTTATGTCTGGTAAAACACAAATCAAGAGCTCTGTTTACCTTATTAGGATCCTCATAAAGCATGATAACAATCTGAGTCATGTAGTTGAGCTCATTGACAACATTTAAATAATCCATAGCTCTTTTCCACTGTTCATCCTTTGATTCCTGAACAAAAGATACATGTGGTAAGCATTTTCTCAAACTGTTACTTGAAAGTCACTTTATTGTCACTATGGTAGCTTGTTTAATCTTAGTGATACCACATAAAGTGAATACTTACTATATGCACAATTTTTAAAAATAATTCCACTACATTTAAAAATCTTACTAACTTATTTAAGCTTGTTTTGGTAAAATATGTCTAAACTCTCTACAAGTTTGAGTATCCCTAACTTGAAAATTCAAAATCCAAAACGCTCCAAAATTCAAAACTTTTTGAGCACTAACATGACACTCGAAGGAAATACTCATTGGAGAATTTTGGGTTTTCAAATTAGGCATGCTAAACCAGTGCAAATATTCCATAATCCAAAAACAATTCTAAATTCCAAAAAACTTCTGGTCTCAAGCATTTCAGATAAGAGATAGTCAACTTATATTAGAAGTTCTAGTAGTAACCTTTTTTTAACTGCTTATACAAAATGAAAAATAAAGAATTTCTTGAAATATGACAAACACTACTGAATTCTGAGGGTAAGAGACAGTTTTTAACTTTGTTCAGTTCCAAAGTACCTAGTATAGTATCATGTTTCATAACCACAGAATACTATCCTATAACAGGAATGCTATTTTTTCCCACCATCATATATAGTTCATGTATGCGATATAAGCCTATCAATAAATATCCCTATTACACTGAAGTGATATTCAAAAATCAGCAGAAGGAGGCATATGCAAATTCTATTGATCTTACCATCTCCTTCACCATTCCTCCATCTTCATTCTTAGAATCATTGGTCTTTAAACATGTAATCATAGAGCATCAGAACTGAAAAGGATCTTAGAGAACATGTACTACAAGCATTCAAAGTAGAAAATTATATCTGAAAAGGCAAAACTACTCAAAGTCTATAGTCAACAATTAACAGGATCTACTTAAATTATATGTACATCACAGATAAATTTCCTTTGCTGTATACTATGTAATTACATTACAAATATATAAAAGCACAACATTTCCTTTTTGTATACACTAAGAGTATACAATATTAAGAACTTTAGTACAGGATGCATCTTGTTTTAAAAGCAAATTATAAGACCACACATTGTATGTTTTTTAAAATTCAGCATGTATTTTATTTCTATTTTAGACATTACACATTCCATGTGTATGTGTGTGTGCACATGCATGTGTGCAAGTTTAGGAGGTAATATGTGAAAAGATGTATTTTTTTCAAAATTGATAAGGGAAAACATAAATTAGCATTACTGAGCTTCACTAAATGTAAAGTTAGCACAAATGATGAGTTTAAATACTGAAAATTTTCATTAGGTGAAGAGATAATTGATCTTGTGATTTTGTGATACTCCAGTATTAAGAACACCATCTAATGTCTAACTCAGTGTTGCAGTTATAGATTTTGCTAGGTCTTCTCTAGTAAATAGATAAAATTAAGTAATATTTAGTAGTAACTTCCAGAACATAATTAATATGTAAGAAGACACAAAAATGTTTAAATTAAGGCCCCATTACACATATTCCTGAAATCTTGTTTATAATCTTAGTTCCTTAACAAACTTTACAAATAATTCTACAGAAAGATTTTACCCAGTCCATTCTGAATAATTAAAAATTACAACTGGTAATACACGGAGTAAGATTTTAATTATATTACTTACAGATTCTTATAAGGATAATAAGAGTTGGGATAATGAAAACAAAACATTTTGGTATAGACTTCAATTTTCACCTTAGTAAATACATGTAATTATTTTTCCCCCTGGAAGCACTGATTTTTAAAATAATGAAGTTGTTCAGTTTTTGTTTTAGAAATGAAGCCTGAATTCAATATATGCCCAACAAACTCTAGATCCACAGCCACCACCCTAGTCTAAATGACATCTTTTTGGACCACTGTACTAATTTCCTAACTGGTTTCCTCATACCCACTTTCACCTATCTACTGTCCACACAACAACCAAAGTCACCCACTTCCCTGCTTAAAACCTTTCAATGGCTTCCCAATCCACTTAGAATACAAGGCACTGGCTCTTCAACCACATCTGCTGTCATTTTATCCAATACTTACTGCTATTCTCCAACCACAGGCTTTCTATCAGTTCCTATATTATTCATGTTCTTTATACCCTCTATATATGTCAAAAAGGACCATGTAAGAGATGTATCTCTCCTCCTCACAAACAATTCCATCAACACTACTGTTTATACAAGCTTTTGCCTTGCTAATTAAGGGTCATTTTTTTTCCCCACTAATCCACATACTTATGCAAGGATGTCACTTTGCTATTCCTTAGTGGGACAAAGAAGAAACAAAAAACCAGAAGAAATAACATATGGGTTTGGAATTTTAATTGGAATAGAACTTTGAAACAGCCTTAGGATAACTATGATAATAATTACTCTCAAGGACCAGTAATAAGATTGATTAGGAAACAGATATATACCAAATTATCATTACATATTTCACTGCCCTTCTTTTAAAAGTACAGAAGAAAACAAAATTGAATTTTCTTTTATAGATCACTTTCTATACAGACGTGCATATATTCATACGCACAGAAAAATAAAGAAACATTCTTATCTTTTGGCTAGTTTAGAGATGACTGATTTAGATGAGATTCTGGACTTCAAGTAGTATTACCCTATTATAGCATGGCACTGAATGGAGTGGGTGGCACTGAGGGAGAAGTTAAGTGAGTTTTGTATGCAGGAAGAATATGAATTACTGTGGCAAATAGGTATCACCGTAGCAGATTTTGTGTTTTCCAAAGATGGCTGACATATGCATTCAATTCTACATACTCTTCGTACAATTGACAGAGACACTCAGCCCATCTAGTGCTGTGGGTTGTTTCCTCTCCTTCTGAACCTGGATGAACCTCTGTGATTGCCTCAACCAAGAGAGCTCAGCAGAAGTGATGCTATGGTTTTAGAAGTTAGGTCATAAAAATGCCATGCACTTGCACCTTGCTCTCATAGGAAGCTCACTCCTGGAACTCAGGTGCAACATTTTGAGGAAGCAGGCCACATGAAGAGGCCAGATGTAGGTGTTCTGGTTGATAACTGCAGCTGAGGTCCCAGCAGACAGCCAACATGAAGCACCAAACATGAGAGAAAACCCTTGAGATTGAGACCCAGCCACTGTCTGACCACAACCTCATGAGACTCTAAGTGAAACTTCATAACTGATCCTAGTCAACATTCTAAACTGTATGAGATAAAAATGAAATGACTGCGGTTGTTTTAAGCCACTAAGTCTTGGTATGTCATTACATAATAGTAGATAACAGTAGATAGTACGTAATAGTAGGTAAGTGGCACAACGTCTAACCAAACACCAAGTCCCATCAATTCTGACCCCTAAATGACTCAAATTCATCAGGCTTCTCTTTACTGCCATCAGTCTATAAAATCACCTAAAATAATTTATATTATTGTTTGCTTGAATGTATCTTCTCTGAAGAGAACATCTTTATCCCTAACATCTAGCAAAATGCTTGGTATATAGTAGTCCCCTGAAAGATGACATTAAGTAGTAACACTTAAGGATGAAATACTAAAATTTCACAGTAAAAATAGCAGTCAGTGATTTAATTACAAAACTAAATATATTTGTTAGACTGATGTAACTTATTCTACTTACATTGCATAAGGCACCATAGCGAAGAATAGACAGCAAAGAATGTACATGACTTTCACTAGTAAAATATAATCTAGTACGAACATGACGTTCAGGAGAAAGAACACCTCTAGAATACCTAAAATTAAAAGCAGACAGTGTTCAAACATAACCACATAATCAAAAACTCGCTAAATATTGAAATTATTTTCCAAAATTAAATTTAATTTCACTAGAAGTAAAAGACCATAAAAATCTATTATTCTTCCAACCGCAATAGAGGATTTATGTTAGTACATATTCTTCTAACATGACACAAACTATAACTAACTAGGACCTCTGAGAGTAGTCAAAGAATAGACTTAATATTAGTCAAGTACACTGTAAATAGGTTATTTTATGTCTTTTAGTAGCAATGACAGAGGTTATAGACCTAAAGATGATCACAGACATTAATGCTGCTAAATGGGGTACACATTGATGATCCCATGTGAACGATGACCTATATTCCCTTTTCCCCACTCACCTTAGTTTTCTCTAAATTGGAGCCAAAAATAACTTTGGTTGGAAGTTAATAGAAATATCTAGGTAATAGTATTTTCACAGTATGCCAATGACACACTTCTGACTTCATAGGATCATCAAAGTGTAATTTAAATTTGAAGTATGCAGAAATAGATGCCTAGAGATTTAAATAACCAGTACAGTTTCTTACACAGGATGAAGTTTATTTACAGTGTCATCATCTTGTGTCCTCTGAAGGTCTGAGCGAATTTTTCTAACCAGAGGAGTACAGTAGCCTTTGGCAATCTCCAGTTTTTCAGCTTTAGTTATACCATATTCCTGAGCAAAAAATACTTGACATTAGAAAAAGGATATAATGACAAAGTACTCTAAAAAAATACACTCCTAAATTAGTCTAGTGAGAGACAAATATTTTATCAAGCCTTTTTTGAACGTTGGATAACTCCAAGTTTGCATTTTTTGCAACTGCAAATGTATGATTTTCAAACTATTAAGTATAATTGGAAGGATTTTGTGGTGGAACTGAACAAAAGCCAGTAATTTCTGAAGGAGGAGAATGAATGGGTGAATGTAATTTTTATGACTAGTATTCACTAAATCCGAGGTTTTAAATGTAAAAACAACCCTAAAAGAAAGGTGGATTAAGGACACAAACACTAAAGCACAATATGTAATAAATATATGAAAAAAATTAAACCTTGAGATTTCTGTCTTTCCAAATGTCAAAGATTTAAAAGACTAACACGTTCTTCAAAAGCCTTTGGCCAATATTTTTAAAGTTTTAACTGGTAGTGAGCAAAGATTCCATGAAATTATCAAATTTAATGACATAATCATTATGGGTTAATTGGATTTGTAAGGAATTAACACAATGTGAAGTGTCCAGAAAACATGGCAATTTTAAGAGTAATTGCAATGAAAATTATAGTTCAAAGCAGTAGAAGAGGAGAAAGGAAGAAGGCAGAAAAGTAGGGGTAGAATGGAAGAGAGGGAGAAAAGGGAAGAGGGAAGAAACACACATACCTTCTCTCTCCAAGTTCATTTTAGGATATCTCAACTTAAAGGCTATTTTCTGCTACCAGATACCTCCAGAAAGATTCACATGGAATAACATCAGTATAGACAATAGATCTCAAAACTGCCTAATAAAGAAAATGCTGACTGATTACAGATGAAAGACCTATGAAAACAGAACTTCCTGGGGGTGATTTACCTTAAACTAAAGCTAAGGTGGTTCAATAATCTTGCCAATGTAGGTGACTATATAGTGAATATGCAACTGTGTATTTATGTGTAAATGAAAGAAAAATGTTGGAATTACAAAATCATCAGGGAAGTACTTTTTTTAAACTTTGTTATTAGCAAGGTGTGAGGAAACGGATTTTCACACACTGCTGGTCTGGGTAAAAACTGATTAAAAATTTCTGGAGCTACAGAAATGGTCTTGAGTGGATGGAAAGACGTGTAAAGAGAGTGAAACACATTTCAAAAGTCTAGATTTCCAAATACAAGTTGATTAAATAAATTATTCTTACATTCACACCACTCAGCCATCGGGAATAATAATGCATATTAGCTTTATTGGCATGGAAAGAAGTTCTTTATGCTAAATGAAGGAAAAAATTAGGTTGTAAAATAGTATGCTTTTTCTGATTCAGTTTTCATAAAGAATGTATTTTCTATATATATGCATTTATGGAAAAAATTATATGTAAATGAATTTAAGGAAAGAGGCCTTTAAAAATATTCCAAAACATTGATATGTTTTTCTTTTGTTGGTAATGTTGTAGTAATTTTTTTGCTCTATTTGTATTTTCTAGTTTTATTACAAAGATATATTACTTTTATAATCAAGAAATCTCTCTCTTCAAAACAGTGACATATTTTGCTCATCTGCCTCTATCAACTAGGACCAAATAATTTTTAGATATGCAAATTCTTATATGTAGTTACAATATCTGTGCCACAAATAGAACTGATTAAAATACCAGCTAAAGCGACTTAAAGGCTTTCTATAATGATTTCATTGAGAATGTCATTGAACTATCTTTGGGAAATGCTACTATAAAGAACTGCCTGCATTTCATAATCTACAGATAACCAAAGAAAACATCTTTAAACTTCAATTAATACGTGTCATCTCAATTAAGAGAATTTTAATATCAAATATGGTCTCTAAATGTTTTTATTTACCACCATACCATCAGAGTTATAAAGCATCATTTTTAAACCAGGGCCCCAATTTTCTGAGGATTAAGCCTGGTTAAAAAGTGAAAATTTGATTCTATTGTAGCATAAACACCTATCAAAACTAGTTTAACTGTTAAAATAACTAAAACAGACCATACGCATCATGTAAGCCTAGATACGATTGGAATTACAGAATTCACATAGCATAGACGTAAAAATTAAACAATCAATGTAAGAGTAGAAACTGATTTTTTAAGGCATAGTATCATTTTGAAGTACACCAGAATATATGTATATACATTTCTCTTTCATAGTCATACCCTGTTAGTCTGCATTAAATTATTCCAAACAAGTTAAAACTTTGTATTATTTGACTGAGTCAAATCTTGAAGCTTGAAATATTATTTGCTTGAGAACTATGTACGCGAAATTTTATTTTTTTCCTACAAACCACATTTTCATTATAAATTACTGCAAATATGTTTATAATTGCTAGTTTTTTTTTTTTTTTGGTGATTGAAAATACCTGCCTTCTGTCCACAGTTTTTGTATTTACGAGGTCTAAAGTAACAAAGCAAGGTAATATTTATTGAACTGATTCAACGATCTGAAAATAAAAAGAACCCAAAGTTTCTGTTAACAATAAAGATTGTCATACGAAAAAGTTACGGAGATAAACCCAAAGTTGTCCTCTCCTCAATTTATAAAACAATGTCAGGACACCAGGGAAGCATATAAAAAGACCTTCTTGTTTTAAAAGTATGAATTTACCAAAAATAGAACTGATTTATGTAAACTTGGGCATAATTTTATCTGAAGAGTCAAACGATTTCAAAAATAACTTTTCCAAGAAAAATAATTTTAGAGTTGTCTTCAAATAAATTCTCAGACCGTCATGAAAATCTAACCTAATTGCAGCAAAGAGAATTACCGTAACAGACTGAGAACAGCTGAGCGAAGAATTACTTTGATAGATACAAATGATGACTCAACTCCTTCGTAACATACTAATCTTTGGTGCTTCTTTTGGTATTTAAAAAAATTTGTTATAACTATTTAAGTTACACAGACATGGTGAGAAATGTCTTCAACTATATAAACAATACACCTGAAATACATACACCATGTAAGGAGGAGAAATGACCATCTACAATACCATTAACACTTGAGTTTTCTTTTGGGCTCAACTCTTAGAGACTAATTTTTCATTCCCAGTTGTAAAATATTTAGTATATATAATGGAAACAGTAGAGGGGTGAGATTAAATAAGCAATGCAATGGCACAGACATGGTTATGCTAAACATTAGAAAAAGCATTGTGTATTTATTTAGCCTCTGAGTAGGTGATAAATTTAGATATACTGAAAGCCCACCTTGAAAAGTGCTTATAGCCACCATAAATATCTTAAAGTCTCGTATTCACAGCTAATTGTTAAAAAGCATACTTACAAAACTGAAACATTTTATTATGCAAAATAAAACTTGTCTTTTACAGAATAAAACTTACCTTTTTCATTTGGTAAATGAAAGAAATTGTGAGGGAATGAGTCCTGTTTCCTAAGTAAATGTTTCCTAAAGTAAGACCTAAAGACATATTCGTAAAGTCTGAGATATTTTCATCCTCTTTTAAAAATAATTTTTAAAATCACAGGTTCATACAATATACCTAAAATTGTCTACACTATATATCTGATCAAACAAATATATAGTTCTCTTTCATGTTGAAGAAACAAGCTAATTGTTAACATGTACACAAATACCTATAGGTAAGTTGTACAACTGTCTGAATTCTCAGTTTTTCAAAATCTATAGGTTTTCCTGTACTGTCTATGTATATTAGGAAAGGAACAGTTATTTTAACCATTGTTATACATGGGTATTCATAAGTTAGGCTTTTTGAACTTGTTTCACAATCTTTATCTTTTTCATATATTTAACATTTTCCTGCTGTCAAACTTTATGTAGTCCACAGTTGGAATATCTGATCTACTCCAACCTCCTATTTACAATATCCAAATAATCTTCTACTGAGTTGAAAAAAGGTCCAAAAATGGCATCTGGAACTTTATTCTTCTAACACATTCCTGATCTCAATATATTTTGTCACTTGCCCCTTTATTATCAATCCAATTCTGTTTAATTGCATTTTAGTTATTTGAATTCTTATTACACCTTTATTTTTATTCTCCTATAATGAAAAGACCCACGCCCCCCAAAAGAACAACTATGTATATCTTGACCTCTAAACATTATTTTCAAAATACTTTTGCATAAAAAGATTTGCAAAAAATTTCATATAAGGCCGCAACTATCTTTATGTCTTACTCCCCACATATTTCCATATATAGATGGCAGATGCAGAACAGGTGTTCAATAAATACTTAATTTATTTATTCCATATGGAATTATTATTTTCCATTCTTTAGCTTGTTCGCATATTATTACTAAGAGTATCAATTCTTAAATTAAAAAAAAATTACTACATTCTTATGGCACTGAAAATACTCTGTATACTACTATGATGATAGAAACATGTCACAATAAATTTGCCCAAACCCATATGTACAACACCAAGAGTGAACCCTAATGGACTATGGACTCTGGGTGATGTGTCATTGTAGGTTCATCAGTTATAAAAAATGCACCATTCTTGTGGAGGATAATCATAATGTGGGGGAGGATGTGCTATGTATGGAGGCTGGGGGCATATGGGAAATCTTTGTACCTTCAGTTTGATTTTGCTATGAACATAAAACTGCTCTAATAAATATAGTCTACTAAAAAATGTCACTGTACTCAAACTATTAGAAAATCAAATAATGTGATCAATATAACCATAAAAAGCTTAAAATATAAATTCATAATTACCTAATTTCCTGTTTAAAGTTACTGGTTTTCCAAGGACATGAAAACCAACTACATTTTTTTCCACCAACAGACATTTTAAAAGTATGTATTTATTTAATATTGTAAGAAAATTGATTCTTAAGAATGACTTACCTGAGGGATAACAATATCTGCTAATGCCTTCGAAAGCCTATATAATTCCATTGTGTTTTCTAATTTCAAGGAACCATTATGCTGGACATCATATTTTATACAGTCATATATGTCAGGGATTTTGCTAATATCGTATCTTCCATTCTTTGTTTTAAAGTCTTTCTCTAACTTGGACCATCTACGTAGCATAAGCTCCAATGTTTCACTATGGTAAAGCTGAATATCTAAAACAACATAACATTTTTAGTTTACACAACTTAAAAATCTGATTTAGAATATATATTAATATGTTAATAATTAGAAACTTTTTAAAGTGTCAAAAATACAACGGTATGAAGTTAGGAAGTTACTATAGGCATAGACTACTAGCAACCATGTATTTTTTAGACTTGAAGGGTTAGGAACTAGGCTTATAAAAGACTTTTTCCATATATTATAGACTTTAATAACAAGAAGAAGAAAAAGGGCAACAATTTTAACAAAGCTCTTTTAAGCTCATATATTTTTAATTTTCAATACTGTTACTCTTATTAGATTCACATAACTAAGTGAATAGGTAGACTATCTTTAGCAGAGGAACCTTAGACATTAAAAATAGTCCAACTGATCCATTTTCTGACAGAAAAAAACCCAAGATGTCAAAGTTGTCTAAGTTACTAACCAACTAAGCTTTGGGGCCAGAGCCTAGATCGCTTTCCTATTGCTTGCTCCTTCTTATTACCCTGTCTACTCACTGCTTAACTATATGGCAATGCTGCATAAGATAATCAAATGATAATATTTTATCTTTCATGCTGTCATAGATAAAAACCACTATAACTTAGCCATTCTTTTTTGCTTGATATATATTAACTCATACTACACATAGCTCTCAAGAAAGGCTTATTTCTTAAAATAAGATTGGTGCATCATATTTTAAAACGCTTAATTGAATAGTAACTTTTATTTGTTCTATGCTCTAAGAAAAACATATTTACCTGATGATTTGGGATCTTCCATTCGATGTCTGATTTGAGAAGTCAAACTCTGAATTAAGGAATAAACTTTATCACAGGTCTTCACAGGATTTTTAATTAAATGCATTGATTTGATAAGAGAAATGCTTCCAGATGGAGTAAGCTACAAATGAGTAAAGTATATATTTTATATGTGGTTATGCCTAATTGTCTAAGAAAACAATATACATATACAAAATTTTCCAGTAGCTGGAGAATAATTCCATAGCAGAAATTAAAATGACCACAAAATACAGTTGACCCTTGAACACCACAGGTTTGAACTGCAAAGGACCACATACATATATGCAGGGTTTTCCCCTAAAAGTTACACCAAAATGTACTGTTTCTCCTGCCTCCCCTTCCACCTCCTTCACTTCTTCCACCCTTAAGACAGCATGACTAACCCCTCGTCTTCCTCTTTCTTCTCAGCCTACTCAGTGTGAAAATAAAGATGAAGACCTCTAAGATGATATACTTCCCCTTAAGGAATAGTAAATATATTTTCTCTTCCTTATAATTTTCTTAATAACATTTTCTTTCCTCTAGCTCACTTTAGAATTTTCTTAACATTTTCTTTTCTCTAGTTCACTCTATTGTAGGACTAGAGTATGGAATACATATACAAAATATTGGGGAACTTCCAAAAAGTATGTGAAAAAAATTGAATTAAAAGATAAAAGTAAAAAACTTTATTTCTCAACACAAGGTCTGTCAGGGTCAAGACACTTTTGTAAGCAATGATACCAGCCATTTAGTCTATTCCTAAAAAAACTGAGGATCCTGGGAATTTATCCATGTCAATGCAGACTTTTTACATTAACTGAAGAAAAATGAGTGCCCCTTAAATTTTTTTTTAAGATTAGAAAACAAACAGAAGTCAGAAGGAGCCATATCAGGACCACAAGGTAGATTCCTAACGATCTCCCACTGAAACTCTTGCAAAACTGCCCTTTTCTGAGAGGAATAAGCAGGATCATTGTCACGATGGAGGACTCTGTAGTGAAGATTTTGTGGGTGTTTTCTGCTAATGCTTTGGCTAACTCTCTCAAAACAATCTCATAATAAGCAGATGTTATTGCTTTTCAGCCCTCCAGAAAGTCAAGAAGCAAAATGCCTTGAGAGTCCCAAAAATCTACTGCCATGACCTCTGCTCTTGACCAGTCTGTTTCTGCTTTGACTGGACCAATTCTACCTCTTGGTAGCCACTGCTTTGATTGCGTTTTGTCTTCAGGGTCATCCTGGTAAAACCAGTTTCATCTTCTGTTACAATTCTTCAAAGAAATGCTTCGGGATCTTCATCCCACTTGTTTAAAATTTCCATTGAAAGCTCTGCTACTATCTATAGCTGATCTGAGCACAATGGTTCTGGTACTCCAAATTAAGCAGAAAGTTTGCGCAACTTTAATTTTTCAGTCAGAATTGTGTAAGTTGAATCAACTGAGATGTCTATGGTACTGGCTATTGTTTCTGCTGTTAATTATTGGTCTTCTTCAATTAGGGCATGAACAAGATTAATTTTTTCCTTGCAAAATTGATGTAGATGGTCTGCCGTTGAGGGCTTCATCTTTGACATCATCTTGTCCCATCTTAAAACGAGTTATCCATTTGTATACTGCTGATTTCTTTGGGAAACTGTTCCTATAAACTTTTTGTAAAGTATCAATGATTTCACCATTTTTTTTGCTTAAGCTTTGCCATAAATTTGCTGTTTGTTCTTGTTTCAATTTTAGCAGAATTCATGTTGCCCTCACAGGGGCTCTCTTCAAACTGATGTCTTACTCTTGTTAGTGCCTCAAACTAAATCCTGTTCAGACATTTTATAACAAGTTAATACGAGTTTATTTTACTATAAAAAAAATTGAAATTTGTGTATGGTTTTTGCATAATGAGCATTTTCCATTAACTTTTGAAGACCCTTCATATATGTTCACTGTTCACATTATTGCTAAGGCTTCTAGTCAGAGGTAGGCTTAACTTGGTAGTTAAGTTTTTGCAGAGTCAAAAGTTAAACACTAATTTTTTTTTACTGTGAGGGGAACTGGCACTTCTAACCCCAATATTGTCTAAGGGTGAACTGTATAGTAGTAAGATCAGGGAGGAAGTAAAAGACTCAATTCATGTTAAAAAATATTAAACCTTAGCTGTCATTATCATTAAAGAAAATTTAGCAGAAATACTCTAACTTAATGGAATTTGATGACAATCTGCTGACTCTCTTAACATGTGTGAATATAGTTCTGACCACTTGACATATATTTACATGTAATAACTCTAGGCATCTATTATTTTCTTTTCCCAGATGAGTTACTTACCTGAGGTTAAGCTACTTGCTTAAGATCAAACCACTAGGATGTGAAGGAGTAGGACTCAAATGCAGGTAGTCTGGCTACAGACTGGTGCTCTCAACCACTATCCTATTATGCCTTTGTAATGATTTCTTTTTTTTGAATTTAATAAAAGCCATCAATAAAAATATAGTTTCACATTCCAGTTTTGACATTTAGCTTGGCAAGTTATTTAACCACATTAAGTAAGTTTCTACAAATATAAAAAAATATAAAGTGCAATTCTACTTCTGGTTATAATAAACTAGGTAGCTTGGACCAATATATCCACTGAAGGTAAGTAAAAATTCTGGGCAAAGAATTTCTATACTTATGTTTTAAGGAATCTGTGAAATAACAAGATGGTAAAGAATTATGGAAGCAAACTCAAAGGTCAGTGATCCAGAAAGTGAGTCTAGAATTTAAGGCTGTTTCTCCGTTGGAAATATTTATATTTATGAATATAATAAATGACTCCAGTCAAAAGAGTGCATAAAGGAAAATTTACGGCCTAGGGTGCATATTTTGTAAAAGACAGACCATTAATAACTTAGTAAGTATTCACCTGGTGTTATTAATTTTGAGAATCAGAAAAATAGCAAAATAAAACGAGAGGTAGAAGAAATAAAATACTAAGCAATGAGAATTAATCAAATGGAAAATAAGCATATAATTCAGAGACCTAACAAATCTAAACAATGGTTCTTTGAAAGGACTAATAAACTAATCAACCATGGTGAAACTGATCAAGAAAAAAAGGAAAAAAGTATAATGTTATGAAAGAAAAAGGGACATCTCTATAGATCCTACACAAATTACAAAGAAATTAAAGAGGAAATTATGAACAAACTTCTAAAAAATGCAATTTAATACTGACATAAACATAACTGAGAAGTACTAAACTATTCTGAAATCCATAATTAGAAACTTTCCCACAAAGAAAACACCCACAGGAATTACCATACTATTTACCAGTAAAGTTTACCAAAAATTTAATGAAATATTTGTACATATACTATTCCCCTCAAATAGGAAGTATTTCCTAACTAATTTTACAAGACTAGCATAATCCTGACATTGAAATAAAAGACACAACAAAAATAAAAAAGTAAAGGCCAATCTGACTCATGAACATAGATCAAAATTCCTAACCAAAAATATCAGCAAACTAAAATCAGTGATATGAATGAAAAAGATCATACATGGAAAAGTTGAGGATATTCTAGAACTAAAGTTAGTTTCACATTCAAAAAACTGTATGATGTAATAGATGAAAGAAAATATGACAAAGTTCAGTAAGTTTTTATAATCTATTGGCCAAATAGAAACAATGAAATTCCCTTATTTTGAAGAAGGGCAGCTATATACAATATCTACAGAAAACTTTATATTTAATGTCCAGTGTTACTAGAAATGCTACTTTTACTTAATATTGTTTTGAGGGTCCTAGCTATGGAAAGCAAGAAAAATAATTTTTAAAAAACAAAGATTGGAAAAGCAAAAAACATATGGATGTGCTGTTAAAGAATCAAACAAATCTAGATAAATTATTAGAACTAATGAGTTCAACAAGGTTGATGCCTATAATCTCAATATTTTAAAACTAATTATATTTCTACACACCAACAACAGAGAATGAAACTTTTAAAGAGGGGCCATTTATAATTGCATAATATCAATCACCTCAGCCTAAATCTAACAAAGATGCACAAGAACTCTGTGAAGTAAATTATAAAACATTATTGAAAGATATTAAAGAATATCTAAATAAATGAGCTACACATTCACAGATTAAAAGACTAGAGAAAAAAATGTAAATTTGCACAAACTACAGATATAATGTAACCTAAATAAAAAATCCCAACAGTATTTTTGACCAGCTTGTTTTAAAATTTACATGAAAATGCAAAAAAAAAAAAAAAAAAGGCCAAGAAACACTTGAAGAAGGATCCATTTGCATGTTGGGAGATATTATTCATTGGCACAAGGATCAACAAACAGAATACAGGGTCTAGAAACCGATTACACAT
Organism: Macaca thibetana thibetana; assembly: GCF_024542745.1. Taxonomy (NCBI): domain Eukaryota; kingdom Metazoa; phylum Chordata; class Mammalia; order Primates; family Cercopithecidae; genus Macaca; species Macaca thibetana. Next base: position 78,428,946 of record NC_065583.1, read on the forward strand.
ATATAATAAAGACGGTACTTCTGAGTAGTGGGAAAGAACAGTCTTTTCAGTATGTTCTGCTGGGACACCCAGATGTACATATAGTTAGGGGAAATATCAACCTTGATATTCTTAGTTGATAGCACACATAAAAGTCAATTTTATCTGGATTGCTGATAAATGTGAAGAGCAAAACAGTAAATTTATAGAATGAATATATATATATACCCCTTATGGCCTCTAGTCAGAAAAAGATATCCTGACAATGTATTAAAATGCATTGACCATAAGGGGAAAAAAATGAACTTGGAAATCATGAAAAACTAGAACTTCTGCTTATCAAAAGATATTACTGGCTGGGCTTGGTGGCTCATGCCTGTAATTCCAAAGCCTTGGGATGTCAAGGCAGGAGGATCACTTGAGGCCAAGAGTTCGAGACTAGCCTTGGCAATACAGTGAGACCCAGTCTCTACAAAAATTTAAAAAGTTAGCTGAGCATGGTGGCATGCACCTGTAATCTCAGCTACTCAGGACGCTGAAGCAGGAGGATCGCCTGAGCCCAGGGGTTTTAGGCCACAGTGAGCTATGATCATACCACTGCACTCCAGCCTGGGTCATGAAGCAAGACCCTTTCTCTAAAACAAAAAACAAAAAAAAAAAAAAGAAAGAAAAGAAAAGAATCATGACAACATGAAGGCTCAGAGTAGGTGGTGTTATCTACATATAACAAAGAGCTCATATCCAGAATAAAGAACTTCTGCCATTCAAGAAGAAAAACATAGACAATTCATAGAAAAAAGACAAGAGACTTGTCCTCATTCAAGAGGATATTTAAATGGTCAACAGACACTGAAGCCACAATAAAGTGAATTCTAGGTATATCCACCAGAATGGCCAAAATGGAATCATCTGAGAATCCCAAGAATGGAGAATATGTGAAGCAATGACAACTATCATGGACCTCTGGTGGGACTGTAAATTAGCTCAATGGCATTAGAAAACAGTTTGACATCACCTACTAACATTGTAAATAAGCATACCATGGTCACAATAATTCCACTCCTACAATATACCCAAGAGAAATGTATGCTCATTGCACAGGTGGCATACAAGGGTATTCATGGCAACTTTAATCCTAACAGTCCAAAACTCTAACAATAATATAAAGCATATATAAATTGTAATATGTTCATAAAATAGTACATGGGTCAACAAACTATAGCCTGCAGGTCAAATGTGGCCTGTCACACAGGCCATGGGCTAAGAATGGTTTTTACTTGCTTAAAAGGCAGTTAAAAAAAAAAAAAAAAGCAACACAGACCATATTTGGACTGCAAAGTCTAATTTTTTTTAATAAAATATTTACTATCTGGTGTCTTACAGAAAAGTTCTGCCAACCCTGAAATGGAATACAACAAACACAGCAATGATTATTAACTAACTATGACCATTACTTACTATGGTTGAATTTCACAAATAAAATATTAAATAAAAGAAGTCAAATATAAAATAGAACATGTTCTATTATATGAACCTTAAAAAATAGCCAAAGTAAATTAATATTGTAGAGCCACTATAGAAAACAGTATGAACATTGCTCAAAAAACTGAAGACAGAACTACCATATGATCCAACAATCCCAATGCTAGGTATATAACTAAAGGAAATGGAATCATATGTCAAGGAGATATTTGCATTCCTATGTTTATTGTAGTACTGTTCACAATAGATAAGATCTGGAATCAACCTGTCCAATAACAGATGAACGAATAAAGGAAGTGTAGTATATATACACAATGAAATATCATCATCTAGCCTTAAAAAGAAGGAAATCCTATCATTAGCAACAACATGGATGAACCTAGAAGACATTATGTTAAGTGAAATAAGCCAGGCACAGAATGACAAATATGTGTAATCTCACTTATATGTAGAATCTAAAAAAGTTAAACTCAGAAGCAGAGTAAAATGATGGCTACCAGAGGCTGGAAAAGGAAGGAGTTGGGAAGATGTTGGTCAAGTGATACACAAGTTCAGTTAGATAAAAGGAATAAGTTCAGGAGCTCTATTGTACAACATTGTGATTATAGTAATAGCAATGTATTTTATCCTTGAAAATTGCTGAGAGTAGATTTCAAATGTTCTCGTCACAAAAATATAAGGATGTGAGGTAATACATAAATTAGCTTGAGTTAGCCATTTCACAATGCATATATACTTTAAAACATGTTGTGTTATAAACATATATAATTTTAATTTGTCAATTAAAATCAATAGATTTAAAGTTAGAAAAAAGCCAAAATGAGACTACACTGGTTAGAGACTATACTCATTATCCAAGTAAGTATTCTGGATATGAAAAGAATATAAAAAGTCAGGACAGTAGTTTTTTTGAGGAGGTAGGGAATGGGTTGCGATTGGGAAGGGGCATACAGAAGCCAAAGTTGTTCCAATGTTCTATTTCTTTACTTGGAGGATGATAACATGTGTATTTGCTTTATAATACAATAAGCTCTACATTTATGTTTTATGCAGTTATCACTTTTCTGTGTGTGTGTGTAATATTTCACAATATAAAAGAGTTTGCTAAGACCCACCTTTTCATAATCTTCAGCAGTAAAATCTCTGTCTTTCTGAAGTATTTCATGAAGCCTTGCCTTCACACGTTGCTGACAACTGCTCAAAGAGTCACTATCACTATCCAAAAGACCGTTCATATTTGCACTTTTCACCATTTGAACAAGAATGGGCGTAAGCTCTCCTTCCAAAGCTAAAAGCCCCTAAGCATATTAAATAAAGAAAACACGAATTTAAAAAATTAATATGTAAAATAATATTTGTTACATATTGATTTTCATAAGGTATAAAGTTTACAGTAAATAAACTTTATTAATATGACAATTGATTATTGTCATTTTAGGGTTTTACTTGAAAGTTCCAAATACAGAATTTTTAAATATTCCTTAGTTAAAATTTTTTTTTTTTTTTTTTTGAGACAAGGGTCTCACACTGTTGCCTGGGGTAGAGTGCAGTGGCGTGATTTTGGCTCATTGTAGCCTTGACCTCCTGGGCTCAGGTGGTCCCTCCCACCTCAGCCTCCTGAGCTGCTGGGACTACAGGTGTGAACCACTACATCTGACTCATTTTTTTTTCTTCAATTTTTTTGTAGAGACAGGGTTTCGTCACGTTGCCCAGGCTGGTCTCAAACTCCTGGGCTCGAGTGATCTGACCACCTCAGCTTCCCAAAGTGCTAGGATTATAGGTGTAAGCCACTGCGCACAGCCAAAAATGTTTTAAGATGCAGTATTAGATTAAAAACTCTAGTAATTCTAAAAAAAAATTATTTGTACCTTTGCAAAAGCAGCTGCAGTCATCTGGACTCGTCCTTCATCAGAGGCATATATTTTGAGGTCATGTCTGTAGGTGCTATGTAATCTAAGTAAACCACAACCAGGAAATCCTGCATAATCTCCTGAAAATAAATCCTCAAATCACTTCAGCTATATTTTCATTTCATTGTATTTCTATAAATATTTAATAACATCAAAAATGAGGATTTCAAAATACAATTTATGAAATTAGTCAAATTAAAGAAAACTCTAAGATTTACCTTGACCTCCAGGATACATACACCTGAAAGCTCTTCCAAGTTCTTCAGCCTGGACCCTGCCTGCAGGAGTTAATTCACCTCCCCATTTTAGAACCAGAAGTAAAGATGGTTCTTCTCTTCGGCTGTCTATGACACATATGAATGAATAAAACAAATGTTAAGTTTTTTTTTTAAACAGACTTAAGATTAATTTTTTGTCTGTGCTCTCTTCTGTGGTGAAATATGGCCCATATGTAGGATATTTTCTTCCTTAAATGTTGTTGCATATATGTCCCTTAATGCTGTTTGTAGGCAGTGCTTCGGTAAGGAATACTCCCTTGCTATTCCTGTTTAAATCTTACTGAAATTTGAAAATCTCTCTCATACTTTAGAAAAATGCCTCCCAATTTTCTTCAGGGATGTAACGTTTCTCCCTTGCCTGTTTTCATAGTAATTTCTTCAGTGTACTTAATTTAGATGTGCTATGTCTGCTGGATTGACAGCTCCTTGATGCCAGAATCCAGGTTTTATGTGCCTTGCTATCAAGCACCCTTTTCAGTGCTGTCCCATAAAAGAAAATACATTAGTTGAAGTGAAGAAGATATATATTTTTTTGTTGTTGTTTTTTGAGACAAAGTCTCGCTTGGTCGCCCAGGCTGGAGTGCAGTGGCAAGATCTCGGCTCACCGCAACCTCTGCGTCCCAGGTTTGAGCAATTCTCCTGCCTCACCTTCCTGAGTAACTGGGACTATACGCGCCTGGCTAATTTTTGTCTTTTTAGTAGAGACGGGGTTTTCAGCATGTTGGCCAGGCTGGTCTCGACCTCCTGACCTCATGTGATCCACCCACCTCGGCCTCCTAAAGTGCTGGGATTAAGGCGTGAGCCACTGCGCCCGGCCAGATACACGTTTTTAAGATTGGAAATCGGTGATTTGCATCATTTTTAGGAAGATGTGAGATGACAGAGCCTAACATTTATTCTAATTTAAATTTTATGCAATCTAATAAATTTCATACAATCTAATAAATTTTATGCAAACAAAAGGTAATCAAGAGCAGCTTTTTAAATTTGAACTTGTGGAATCTCTGCATGTTACACATCAAAGTATTTTCTTGGACAAAGAAAATACTATAAGTTAATGAGTTTCTGTACTTAATTTTGACCTACTCCTTTTCATGATATTAAGATCTGTGTTGGGTTCTGAAAAAAAAGTAATTCAAGAATAAGCATTATAAGCACTAAAAGAACTTAATAATGATTCTTTAAAAGGTGAGAGGAAATCACCCCTTCACCTGCAGCTAGTCAGCAGTTCTGTGAGCTTTGTCATATAGATCAATATTAATTTACGGAAGGAAAGTTAGTTACCTAACTTTTTAAATTATTTGTTTACAGAATGTTTTTGATGATAAATACTAAGATATAGAAAATTAACCTGTATTACTATTAACCACAAAATGTGATAAGAGCAATATATCAAATGTTAAAATATATATATATATAAATTATTATAAATTTGTGTCTGCATTTAAGATAATCATTACTTTAATTTTTGCTACTATAAGTAATACCACTATGAATATCCCTATAGATCAATCTTTCCCTGAACATCTGATTACTTCTTTGGGTTAGATTCTGATAAGCAGAATTCAGGTCAAAGCATAAGAACATCTTTTGAAGTTTTTGATATACTGCCAAATTACATTTCAAAAAACTGTGCCAATTTATACTTCTACTATAGACTGAAATCCTGTCTCAATGAATTCTCATCAGCACATTTTATTATCAGTTTAAAACAGAAATGAAGAAAGTACTTTGCCAATATGATAGGCAAGACAGATTCTTATTACTATCATTATTATTTTATTGGTCATCTGCATTTCTCTATGAAATGACTTCCTCAATCCCTACCCTTTTCTTTTGTAAGGTAAATGTATTTATAAATGTGGATACTAACTGCTCTTAGGAGACCAAACTTGTTTAAACACTTACTCTGGTTTACTGGGTGGAAGAAAATATCCATTTATTTTAAAAACAGGTTAATTGTATACTTTTTCAAAGTCTTTTTGTACTTCTTGGGCTTTCTTCTTAGATACTCTGCCCTCTGCTATCAAAAGGTGATGTAAGGGGCCCATTAAATAACAGTTATAAATAAATACGTTTTCTGAAACAATCTCACAGTTAAAAGGAAGTCCTATGCAGTTTTCAAAATAATAAAATCTATCCTTTATTTAAAGAATAGGTGATGTAAAAATGTATCCTTTATTTAAAGGAAGCATAGCTAAGATAATTCCACTTTATTTTTCCTCACCATGCCAGTCCTAAACTACGAAGCAAAAGATGGTCCAAAAGTAATCAACAGTGAATAACAAGTTACTACATATAAATAAAACTACTGTATAAGCATTAAGAATGACATACCCTCCTCTTCACTAGATGTTTTAGGACAACCATGAGGGAGATAGGTCAACTGAACCTTACGATTTATTCCAGAAAAATGACCATACCTGAAAAATAAAATGATAAGCAGAATAGACAATGTAGGGAAAAACTAAATCTCACATATTCATGCTCCCTTTTATCTGTAATCGCCTGTTTAATTCTTCAAAATATTCTAGCCAAAAAAAAAAAAAAAATTGCACCATATAATCATTCTAACCACATTAAAAACAAAAATGTTTTTCTAAAAATTACAGGCATGGGTGCCATGGCTCAAGCCTGTAATCCCAGCACTTTGGGAGGCCGAGGTGAGCGGATCACTTGAGGTCAGGAGTTCAATACCAGCCCGGCCAACATGGTGAAACCGTCTCCACTAACAATACAAAACTTAGCCAGGCATGGTGGCGTGCACCTGTGGTCCCAGATACTTGGGAGGCTGAGGCACGAGAATCGCTTGAACCTGGGAGGGGGAGGTTGCAGTGAGCTGAGATCATACCACTGACTCCAGCCTGGGTGACAGAATAAGACCCTGTCTCAAAAAAAAAAAAAAAAAAAAAAAAAAAGACAACTCTGAAGAGATAAAGTACAGAAATATGTAAAAACACAGATGTATGTGTTTTAAGAAATAAAGGAAATAAGATTATAAGAGGTTAAAAATGTAAAGCTATAACAGGAATATTGATGGGTATCCATTTTACTTGATTAAGGCAAAGCTCAAATTTTTTATATTTAAACTGCAATGAATCTATGGTCAAGTTAGCAATGTGGCCTTGATTCTAAGCAGTATTTCACAGAAGACACAAATCTGATGTCCTTGTTTAATCTTCTCACCTAAATTAAAACCAGAGCTAAAACCTTCAATACAACAATCTATTTTTTTCACATTAGATTTTCCTTCACGTCTCAACTATAGTAACAAAGAGTAAAAAGATCAGACTGTGAAAGTAATTAAAATGGAAAATCACATACATAAAAAAGAAGAGCTATATGTAGTATCGCGATTAAGGGTTTCAAAAAGATACTCACATCTCTAATACAGTCTTAAGTTGTTCAAGTTTTGGCTTGTTTTCTTCAATTTCAGAATCATTATTTTGTCCCAGCTCCATAAGAAGCTGTCGTGCAATATCTAGCACTTCCTATAAAATAAAGTAACAGAAAATTGAATTTTTATGTAATTTTGCCATTAAAAAATTTAAAACTAAACAAGAAAGCAAACACACTTGCCTGTAACTGTTTTGGTTTTTTGAGTTTTAATTTCCCTGATTTATATCCATCACATTTTTCAAAAAGATCAAAAAATCTTATAAAAAAAGACAGAACACTGTTAGTCACTTGCAATAATTAACATTACCAATATATGTTTAAACTAACAAATAATAAATGATAAGCTATGGGACTAGAACTTGGGATCTAAGGATTTCAAGTACTGTGTTTCCTCTTTCACTATACATGTTGCTGCTCAACTTTGACTGATAAAACTTAGTACTTTCCTAAATGATACCAAACTAGTAATCACCATACTACTTTTCAAAGTTTTTTCACGGAAACCAAACATACAATTATAGTTCATAATATTATATATTTTCTGAAGTCATTGCATACACATTGAAAATTACTTGTGTCAACACATACTTAATGGTTCAGGGTTTTCAAATTTTATCATCTCCAAATCAAACACTGGATAGAAATAACAGAAACTTTCATTCTACGAATTTTCTTCTAAAAGGCTGAGGGATTATTCACTCTCAGAATGCAATACAAGAGAGTGATAAGCAAAGATTAAATAGAACACTTTTATGACAATAAATGAAAGCCAGGGCAGACTGATGATATTTATGAATATTGCCACAATAATTTTAGATGCTAATGAACATATTTTAAATGGATTTTGTATGTATCCACTGGTTTAAATATAAATGGCCAAGAGAGGGTAGATAAAAGTTTTTCTATATGATGTATTAATCAAAAGAGTTGATCACTTATCAGAAATCTTAAAATTATATCATGCATGTTAAATTATTCATCTTAAAACATACTTTTGATGCCTCACTTCCATTTTCATTTTTTGTTTTGGTGTTCGATCCCCATGACGTATAACAGCTATGACACATCTAAGTTCCATCCTAAAATGAAAAAATATATATGTTCTTAATTCTCTAAAAAAGATTTGTGTTATATAATTCAGATTAATATGAACATTTAATCATTTATTTAGAGCCATCTTTTACCATTTCAAGATCTTTCCCGCGAAGAATAATACTTACAACTATCTAGTTTTAACTTTATGAAATCAAATTCAAAATGAACTTAAGAAGCTGGGGGAGGGGGGTGATATTAAGCTATATAATAGAATATAACCTTTTCTTCTCTAGAAATGGCTACCTTAACTCTGGGATAAAAGTAGACGGACTACAATTTCTGAGCTTTATTAAATATCTGCTCTGTAGCATTAGATCATTACAGACTGAGACTTCATTAAATCAAAATAAAACTTTACATGATGGTTGCTATATGTATATATTTGCTAAGTTTTGCCCATGTAAGGAGAACAAGTATTTAAAACTCAAATTACTGGAAGATAAAATCATCTTAGAAGCATGCTAGAATTAAGAGGTATAATCTAGTGTTTGCTGAAGTGTGAACTGCAGAACATAACCCTGCAGGATATCAGCTGAGTTACCTGAAAAAATTTTATTTAACACTTTTGTGTTAAATCAGTATGAAAAATATTGATTAAAAATAAAATTTGTTCCCCCTATCATCAGTACATCTCAGGATATTTAACATGTTAATATAAATATCTAAGTTGTGGAAAAAAAAGCATTCAGTCAACTGACATGAATTTAAAGGAATAATTTTCGGTAATAGAATGTTATGAAACATTTTAGCAATACTGGTATAATTATGCAAGATATGACTTGAGAGAGCAAAAGTTGTAAGACCACTGTGAACCTTTAAGTAACATACCTATTGGTACCTTTTTTATTTTTATGGCTTGATTAAACAATTCTATAATTATCCAGGCATGTTTCAGTAGTTTACTTGTAACAATTAGTGGACCCTTATAAATACGTATAATCTACTACTTTATCTTTAAGCTGAATCATATGAAATCATACACAGTAAAGTGTCTAATCATCATTCGGAAATTTAATTTTTATCCTAATAGCACAGATGACAAGGGGAACTCAATTTCTAAATGAAAACAATTCAGACTTACATAGTTCCAGATGTAGTTGGTACAATTGGGATATCTTCAGCTTCTAAGGGTATTGACCACGGAATATGAAATTGTGGAGCCAGTTCTCGCATTACAATATTTCTTCAAGACAAAAAAGGAAATACTTAAAATTAGTACATTTTAAGACAAAACTGGCCGGGCGCGGTGGCTCACGCCTGTAATCCCAGCACTTTGGGAGGCCGAGGCGGGCGGATCACGAGGTCAGGAGATCGAGACCATCCTGGCTAACACGGTGAAACCCCGTCTCTACTAAAAAATACAAAAAACTAGCCGGGTGAGGCGGCGGGCGCCTGTAGTCCCAGCTACTCGGGAGGCTGAGGCAGGAGAATGGCGTGAACCCGGGAGGCGGAGCTTGCAGTGAGCCGAGATCCGGCCACTGCACCCCAGCCTGGGTGACAGAGCGAGACTCCGTCTCAAAAAAAAAAAAAAAAAAAAAAAAAGACAAAACTGGGTACTTAATGATAATGAGAGAGAATCGTAAGACTTAAAATATCTAGTGATTACATCACATAAAAAATAACCCACAGAATCAAATTCTGATCAAGAAAAAATAAAAATCAGCAGTTCTAAATTGATGTATTAGACACATCAATGGGATTTCACAAATTTGAGATTATTTGCTTTAGTTTTAAAATATCAATCAGCATTGGATTCAAAGAAATCACTACAATTACATCATATCTAATTACATACATTCTGAAATTCAAGATTGTCTCTTCTGTGTGGCTACTGATAAGTTCTTATCAGTTTATTGAACACCTAAAATGCTACTATAAATATTGTGTTCATCTTAACAAATCACTACTATACCAATAAGGTTAAAAATGGAAAAATGTTTACTTTTTGGTTTTGTTTAAATTTAGCATTTATTTATGCTAAAATTTAGTAAACTCTCCCTAACATCACTTTAAGGGTAAGTTTGTAAATCTTTGAAACATACTATGGGTTAAATGTTCTTAATCTGAAAATCTGAAATCCAAAACACTTCTGGTCCCAAGCATTGTGGATAAGGGATACTTAACCAGTAAAAAAGCTGGCTCCAATTATTGAACATTTTTTAATGTAAGTTTCCTATGGATTTGTCATATATACCTAGAAATGTCTTAAAAATAGTTATTGCCTTGCTAGTCTTCTGAATCAAAGTATAAAGAAAACAGGTTGAAGAATATAAAAACGGCATTTCTACCTACAATATTTTTTTTACATTCACTTGACAATCTTATGAAAATATCATCAAGTAACATATGCTTGTAGAACGAATTGTCATGCAAAAGAGTCATGAATTCTAAATATTTCTATTTTACTCTGTTTATTTATTTCCTGAATGTTAATTTTGTCCATTAAGTGGAAGAAAACCTTTTCCACTGTAGTTACATGGCAAAAATTTGAGGAATAATGTATTCTAACAAATAAACTTTTGACTAATAATCAACATGTTATAGTATTTGTAAACGTATGAAGTTAAAGGTTTTCATCTATACTGATCATAAATTAATCTGTCTTTGATAAGCCAAAGTATAATTCAGGATCTGGCATAGTCTTCGGGGTATCATTTTATGAACACTGATCTTTACTCTAGAAGGCTTAAAAAAACCTGACCATTTAATGTTAACAGTTATTTGGTTTCTGAAAAACTAGTATATGAAGGTAAAAAGAAAATTTAAAAAATTCTTACCCAAGTATTTTTGCACAGTCATCATAATACTTCATGGAATTTTTCACAAAACTGAAGCCATTGACATCACAGACATAGGACTGTCCATTGGCCCGTAACAAATCAAAGCCACAAACTGTTTGCTATTTAAAATAAGTTATAAACTTTAAGGTTTAATTTAAATTATTAAGATTCACAGTTTTCTAGTCGTATCAGAACATATCAAATTTTATAAATGCTTAAAAGTATATTACTATATATTGGTTTACTTCACAATAAGAAATGAAAGAAATTATTTATTTGTAACTTGAGTACTCTGAAAATACATTATAGAGGCTATATGATTATTTAAGTCTTTTATCATAAAGTAGATGTAGAACAATAATGCATAAGCGGCTAGAGAGGCCCCCAAATAATATATTCTATCACAAAGTTCTACAATTAACATCTAATTTAAAAACAAAAGCAAAATTGTTAAAGGATCTGAAAAAAACAAAAAACAATAAACTTGGCAATAGCAGAAATTACATCATGTTAATCAAAAAAAAAAAGAGGGAGGGCAGATATGGAGAACAGTTTTGAGGACATATTCCAGAGGAAATCCTGTGATCTGTTTTGTTTGGTTTTGAGAGGTAGTGTCACTCTGTCACCCAGGCTGGAGTGCAGTGGCACAATCTTGGCTCACTGCAACCTCCACTTCCCAGGTTCAAGGAATTCTTGTGCCTCAGCCACCCAAGTAGCTAGGACTACAGGCGTGTGCCACCACACCAGGCTAATTTTTGTGTTTTTTAGTAGGGACAGGGTTTTGCTATGTGAGCCAGGTGAGTCTGGGGTTCCTGGCCTCAAGTAATCCACCTACTTCAGCAACCCCAAAGTGCTGGGATTACGGGTGTGAGGCACCACACCCAGTCAAAATCCTGTGATCTTTTAAACCCCCAATACCACATATTCGTGAACACCTGTAATAAACTTACTTTATTTGGGAGAAGAAAATGGCCAAAAGGCATGAATTTGCCACTCAGGCTCTAAGAACTTTCTGATCTAACATTTGATGTTCAGTCATCAGGTATTAGTAGAATGTGATTTTTTTGTCACAGCTTTCAGAATCCTGGCATAATAAAAGGATTTCTATAAAGCTATTAAAACTTATTTACAGGCTAACATTCCTTCCATGAAAGACACTTCAAATTATTAAGGCACAAAGTAATTCTTTATTGTTTAATAGCCAGTAATATATACTAGCCGTTAAGTTATAGATCCAAGGCAAGATTTCAAAAAGGTAAAATTTTTATCCTTCATTAAATGAAGGTTGTACTATTTCTATTTAAATCTTTACTATATAGTAGTTAGCAAGAAACCTAACAATATAGATTGAGAGAATTAGTCAAATGTCAAAAGTCAAAAAGTTTTTTTTAAGAAATGTTTTTGGCTGGGTGCAGTGGCTCACACCTGTAATTCCAGCACTTTGGGAAGCCAAGGTGGGCGGATCACGAGGTCAGGAGTTTGAGATTAGCCTGGCCAACATGGCGAAACCCCCTCTCTACTGAAAATACAAAAATTAGCCAGGTGTGGTGGTGGGTGCCTGTAATCCCAGCTACTCTGGAGGCTGAAGCAGGAGAATAGTTTGAACCCGGTCGTGCCACTGCACTCCAGCCGGGGCGACAGCAAGACTCTTGTCTCAAAAAAAACAAAAACAAAAACAAAAACAAAAAACAGAAAGTTATGTTTTTATATTGTTTTCATGAACATCTTTTATCATATATTAGGCCAAAGAATCAATCGCCAGGGCTAGACCACTGAGAACTGTTTTCATTTAACAAAAAAACTTACCAATTATATGAAAGTAACACTTAAAGCCAGTTTCAAAAAGTACACTAGACAATAACCCTAAAACACTGATTAGTTGAGTCATTTCTGTAATTTTAATTTCTGAATAAACTGACCAGGTTTTCTTTTATATAATGCAAAAGAATATACTGGCACTACAAGAATCCCTTGAAAAATACATGAACCATTCAGATGTATTAATTACTTTCTCAGTTTACTTCTCCAATTATAAGCACCAATAATGTCTTAGTCAAAAAAGAAAATTAGAATTTACCTTTATAAGGATCTATAGATTTGTATAACATCTTACCTTAAAAGCAAGGCAGACTTTCCAAGCAATTAATTTCTCTCGTGCATTGAGAATAACAGGATATCTTACTTCTTTTCCTTCACTGTCTCGTTCCACCTTGCCATCAAGTGCTGGAGATTTTCGAGCTTCAGCATGGGCATAATCTGGACCCACTGTATAAACCTTTCAAAAATGTTAAATAAATGTATAAATACATATGTGTGTGTATGTGTGTGTGTGTAACCAGCAGACAACAAATCCAGTGAAAATCAATAACTAAAAACTAGTTCTGAATCCAGGCAATAATAGACACATCTTTTTATTTTACATGCCCAAATTTTCAGTTCATTGGGAAAGGTTGTAAGTAATCATTATATGGCAAAATTGGTAGAGTGAAGTTTCATTCTCTATAGAGAACTATTATACTGAGTATTATGAGGGAATACTAGGATGTATACAATGTGATTGCTGTCTTCAAATTGTTTTAGTTTAACAAATGAGAGATGCAAATAACTATTATAGGGGAAAAAAAATCCCAAAAGAAAATCTTTAAAAGGGTGAGGGTATGAATCTGAGTGCAGATAAGAGAAGAAAAGTAAAAGAAAGAGGCATGAACAGCATGATGTATTCAGGTATTGGCAAGTTATCTGATGTAGTTTATACTGTAAGAAATGAGGTTTATAAGACAAACAGAGGACACTGAAATATCTTGTATGGCAGGATTATGAATCTGGTTATTATCCTGTGGTCAATAAGGATCCACTAGAGAACTTTTAAGGATTCATACTCAGATTTATACTTTAGAAAACATTCCGGTTAGAGAAAGAATGGCTGAAGGTAAAGCAATTAAGACCTTATTTGTCACCAACTAAAATGACAGATATGTTTTATATCACATCACAGTTGTCACAGATCTCAAAACCTCACTTACACTAATCACTGCTTGGAAACTGTGATGGTTATTAGACCTTTATCCCTGGTATCTTATTATTTAATGCCCCTTTAAAGACTTATTATGTGTAACACAAAGTTGGTTTTTAAATATTTTATTATATTTTAATAAAATTTGTCTCCATCATAATCTTACATGTTTAAAGCATTTAAAAACACTACTCTTAAAAAAGAGTCCATAGGCTTAAGACTGCTAAAGATGTTGATGGTACAAAACATGAGGAATCCCTAATCAAAAAGAAAGAGATCCTGAATAAAGGTTAGATACAGTTAAAGATTAACTTCTTTTTCTGATATCATTGGTAAACTTGAAATATAAAACTAAAATCTATTTTAATCAATCCTACCTTAACATCAGTACCATCTGTGGGCATAAACTCTTCATATATATATGAGCCTGTTTTTCGTACATTGCTTTCTGGAGAATAAACACTACTTCTACTGCCAATCTGAAAACAAAAGATGTCCATCGATATAAAAAAGCAAATTATTTCCCTCATTTTTATGATAAAATGACAAATAGTTTATTAACCACCTATTTCCATCTTAGACATTTTCAAATACATTTTTAATCCACAAATAATTAACAAAACTTACTACATACTTGGCACTATAGTAGTCTTTATTGTTACCATAACTTACATATTAAAGAGTATAGAAATACAATGAACAGTAAGAGTTATATTCCTAAGATTCATCCAGGTTGCTGCATGTAAGCTTGTTCATTTTTACTACTCTAGAATTTTCCACTGTATAAATACACCAGAATTTATCCATTCTCCTATCAATGTAAGTTTAGGTTGTTTTCCAAGCTTTGGTGATTACAACGTTGCTTTCAACGTTCTTATGTGTCGCAACAGCAAACTTGTATGAGTGTTCCTAAGGTATATAATAAAAGTGGAACTGCTCGGTGATAGAATGTGCTCATATTCAACTTGTGAAGATAATGAAAAATCTTTCTCAACCATTTTAACAATGTAGGGTCTCATCAGCAATGTGTAAGTTTTCACTGTTCTACATCCTTGTTTACACTTGTTACTGTTAGGCTTCTTAATACCTGCTACTTTAATGGATGTTAAAATGGTATCTCACTGTGTTCTTAATTTGAATTTTCATCAATTTTTATACATGTATATGCATTTTACATTCTGATACATTGCTAAATTATGTTGTTAAGAGGCTACACTACTTCGTATTTCTGCCAACAATGTTTGCCCTTGTGCTTATTTCTCAACTAGTTCAATATTTTTTATCTTTGTCAATCCAAAAAGTAATACAATGTCATTATATCTAGATTTGATTTGCATTTATTTTATTATGAGTATAATTAAGTGTACTTTCAGGTATGTAAAGTTATCAGTGTTACTTTTTCTATGAGCTGTTATTTTTCTGGACCATTATTCTAAAAGACTGCTACAGCTTAAGTGAATTTCTAGTTTGACAGATACACAAAATGGGAGGGAAAGGAAAAGTCAAGTATCCTTCCTGGCATTCTGCAGGCAGAAATTCTGCTTAACAACATTAAATAACTAAAATGATGCCATGCCTTTCTAACAAAGTATATCAGTTTTATAAATTTACCTCTAAATGATACATTTTTCAAGAGTTCAATATTTAACCATAATTAAATGCTTGATTGCTTTTAATAACACTTACACAACAATGTCTAAAGAAGAGTATTCATACAAAAGTTACAAACGTTTTACCTTTCTAAAGAGTCTTTGACTTCCACCACCAGCAGAAGTTGGGTAATAAATGTAAACATTGTGATCTTCTGCACTGACTGGCTTTTCTACAAATGGCTTTTGAAAAACTTCCCCATTTACTTCTACATGATCTTCCCCTTCAATCAGATTACATTCTATAAAACAAACATGATTGCAAGAAATATCACATATTCTTATTATATTATCAGGACACCACATTATTATCGAGGACTTTTTTTACTAAAAGACCGTAAAAGAAAAGTAAATTTGGATAATGTACTCACTTGATTTCAATCATACATGTTTATATAAATAACATATGTCAACGTTTATGATATATATGGCATTAAAAGCTATAGTTCTTCAAAATTTTACAGACTTACCATTTCACACTACCACACCACAGAATTCAAAGTTAGACGTGAAATTATTATATCAAGACTGAGAAGTAACTCAAGAATGTCACCATCTTCTGAAAACTGTGTGAGATTATTCGTATCACAGATATCGTAAAACATGAAGTTATTTAAGTTAGAAAGTAACTCATATGCAAAGTAAGCCAGCAATTCAATTAGAAAGTTAAATTTTTACCTCTAGACAAGAAAAGTTTCCTGCTTCAGACGATGATTACTTTATCTCTTTTTTAAATGTTATTTTTAACCATCATGGGTACAGAGTAGTTGTATATATTTACGTGGTCCATATGAAATTCTGATACAGGCATACAATGGTCTAATAATCAAATTGGAATAGTTGGGGTATTCACCATCTCAAACATTTATCATTTCTTTGTGTTAGGAACATTCTAATTTCACTCTTAGTTATTTCAAAATATAAAATAAATTATTGTGAACTACAGTCACCCTATTATGCTACCAAATACTGGATCTTATTCATTCTATATAACTGCATTTTTATACTCACTAACCATCCTCACTTTATCCCCGTCATCCTTGCAACCCTTCCCTCCAGTAACAATTATTCTATGCTCAAGCTCTAAGAGTTCATCTTTTTTTTTTTAAAGCTCCCACACGTGAAAACATGCAATATTTCTTTCTTGCCTGGCTTATTTTACTTAACATAAGACTTCCAGTTTCATCCATGTTGTTGCAAATGACAGGATTTCATTCTTTTTATGGCTGAATAGTATACCATTGTCTGTAGGTACCACATTTTCTTTATCCATTAATGGACACTTAGGTTGTTTCTATACTGGCTATTCCAAGTGGTGCTGCAATACACATGAGTGCAAATATCTCTTCAATATACTGATTTCCTCTTTTTTTGGACATATACTCAGCAGTGAGATTGCAAGATCATATGGTAGCTCTATTTTTAGTTTTTTGAGGAACCTCCATTCTGTTCTCAATAGTGGCTTTACAAATTTATATTCCCACCAACAGTATTCCCTTTCTCCACATCCTCACAAACATTTCTTATTGCTTGTCTTCTTGATAAAAGCCATTTTAACTGGGATGAGTTGATATTTCATTATAGATTTGATGTGCATTTCTCTGATGATTGGTGACGTTGAGCATATTTTCATATACCTATTGGTCATTTGTATGTCTTCCTTCGAGAAAAATCTGTTCAAATCTTTGCCCATATTTTAATTAGATTGTTTTTTTCCTATAGAGCTGTTTGAGCTTCTTATATATTCTGGTTACTAGTCCCTTGTCAAATGGGTAGTTTACAAATATTTTCTCCCATTCTGTGGATTGTCTCTTCACTGTATTATTTCCTTTGCTGTGCAGAAGCTTTTCATGTTGATGTGATCCCATTAGCACATTTTTGCTTTGGTTGCCTGGGTTTCTGAGGTCTTACTCAAGAAACATTTGCCCAGACCAATATCCTGGAGTGTTTCTACAATGTTTTCTTCTAGTAGTTGCATATTTTCAGGTCTTAGATTTAAGTATTTAACCCATTTTGATTATGTATATAGAGAAAGATAGGGGCCTAATTTGATCCTGCATATAGATATCAAGTTTTCCCAACACTACTTACTGAAGAGACTGTCCCTTCCCCAGTGGACATTCTGGTCAACTTTGTCGAAAATGAGTTAATTGCAAATGTGTGTACTTTTTTCTGGATTCTGTATTCTGTTCCTTTGGTCTATGTTTCGATGCCAGTACCATCCTGTTTTGGTTACTATAGCTTTGTAGTGTAACTTAAAAGTCAAATATTGTGATTCCTCCAGTTTTGTTGTTTTTGCTCAGGCTGGCTATGACTATTCTGAGTCTTTTGTGGTTCCATATAAATTTTAGTATTTTTTTTTCTATTTCTGTGAAGAATGTCTTTAGTATTCTGACTGCATTGAATCTGTAGACAGCTTTGGGTAGTATGGCAATTCTTTCAATCTATGAAAATGGAGTATTTTTCCATTTTTTGGTGTGTTCTCTTCAATTTCTTTCATCAGCATTTTATGGTTTTCATTGTAGAAGAGATCTTTCATTTCTTTAAGTGAATTCCTAGGTATTTACTTTATTTGTAGCTATTGTAAATGGGATTACTTTTTTTTTGGTTTCTTTTTCAGATTGTTTGCTGTTCGCATATAGAAATGCTATGGATTTTTGTAAGTTGATATTGTATTCTGCAACTTTACTGAACTTGTTCTAATAGTTTTGTGGTAGAGACTCTAGGATTTTCTAACTATAAGATCATATCATCTATAAACAAGGATAATTTAACTCCTTTCTTTTCAATTTGGATGCCCTTTATTTCCTTCTCTTCCCTAATTTCTCTGGCTATAATTTCCAGTACTAAGTTGAATAAAAGAGATGAAAGTAGACATCTTTGTCTTGTTCCAAGTCTTAGAGGAAATATTTTTACCTTTTCCCTGTTCAGTATGATGTTAGCTGTGGGTTGGTCATATAGGCCTTTTATCATATAAAGGTAAGTTCATTCCATACCCAGTGTTTTGAGAGATTTTATCATGAAAGGATGTTTAATTTTATCAAATGCTTTTTCTCCATCAACTGAAATGATCATATGTAGACAGTATAGAGTTGGGTCTTATTTTTTAATCCATTTTGCAACTCTATGTCTTTTGATGCAAGAATTTAGCCCATTTACATTCATGTTATTATTGATAGGTAAAGACTTGCTTCTGCTATTTTGGTATTTGTTTTCTGAGGTTTTTATTTTTTTGTCCTCCCTTCCTTCCTTCCTGTATTCCTTTATGGGAAAGTGATTTTCTGCCTGGGCACGATGGCCCCCAGCACTTCGGGAGTCTGAGACAGGAGGACCACATGAGCCAAGGAGTTTTGAAACCAGCCTGGGCTACACAGTGAGACCCTGTCCCTACAAAAAATAATTACTTGGACATGGTGGCTTGTGCTTGTAGTCCCAGCTACTCAGGAAGCTGAAGTGGGAGAATCACCAGGGAGTTGAGGCTATAGTGAAAAGTGATCACGCCACTTCACTCCAACATGGTTGAAATGCCATTATGCCACTTCACTCCAACATGGGTGAAGAGCAAGACCCTGTCTCAAATACATATATATGTATGTAATTCTCTCCGGTAGTATGTTTTAATTTCTTTTTATTTTTTGTGTATCTGTTATAGGTTTTTGTTTTGTGATTACCATAAGGCTTACAAATAACATTTTATTAGCAATTATTTTAAATTGATGACAACTCTGATTACAAAGAAAAGAAAAAGAAAGAGAAAATTTTAAAAACTCTACATTTTAACTCCATTTCGCCCATCCATGTTTTGGCTTTTTGTTGTCTCTATTTTTATGTTTCTATACTCGTAAGAAGTTGTTGTAGTTATTATTTCTGACAGGTTTGCCTTTTAGTCTTCCTATGAAATATATAAGAGGTTTGTACACCACAATGACAGTGTTAGAATATTATGTACTTATCTGTGCACTTACTATTACCAATGAGTTTTACACATTAAGATGATTTCTTGATTTTTTTTTTTTTTTTGAGATGGAGTCTTTCTCAGTCACCCAGGCTGGAGTGCAGTGGCACGATCTTGGCTCGCTGCAAGCTCCGCCTCCTGGGTTCACGCCATTCTCCTGCCTCAACCTCCTGAGTAGCTGGGACTACAGGCACCCGCCACCAAGCCCGGCTAATTTTTTTTGTATTTTTAGTAGAGACAGGGTCTCACCATGTTAGCCAGGATGGTCTCGATCTCCTGACCTCGTGATCCACCAGCCTCAGCCTCCCAAAGTGCTGGGACAGGCGTGAGCCACTGCGCCTGGCCCAGATGATTTCTAATTGTTAATGTATTTTTCTATCAGATTGATGAACTCCTTTTAGCATTTCCTGTAAAACATTTCCTTAGAGACCCTGTAAGATCTTTTTCTTATCCTATCCTATAAGGATAGGAAATTCCAGGATATTGGTAATTCATGAATCCCTCAGCTTTTGTTTAGTAAAATCTATTATGTCTTCATGTTTGAAGGATAATTTTGCTGAATAGAATATTCTAGGTTCGAAGTTTTTTTTTTTCCTTCAATACTTTGAATGCCATCACACTCTCTCCTAGCCTATAAGCTTTCTGCTTAGATGTCAGCTGCCAGCTGTATCAGAGCTTCTTTAAATGTTATATACGTCTATTCTCTGGGTGTTTTAAGGATCTTTGTTTATCCTTGACCTTTCAGAGTTTGATTAATATATGTCTTATTTGAGTTAAATATTCATATTATTCTATGACCTATGGATATTCATATCTTTCTTTAGGTTTGGAAAGTTGTTATTGTTTCTTTCAATAAACTTTTTACCATGATCTCTCTATGTTTTCTTTAAGAGAACTAATTATTGGATTTGTCCCTTTGAGGCTATTTTTAAGATATTTATATATATATATATATATATATATATATATATATATATATAAACATTTTCCCTTCCTCTTATTAACTACATAGGTCCCAAAGTTGTCAAAGAAAAATGAAGAAAGGAGTGGGCCAAAAAGATGAAAAGTGCTACCTGAGAAGTTTGTTCAGACTCCTCTGTCAGGTCTCTTTAGTCCTTAGGTGTGTTTCATTCTTTTCCTCTCTTTCTCCTCTGGCTATGTATTTTCACATAGCCGGTCTTCAAGCTCACTAATTCTTCTACTTGATCCACTTTGCTGTTGAGAGGCTTTGATGTATATTTCAGTTTGTCAACTGAATTTTTCAGTTCCAGAATTTTGGCTTGATGGTTTTGAATTATTTCAATCTCTTTGTTAATTTCTCATGATACAATTCTGATTCACTCTCCATGTTACCTTGCAGTTCTTGAGCTTCCTCAAGACAGCTATTTTGAATTCTCTGTCTGAAAGGTCACATATCTACATCACTCCAGGATTGGTAACTGGTACCTTATTTAGTTTGTTTGGTGAGGTCACATTTTTCTGGATGTTCTTGATGCTTGTAGACATTCACTGATGTCTCGGTATTTACGGGTTAGATATTTATTTCAGTCTTCACCCTTTGGGCTTCTCTGTGCCCATCCTTCTTGAGAAAGCTTTCCACATATTCAAAAAAGACATAAGTGTTACGATCGAAGCCTGAGGTCACTGCAGCTATATTAGCACTAGGGGGCGACCTAAGCCCAGGAATGCTACAACTCTTGCCGACATGTTCACAGAGGCACCACCATGGTAGACTAATTTTTCGGTTCTTACGAAGGTGCTTTCTTGCATTGCTAGTTTATAATTTGGTGCTCCTGTGGGGAGTGGGACAATCACTGGAGGGTATATTCGGACATCTTGTTCTGCGCCCCCCTCTAGTTTTTAATAAAAGATGGTTTAAGGTATGATAAATTCATCAAAATTCCCCACAATAGTAAGTGTGAACAGAATGTTAACTCTTAAGACAAACATATATCTTGCCTTCAGACTAAGTTAGGTATAGCTTCCATGCTATGTTTTAGATAACCAGAAAAAAAGGAGCAAACAGTGCTTTAAAATACTAATAAATACTTAGAAGTACTGTTGCCCCTTGTTATAAGCGGCGACTGGTTCCAGGAACCCCTTGGTATACCAAAATCTTCACATACTCAAGTCCCAAAGTTGGCTCTGCAGAATCCATGTAAATGAAAAGTTGGCTATCAGTATATGTGGGACCCACGAATCCAGTATTTTCAATTCATGTTTATTCCGTGAATAAGCAGACTGGCAGAGTTCAAACCCATGCTGTTCCAGGGCCAACTGTATTTCCAAATTCTTGGCCAGTATTTAGTTTTTGGCATTGTAGCATGAAGTTTCTAATACTTAATTCAATAGTCATAGATAAATCACTTGTTCACCCTTAATCAATAAAAATTCACTCGTATGTAATTTCAAAATTCTAACCCATGGTTCTTAGAGAGATGTCAAAGGTAGGCCAAAGAAGAGAAGGATAAATAATTCCTAAATTATTAGTTAGCCTTTTAACTCAGTGTCACCTTTTAATTGAGTATGTTTGGCTGTTCAGATTTTTTTTTTTTTTTTTTTTGAGACGGAGTCTCGCTCTGCCGCCCAGGCTGGAGCGCAGTGGCGCAATCTAGGCTCACCGCAAGCTCCGCCTCCCGAGTTCACGCCATTCTCCTGCCTCAGCCTCCTAAGTAGCTGGGACCACAGGCGCCCGCCACCGCGCCCGGCTAATTTTTTTGTATTTTCAGTAGAGACAGGGTTTCACTGTGTTAGCCAGGATGGCCTCGATCTACTGACCTCGTGATCCTCCCACCTCGGCCTCCCAAAGTGCTGGGATTACAGGCGTGAACCACTGCGCCCGGCCTAGATTATTTTTTAAAAATGGAATAGAACACTATGAATTCTTTAAATTCCTTCCAGTTAATTATTGTAAGAATGTGGCCCAAAAGTATGTCAAGTGGCAAAGAAAGCTAACCTAAAATCTCTTACTCTTACCTTTGGGATTATTTGGGTCACGGTTCAAAATTGCATAACGAGGAAGTAAAATACCTTCAGCTTGAAGAATACTATATACTTCTCTCCTGAAGAAAAAGGAAAACATCCTTATTGTTTTATTGCTCCATTTCACAATGAATATATTATTGTAGTTTTCTTAAAAGACACTACTGTTCTACAAATAAAAAGGGTATATATATCAACCCTTTTTATTTTTTAAATAAACAAATGTCATTTCAAATATTGAAAAAAGGTATTCTGAGGAAATATTCAGCAATAAGAACAAAAATTTATGCACAATTCTTTTCTAGCTTATTAGGATACTAATTATTAAAACTGAGAACATAAATGTATTTTAAAAATGGCTGAATAAAGTTGATATATCACAGTGATAGAACATTACCTAAGCATTAAAAACCTTATGCTCAAACAGTATTTAATGACATGGAGAAATGTTCACAGTATACTAGAGAAAAGTGATTCTAATTTGGTAAAATGTGATTGTGTGTATGTATTGCTTTCTATAGAAAAAATATGATATAGTGACAAGATTAAATGGCTTTCAGTATGCTTTTACTTTTCAAACCTTTTAAAACATACATTTCTATAGCTATAGCTGTATATATATATAAATACATATGTATGAATTAATATGTAAATCTAGAGAAAATGTTTTAAATTTTAGATATTAATAATTGTTACTCTCTGGAAGAACAGAAAAAAATAGCAGAGTGAAAAAACCATAGGGTCTCATATTCACAAAGCATTTTCGTATATATAATCTCATATTGTAATGGTAACAATAGAAAATAGAATGCTGGTGAGATTATAATAGCTATAGGAGTGAAACATCGATTGAATGAAATACATAAATACACTCATATTTTATAATGTATTAGAAATCCATGCTTTTTACCTGTTCAATGAATGCTAAAATATATAGTATAATATTTTTCAAAATAGGTATACTTTACCATTTAAAAAATCTAGTTTACCATTTAAAAAATCTAGTTATAATGAGTAAAGTCCTAATTTCATCATCAGTCCCATGACAGAAAAAGTGCTCATAACTTTCAATGGTTTAGTAGGCTCTGGAAATTGTTAAACAATCTCGGTGAAGTCTGTCCTACTACTTGGGGAACTACTTGTGGCTTTGGCTAGATTAATCAATCTTCCTAATTATCAAGATTCCTCATCTGTAAAATTAGGTAATAAACAACTCTTTCTGAGTATTTTGAAAGTACAATGAATTAATAATGCAAAAACACCTGATGCCATGTCAGCGTAGAGTAGGTACTAAATTAATGTTAATTTTCCTTCCCTTAATTCAGCCAACTTCACCACTCACCTATCTTGTATGAGATACTGCATATTCAAGTCATTGATTACAAATGGATTCCTGAGTTTTGCATAGGCAACCGCTTTGTCCAGTGGAAATCCTAAGAATACATATTATTAACATACTCTGTATAATCTCAAGATAAGCATCTATACTTTATTAATTTGAATTGATGCCACTTCCCATAAAAGATTAATTTCATTAACACATAACTGCCTTCTATAAAAGGTATGGAATAATATATACATAAACCTTGATTTAACTTATATATTAAATCTTATTTTTTCCTAATTGATTGTTAAGGCACAGCAAACCAGTGGTTATATAACCAAATTTGGAGCACTGACATGTGAGTCAAGGTCTGACTAGTCAGTCACCTGAAATAAGGTAAAATTCACCTCATACACCAAGAGAAATCTATATATAAATAGCATGGGTGTATCAGAATCATCTGGTGATTTTTAAAAAATATATTCAACATCTCTTCTTTTCTCTTAGATATTTTGATGCCTACACACATAAATTAGCCGATAACCAAAGAACGTATGTACCTTTAAAAACAGTGGGCCAGGAGTGGTGGTGCACGCCTGTAATCCCAGCACTTTGGGAGGCCAAGGCAGGTGGATCACCTGAGGTCAGGAGTTTGAGACCAGCCTGGCCAACATGGTGAAACCCCGTCTCTACTAAAATTACAAAAAATTAGCCAGGTGTGGTGGCGTGCACCTGTAATCCCAGATACTTGGGGGGCTGAAGCAGGAGAATCACTCGAACCCAGGACACGGAGGTTGCGGTGAGTGGAGATTGCGCCCTTGTACTCCAGCCTGGGCAACAGAGCAAGGCTCTGTCTCAAAAAAAAAAAAAAAAAAAAAGCTATACAAGCAAAAATTAATTCATATATGACATATATGCTCAAAATATATGAGCAGAATCATGCTATTGCTCGGTCAACATTAAAATATTAGAAATTAACTCCCTAAAACTTCTAGACTGGTAAAAGTACTAATTACAATGAAAACAAATCAAATAGTAGATATAGTTAAGAACAGCTCCCCTCCCCCAAAATCTAAAAAAATCTTATGATTATATTTTATTCTCTATATTGGCACTAATGCCAGATACAGTGGCTCTTGCCTCTCCCAGTACTTTGGGAGGCCGAGTTGGGAGGAGTGCTTGAGGCCAGGAATTCAACACCAGCCTGGGCAACATAGCAAGATCCCATCTCTACAAAAAATTCAAAAGAATCAGCTGAGGGTAGTGGCGCAACCTGTAGTTCTATCTATTCAGGAAGCTGAGGTGGGAGGATCACCTGAGCCCAAGAATTTGAGGTTACAGGGAGCTATGACTTTACCACTGTACTCCAGCCTGGTTGACAGAGCAAGACCCTGTCTCCAGGGGGAAAAAAAAATTGACAAAAAGTCTCCAATTTTATCCATCAATACACATCATTAGTTGTATACCGTAACAGTTAAAGACATAAACCAGCATTCAAATCCTGGTTCCATCTTTCACTAGCTATGTGACCTTGGGCAAATTTATTTAACGTCTCTAAGCCTCTGGTACCAGCATAAAAGAGTATTATACCAGTCTTACCTAGTAGAGTTTTGAGGAATTAATAATAGTGTGGATATAAGGCACTAAGCACAGTACCTGACATAGTAAGTGCTCAATAAATGTTATTGTTATTATTCCTTAAGAGGCAATATTTTAATAAATATCTATGGAAAAGGATAAAAATCAGCAAGCATACATAACTTTAGTATTCAACTATATAATACTAAGTATACCTGTGAAGAGACTATATTTTATAGCACTACCAGGATAAAGAGAAAAAGTATTGAAACATGCTGAAAATAAAACAAAACAAAAAGCTGTGGCCAGTTAAACCAGATTTATTCCTAAACTCCTCTTAGTTTTCGAAATTTAAATACAGATACTTTATATCAAGAATCACTTAGCCACAAATTACAAATCCTGCAAGTTTTGTAAAGACTCTCAGAATTCATTGCTTGTAAAGATGTCTCGATGTCTATGATTTGAAGCCTCCTTATAGAATTTAGCAAATAGAAAACACCTACACCGTTTCCTGCTTTTGTTTTTGTTAAAGAGAAACTTTTTCCCTACCAAGAGATGGTATGTGGAATATGACATTAGCTATAGCACCTAGTTTTTACAGGCAAATATAGCATTAACAAGAAGAACCATCTGAGGGTAAGGGAAGAATGCTTTACTCTCAAGGAGGAAGAAATTTTAAGGTTCTCTAAAATAAGCAGCCTGAGTCTTTAAAGATCAGTGTCTTGACTTCTCTATGAAATAATGAACATCAATTTAGGCTATGGTAGCACAACCATGCTCCATCTTCTTCCTGCTGAAGTAAGACTTTAACATAGCTCAGGACAACATATTTTGGTAACAAGAGATGATTAAATATGAATACATTTACAAATGAGAGCACATCTTTTCAATTAATAGTTCTTAGTGAGAAATTCACTTAATTCACAGATTCTTAGGCTATGAATTTTCAGATGTACCCTCAGCAATAATTTGATTAGTGGACTTTACAATGACATAATACTTAAGCTGAATTGATATTTCAGTTTGATTAATAAAATATAGCAAGGAATATCTAAAAATCTCAAATTATTAAGTTCCTAAAAATGAAGTATGAATATGTATATGAAAAATGATAGATCTTGTTCTATACAGCATAGAAAGGGACTTAAAGTATTCAATAATTCAAGAACTTGTCCTAAGAAACTTACAGATGCAAACAAGAACTCACACAACCTTATTTTTAATAGTGAAAACTGGAAACTGTCCAAATATTAGGATATTAGATAAATTTAAATATGTTATGGTATATCCACACAATGATATACTATGCCACTATTAAAAACCACATTATCTAAGAATGATATGGTGGGGGAAAAAAACTTCTTGATATAATAGTGAAAAAGGTTAAATATAAAATTATACATACACTATGACATTAAATTAAAAGAAAATACACAGAGAAGACATACACTGGAAAGAAATACATAAAAATGTTAATATCACCTGTCCATGAAAGTGTCTTAAAGTTTATTTTTGTTTTATCTCATAGTCTACAATTAATATGTATTAGTTTTATACTCAGAGAAGATAAAGGAGTTTCTCCCCCACTCCCCTTAATACCTTTAGAATGGAAAGAAATCAGACAATCACATAAAGGCCAGTTTTCCACTGGTTCATTCAAAATAACCTCCTCTTCAAATACTACTACTGTGATATATTTAAATAAGGAGATCCGTTCAAGAATTTCCTTCATTGGTTTGGATTTGGATTTCTTTGCCATGGAACATATTCCAACCACAATCTGCCTTTCTGGTGGCTAAAACAAAAATGAAACAAAAAATCGGGTTAACTTTACATGAACTCCGAAGTACAGCTATCTTCATTTGTTTTCCAAAAGTAGATAAGGCATGTGATCAATCAATAAAAGGGACACATTAACAAACAAAGGAATTTTAAAAAAATATATCATTGTTATAATAAACACTTAAAAAACAGTTTTCTACAAAGGTCTGGAAAAAAATTTAAAAACAAAAACACTTTCAGAACAAATATTGTTGCTATTTTCAATGAAATTTAAAACTAAAAAAGTACCCCCTCTTTAACTACCTCTAGCATTTATTTATCCTCCTCATACCAGTAAAGTATAGTAACAGTCAAAACCCATCTACTCTATGTAGAAAGATAAAGAATTCTCTTGCCTAAAATAAGACATAGTCCTGACTACAAAGCTATACAGTATTAAACTATTATTGTAGTTTGCACTTGAATATTAGTTGGTCACCAATGACAACCTGGAAGAAAATTTTAAAGAAAGCCACACTGCCAACAGAGGTGTCAAGTCTCTTTGCCCCTCCTGTCTTCATAGTCAATACTCCTATTTATTGGGGTTACTGATCTCTGGCATCCTCGTAACAGCTCTAAGGCCACGAGTCAGTCTAAAACTTAAAAAGCAGGATATAGAAACTAATGAGTAGCTCCTAGATTTATAAAATTACTCAAGATTCATTTGGTGATCTTTGCATTTAAGTGCTTGAGAGTTTTATCAAATATACAAAAGCTGTCTTCAGTTTCTCATTTCAATTCTTCTTTCTTCCATGATACTTTATATATTTCACACAACATTATAATCTAGGCTCGAAAGTGCTTTACTGGGCTTTTTCTTAATATATCTAAAAATAAAATTGGATAACATCAGAATTAATTAATTTTTTTTTTTTTGAGACGAAGTCTCGCTCTGTCACCCAGGCTGGAGTACAGTGGCGTGATCTCAGCTCACTGCAACCTCCGCCTCCCAGGTTCAAGTAATTCGCCTGCCTCAGTCTCCCGAGTAGCTGGGACTACACGCGTGCACCGCCACACCTGGCTAATTTTTTTTCATATTTTTAGTAGATATGGGGTTTCATCGTGTTAGCCAGGATGGTCTCGATCTCCTGACCTTGTGATCCGCCTGCCTCGGCCTCCCAAAGTGCTGAGATTACAGGCATGAGCTACCACACCCAGCCTAAATTATTCTTTTTTTATGCCTAGAACAATATTTCTGTATGGTCTCCTCAAACTCATGAAATGTAGAGTTAAAATTGTATTACAGTTGACTGGTAAATCAAATAGATTATACATGCTAACCTTCCTGGAACCTTCTGTATTTATCCCTCTGACCATCCACTTTTATATAAGACCTTATTCAATGCTTTCCTGATCAAAAGTTTTGATACAGTTCATTATAATGTTCCTAAGGTAGACTTCCCCAGACAAAAAATGTACTCTAACCTAACATTTCACATTGCTTTACAATTTTTTTAAATGCTAATATATTAAGTCTTATGTATTACAAATCTATTTAATGAATATCTGCTCAATGGCTAAGATGAATAGGAACCATTCAAGTTTAAAATGTATAACTAAACTTACATTCTTAAGACACAATAACAGAGGTTCTCTGTTGGTAAAACCTTAAAATCATGAAGATAATTTTTTTTTTTTTTTTTTTTTTTTTTTGAGACGGAGTCTCGCTCTGTCGCCCAGGCTAAAGTGCAGTGGCCGGATCTCAGCTCACTGCAAGCTCCGCCTCCCGGGTTCACGCCATTCTCCTGCCTCAGCCTCCCGAGTAGCTGGGACTACAGGCGCCCGCCACCTCGCCCGGCTAGTTTTTTTTTTTGTATTTTTAGTAGAGACGGGGTTTCACCGTGTTAGCCAGGATGGTCTCGATCTCCTGACCTCGTGATCCACCCGTCTCGGCCTCCCAAAGTGCTGGGATTACAGGCTTGAGCCACCGCGCCCGGCCTCTGAAGATAATTTTTTAAACTGATCTGAGGTATTTTGTTAGGTTGAATGTCTAAAAAAACTATATTCACATCTTTGAAGTCTAAAAACGGGAGAGAAATCTTAAAAACAGAAGAATGATCTGGAATAAATCATTTTATAAATATAAAGCTATAGATCAAATAAACTAAATCAAGCTTCTGTAAAGTGATAATAGTGCACCATACGATGTGCTGAAGATTAGATATACAGACGTACCTGTACTCAAAGTACTTTGAGTCTAACAGGGAACACAGTAATAATAAAAAACATTGTGATACATGGAATAGAAGTACAGTTGGCCCTCCATATCTATGGGTTTCACATCCATGGATTCAATTAATCATGTATTGAAGATATTTGTGGGGGAAAAAGCATCTGTACCGAACATATACAGATGATATTTCTTATCATTATTCCCTAAGCGATACAGTATAACAACTATTTACATATTTATATTGTATTAAAGTAATTTAGAGATGATTTAAAGCATATGGGTAGATGCGGCTTACATGTAAATATCACACAATTTTATAAAAAGAGCTTCAGCATCGGCAGATTTTGGTAGCCACAGGGAGTTCTAGAACCAATCCCTCATGGATACTGAGGGACAACTGTATATACACCAATGTAAAGACACAGTAATGAGGAAGAAGTATTCCAATCTGTGATGAAAGAAAAAGCAAGGAGAGTGGAAAGAGTGAATGATGTGAAATCTGAGGAGGGTTTGGAAGAATGAAAAATAATTCACAAGGTATTCCAAAATAAGGTCATTTCAGAAAGGTGAAAGAGTACACACAATAGCAAAGATGCATGGTATGACAATAAATATGTGGAAATAAAAATGTTGATGTTACTAAAACATAGAAGGTAGAAAGAATGGGAAAGAGGTATGGATGTAGATATAGATGAGACATAAAAGCTTTCACATGTAAGAAGACTGGCTTTGATCTGCCAGTGGTGTTCACACTATATTCAGAAGAACTCTAGAAAAAGGGGATAAAGGTAGTAGAGGCTGAGTCAATAGTGCTTTCTAGTTTAAGTGAGCCAGAGATGCTCTGCTTTCATGTTTTACTTATAGAACTTCTAGATAAAACTTCAGAAGAAAAAAAGTTTGAGCTGGTAAGAGAAGCCTGCCTGAAAATCTAGTTTTTCAGGGGCAGGAGGTAGCAAAGGTGCTCTGCATTGAAGGTTTGAAATGAGCTAACAGTAGAATTTGCATTTCAAATATGTGTAACTCCACTGTGAAAGATCGTTATTATAAAAAAGTGCTTAAAGAGTCATCTAATCACTATTTTTGGTTTTACTATTTTTACAAAATAGAACAGGTTTTTCTCCTAAAACTAAATTCTTTTTCCAATTAGAAATATATGAAAAACAAACACGTACTATAGGTATTTTAAATCAGTATTCACAGTAAAGTAGTCTCTACTTAAAAAATTAAATGATGAGTAAGAAAAATATTGGTCTAATGTAACTATAGCAAAATGAGCATAATAAATGTATATCATTCCTAAGATCCAGTATGGATAGAACATTATATCAGAAAGAGAACAAGCTTTAGACACACACACAAACACATAGATACTTTAGGTAGCCTACCCTTTTAGCCACTCAGTTTTCAGACTTCTGAAGTTAATAAATATGAGTATCTTCAGTTCAACCAGAACTCACATTGGTAACATAAGCTTAATGAATCTAGTTAAGTAATCCTTCTTCTTTAAACCTTTAAAATTATTTCCTTCTACTTATCATCAATTATTTGCTATGTATTTCTACATACAAGAAAGCTTTTGGATTTATGGCCCAGATTACTGTTTCTCTTTGCCACTTTTTTTTTTTTACCTAACACTGAGTTACACTATGCATATCACTGAAAGAAACTAAAATAGGCATCATTAAACAACATAAAGGTTTGACCCATAACTGTATTTATTGATTCATCATAGATTCAACAATATCAGTCATGAAACAAAATATACTTTTTCAGTTTAAAAATTTTCCAACAAAAAGAGTCTTAAGATTAATTCACATTAACAGT
Source organism: Macaca thibetana thibetana (assembly GCF_024542745.1). Lineage (NCBI taxonomy): Eukaryota > Metazoa > Chordata > Mammalia > Primates > Cercopithecidae > Macaca > Macaca thibetana. Next base: position 78,460,191 of record NC_065583.1, read on the forward strand.
GATTAGTAAAAAGCCTATACTGTATCGGTCTTCTTTCACCAAAGAAAAAACAAACAACTTACAGAATCATCTTCCTCCTCATCGTCTTCATCTGCATGGTGGAAGAAATGTCGATAATTTCCAGGATTTATTTCTGTGTCTTCTGGTCCAACAAAGAATCTGGGGGCTTCACTCATTTTTATTTTATTTGATGTAGATATAATTGAAATGATTTATATTAGAACTGCCTCTAAGTAAATAGCATCAGAAGAAAGCATTCTCCATATATTAGCTGACACACAGGTCTGGGACAGCTTGTTTCTGCTTATACAATCACTTGATATTTTGATGACTGTTGGCAAATACTCTTGTTCTTAGATATCATTGCTTCATTGTTGATATCAAAGTTGTTACAATTCAAAATACAAAGACAGTGAAGCTATTGCTTTCTTGAGTTGATACAGCAATCTTCTTACCTAAAATGCAATGAAAAAACTAATTTTGGGAGGTGCACTCCAAAAACATTCCTGTAAAAAATAATTTTTAATGACTCTTGTAAAATCAGCACCAATAACTTGATGTATATTGTCAAAATGAAAATACAATTTCTCCCATAAGAAAATTACTTATAACTAATAAAAACGAAAAATTAAGAAACTAAAACTGATCCTCAGTAGTATACATCTTAGCAACTTGACAAACATATGAATTAACAAAAAGACTACACATTAAATTCTTCATCCCAAAATATCTAAATCAATTAAGAGAAAATTACTCAAATTATAACAAAATTATATTAAAGCTAAATCTATTAGCACATAGTTACGAAATATCTGAATGCAATGGAAAAGAACAGACAAATGGAATGCAGCTTTAAAAACCACTGACAAATATTAATCTGAAATTACATTAAGTCAATTTGTAAAGCTGTCTGTAAACAGGTATTTTAGGGAACATAACAATTCTATATTCTGGTCTCATACATAAATGAACAAAAAAAGATTAGAATCAGAACAAGATTTCATTAAATAGCAGCTCTTAAACGTGTAGAAGTCGAAAACTCTTTAACAAATCTAATAAAATCTATGGATCTTCTCCTCAGAAAAAAAGAAAGTACATGTGCACTAAATTCTGCAAGCAATTTTATGTGATTCACTGACATTCAAACTCTTCCACATAACCAGGCATCCATGAGTATCAGTTAAAGAACTATCATAGCTCGCACCTGTAATCCTAGCTACTTGGGAGGTTGAGGTGGGAGGATCGCTTGAGCCCAGCAGTTTGAAGCTCCAGTGAGCTATGACTGTGCCGCTATACTCCAGCTTGAATAACAGAGAAAGACTCTGTCTCAAATAAATAAATAAATAAAATAAATAAATAAGAACTATCATATAAGAGCAGTATCATCTCAAAATATTCCTTACCATAGTTGTTTACAGGTACTTGTTTCCTGGTCATATTAAAATTAATTATATACCAAGATGAAACTACGTAACAAATGCTTCATTTGATTACTGGTAGTAAAATAAATTAATTGATCAAATATTCTTAAAAGTCAAACAATATGCTAGGTAGAATTAAAAGCATAACTCCAAAAGTTCTGTTCCTAAAGATCTAATTCCAGTATAACTGGTGACTCCCCAGTAGATATTAAAATCAATTTACCCAGTTAGCCTTCACTTTAACCATCTTTAAATTACAGTGTTACATTTAAAATAATTTGCAATTTAAAAATAAAAGTAGAAATAATTTACTTTATAAATCAATGCCTTTTGTTCTATTCCTCTGCATTATTTAACATGTAAAAAATGTCTACTGAAAAAAAAACCAAAAAAAACAAAAAAAACCAGAAAGTTTCCAGTTGCTATAAAACTTGATGTTGGTGGATAAGTTGATCTCAGTTCTGTTTTCTATCAAATGGCAAATATCTCTTGGTTTCTTTTAAGTTTTTTACTCTTTCCATCTAAAAAGAGCTCAAATATTTCAATAGTGGAAGGGGAATGTTCTGGAGTCAGGTACATCTGTTTTAATCTGTCACTTCGTAGCTAGTGACTTACGCTAGTTGCTATTAGTCTATAAAAAAGGGAGAATAGTAACATCCGTAACCCTGTAAAGACTAAGTGAGATAGCATAAGTGCTTGGCGTATATTAAACAATAAACCATAGGTTCCATAAACACTCCTATAAACCAAACTCCCTACTGACTCTAACATATAAATCTAAAAGAATCTGAAATGAGTGTTATGCTACTAAAAATGTCCACACTCAATGCAGTAGTTCTCAAACATTAGAATGCAATGGAATCACCTGTAGGGACTTGTTAAAACACCAAACTCAAAACTCTGGGGGTGGGGCCCAATATTTTGCCTTTCCAAAAGTTCCAAGGTGATGCTGATGTTGCTCATCTTGGAATCACACTATAAGAACAATTGCTCTAGACTCAAAACTGGATTTGAAAACTTTTTCTGAAAGTTGCTCAGCTCTGTGTCCTTAGTCAAGTTATTGAACCTCTCTAGTCATCATCTGTAAAATGGGATTCTAAATTTCATATATTGTTTTGACAATGAAATTACAATACAGATGCCACAGCAAATAGCACATATTAAGCACTCAGTAAATGTTAGTTGTTTAATATCTTGTTAAATGTTGTTATGACATTTTTCTAACAAATTTAATTGGCAAGGAACAAATATAAATAACTCAATTTAGAATGTATCTACTTACCTCTTGTCTAATGAGTCACAGAAACTCCCCTTTGCCACTATTGTTGTTGGAGACCTCTACATCTTTTCTAGTCTTACCACACTGCTTGAGACTATCATGAACACTACTGCCTGGGATAATCATTCTTCTCTTTCATACTTTTACTGGTCACAGCCAGAGCTACCTGATCCTCAAAATAACACCCTGGATCATCCATCAGTCCCACCTAGTATTCAGATCCCCCTTACCTGAACTTAATATTTCCAAGCCATCATTGTAGCCCTTTCCATGGGTTCCCTCAGGAGCCCAACTATAAACTAGTAAATCTCTGCTCTCAAAATCAGAGGAAATGGGAGCTCCTGCTCCTGCTGCTCAGCCTGAACGCAAACACATAACCAGTTTTCCTGAAATTCCAAAAGCATTTTCCAATGGAAACACTGTTATAAATTGTGTCTCCTTTCCAGGGCACTAATAGTACATCCATGTAATAGGGAATAAATAAGCTTCTGCAGGCTGGCAAAGGCAATCTGGTTCATTTATAAGATTACACAAAAAAAGCCCATTCCAAGTTCCACACAACCTTCATGTTGATTTTTTTTTTTCCTTCTTCAAACGTTCATTTAATACCTTTTTGCTGAACCTGCATTTCCTTCTGCCTGGAATTCACTGCTCTCCTTGAAAGTTCCTATGCCGCATTCAAAAACCAACTGGAAGATCTTCAATGAAGGTTTTCCTGAGAACTATCACACCTTTGATAGGCCCTAAATATACGTAAAAACCCTCTCCCATCTTCTAGGTTCCGCAGCATTTTGGATCTATCTTTTCACTTATCTGTTTCCATCAGAGTTGGGTTTTTTTCCTCCCCAACTTTTTATTATGAAAAATTACAAATATTCACAAAAGTTGAAAGAACAGTTTATTAATCATCCATATGCCCACCATTATACTTAACGATTGCCAACATTTTGCCATGCTTGCTATTTATACACACACACACACATACACTTGCTGTACCATTTGAAGGTACTAGATATCAACACACTTCAACTCTAAGTACTTTTGTATGCATCTCCTAAAAATAAGAACATCTTCCTATATAAACACAATTCCTTTTCCACATGAGAAAATAGTCCATAACACTGTCTATATTGTGGTTGTATGGGAGCTCCTAGAGAATGAGGACCTAATCTATATATTCCCGCTACTTAACTTGGTTCATAGCACTTATTTGGGTAATCAACAAATGTTCTACCAATTGTTCAGTTTAATACTCTCACAACAACTACTCTGAAAGTTATATGAATATAAAATTTTAAAATTTTCTGCACATAGGTTTAGTCATTTGTTTTAAATAAACCTGTGCTGCAGTAAGTACAGCATTCTGAGTTCTGTACTACTTAATTCTGCATCACAATGCTACATAAAGACAGAGATCATGTCTAACTTTTGTCAGACATATAAGTAGGTACACCAATTTTTTTTAAATGAATGAATACTTTCCGACACTGAAAATGTTAGTGAAGAAATTGAAATCAAGGAAGAACAGAACGGGACAATAGAATACAGATTTTGAAGGCAGACAGATCTGGTTTTTAACACAGATTGAAACGTTTACTTACAACTGTTTACTAGGGCAAGTTGCTTGACTGCTCCTCAATTTCTAACTCTGTAAAATGGTGGTGATAATCTAACGTATCTCCTGGAATTGTTGAGAGGAACGAATGACAAAATATGTAAAGCACTCGGCACACATAAGACTCAGTTAATGGCAACTATCATTATTTTATCTATCTAAGACAAAAAAAAATTAGCTATTTCATTAAATAATTCACAATAGCAAAACAAAGTCCTGTCCCAGTGTAGAGCGAGGATTTTATGTGCTAAGGTCAGCTACGCTTCCCACTTCCATAGTTAAGCCTTCCAGCAAGACACCTACTACCCAAAGGACTCCAGGAGTCGCAAACTCCCAGGAAGAGGTCAAGAACCTCGTGAATGAGATCCCGGGATCACCACCCTGGCCCTTTCTCCTTTAAGGCGCGGAAGGCTGCAACGCCCTCCAAATGATTAGGTGCGGCAGTGACCTGCAGCCTCGGTCCCTACTATGAAAGGCTGCAACACACGAGGCTTTTGTTCTGTTAAAGTGGGCGTGGGGTTGACAGAGAGGGATAAGGACTAAGGAAGAAAATTTTTTAAAAAGCCACCTCTACCCACAGCAGTCCCCTAACTCGAGGCTAATCACTTCGGTGGAGCCAGGAACAGCGTGGGGTAGAAGCTCGACAGTTCCCTTTTAGCTGAGCTTCAATTTCTGGGGTCTCAAACCCAAGAAATGAAAAAGGGAAGCCATGGAGGAGCAGGAGGAGAAATCAAGGCGCGAAAGGACCCTCAAAGCTATACTGTCACTCCACGCCCAGGCTGTCACTCGCTGCAGCACATGCCCCTCGGTGGAGCGCGTGTTTAGGCTCTGCAGAGCACAGGAGACAAAGCAGAAGCCCAGCAGCCGCCTCAACCCTGGCATGATCAGGTTCCGCATCTCCGGTTCTCCTCCAGTTTTGGGGCCCTCACCTGCCACGAATGCGGTCGTCACGCGAGCAGTTGTGAGATGGTCAAGCCCATTCAGGTCTAGGTTACCCACTTTCATCCCGGAGGCAGGGGTGAGGTGTTCGTCAAGTTACTTCAGTTGTAGGCGTGGACGCAGGCTACTTCCTTCAGTAACAGCTATAGGGCCACATAGGGGCACCTCAGGCTACTACACCTCAGAAATCTCCGTCACGCCTCTTCCCCGCCCTCCTCGGGTCTCACGCCGAAACCTCACCGGGCGGAACGATTTCCGGCAAGAGCCAAACGATCCGTCCTAACCTTTCTGACCGTGGTTCCAAGGCTCCCAAAAGGACTGGCCTCTAAAGGACCTGGGTAGTTCCGCTTCCGGCAGCGCCAGATAAATCACGAGAGGAAGCTTAAATCTGTCGTTTGAATTTAGGACCACCTCGGTGAGTGGTCGTTCTGGTGTGCTGTGTCATACCTACTTGTTTTTTAAAGTGAGGCGTAACCCGACAGTAATTTCAAAACCATTAGCCTCGACCGGCCTAAGGAAGGGTTTAATTGACTCTGTGGGGAGATTTTGCGCAGGCGCCGTTGAGACGGGAGGGCCTTGGGCGTTGCGATGTCCCGCGCTAGCTGAGCAGAAAGGGCGAGTGCCGTTTCGGGCCTGGGGAGGTGCCTACTGGGTGTAATTGAGTTTTACCAAATGGTCATTTTCCTGCTGATTCTAAGTGTGGTTGGACCTTGCCCTTAAGATTCCGTTAACAAGTCGCCCAAAGCTTAGGAAATGCTCCCTCACAGCGTTTGAAACTCCGAGCACTTTTGGCCGGCATTGAAGAATTCTCCCCATTACTTTGATCAGTCATTTAATCAGAAATTTTGCCCCAAATTTAAATAAGTGGCGGGGAGAAACGTGAGGTCAAGAGGGAATCCTGTCACGTAGTTTTAAAAGAAAAATGTCCACTTTATCTCAGTGTAGGTTTTTCTTAAATGGGCATTTCTGAACCAAAGTAGATACTTTTTAAAGTGGAAATGCATTTATCCCATGTGGCTTCATGTGAATGCATATGGCGATGAAGGCATTTTTTTTTGTTAAATGAATTTGTACTCTGAAGTGAACCAGATTACAGAGAAGTGTATTTAAATTTACAACTCCTTGACGTTGCATGAAATTGTGCGTGTCCATTTTTTGGAGCTTAAAATAGAATAATTCAAATGTCAGAATTCCGATCCAAGTTAACGTGTTGATTGAAAATTGTAGATTTTAAGATGGAACTAGCGGGTATTTTAACCTTTTAGGGGCTTAAATTGGTAGCTTTGTTTTTAACCCTTGGTGAAACAGTTAAATCCTAATCTTGACGTAATACCTAACTGTCTTACTGTATTGAAGACAAACATAAAATTATCAAAGGAATTAAGCAATGAGTTGATTTTATTTGATGTTATGGAGGGGACAAAGTGTGTAAAGCTTAACCGAATAAGACCCTGACATTCCTCATGCAAAACTACAAGTTGTAATCAACCACTTTCATTTTTTCTTATTCCTACACGTTTAAGTACATAAGTAATGATTTTAAGAGAAATTCTTGAAAATATGAGCATATCCAAAGAAGTCCCAGGACAGTCTTTCTTTATGTAGTTGAAACCACTTAATAAGAAGATACTTATATTTGTCCCGAATATTACAGTTTCAAGCCATTTTCTCATATTAACTACTTTTCAAATACGTTGTTCCTAGGGACCAAGTAGTGTATGTATGGGCTTTGAAAAAACAAAAACAAAGACTGTTTCTTTTATGTTACTTTTGTGTATGAATACCAATTATTAGCAGTAAAACTTTAAACTACTTCAAGGGCTATGCTTTCTGTGAACTGAGTTTTCTTTCTTACGCATTTTCTTTTTCTCTTGTCATCTGCCTCTCTACCTCAAGAACCAGCAGTTTGTGAACTGCATTAGACTGTAATATCGTTATAAAAGAATACAACTCCTGAGTCTTCTGATTTTCTTCTTAGCACTAAAGCTTTATAAACATTGCTATAAAGCATTAACACCATTAATGAAAGGAAAGATATTTTAAAATATTTTTTCATGTAGATGAAGATTTTGAGAAAAGAAAGGCTTCTCTGTTACTCTAAATAGCCTGATATGGATGATAATACTTAGATATGATAATAATTATACATTACTTTACCATATACAAAGGACTTTTAAGTCCATTATTTTCATCCTCATGATTGCAAAAAAGGAAAAGAGATTATGTCCTCTTCCAAACATAGATATTAAGGCTTAAGTCTGTACCTTCTTAGACACAGTTTACTTATAGTGCCATGTTCGTGAAAGTGAACTATAATGTTTTCAAAAGTGAAATAAGTTACCTTTGGAATATTTGCTATAATTTTTAATTCTCCTTTCAGGAAATGCAAGTAATTCTTTATTCATTCACAAATAGTTGAGTGTCCACTGTGTTCTGAACATGATGTTAAACAATGTAAACATAAAAAATTAATAAGCTATTTCCATTCCTCGTTTATAATCAAACTTATTGATTACAAAAATCACTTTAAAATTTGTGTAACAGAGGCCTGAATCAAGTATTATAAAAGCTAAGGATGACAGGTTAATTGACTTATTGGTATAGCACCAGGGAAAAGCATAAAATTTGAAGTAAGAGACTCCAAGTTACAAATGTCAGCGCGTGTACTCACTTTATTACCTTTAGTAAATTGGACAATCTCTGGACCCCCATTTTCTTACCTGTAAAATGGATATAAAACTAATACCAACTCCATGGAGTATTGTGAGGATTATCATAGTAAAATACTGCATAACTATTTGCAGCTGTAGTCGTGAGTCACTTAGCAGTGGGAATAAATTCTGAGAAATGCTTTGTTAGGCAGTTTCAGCAATGCACGAATACAGACTACCTACATGAACCTAGATGGTGTGTGTGTGCGTGTGCATATATATATATTTTTTTCTTCATATAAAAAAAAATGTCCCTGCACATTATTGGGTATCATTGATTTCTCCTGCTTGATCTGCAGTGCTAATATCAAATGCCCTATATCAGGTTCTATATATGCTCCGCTATCATCTTATCAGACCAGTAGGCAGTCCATCCTTGACCAAAACATTCTTATGTGGTGCAATTGCATTGGCAATTGTTTTTAAAATTTTTAATTTTTTAAAATTATTTCCTCTTCCTATACTTTTGGCTTTTCCAGATGTCATATAAACAGAAATATATGATATATAGCCGTTTGTGTCTGGCTTATTTCACTTAGCATAATGATTTTGAGATTTATTCATATTGTTAGGTCTATTTGTAGTTTGTTCCTTATCAATGCTTAATAGTATTCCGTATGTGGATCTACTATAATTTGTTTATCCATTCACCAGTTGATGAACATTTGTTTTCAGGTTTTGGCTGTTAGGAATAAAACTTCTAGAAACATTCACTTACAGGTTTTTAGGTGTATATATTTTCTTTATGGTTAGTATCTAAGATTGGTATTGCTGGACCATATGGTAAATTGATGTTTAATTTTATAAGAAATTGCCAAACTGTTTTCCAACATGTTTACATCATTTTCTATTATCACCAGCAAGAGTATCCTTGGTAGTACCTAGTATTGTTAGGTTTTGTTTTGTTTTTGTTGTCGTTAGTGTGTAGTCATGTCTTATTGTGGTTTTAATTTACATTTTTTCATTGTCTATTGATGTTGAGCATTTTTTCATGTGTTTATTTACTAACCATATCTCTGGTGAAGTGTCTGTATTTCTAGGTTTTAAATTGGGTTGTTTTCTTGTTAAGCTTTGAGAGTTCTTTATAACTTCTAGATAAAAGTTATTTATCATATATATATGTATTGCAAATATTTTATCCCAGTGTTATTTTTCTCTTTTTTTGGCAGTTCTTTAAAGAATAAAAATTTTAATTTTTTCTTTATGCATAGGTGCTTTTTCTTTGCTATCTAGGAAGCCATTACCCAACCTAAGCTCACAAAGAATTTTTGTTGTTGTTTTCTAGAAGTTGTATAGTTTTAAGTTGTACGTTTAGATCTGTGACCCATCATGAAGTAATTTTTACATAACATGTGAGGTATTAGTTGAGGTTCACCTTTTTTCAAAGGATGTTTAATTGTTACAGCATTTGTTGAAAAGATTATCCTTTCTTCATTGAATTACCTTGGCACCTTTGTTAAAAATCAGTTTACCGTAACTGAGCGACTGTTTCTGGCACTATTCTGTTCCATAGATTTAAGGTTGTCATTTTGCCATTATAACACAGTCTTCATTACCATAGCAGTATAGAAAGTCCTGAAACCAAATAATGTGAAATTCTTCAACTATATTCATTTCTCAAAGTTGTTTTAATTATTCTGAGTCCTTTAGCTTTCCATATCAATTTTAGAATCAGCTTGTCAGTTTCTGCAAAAGAGCTTGAGGGTTCCTGATTGGGACTGCATTGAATCTATAGATCATTTGGATAAAATTGGCATCTTGTCCCACTTTTTCTCAGAGATAGACGGGGAGTTACTCTAGCTTTCTGCATTCTAGTCAGAAGCCTATATGGGAATTTTTAGTGGTATTTCAGAAAGAAATAATTTTGCTCCACGATTATATTCACTATAATATCTTTAGTGGAAGAGATCACGGACGAATCCCTGTTTGTGAATTGGATATCATCCCCTGCTGCCATCTCAGGAACGTCATACCATAATTTTTTTCCCTCTGTTTTCAGTGGTCTTTCTAGAAGCCCGTCCGCTAGCATTAAACTTTTTGGGTTATTCCTTTGTTGAAAGCAAAACAATCTTGTTTTTAAAAAAAAATTGTTGTAATTGTAGTAAATCACACATAACATGAAATTTACCATCTTAACCATTTTTTTTTTTTTTTTTTTTTTTTTTTTTTGAGACGGAGTCTCGCTCTGTAGCCCAGGCTGGAGTGCAGTGGCCGGATCTCAGCTCACTGCAAGCTCCGCCTCCCGGGTTCACGCCATTCTCCGGCCTCAGCCTCCCGAGTAGCTGGGACTACAGGCGCTGCCACCTCGCCCGGCTATTTTTTGTATTTCTTAGTAGAGACGGGGTTTCACCGTGTTAGCCAGGATGGTCTCGATCTCCTGACCTCGTGATCCGCCCATCTCGGCCTCCCAAAGTGCTGGGATTACAGGCTTGAGCCACCGCGCCCGGCCCATCTTAACCATTTTTAAGTGTACATACAGTTCAGTGGCATTAAGTACATTCACATGGGTTTACAACTATTACCACCATCCATCTCAAGAAGTCTTTTCATTTTGTATAACTGAAACTCTTGACCAGTTAAACAATAACTCTTCCATTCTCTCCTCCCCACCCTCTGTTCTATGCAACCATCATTGTTCTTTTTGTCTGTATGTATTTGACTACTCTGAGTACCTCATATAGGTGGAATCATACAGTATTTATCTTTTTGTGACTCATTCATTTCACTTAGCTTAACGTCCTCAAGATTCATCCATATGGTAACGTGTGTCAGAATCTCCTTCCTTTTAAAGGTGTGTGAATAAATACACCATGTTTTGTTTATCCATGCAGCCATTGATGGACACTTGAGTTGCTTCCATCATTTGGCTGTTGTGGGTGATGTGGCTAATAACACGGCTGTCAAAAATTTTAACCCCACTAGAATGTAAACTCAATAAAGGTCAGGAGAATCTACATCTTGTTTATTATCCTGTCTCCGATGTTGTAACTGGCACATAGCAGTTACTCAGTAACGTTTTTTAGATCAAGGAATGAACCTTACATCTGCCTCTAGCAACTATCTTGTAGCTCCTTGCCTTTATAGCTAAGCTCAAGTTTCTAAATCCACTTTCTGACTTTCCACTCTTTCCTTGTGTCATTTCAGTCTGGTTGCCAACCGCCCTGCTATACTGTAACTGTACTGTTACCAAAACCACTAGCTACATTATGTTGCCAAAACCACTAGCTACATTATGATTCTTATATCACTTAGCCTCTCTGTCTACTTCTAAGAACGGTGTATTTGCCAAACTTCTATTACCAGAACCTCTTCCTGCTTTTTTCCTATGTCTCTGGCTATTCTTATGTCCCTAAAGGTTTACAATATATTTGGGAGAGAGACATATAAACTAATATATTCAATAGAGTGTTTCAGATTTTATGATAAATGTTGACACATATTACTGTGAATGTACCAAGGAAAGTGTGCACAGTTCTCCCTGAGATTGGAGATGTGATCAGAAAGGATTCATGGATGAGTGAACTCATTAATGTTGAAGGATAAGGATATGTCCACTGCACTTCCTACTCTGTACACTTTCCATCTGATCCTTCTTCCATTGCCTTAACTTCACCTACTTTTTACATGCCGAGTTTATCCATGAAGAATACAACCTGCTTAATATTGTCATCTTTCTCCCTAAGCCAGAGCTTCAGACAGAAGTGATCCCAGATTCTTCTTTGCATTTACTCCACACATCTAGTCAGTCACAGTTATTATATAATGTATCTATCCATCTATACTGGCACTGCTTTGGCTCAGAATTTCCTCATTTCTTGCTTTAATTGTACAGTAGTTTCCTAGCTGACTGGTACAGATATTCCCGTCTCTACCCCAATCTCTATTCCATATTGGTGTACAATACACTTTATAGAATAGAAATCTAATCTTGTAACTCCAAGTCATTCTTAAAATGTTAAGTTATTCCAGGTTGGAGTGGTTAGAAGACACTCTGTAGGAAATGACACCTAGCCAGAGTTTTGAAAGATGATTAGGGGCTGGAGAAATAGCAATAAAGTTCATTCCAGGCAAAAGTATCAATGAAAAGGTATGAACACACTGCATGGGATAGTTGAAGAACTGTGGTTATTTTTTGAATTGAGAATGCCAAGAGAAAAACGTGGAGAGACTGATAAAGAACCATATCTTATAAAGCTTTGCATAATGGCAGAGGTATTTAGATATCATTAGTGTCATGGTCTTAATGGTTGTATTCTCCCAAAATTCATGTGTTGAAATCCTAACCACCAAGTTGATGGTATTAAGAGACTGCACTTTGGGGCTGGGCGCAGTAGCTCACACCTGTAATCCTAGCACTTTGGGAGGCTGAGATGGGTGGATCACTTGAGGTCAGGAGTTCGAGAGCAGCCTGGCCAACATAGTGAAGCCCCATCTCTACTAAAAATATAAAAATTAGCTGGACATGGTGGCATGCGCCCATAGTCCCAGCTACTCGAGAGGCTGTGGAACGAAATTTGCTTGAGCCTGGGAGGCAGAGGTTACAGTAAGCTGAGATCATGCCACTGCACTCCAGTCTGGGCGACAGAGCACAACTCTGTCTAAAAAAAAAAAAGAGGTAGAACTTTGGAGAGGTGACTTGATCAGGGCTCAGAGCTCTCATTAATGGGATTAGTTCCTATCTTTTAAAGAGTCTGAGAGAAACCCCTTCCCCCTTCCCTCATGTGAAGTTACAGTGAGAAGACAGCTGCCCATAAGAAAGTGAACCCTTAGTAGACACTAAATTTGCTGGCATCTTGATCTTGTACTTCCTAGCCTCCAGAACTGTGAGAAAGAAATTTCTGTTGATAAGCCATCCAGTTTATGGTATATTTGTTATAGCCTCCCAAGTGGACTAAGACAATCAGGAATGGCAAAAGGCATATTTCGAGTTAAGTGAATATTTTGATAAGATTTGTGTTTTAGTTTGACCTCTGTGACTGCAGTGAGGACAAGGACTATATTAGAGACAGAGGACACAATGTCAGATAGAAGGTGAGTGTGAAGTAAGGCAGTAGCAATGGAATAAAGTTCAAGGTTCTACCTCATCCACAATCAATGCTTTTCCTCCTTCTCCAGGTGGGTCTGTGTCTCTGCACATCTGTTTTGATAGTTCTCTTCGCATACATCTGTTATAACACCACTCTAAACTATATAAATGCTGATATACTCCTCTTTTCCTCTCATACCATAAGCTCTGTGAGGACAGGGATTTCATCTTATTTAACTTTGCATTAGTGTCATCTAGTATATATAAGGGTTTTAGAGCTCAGGAACTGAATGAGCAAATTCAAGGTTATATGGATGAACAGGCAAAAAACTATTAAAAAGGGTAAAACTTGGAAGTTCTACAGTAGGCACAAAGAAGATTAGGAGAGGTCAAGATCACTTTAGATTCAGAGATCATGGAACGTTTGCTTCATTGAGGTGCTAGAGCTTGATTTCGAAAGATGGGTAAGGCTTAATTAGGTGGAAGGATATACCATTTAGGGGGAAATGATGTAAACCAAGGTATAGAGAATGGTTGGGGATATGGCCATGGGTATACAAAGGAAACTAGTGAGAGAAGAAGCTGTGTTATGTCCTGCCAGGTTGTAGAGGATAGGCTAAATAGTCTAGACCTTAGCCACTAAGTAGAAGATAATGCCCAGAGGCAGTCTCATAGTGTCTACTCTGTCAAGTAAATCATTTGGAAGAAAAAAATATGCTAGGAATAGTCTAAGTAAGTTTCAAGGTGACTATGTCAGGCAAATAACCACGCCTTTAAGTCTTAGTTCTGTTGTCGAGTCAAGACAACTCACCCATATAAAAATGAAAATAATATACTTGTGAAAGCATTTGTGAAATATGAAAATCTGTAGGAAATTTATGGTTTTTATGTCTTCTCCCAGTGATTTTTATGTCCCTCTCCCTAACATAGATATGTGTTAGTCTTCTCCCACTAGTTTGATAAGAAAAAAACAAACCAAAAACCTTAAAGAGCTCAGTCTCCAAAGATTTTTGTAGTGGTTTCCTTTTCTCCTTGTCCCTGTGTACTATAGGTTTACTCTGAGGAGAGCAAATTTCTCTATTTCGATCTATTTTCAGTTATTCAAAAGTTAAAGATTTCAAAGCAGAGAAGTTAATTTCAGTAAATAGACCTTTTCTGAGGAGTTTTTATATATTCGTTATAAATAGCAAAACCAACAGTGTTCTAATGGCATAGACTTAATATACTGAAGACTTCATCTTTCATTAGATAGAAAAATTTTCTGGTCTCTCCAGGAGGTAAATGGGTAGGGGGAGGAAGACAAGAGATGGTAGGAACTTGGAACCCCAGAGGTTTTTAAATATAAGAGCAAAATACAGAAGCTACTGTGTATTACACAGACTCACATTTTTTTTTTTCCAATGGCTAGTTTGTTTTCTGCCAGTTCCAGTTACCCACATCCCTCTGTATTTTGGGGCCTGTACTTCCTCTAAGGTGTGAGAGTTTGTTTTTTTCCTTCTGTGGGCTTTTACAGGCCTGAAAAAGCTTCTCCCCTTTTCTTTTTAAGGCCCTTCAGGAGTTTTTGCAATCTTTACTGGTCTCTAAAAGGGAGGAAATACACAATTTTTATCTTTCTTTTATAAACCTCATCTTCCTAGAGACACCATGCTCCCAGCTGGCTACGATGGGATATTTCTAGATTTTCTTTTAGATCGCTTAGATGATTTGGGACATTAATAGTTACAAAAACTATTAAGGGAAAACTATAACAGGAGGTTATATATAGTATATTATTAATTTTATAGTATGTATAGTCTGTATATTGATTTCATCTAAATCTCTAAATATATAGATTTCATCTATACATTTATAGTATGTATAGTCTGTATATTGATTTCATCTAAACAGGTTTCTGTCCCTTAGACTTGAAAGAACGTGTATCACTGTAGTGTAGAGATGAAAATAAAGGACACAAACTAAAAATGATTTTGGTTTCTTTTTTTTTTTTTGAGAGTTGAGGATGATTAATGCAGAGCTAGAATGACAGGCAGGCAAATGGATGGGTAGACAAACGGGTTCTATATTCCCAACTTGAAATCACACAACGCTTCATGAATTGAAAATTGATTAGGAAGTAAAAGTTTGCCATGGAATCCTGGCAGAGGAGAGAGTATAGTGAGGATGACATGGAAAGTAAAGGTATCAAGAGGTCTTACGTGGCAGATTGGAGGGCAGTAGGATACCACTAGTGTTTCACCACAGATGGTTTGAAAAGCACTGACCTAGAGCGACGTGAAACTTGGTAGCAATAGAAGTGGCTACACGACCAGAACAGAGTATATACGTGGTAAAACTTCTTGATACCTTTACTGTTTCCATGTAGTGGCTATTATGACTATAAAATATTTATAAACATTTTTGTACACAGATTTTGATAGTCATAGACTCATTGCACTGGAATATAAACTTAGAATTGCCAAGCCTTTAGGGTAAATTTGTGTTTAGCTTTAGAAGAAACTCAGTTTTCCAAAGTGGTTGCAGCATTTTTTCCTCCCACAATGTATGAGAGTTCCAGTTGCTACCTGTCTGCACCAACACTTGGTGTTGTCTTTAGTTTTTAATTTTAGCCGTTCAGTAGTGTGTAGTTCTTAGTCATCGTGGTTTTATTTGCATTGCCCTGAGGAATAACGATGTTGAGCATATTTTCACTTGCTTATTGACCATTGGATATTCTCTTTTATGAAGTGCTGTGTAAAAATTTCCCCCCATTTTTTGAATTGGGTTTTGTCCTTTTCTTTTTGATTTTTAGAAGTTCCTTACATACACTGGGTCTGACTCCTTTGTTAGATATATGTATTAAAGGTATCTTCTCCCAATGTGTGTCCTGTGTTTTCACTTTCTTAATGGTGTCTTTGATGAGTACACATTTTTATTTTGATAAAGCACTATTGTTAATTTTCTTTCTTTTAAGGATAGTGTTTTTTGTGTCTTATTTAAGAAATCTTTGCTTATCCTAAGATTTGAAAGATCTTTTCCTATGTTTTCTTCCAGATTCATTGTCATTTATCTTTCACATTTAAGTTTATGATTTGTCTGGAATTAATTTTTGTGTAAGATGTGAGGTAGGTGGTTAAGGTTCATTTTTCCCCCTAGTACAGTTATCTAGTTGTCTAGCATTATTTATTGAAAAGACCACCTCTTTCCTCATTGTATTGGTATCTTTGTTGTAAATGTATTGACTTTACATGTGTGAATATAATTCTGGACTCCTTGTTCAATTACAGTGATGTGTCTGTCCGTCCTTACGCCAGTTGGCTTGTCTTATTTACTTTATTTGTATAAAAAGTCTTAAATCTCATCCATTTATCTTTGAGATGATTTAGAAACTGTGATAGGCTACATTTGTTTGGTTTGGGGTATAGCCATCTATTAGATGAAAAAAATCATATATTTAATAATCAGTTGGAAATGAATTAAACTTAGAACAAACTAATTGTCTTATAATACTTTATAGAGATAATTAACTTGTTTTTTAGGTCATGATGGGACTGTGTTAACATTTCAGAACCTTTGTTTTTAAATTGACATACACTTTGTGTTAACTTAAGGTAAGAAATGTACTGTGACTCTCTCTGGAAGTTAAAAATAGATCAGAAAGATGGATTTACATTTGCGAAGAGCTGTATTATAGGGGAAGTGAATTGATAAGCTGTTTAAGCCATGGTGATAGGCACAGTCTGTTCTGCTTTGTTCCAGCATTCTCTTTCCAGTAAATACTCTTTTAGTCTCATCCCTAGATCCTCTAGTGGTCAGTAAACATCTTTTTTTTTAATGTAATTTCAAAATTGTAAGATACGTGTCAGAATCCTAGCAGGAGACAGAAGACATTCTGGTGGGATTTTAAAGAAAATTTAATGGAACTTCTTTCTATAGACAGACAGTAACAAAGTAAACAGCATGGCACCTGGCGACTAGCAGCAGCAAACATAGTTACCACCTTAGGGCTGAGGTGCAAGAAGAAGAAATAACCATGAATATATTTAGAAATAATATAAAGCTGTATTTCTTCTCTTATAACTTATTTATTTAAATGTCACATGACAGGATCTTCCTGTGTTACCATCCCGTGAAAGTAACATTTCAGTTGATAGCAAATGAAATTTTAAGTAAACCTTTTTGAAGTGTACTGGTTCATTTCCTTTTTTCTCAGTATGTGGAAAATTTTCAGCATTTCTTATCAAGTGGAAAGAGACAAGATAATTTGTCATGGGGTATATCAAAAATAGCATTTGTGTATTTTCGTTCATATACATCACTGTTCCTTTCCTGTACTGCAATTATCTCCCTCACAAATAAATTCTGGGAATTCTCAGTTCATATGTAAATAGAAATATGACAGAAGTCTTAACTTAAATAGCAATTCAGTTAGCTTAAAATTTAAGTTACCTTTTTAAATACCTTTTACCTAGGTTCACAATGGTCCGTAGTGGAAAAAATGGTGACCTTCATCTTAAACAGATTGCATATTACAAACGAACTGGTGAATATCATCCAACTACACTGCCAAGTGAGCGAAGTGGTATAAGAAGAGCAGCAAAAAAATTTGTCTTCAAAGGTAAAATTAATGTTCAAAATTTTGATTATTGATTCTTCCCTACATTCTTCTTTGTGGAAATTTGAGAACTTCTGTAGTAATTGGTTGTTGCTAAATAATTACCAGTTGAATTGATGATGCCACTCAATCAAAAGCAAAATAAAAATTACACTCAGCTAACTGAAGGCCAGTAAGCATGAAAAGGGTGGTATAAATTATAGACAGAATATGATACCATGAAAGAAAACAAAACATTTTTCTAAATTAATGACTTCTGCTTTTACCCTTTCGTGGTCTCTAACGGTGCACTTTCCAGCACTGATGCCACTTTCAATGAGGAACTTTTTTGATGCTTAATAGGAAAATGTTGACAAAGTTAACTGGTTTGTTTACTAACATGAAAACTGGAAGGAATTAACTATATTTCTGTGATCATGTCCCCCCAACCCCACCACTGCCATTAAATATTCTCAGGATCACATTCATTTTAGGACCCTTGGATCTTCCTGAATGGACTAAATATTTGAAAAGCAGTGGGATATTTATCTTGGAAGGTCATGATAATTTTTCCCTCTTTTTCCTCATATAAAGGGGAAGAGAAATTTGGGATGAGATAAGCAACAAGTAGTCACCAGATAATTAAATGGATTTTGTGTTATAAATGGTAATTTTGTCTCTTAGGCTTACCCCAAAGCAGGTTAATAAAACTGTAAGATAATAAATAAATGCCTGCTTGCGTCTCCCTGTGTATATCCCTACCAATAACTCCCTTATACTTAAGATTAGGCAGACCCATTACCTCTTAAACTGAAGTGAGGATTCATTCATTCATATATTTGATAATTTATGTAACAAATATTAACTGGGTTTCTGCTATGTGCCAGTCACATTCTAAGCCTTGGAGATATATTGAAGAATAACATAGATAAGGTTCCTGCTCTTAGATTGCTTATCTTCTAATTCTAAAAAGTAAGGAATGTTCCACTCATCAATCTGCTTACTCATATTAGTAGCTGAATGGTGTATTTTGGAATTTGAATAGCTAGCCCATTCACACTAGAGAGGTAGATGGTGATTTGCTCCATCCCCTGGTTACTTCCGAGCTGAAGATTCTTCTCAGTTGTACTCCTAAGGAAACAGAATTGTCTTGAGGATTAAAGTTTTTTCCACTTCCCCACTTCACCATCCCTACCTTCTACTCAGATATAGAAAAAGCGGAGAGAGCTGTTTGCTTGCAAAAACGCAGTGATGATAAAACATTATTTTAGAAAATTCTGTTCCAGGTAGGTGTTTCTCTATATGTAATTTATTTGCTAATCTGTTACATTTTTAGGATGTGCCTGCAAAATCTTCCTACTTTAAGTACTCCCATAGAGAGATAATTTTGTATTTCCGTACTTATTACATGCTTTGGTGAACAAGCTGGCTCTGTTTATATTGATAGGTACAAAATTATAGCAGCTACCGCCCTTCCTAAGTGTCTAAGTAAGTGTAACAGCTAAGAACCTTTGTGTGGTAGCATCATTACAAATAAATATTTTGTTTTAAATGCAGTAAGATTTTGTAAAACAAAACAAAAACCTTCATGGTTTAAACAGAAGGCTATGATTCGCTTAGAACTACATACTTCTCTAAAAATTACAATTCTATGTTTTTGGTATCATTTATTCCAGATAAAAAGCTGTTTTATGTTGGAAAAGACAGAAAACAAAATCGTTTGGTAATTGTTTCAGAAGAGGAAAAGAAGAAAGTCTTAAGAGAATGCCATGAAAATGACAGTGGAGCTCATCATGGTATATCCAGGACCCTCACTCTGGTAGAATCCAATTATTATTGGACATCTGTGACCAATGATGTCAAACAGTGGGTATGGCTTATGTATTTAGAATATTATGAATACTGTCTTTCTGAGAGATGTTTACAATTTATTATTTCTCCAGGTTTATTCTGGGTATCACCTCTCATTAAGTATTTTTGGCATGGTTATTTTTATTTAAAAACCATTTAAAGGGAGTTGTATTTCCCTTCACAGTTTTTTAAAATAACTTAAGTATAATTTGAAAAGGAAAGAAGCATCATTTAAACACTTGAAAATGCCATATTTAGATAAGAGATTATTTAGAATCAGATTTGTATCATTGAATTTTTTTGTGTAGGCAGAATTTAAATGGAGCTGGAATTCGTTTGACTAAATCATTACCTTTTCAATGGCAATCATACAAGGTTTTTTTTAGGAGGAGAATATGTTCATAGTAAGTCAGGCCTAGTATGTGCTCTCATCTTTTGTGCTTGTTCCATCTTGAGGTAGAATGTCATATATGACAGAAACCCAAAACCAAATATAACCAAAATCAAATTTTGAGAATCATGAAATAAGTCTGAGTTTTGTAACTTTATGACCCATTGGGACCTTCAACTTCTCCTAATAGAAAATTCACCTATAGGAATTTTGGGGTTCTTGCTAGAAGTCAACTGATCCTACTCTTTCCAGTGTACTGTATGCCAAATGGTAGGCATTCCTTGGTATATCTGTGAAATCTCCTTAATAATTGTAGTAGTGCATCAAAAAGACTGGCATTTCAAGCGTAAAGAATTAAACCAACAGTTGAGTATCATTTGTGAGTTATCAGTTTATGGGTCTGTTCAGGTATTCCAAAGACCTTCATAATTTATATATTTTTCCTGCCATGCATTTTTTACAAACATTCAGTTAAATCTTTGTCGAATTGTTATCACTGCAGAATGAATATGATTTTTGGAAATAATCAGAAGTTATTTGTGATAAAATCCAACAAATAAGTTTAAATTGGAAAATGAAAATTCTGATCAAAAGTAACTGTGACTATAAGGTGATTAAACAGCTTTTTAATTTTTCTTCAGAAGCTAGTTTGAAAGTAGTTTCTAGAGTGGAATTCCAGAGATATATTGAGAAATGGCACCCATCCATAAATTGAGCAGTTAATCTTGTCTCTCCTCACTTAAATGAAAGCTGCAGGACAGCATGGGTTTTGTTTATGTTTATTCTTTTCTCATGATTGAGAGAAATTTCTCCATCTATACATATTTTATGAATGAAATTATATTTCAATAAATATGGCTGGAATAGATTAATGAATAGACTTCTTAACGTGATAACTTGAGGAGGAAACATTTTGTGCATATAGAAATTATTGTAGACTTACACACTGATTTTAAATTATAGGAAACTTGTTTAAGATCTTTTAAAGTATTTAATAAATATGTGTTCAGTGAACCAGATTCATGTTTCATGTGAATAAGACCCAATAAGATGGTCATTTAGTCGTATAGTCCTCCTTTAGTATAAGCAAGGGATTGGTTCCAGCACCACACTCATATAACCAAATCTACTCATACTGAAGTCTTTCAGTCGATCCTGTGAAACTCGCATATGCAAGAAGTCAGCTTTCTGCATCCTTGAGTTTCTCATTCCTCCCTACCAATAATGTACTTTTTATTTGTGTTTAGTTAAAAAAAAAAGCCATGTATAAGCTGACTTTCTCAGTCCAAACCCATGTTGTTCGAGGGACAGCTGTAGTGGCAACTACAGTTGTTTGTTGTTGTTTTATTTGTTTGTTGTTCTAAATAGGTTTAATCCAGTGATTCTCAGTCCAGAAGTTTCTTCTTCAAAACAGGAAGTGTACCTATTAACCATTTTAAAATTCAGATTTATAAGACTGCTTTTATATTGTGTAGAGTGTTAACATTTGTATGTATTTTCTTTATTGTGTGCCTGTTTGTAGGTATATGCTTGTCAGCATTGCCAAGTGGCAAAAAATACAGTTATTGTAGCACCGAAACAGCACCTTCTCAAGGTGGAAAATCCATGGAGTTTAGTTACTGTTGATCTGATGGGACCTTTTCATACAAGCAACAGAAGTCATGTATATGCTATAATCATGACAGATTTGTTCACCAAATGGGTTGTGATTTTGCCTCTATGTGATGTTTCAGCATCAGAAGTTTCTAAAGCTATTATCAATATATTTTTCTTATATGGACCTCCTCAGAAAATAATAATGGACCAAAGAGATGAATTCATTCAACAGGTAAGACAAATAAACTACTTAGGTCTGGGAACATATCTTACTCCTTTTCAGTGTCCAGAACCAGTGCCCTCTGCATTATATTACAGAGTGCTTAATATATTCAGATAAATTGCTATAGCTATAGAGGTATGATATTAAATACTACAAGGATAATTGTACTGGAAATTAGGAGATTAAGATTTTAATACTTACTGTGGGTTATTGTAAACCCATCTTCAGATATCCTCAAATTAAAATGAAGAGGTTGGACCAAATCTTTATTTACTTCTAGATTAAAAACCCGTGATTGATTGGACCTGGTGGCTCACGCCTATAATCCCAACACTTTAGGAGGCTGAGGTGGGTGGATCACTTGAGCTCAGGAGTTCAAGACCACCCTGGGCAACAGGGCAAAACCCTATCTCTACAAAAAATACAAAAATTAGCTGGGCATGGTGGTAGGAACCAGTAATCACAGCTACTCAGGAGTCTGTGGCAGGAGAATCGCTTGAACCCGGGAAGTAGAGGTTGCAGTGAGCCGAGATCGCACCATTGCACTCCAGCCTGAGCGACAGAGAGACTCCATCTCAAAAAGAAAAACAAAAAATTAGCCAGGTGTGGTGGCATTCACCTGTGGTCCCAGGTACTTGGGAGGCTGAGATAGGAGGATCACTTGAGCCCGGGAGGCAGAGGTTGCAATGAACTGAGATTGTGTCACTGCACTTCACCCTGGGCAACAGAGTAAGACCTTGTCTCAAATAATAATAATAATAATTAATAATAATAATTATGATTGACAGGTAAAGGGAGACTTAAATAAATGGAAAAATACATTGTGTTCATGAATAAGACTATTCAGTATTGAAAGGTACTTTTTCCCTTGTCCTGGCCTTTTCCCAGTTAAAATTAACCTGAAAGGATAAACAGGGGAGAATATATATGAAAACTTTTTATAAGAAATATAATAAGTACTAGACTTAAGGCATATGTTAAAACTTTTTGTAATTGACAGGGTACATGTTTAAGAAAAATCAGAGATAGCCAGACTTGGTTCAAAGCATCTTTGATGGCTCAGTCCAAAAGAAATATCTAAAGTTATATTTATTAAGTAGATAGGACATATCATGGCACCCCAGGATTATTCCCAGTTTTCATAATTATCTAGGAGGACTCAGCATATAGTCATATTCATGGCTAAGATTTATTCAGCAAAGAGAAAAGACACATTGGGAGAACCAGGTACAAGTTTCTAAGATCTCCTTCCCCAATAGAGTTACACAGGACATGTTTAATTCCTTTAGCAGAGTTGTGACAACACAGGGAAGCTCACTAGAGGCTCAGTGCCTAGGGTTTTTATTGGGGGCTGGTCACATAGGCACCTTCTACCTGGCATGTACAAAAATTTCAGACTCTTAGAAGGAAAGATTGTATTTGGTCTTATAACCAAAACCTAAGCTCCTAGACGTTAGCCAAGGTGCAACCTTGTAAGCAGGCCTTTCAAAGAATAGCAGTCACAGATCCGCTGTGTTAATATGTTAAAGTTAACTGTCAGGTTAATTCTTTTCTTCACAGGTCCATCCAAACAACTTAATAAGTATTTATGTTGTAACCACTTAGTAGGAATTTAAAATACTCATAAATTGAAAGAAATATATTTTTGTGTCATTCTTTTTTTTTGAGACAGGGTCTCATTCTGTCACCCAGCCTGGAGTGCTGTGGCACTGTCTTGGCTCAATGCAACCTCCGCTTTCCAGACTCAAGTGATCCTGCCACCTTAGCCTCCCAGCTAATTTTTGTACCTTTTTTCTTTTAGAGACAGGTTTCACCATGTTGCCCAGGCTGGTTTCGAACTCCTGAACTCACACGATCCACCTGCCTTGACTTCCCAGAGTGCTGGAATTACTGGTGTGAGCCACCACACCCACCCCTTTCATTTCATTCTTAACCATAATTACTTGCTAATGGGTAATGTGTACCTGTTGACCACTGCTTACCTTCTCAGACCTGGGAATCATATTGTACACTGCCACCCTCATTTCCTGTTTCACACTGATTTTTACATAGTAACTGCTTTTTATCACAGCATTCGATGAAGAAAACAGTTCTGTAAAGATGTGATGTCATCAAATGAATTGTAACCTGATCTAATGTTGAAACTGAACTGCCTTAAACTGGTAGTTTTCATGGTGTCCAACAGATGTTAAGGGGTAACTTAGCACAAAGTTTGGTAACAGTGCTTTAAATGATAAAGCTAGTGTCACAAATGTGTCTAGTAGAGGAGGAACATGTAATTAATTAACAGGTAACAATTTGCTAATTGTTTAAAATTATTTCTGTAATATGATTTTAGAATCTAATACCAAAAGAATTTTCAGGTAAATTAAAGAATTTTAATTTTTAAAGTAGAAACAGAAAAAAATATATTTGACTTTTAATCTCTAGAAATGGAGGTCGCATTCTAAACCTAGGAACAGTGGTATAAACTTCAATGGAAAAAGATTAAATTTGGCTGCATAATAATAGGAGATTTATGTGGTCATTTTGTAAATGAAGGCAAGGTAGTCTTGCCTGCCTTGATTGACATAGCAGTGGTCTGTGCAGTGTAGTACGTAAGGCAATCCAGTCTGGGGGAAGACTATTGGAACTTCTACTTATATTTTTTTAAATCCAAAAAATAAGAAATGAAGCTTTATTAATAATGTATACAGATTGATAATAGCATCCTGACTCAATCAACAAGACAGCTATGTCACACATACTATATGAAGGTATCCTGAAAGAAAAGTGAGAATCCACATGTTTCCTCACTCATACTTTTGCTTTCAGCAGTTGAATGAAAATATGGATATCATCTAGCATTCACCACACTACTCACAAAATGGCCAGGGAGCTTAGAGTGTTGCAGTGAAAGCAGATAATACTAAAAGGCAAACACCCATCAACCACAAGAAAATGATAGTGCTGGCATGTCTACGTAACTTCCAGCTCTTAGTTAGACACAGCAATGAGATGAATACAAATATTAACTATAGTAGTCCTCATTTATCTGAAGTTTTACTTTCTGAGGTTTCAGTTCCTATAGTCAAGTGCAGTCCAAAAATATTAAATACAAAATTCCAGAAATAAACTATTTATATTTTTTTAATTGCACACCATTCTGCGTATAGTGATGAAATCTCATGCTGTCCTGCTCTGTCCAAATGGGATGTGAATCATCCTTTTGTCTAGCATATCCTCATTGTATATTCTACTCCCTCCCCATCATTACTCACCTTGTAGCTATCTTGGTTATCAGATCAAATGTCCTGGTTAGTAGTGTTTGTATCCAAGTTACCCTTATTTTACTTAAGAATAGCCCCAAAGTGTAGGAGTAGTGATGTTGGCATATTGTCAGTCGTCCTATTTTATTTTTAGTTGTTAATCTCTTACTGTGCCTAATTTATAAATTAATCTCCATCATAAGTGTATATGTATAGGGGAAAACATGGTATAGATAGGGTATGGTACTATCTGCAGTATCAAACATTCACTAGGGGCCTTGGAACATATTCTCTGAAGATAAAGGGAGACTGCAGTTATCAGATCTGATAGGAAATTAGCCATCAGAATTCAAAATTATTGAGAATACTCTTTGAAATATTGGTTCACTTCCACTTTTATTAATGAAGAGCCTTACCCTAAGTGCATATAATGTTTCAGGGTATTTGCTAATGATAATATGAAGTCATTATGATTAGCTAGCAGGTTTTCCAGTCGTGTTTAAAGTCATCTGGTAACCAAACCACGACTTGGAAAATTTTACTAAAGGTAACAATAGGGCCAAGTGTGGTGGCTCATACCTCAGCTTTTTGGGAGGCTGAGGTGAGAGGATAACTTGAGACTATGGGTTCAAGACCAGCCCGTGCAATATAGCAAGACTCCATCTCTACGAAAAAAAAAAAAAAATTAATTAGCTGGACATGATGTTGCACACCCATAGTCCCAGCAACTCAGGAGGCTAAGGTGTAAGGATTGCTTAAGCCCAGGAGGTCAAGGCTGTAGTGAGCTATGATTGTACCACTGCATTCCAGTTTGGGTAACAGTGAGACCCTGTCTCAAAAAAAAAAAAAAAAAAAAAAAAAAAAAAGTAATAATAGGCTGTGCTTGGTGGCTCATGCTTGTTGTAAACCTACCAGGCAGATTGCTTGAGCCTAGGAGTTCGAGACTAGCCTAAGCAACATGGCGAAATGCCATCTCTACAAAAAATACAAAAATTAGCCAGGGGTGGTGGCTCACACTTGTAGTCCAGCTACTTGGGAGGCTGAGATGGGAAGATCGCTTGAGCCCAGGAGGTTGAAGTTGCAGTGAGCCAAGATCATGCACTCTAGCCTAGGTGACAGAGTGAGACCCAGTCTCAAAAAAAAAAAAAAGTAACAATAAATATTTGCAGGCCTATTTTATGAGATTGCTTAAACAAAAAAGGGACATATGATTGGGAAAACTTGTTCTTTTTGCTGTGATTAAAATGGCTTCACTATTACACAGAAAGTATAACGATGATAGTACAGAATGAACTCTTGTCAGCAAATACTGAAACAGAAAACACTGCTAAAGATTATAACATAATACACAATGTAGGAGGTTTATTGTATACTTGAATAAAAATACAGATGTTTCTTAGAGTATTTGCTAAATTGTTTCCATAAAATGCACGAAGAACTTTTTGTAAACCTCTGAAGGAAAGAAAATAAACATATTCAGTAGAAAAATTAATTTTTTTACAATGTCTTACAGAAAACTAGAATTGTAAGAACTGATGGAATATCTGGTTTGCTGGTTGGGGGGCTGATAGGGTAAGATAGGATAAGATAGGATAAATGATATCATTTGTCAAGATACCATTTCACAAATGGATTCCCTGGATCATTTCTAGGCAACCTTTTGAAACAAAGAAGGTAAAGCCTTTTTCAAGGGTCATTTAAAACCATTGATCAAGACTCAGATTGAAGCTGACCCAAATGACACCTATTCTCTGGGATTTGTTTCTAATTACTTTTGAGTTAAAAATAGGCATCCTGAATTAGTATGTATATCAGCTAGGAAGTGTATTCAATTCAAGTAACAGACTGTCTTTCCCTATCCCAATATAATAATATGTGTTATATATATTAAACCAATTGGGAGTGATTAAGAGTCACTCCTATTGTATTCACAATATGGCTGCCAGAGCACATGCCACAATGCCTACATTTCAGTCAGAAAGAAGGGAGAGAGTATTGGGCAAACAAAACTAGTACCAGCTGAGTTTGCCTAACAACTTTTTGGCTAGAATTATGTCACATGATCACCCCTACCTGCAAGGGGGTTTGGGACATGTAGTTTTCTTTTTGTTGCTTTCCGCTCTTGTATTAACTTTGCTTATTTAGTTATTCTGATACTACTGGTCTCAAATACTCTTTTTTTTAAAGACAAATTTATGAGCCAAAGGTTTACTCAACTAAAAATAATAAGGAAAAAAAGTCTGAAGGGTGAGGTAGGAAAAAAATATTATTTTATATTTAACAGGCTTACTGTTACAAGTTTTGTAAACTCATTTTGGTTTCTTTTAAGCGCTACACTTAATATGGTAACACCAATAATAGTAGTTAAAAGTTATAAAATGCTTATTATTGCCAATAACTGTTTTACATGCTTTTTAAACATTAACTTACGACCTAGTGGGTTGTTTTTGAGACACTGTCTACTGAATTAAAAAGTTACTTGAGGGCTGGATGCAGTGGCTCATGCCTATAACCTCAAAACTTTGAAAGACTGAGGTGGGTAGATTGCTTGAGTCCAGGAGTTTGAGACCAGCCTGGGCAACATGGTGAAACTCCATCTGTGCAAAATATTTAAAAATTAGCTGGGCATGGTGACACATGCCTGTAGTTCAAGCTGCTAGGCAAGCTGAGGTGAGAGGATTGCTTGAGTCCAGGTGGTGGAGGCTGCCCTCCAGCGTGTGCAATAGAGCAAGATCCTGTCTCCCACTGCCTACCCCCACAAAAAAAGAAAAAAATTAAACTCAAAGTTAGTGTTAAGTTCTCTTCTCCTGTTTCCTTGTTGTATGTGTGTATTTGGCAAGGCACTTAATCTCTCAAAGCTTCAGCATCTTACCTTTAAAATGAAATTAATAATACCTCAAAAACTTGTTGTAAGGTTTAATGACAATAATGTAAAGTGTCTAGTGTGATGATCAGCATGTAGTAAAGACTCAATAAATGGTAACCACTATTTTATACATGAAATTTTACATATTTTCATATAGAATGTTATGGTCAACAAAAAAGCAAGATTCAGCCAGGCATGGTGGCTCACACCTGTAATCCCAGCACTTTGGGAGGACAAGGCAGGTGGATCACAAGGTCAGGAGTTCAAGACTAGCCTGGCCAATATGGTGAAACCCCGTCTCTACTAAAAATAATGAAAATTAGCCGGGCGTGGTGGCGCGTGCCTGTAGTCCCAGCTACCTAGGAGGCTGAGGCAGAAGAATCGCTTGAACCTGGGAGGCAGAGGTGGTAGTGAGCTGAGATTGCGCCACTGCACTCCAGGCTGGGCAACTGAGCGAGACTCCATCTCAAATAATAACAATAATAATAATAAAAATAAAACACAAGATTCTAATTCTTTTGAAGCTTTTTTTAAGTCAGTGGAAAAATAAAACACAAATTTTAAAAAGCCAGCTTTGTTTTATATATTTTTCAGATCAATATTGAACTGTACAGATTGTTTGGCATAAAGCAGATTGTAATTTCTCACACCTCTGGAACTGTTAGTCCAATGGAAACTACACCTAGCACAATCAAAGCATTTCTCTCCAAACACTGTGCTGACCACCCAAACAACTGGGATGATCACCTATCAGCTGTTTCATTTGCCTTCAATGTAACTCACTTGGTACGTGCCTTTTTATAATTCTGTACTTCTGAGTTATGACTATTTATTGGCCAGATAAATGTTTTATTATAAAATTGACATTTATTTTCTTTAAAATAGGAACCTACTAAAAATACACCATATTTTCAAATGTTTAGTCGAAATCCTTATATGCCTGAGACTTCAGATAGTCTTCATGATGTGGATGGTGATAATACAAGTATGTTCGCCAAAATTCTAGATGCAATTAAAGAAGCTGATGAAATAATGGAGAATAAGACAACTTCACTGGGCCAGGTGATTCTATTCAATAGAAAAACTATAATCTAAAACTTTATAAAGTTATATTTATTTTTTAAATTTCAGCATATACATGTGTGCATGTACACAGATACGCATACATACTTGCCATAATTTTTTATCCATCAGATTTTTATTGTCTTGATTAAATAGTTTACTAGCTATGACATGCTGAGAGGCAATAATGAGAAAGCTATGGATTTTGGAATCAAGTAGAGCCGGATTCAAATCTTTAGTCTTAACTGCTTTTGAGTTGTTTGACTTTGGCAGATTCCTTAACCTATCTTAGTTTACCTTCTATATAAAGTAGGGGTTAATAATACTGACTTGGAAATGTTGTTTTAAGAATTAAATATAATTCATGCCTACCTTTTAGTAGCATCTCAAGTAACCATTTTGTTGTAATATTCTCATTGTCTACATTTACCTTCAAGATATTATAGCTCTTCCATCTCTTCTTTTTCTTTTTACACTTGTAGATGGAGAACAACAATTTGGATGAACTAAATAAAAGCAAGATCATTGTTAAAAAGAAACCCAAACAATTAAATCCATTTCATTTAAAAGTGGGTCATGAAGTTTTAAGACAAAGGAAAAATTGGTGGAAGGATGGTCGTTTTCAATCTGAATGGGTTGGTCCTTGTGTCATAGACTATATTACAGAAAGTGGATGTGCTGTCCTGAGAGACAATACTGGGGTTAGACTGAAAAGACCTATCAAAATGTCCCACCTTAAGCCCTACATAAGAGAATCCAGTGAACAAGGTAAATATTTGTCACTTCTCTACATTTTTATTGCTTTGGGTAAGGAGAAAAGTTAAAAATAACAGAAACCTTTCTCCCCTCTTTTGTTATGTTTTCTTTTCCCTTCTTCATAAAATTTGTTAGCTATCCCAGGTAGTCTGTTTTATTACAGTGTCTCTTCTGGAACTGTCAGGCCTGTGAGAATTTTTTTTTTTTTTTTTTTGAGACGGCGTTTCCCTCTTTTTGCCCAAGCTGGAGTGCAGTGGTGCAATCTCGGCTCACTGCACCCTCCGCTTCCCAGGTTCAAGCAGTTCTCCTGCCTCAGCCTCTGAGTAGCCGGGATTACAGATGCGTGCCACCACGCCCGGCTAATTTTTTGTATTTTTAGTAGAAACGGTATTTCACCATGTTAGCCAGGCTGGTCTTCAACTCCTGATCTCAGGTGATGCACCCGCCTCGACCTCCTGAAGTGGTTGGATTACAGGTAGGAACCAGGGCGCCCAGGCATTTTTATTTTTTATTTCTAGTATGTTTTTCATAGTTTATGTGGGAGATACTGAACTTGTTTTCTTCTGAAGGAAAGATAACAGCTTAACATCATCTCTATTTTTGCTTTCTCAATGTTTTTTTTTTTATTATTATTATTTTATTTTTTTGAGACAGAGTCTCACTCTGTCCCCCAGGCTGGAGTGTGGTCGTGTAATCTCAGCTCTCTGCAACCTCTGCTTCCTGGGTTCAAGCAATTCTCATGCGTCAGCCTCCCGAGTAGCTGGGATTATAGGCACATGCCACCATACCCAGCTAATTTTTTGTATTTTTGGTAGAGATGAGGTTTCACCATGTTGGCCAGGCTGGTTTTTAACTCTTGGCCTCAAGTGATTTGCCTGCCTCAGCCTCCCAAAGTGCTGGGATTGCGTGCATGTGCCATTGCACCTGGCCTCACAAATATTGTTAGTCACTTCGTGCCTCTTTTTGGTGTGAAAAACAGCACCTACGATCATTAATGCCAGAAGCAAACATACTGTCCAGAATCCAGTTGTGAAATAAATATTTGGGTACTTTAAAAATGCCATTAATTTTTAATATTGCTTTGTAGTTAGTTAGGTCATGGTTGGGGGCCAGGTGTGGGTGTGGAGTGGGGTATCCTCAGAATGCTATAAGGTGCTGTAAGAAGAGGTGATAGCACTCTGTAAACAAGTTATACTTGCCCCTAAATTTGACTGGTTCTGAACAGTCAAGATATCCTCTTCTCTGTAACTCTTTCTTTCATAGCCTAGTTAAGTGATGTTTTTGCCATGGCTTTTAGATTATGTTCCCTGCTTTATCAAGGCTTTTATTTTGTCCTAATGCATCTGCTTCCTAGAGCTTCTCTGAAGTGGATAACTGAGAGGGAGTTAATGGGTAACTTAGCCAGATGAAGCATTAATGTTATTTGGATATAAGTAACATTTAATGGAAAATATATTTATAACAATATAAACAAGTTGTATGACAGGCTTTAGCAAATATTAATAACAAAAAAAGTAACAACAACAAATAACCTACACTTACCCTATGCCTTTTCTTAAGATGTAAAACCCTTGTGGGCTGCTTAGTAATGATAGCTCAACTCTGCTTCTAATCTGGGGTACAACTCTCATGTTAAAACCTCTTAGTACCTTCCCTTCTTGTGACAGACCCAGTTGTTTAGTCAGTAAACTTATCTTAAACTATGTTCTAATCCTGAAAACTCACAAGTGCTTTCGTCTCTTTGTGAGAAGATAAAAGCTTGCATTGTTTGTGCCTCTTCTCAGTTCTGAGCTACCTTTAATGATCTCTCTCTTCTGCAAGTTAAGTAGGGAAAAAAGGGTTATACAAGTACATGTTGTTCTGTCTTCTTTAGCATGATTTTCCCCTTAATATTTGACATTCATGATTTGCTCACTTATAATTTGTTAACCTTCTTTAATACAAAATTTACATTTAAAATTTTGCTAAACCAGGATCCATCAACATTTTGTAATTTGTTTTTAAGAAAAGAGTTTCTCAGAAAAGAAGTCAAATATTGTGCTTCTTCTGAACATTTCAGAACTCAGTGTTTCAGAACTCATCTTCTCTGTTTGAGAACAGTCTCTAAACAGAGGCAGTATAATATTTGCCTCATACTTGAATTCTTTGCACAAGTTTCTTCCAGTAATATAAGGATAAGTAATATTGCAATATGACTACTGGTGTATGCATAAGGAACTTAAGACTAATAAATGAATCTGTTTTAGTTTTTGTTAACCAAAGGAACTACTGATCCAGTCATCCTAGAATCTGGTTCTTACTACTTGATCCTTTTTTTACATTTTTCTCATTTGTAGAAATTCAAAGTAACTGTGATTTCTACCATCTTTTTCCTCTATATTACATATTTTCTTGAAAATCTTTTCCATGATTTTCTTGAAAATGACCTCACAAATTGATTTTAAAGAGTCCTTGAGCTGAATTAAAGCAAACAAAATGATTTTGAATAATCATTGAAATTTTTATTTGACATAAGTTTCGGTATGCTATAGCCAAAAGAACTATAAATTTATTTGTCCACATTTGTCATTGCTGCTCTTTGCTAGGCTTGAAATTTCATAGCTGTATTAAAGACTGTCTAAAGTAGATATACTTCTGTTGCCAACTTCTTATCCATTCTTATCTAGAACTAAATGTGGAGTGAGCACATTCAGTACTAGTTATATAATATTTGTCATTGCTATTTTAAGCAGGCCTGTTTGTTTTTTTGTGTAGTTCATTGCCAAGTGCTTTCTCAGACTATTTGGACAAGAAATCTTAAAATACCGTAGTGTCTTTTTGTAATCATAATGCTCCTCTTTGAAAGGAAAATTAATCTGACAGATTTTGCATAGTTTTGAATTTATTTTTTTTGTGATATATTTGAGTCTGCCTCACCCAAGATTTTAGCCTGATTTCCCTTCACAGTTGAAAGCCCCATTTGTGAAATGATTTTCATTATTGTATAAATTTCTTCTTGTTGCCGTAACAAATTACTGCAGATTTAATGGCTTTAAAACAACACACGTTTATTATCTTACAATTCTGAAGGTTAGAAGTTCAACATAGATCTTACTGGGCTAAAATCAAGGTATTGGCAGTGTTGTGTTCCTATCTGGACGCTCTAGAAAAGAATCCATTTTCTTGTCTTTTCCAGCTTCTAGAGGTTACCTTCATTTCTTGGCTTGTGGTCCCTCTATCTTCAAAGCCAACAATAGTGGATTGAGTTTTTCTTACATCACTTTACTCCAATCTCCTCTTCTGCCTCCCTCTTCTGTATTTGAGGACCCTTGACCTTTGGCCTGCCCAAAAAGTCCAGGATTATCACCCTATTTTAAGGTCATCTGATTAGCAACCTTAATTCCATCGCTACCTAAATTCTCCTTCGCCATGTAAGGTTATATATTCACAGGATCCAAGGAGTAGTATGTTGACATCTTTAGGGGTCTATTATACTGCCTACTACAATTATGATCTGCATTCATGAAACAAAGCAAAGCACAGTCTCTATAGTATCAAGTCCATGATCTTGACGTTATTATTAATATAGTTTATGCAGAGAGCCTTTCTTTGGCCTCTTAGTTAATACCATTTTTTCTTTCTTTCTCTCTTTTTTTTTTTTTTTTTGAGACAGGTTCTTACATGGTTGCCCGTGCTGGAGTGCAGTTGCACAATAATAGCTCACTGTAGCCTTGACTTCCTGGGCTTAAGCAATCTTCCCACATCAGCCTACCAAGTAGCTTGGAATACATGTATGCATCACCATGCCTGGCTGATTTTTTTATTTTTTATAGAGACGGGATCTTACTATGTTGCCCAGGTTGGCCTCAAACTTCTGGGCTCAAGCAGGCCTCCCACCTAGACCTCCCAGAGTGTTGGAATTACAGGTGTGAGCCATTGTGCCCAGTCCAGTTATATAATTTCTAAACCAACAGTTATTCAGTTCTCTATTGACAGTATTAGTTATTATAATGACAGTGATGTAGTATCAAGTTATAGTTATTATTTTGTCTTGAGAAAGGATATACTAGTATGGCAGCACATTCTAATAGTTTGAGGATTATCAGACCATATATAGGAGTAGTTTAGTCACTTTAAAATAAGAAAAGTAGTCTGAAACCTTTATCTTTTTTTTCTGATTGGAGAAATAAATTAATCCAAATCAGACTTTTTTGAAGCTGTAATTTTTATTTATTTTTCTCCTTAGGGAAATTTAAAAATTGATTTTTTTAATCTATTATTTTTACTCCTTAAAACAACATTAAGGCTGGGCGCAGTGGCTCATGCCTGTAACCCCAGCATTTTGAGAGGCCGAGGTGGGATTGCCTGAGCTCAGGAGTTTGAGACCAGCCTGGGCAATATACTAAAACCCCGTCCGTACAAAAAAATACAAAAATTAACTGGGCATGGTGATACGCACCTTTAATCTTAGCTACTTAGGGGGCTGAGGCAGAGGATCACTTGAGCCTGGGAGATTGAGCTGCAGTGAGCCAAGATTGCACCACCACTGCACTCCAGCCTGAGTGACAAAGTGAGACCCCATCTTTTTTTTTTTTTTTTTTTTGAGATGGAGTTCAACTCTTGTTGCCCAGGCTGGAGTGCAGTGGTGCAATCTTGGCTCACTGCAACCTCTGCCTCCTGGGTTCAAGTGATTCTCTTGCCTCGGCCTCCCAAAGTGCTGGGATTATAGGCATGAGCCACCACGCCTGGCTGAGGCCCCCTCTCTTAAAAAAAAAACCCTACAATAAAAATGAGTATCAAAACTGCTGATTAACACCTTCCTGAAATATCTTGAAAATATTTTAATTTCAAAGAAACTAAAGACTTACTCATTCAGTCTTGTCAAAACTGTGATGATGCTTTCATCAAACAGATGTCATAATCATAATTAATAGAATGAGAAAAAATACTTAGTGAAATGTATTATGTTATGTAACTGACTGGAAAAGATCTTTAATGTGATATGTTTGTTTACTCCCCACCTCTGTGTTTTGAGGGCAAAAAGTTTAATCATGTTCTTTTCTATATCCCTAACTCAGGATTGTTTTAGATTAGTGCTGTCCAATAGATTAATAATAATACAAGAGCTATGTAATTTAAAATTTTCTAGTAGCCACATTTTGAAAGGTACAGAAATAAGTGAAAATAACCTTAATAATATATTTTATATAACCCAGTATCCAAAATATTATTTGTTCAACATGTAAGGCCCCAAGAGTCTCTTTTCTGATTATCTTTATTGAAATTAAAGAGCATTTCTCTTAGCTCCACTAGATTTAGACCATAGTAGGAGTTGAAACACATTTAACCTTGCAAATGAATGAGAATTTTTTTTCTAAACAAGCAGGCCTTTGACATATTCAGAGTAGTTTTCTATTGTGTATAAAGTGATTTATGTAGAATTTGCTGAGTGTAGTCCTTGTTCTCTACAGTTTTATTACAATAAGTTACTTTAAAGATTAATTTTTTTACAAGAAAAAGTGTGTGTGTGTGTGTGTGTGTGTGTGTGTCTTATTTTACTTACATACAAAAGCTCTCCTCTTAAAATCAAGTGAGGTTGGTAATGTCCATTTGTTTCTAACCAGTGTAACTAGGAGGTACTCAAGTTCAAGGTCTCTGAATCCATTTCAGCAAATTAAAATGATAATTTCTAAGAGCTTTACATCTAGGCATATTTTTTCCCTATTGACATATGTTTACTAGACATATTTTTCTAAAATAGTCCTACTTCATCTGTATGGAAAAACTTTTACAGACAGAAAACCTCCCAGTTAATCCTCTGAAAGAGTCTTTAGACATTTCTTAAATGCCTATGGTATCTGCCATCACTGATAACTTTGCAGGAGCGTACAGGCCTTGAACCTATGGAATTCTCCATGACTTAGTAGAAAATTTCATCAGCAACACTTTTACCCTACCTAACCTTTTAAAGTTCTCTTATAAACTACTTCTTAGCCTTTTCTAGTATTAACAGTAGGGTAGTTGCAAACTTTGATGTTAAACCTCTAGCAACATACTCTGAAAGTGTTTCGAGTTTATTGATCATGTTTTCTTCCCTCTTGCTGTTATTGGGTATAACACATCTCATGTGTTGTTTTGTCGTTGTTGAGAAAGAGTCTTGCTCTGTCACCTAGGCTGGAGTGCAGTGGTGCAATCTCACCTTACTGCCATCTCCACCTCCTGGGTTGAAGCGATTCACCTAAGCCTCTCAAGTAACTGGGATTACAGGCACATGCCACCATGCCTGTTTTTGTATTTTTAGTAGAGACGGGGTTTCGCCGTGTTAGCCAGGTTGGTCTCGAACTCCTGACCTCAAGTGATCTGCCCACATCGGCTTCCCAAAGTGCTGGGATTACAAGCATGAGCCACTGCCCAGACGCATGATTTTTTTTTTTTTTTGTCTTTCAGAATTATGGGCAGAATAAATGACCATATGAGCCCAAGCCCACTTATGCCATCTTTTGGTAGAGAGAATAGCTTTGTGTGATCTATTAAAGTTTGTAAATTGAAAGTTGTTAAATGCATGAACTTCTGGGATTGAAATAGGTTCAGTGAGCTATTTGTAATAATGTTATGAGGATGAGTAGAGTTGGATTGATTTTTCAAAATATACTGGCAAATTCATCTGTTCTGAGACACTTTATATACTAGTAAATTCATCTGTTCTGAGACATTGGTCTCTAATCTAAACAAGCATTTAATCTTCCTTTCGCTTTTTTTATCTTAAAATTTGAGGGCTCCTTAACCCATTAACATCTTCAGGAGACCAACCTAGGCAACACAGTTAGCCAGGCATGGCGCCATGTGCCTATAGTCTCAGCTACTCGGGAGGCTGAGGTGAGAAGGATCAATTGAGCCCAGAAGGTCAACGATGCAGTGAGCTGTGATCATGCCATTGCACTCCAGCCTCGGTGACAGAGCAAGACTATGAATGAATGAATGAATGATAAGTAAATAAAGATAAATATATCTATATCTATATTCTGATGTTTTGGGGGAACATTTAGAAAGAGAAGGCAGGGGTCCAGGAAGTTAATCAGCTTTGGTAAAAGAGTTTCTTATAGTAATGGATTGAAATATCAGATAGGGAGGAATCCTTTTATACATATTAGTCTGTATATAGAAGATTTGCCATCAGTTTAACATTCATTTTAAACATTTTTTTCTTGATGGTGATGATATATTTGCTCAACGTACAATAAAAGACTGACAAGGAAGACTCCCTGTCAGCACTTCAGTATGGCTTAGGTAGACCTTAAAAGTTCCTAAGAGTTTTGGTGTCAAATTAGATTTAAATAAGCTAAGCTTTTTACGCTACTCCATTGCAACCTACTTTCTTACACATTGTCACATAAGCCTGAGTTGGCATGTTGTTTTTAACTTCATACTGTAACAATTTGATATTATTTTTCCAATATGGGTTTTATAAAGATTAGAAAATTATGTCAACTTGTAAATGCAAGGATTTAATAATTATAATTGTTAAAATAATTTTATGACCCTATTAATTCACCCAGAAATGCTTTACAGAAGCATATTAAAGATAACATTATCAAAAATAGTTTTATAATTTTTTTTTTTTTTTTTTTGAGATAGGGTCTTAGTCTGTCACCCATGCTGGAGTGCAGTGGTGCCATCATGCCTCAATCTCCCAGGCTCAAGTGATCCTTCCACCTCAGCCTCCTAAGTAGCTAGGACCACAGACACCCTCAACCACACCTTGCTAATTTTTTTGTATTTTTTGTAGAGACGAGTTTTTTTTTTTTCCGCCGTGTTAGCCAGGCTGATCTCGAACTCCTGGGTTTAAGCAATCCACTGGCTTTGGCTTTGGAGTGCTGAGATTACAGGCGTCAGGCACTGTGCACAGCCTTATAATTTTATTTTTAATCTATACCATAATTTTCACTCCTATCCTGTGTTCCTCATACATACATATCTACCAAAGACAGGTCGAGGGAATAGAAAAATGGCTGTTTTAAAATCCTTGACCTTTCCTGCATTTTTTATGTATGAACTGTCAAATGTATATGTCATTTTTTTTTCTTCTTTGACATTCATATTTATTTAGTAGACCGTAGAACTCCCTAGAAGTTAATCTTGATAGTTAATTTTTATTACTTGGGATTTTATTCCTCACTTAAAATTGTTTAATTAAAAAATATGCTTAATTATAATTCTAAAAGTCAAATGTATGATTTTTCTTGTTTCAGAAAGTCTTTATCTCTTGCAAGGATCAGTAGTGGCAGATCATGACTACATTGGATTACCTGAAATTCCGGTTGGAGCATATCAAGCAAATATTCTGGTGGAAGATGCAACTATTGGTATAGTTGATAATGAATTACTGACATCAAGCAAGGATCGTGAACTATTAGAATATAGAAATACGAAAATCTCTCCATTGATAGACGATCATAGTACTCTTGAAAAGCAGACTTTCAGTCTGTTGGACTCTTCAAACCAGGTTCTTGAATACTTAAGTTAGTAAATACCAAAATTTATTTAAAGTGCTTATTTAGAATGTATAAATTCTTAATGATATTCATTAAAAAAGGTTGTATAGAAGAAGTATCTTGACACATTCTTAATGACTAATTTCTGAAGGTTTATTTTATAGTTATTATCTAAAATTGTGCCACATTTGAATATCAGTATACATATGTATGAAGGCAAAGGAACATGTAATATATAGAATTCACTTCTTCTTCTAAAAAGAGAACAGGCAAAGCACCCCTACTTCTTAGGAAATAAATTCCAGCCCAAATCTCTCAAACCTTTGTATGGTTTTGGTACCGTTTCTCAGTTTTAAATTTTCTGAAATTCTCTACCTTTTAAACAGTAAGTTTGAACTACCTTGAGTGGAATTTATAAATATTGAATCAACTGTAACAATGAATGAAATGAAGCTGCTTTCTGTTTCATTAGAACTTCTAAAAACAAGATTGTATGAAAAAATATCGGATTATTTAATGAGCTTTCACAGGATATTGGTAATTTCAAGTTATCTAATTGGTTAGATAGGGTCAGGATTAGGGTCTGAAACTACGTATTGGTTGGGAAGCATTTGTTTATTTTCATACTATATATTAAAGATAAAACCATCAGCCAGGCATGGTGACCCACACCTGTAATCCCAGCACTTTGGGAAGCCAAGGCAGGATGATCACTTGACCCCAGGAGTTTGAGACCAGCCTGGGCAACACAGGGATTCCCCATCTCTTCAAAAAATGTTTAAAAATTAGCTGGGTGTGGTGGCACATGCCTGCGGTCCCAGCTACTCAGGAGGCTGAAGTAGGAGCATTGCTTGACCCCAGGAGGTCGAGGCTGCAGTGAGCCGTGCTCATGCCACTGCTCTCCAGCCTGGGTGACAAGGCAAGACCTGTCTCAACAACAACAAAAAAAGTGTCCATTAAGAATTTTTTTCTGCAATCAAAAAACATGAAATAACCAGTGTCAAGATTTTAAACTGTAATTTCTATGATATTCATAAATATAGAATAAATATTGTTCAATAAATACTTATTCTAAAGCACTGTGAAAAGAACTGTGGGAAGTAAAAGATGAGTCAAATGTGTACCTCATTCTTATAAAGGACTTACTGTCTGGTAAGTAATAAACTATGTAAGCCATGTACAACACAAGTTAAGGCATGCTAAATTGCAGAAGGCAGGTGTAGATAATGTACTTAGGGAGGCAAAAAAGAGAGAAGTTGTTTTTACATAGGAAATTTGTGTTTATCCTTATGGAAGAAGGATCATTTAAGCTTGACTTTGAAGAATGTTTAGGATTTGGTAAATGGATACAAAAGAATTAGGGGAGAAGTAATACACAGAAATGGAAAAATATTTTAATGGTTCATAAAAGGGCAGGGCTTCTTGTTGTCTACACTTCCTCGGATATAAAGTAAAGAAGCAAGATGAGGGATAAAGCTGAAAAGGTAAGTGGGAAGCCTTATGGAGACCTTTTAATACTATTAAGGATTGATATGTGTCCCTCCCAAAACTTGTGTTGAAGTCTTAACCTCCAAGACTTCAAAATGTGATCTTATTTGGAAATGAGGTTGTTGCAGGTGTAGTTAGTTAAGATGAGATCATATTTCAATAGGGTGGGTTCTAATACAGTATTACTGGTGTTCTGATAAAAGGCGGAAATTTGAACACAGACTCAAGGAGAATGCCATGTGAAGATAAAGGCAGAGTTTAATATGATGCTTCTGTAAGCCAAGAAATGGCAAAGATTGCCAGAAAACCACCAGAAATTAGGGGAGAGGCATTGAATACATTTTTCCTCATTCCTCAGAAGACCAACCCTGTCAATACCTTATCTCAGGCTTTTGCCTCCAGAACTGTGAGACAATAAAATTCTGTTATTTCAGGCATCCAGTTTGTGGGACTTTGTTACAGTAGCTCTAGCAATAATACAAATGCCTGGCTAAATTATTTCTTTTCTGAGAGCAAAAACTTTGTATAGGAAAGTGTCATAATCAGAACTGTGTTTTTAGAAGTTTAATCTGGCAACTAGTAAAGAATAGGTTAGAAGAGGAGAAAACAAGGCATGGAGATTAGTTGAGAGGACTTTGCAGTGATGATGAATAATAAAAACCTAAACTAGGCCTGTAGCATTGGTAATGAATACAGTCTGTCTTAAGATCATTACAGAATATCTCACATATTTTATTTCACAACCATACTAAACAGTGATGTGATATCAAAAATGGAGACCTGGGATATTCTGATTACTCATTTAAGAAGAAAGATTTTGTTTAATATAGGCGAAAGGAAAAGTGTTTAGTGTAGGGTGTGAATCTAGGACCTCATCTTATACCACAGACCAAATAAACTTCAAACAGAATTCCAGGAAGAAAAAAAATTTTTTTTTTAAAGTATAATTGTTTCAAACAGTGCTACCTATCCTGCTTTCCTCAGCAGAACAAAGTTTAGAAGAGAGTCATATTAGAACATCTTTTTGATAAATATAAGTGGCTGTCTTTTTCTTAGCTCAAATGAAGTAACTTCTTTTTAATGATTATCTGACTCAAAATCAGCCTCTTTTCCCCCCATTTCAAGAAGGTGATTCGTATTGAGTCATTTTAAAATAACCAACTCTAAACATTTTTTTTTTTTTAATTTTTGCTTCTCCTAAGTAGTGTCTCATTAAACAGACTTTTATCCTATGTTTACTAGTCATGTTAGGCTAGATTATTCTGTGTCTGCAAACCACTGCCAAGATCTTAGTAACTTAACAAAGCTTCATTTCTTGGACTCCCCCACGTATTTCTCTTTGTTCATCAAGGGCTTGTCTGCATTTTCATCACCACTTCTGGATGTGGGGCCATGGTTCCCCATCTCTGGAATAACAGGTCACCATGACAAGGGAAGGAAAACATGATGAACTGAGCATTAGATCTTAACAGTTGCTGCAAAGTTATGCACATCTTTCCTACAAAGGAGAAACATAGCTACACAGTACTAATTGGTATGGGGTTTCTTTTTGTGGTGACAACAGTGTTCTAAACTTAGTAGTGATGATTTCATAACTTTGAATATACTAAAATCTACTGAAATGTACACTTTAAAATGTACTTCAGGTAGGCATCCACAGTTCCAGGCTCCAGGCCAGTCCCTGTGGCTCAGGGTCCAGGTCTTCCCCAGTAGACTCCAGAGGCAGGCTGGCCCCTGAGGACCCAGGTATCAGGCCAGCCCCCCATAAGGACCCCACTAGATTGCCCACCATGAACCTCTGGACTGGCAGACTGGTGAAGGACTTTCTCTGCCAGAGCCAGTCTATGAAGACTGGAAGAGGTGCCTACTTTTTTTAATGTGCAGATGCCAACACAGACTGCAAGAATCATGAATAATCAGGGAAACAGGATGCTACCAAAAGAACAACAACAAAAAGCACCAGTAAATGACCATAAAGAAATGGCCATCTAAAAACTGCCTGAGAAAGAATTCAAAACAATTATCTAAAACAAGCCCAATGAGCTACAAGAGGGCACAGACAACCAACCAAAATCAGGAAATTTACATGAAGAAATTGA
The DNA here is from genome assembly GCF_024542745.1 of Macaca thibetana thibetana. Lineage (NCBI taxonomy): Eukaryota > Metazoa > Chordata > Mammalia > Primates > Cercopithecidae > Macaca > Macaca thibetana. The sequence goes on from NC_065583.1 coordinate 78,501,803, forward strand.
GAAGTTAGAGAGAAAGCATATTTAAAATTAAACTTTAGAGCTCAAAAAGACAGTAACTGCACTGACAAATTCCATAAAGAACTTGAAGAGCATACTTGATCAAGCAAAATAAAGAATCAACAAGCTCAAAGAGCCTTTGAAATTGCCTTGTTAGAGGAAACAAAAGTGAAGAAAGCTTATGGGCCTTTGAGACGCCATCAAGTAAACAAAAATGTGCATTATGGGAATTCTAGAAGAAGCAGAGACAGAGAAAAAGGAAGAAAGCTTATTAAAGACATAAAGACAGAAAACTTCCCAAATCTGGAGACTGAAATGAACATCCATATCTAGGAATCCCAAGGAACCCCACATAGATGAAGTATAAAGAAATCTCCCCTGAAACATTGAACTTGAAAAGTTTCAAGTTCTCAAACTTTTAAAGCAGCAACAGAAAAGTAACTTATTACATGCAAAAGATCCTTCATAAAACTATCAGCAGATACCTTGCAAACCAGGAGAGTGGAATGATATATTTAGCCAAAGAAACTCAACCAAAAGTCCTATACCAAACAAGGCTGTTCTTCATAAATGTAGAAGAGACAAAAACTTGCCCAGAAAAAAAGCGGTGTGGGAATTTGACACACTAGACCTGTCTCACAGAAAATTCTAATGGGAATTCTTCAAGTTGAAATAAAAGATGCTAGTTAACAACATGAAAACATATTAAAGTATTAAACTTAATGTAAAGGTAAGAACATAGTCAAATTCAGAATACTGTAATGGTGGTATGTAAATTGCTTTTACTTCTAGTATCAAAGTTAAAAGACAAAAATATTTCTTAAACTAGCTACAGTAATGTGTTAATAGATACATGTTATCTAATGACATTAAGATATTAATAACAAAACATGGGGAGAGAAGAAATTTAAAAAGTGTAAAGTTTTTGTATGTAATCAGAATTAAGTTGTTTTCAGCTTAATATAGACTTATGTAGCTATAAGATATTTTAGATGAGCATCATGGTAACCACAAAGAAAAAAACCTGTAGTAGATACACAAAAGATAAAGAGAAAGGAGTCACAGTATACTGCCACAAGACATTGTTATATCACAAAGGAAGACAGAAAGAGGAAGAGAGGGAAAAGGACCTACAAAACAGTGAAAACAATGAACAAAATAGCTGTACTACATCCATAACTATCAGTAATTACTTTAAATGCATTAAATTCTTCCATCAAAAGAGTGACTAAATGGATTAAGAACAACAAGCTCTAACTATGTGGTGACTAGAGGGGACTTCAGATTAAGGATTCACATAGACTAAAAGTGACAGGATGGAAAAAGATATTCCATGCAAATGGTACTCAAAAGAGAGCACAGTGGCTACACTTACATCACACAAAATAGATTTTAAGTCCAAAGCTTTCACAAAAGACAAGGTTATTATATAATGGTAAAGGGGTCAATTCATCAGGAAGATACTAGAATTGTAAATATATATATATACACCCAACATTGGAACACCTAAATATATAAAGCAAATAGTAACAGAATTAATGAAGAAATAGCAATACAATAATAGTTGGAGACTTTAATGCCCTCCTTTCACTAATGGATAGATCATCCAGGCAGAAAATCAACATGGAAATAGCAGACTTGAACAGCACTATAGACCAATTGGACCTAACAGTATATTCCTATTCATTAGTAGCAGAATACACATTCCTTTCAAGTGCATACAGGACGGTCTCCAGGGTAGGTCATGTTAAGCCACAAAGCAAGTGTTAATGAATTTAGGAAGATATTAAAAGTATGTCAAGTATCTTTTTTGACTCAAGTGGTATGAAACTAGAAATCCAAAATGGGGAAAACTGAAGAACATGCAAGTATGTAGAAATTCAACAGCATAACTCCTGAACAACCAATGGGTCAAAAAAGAACTCAATACTGAAATGTAAAAATATCTTGAGACAAGAGGGAAACAAAATAACCAGACCTTATAGAGCAAAAGCAGTTCTAAGAGAGTAGGTTATAGCATTCTTTTTAAAGAAATAACCTGACTCTACACCTCAAGGTTTAGAAAAAGAACTTAAGCACAAAGCAGAAAAAAAGGAGATAAATGACAGAGCAGAGATAAGCATAATAGAGAGTAGAAAAATAGTAAATGTCAATGAAATGAAGAGTTAGTGTTTAGAAAAGATAAACTCAATTGATAAGCCCTTAGTGAGACTAAGAAAAAAGAGAAAAGATTTAAAATTATAAGTGTAAGAATATGATCACTGATATCAGCAAAATAGAAAGGAGCATAAGACTCAACTGTGAGCAATTATATGCCAACAAATTGGATAACCTAGAAGAAATTGATAAATTCCTGGGAATATACAAACTACCAAGATTGAATCATGAAGAAACAGAAAGTCTGAACAGAGCCATATAACAAGTAAAGAGATTGTGTCAGTAATCAAAAACGCTTCCAGCAAAGAAAAGACCAAAACCTGATGACTCCATTGGGGAATTCCACCAAACATTTAATGAAGAATTAACACCAATCCTTCTCAAACTCTTCCAAAAAATTGAAAAGTAAGAAACATTTCCATACTCATTGTGCAAAACTACTGTTATCCTGATACCAAAGCTGGATAAGGAAACTACAAGGAAAGAAAATTGTGGGCCAATATTCCTGATCAACATAGATGCACGTATTCACAACAAAATACTAGCAAATTGATTCCAATAATACATTAAAAGGATTATACACCATGAACAAATGAAAGTTATCCCTGATGTGCAAAGATACACGTGTCTCAATATACACAAATTAATAAATGTGATACACCACATGAATAGAATTGAAGGATAAAGTTTTATGATCACCTCACTCAATGCAGAAAGAGCATTTGACATAAATATTTTTTCATCATAACATCTTTCAACAAATTAGGTATAGAAAGAATGTACCTCAACGTAATAAAGGTCATGTATGATAAGCCAAAGCTAACATCATACTCAGTGGTGAAAATCTGAAAACTTTTACTGTAAGATCAGGAGGAAGACAATGGTGCCCACCCTCACCACTAGTATTCAATATAGTACCATTGTTTCTCCATATCTGCAGGTTTTGCATCCATGGACTCAACCAATCATAGATGAAAAATATTTAAACAATAATATACAACAAAAAATACAAAAAAAAACCTATTTAAGATTTACATTGTATTAGTTATTACAAGTAATCTAAAAATTAAACTATACAGGAGGATATGCATAGGTATTTGCAAGTTCTGTGCCATTTTATATAAGAGACTTGAACATCCACAGATTTTTGTTATCCTTGAGGGGTCCTGAAGCCAATCTCCTGCAGATGCCAAGAAACAACTGTATTAGAAGTCTTAGCTAGAGCAATTACTCAAGAAAAAGAAAAAGGCATCCAAATCAGAATGGAGGAAGTAAAATTATTTGTTTGCAGATGGCATGATCCCATATATAGAAAATCCTAAAGACCCAACAAAAGCTGTTTGAACTAATAAATTTAATACAGTTACAGGATACAAACTCAATGTACAAAAATCATTATTGTTTCTCTGCACTAACAACCATCTGAAAAAGAAATCAAGGAAATCCTATTTACAATAATGCAAAAAATACTTTGGAGGTGAAAGTTCTGTATACTGAAATCTATAAAACATTGAATAAAGAAATTGAAGAATGTGCAAATGAAAAAGTATCCCATGTTCATGGATTGGAAGAATATTTAAAAGTTCAGATACCACAAAGTGCTTGACAAATTCAGTGCAATCCCTGTCAAAATTTCAACAGCATTTTTCACAGAAATAAAAAAAGCAATTCTAAAACTTGAGTGGGACCACAAGAGAATGAATAGTCAAATCAGTCTTAAGCAAAAAGAACGTAGCTGGGATTAGTGAGGCCAGGATGGCCGACTAGAAGCAACAGCAATTGGAGGCATCAATTGAAAAGAACCAAAATAGCATCCGAATCCTGCAGTGGCAAATGAGGTATCCAGGTTCTGTCATCAGGACTGACTAGGTAGCTGGCATGACCCATGGAGATGAAGGAAGAGCTGTGTAGTATGGCAGCCCACCTCAGAGCCACACGGGACCGGGGAGCCCTCATCCCCAGCCAAGGAAGGCAGTGAGTGAGCATGCTACCAAGCCTGGCGAACCATCCTTTTTCCACGGAACTGTACAACACCACTGGGGCCTTGGGTTCCAATGACAGAGCCATGCAGATTCTCAACAACCACTCAGCTAGAATCTGCCTGCTGAGTTCCTGATGGGAGGGGCAGCTATTGCCACTGCAGTGACTGTCTGTGGTCTAAGCCATCTGAGCTCCTTGGTGGAGGGGTGGCAGCCAACACTGTGGCTGCTAGCTACCTAACACACTAAGCTCCTTGTGGGGAAGGGCAGCAGCCATCACTATAGCTCCGGGCTGCACTTACCCTGCTGGAGCCAGGGAGACTGGATGGCTGGACCCAAGAGGTATCCCCACAGCCCAGGACACCAGTTGTGGGAGACCACTGCCAGATTGCGTCTTCAGGCCAGACCCTGATACATCCCTCCTCCCTGGGCAGGACCTCCCTGCAGGAACTCCAACAACTCCAGCCCAGGGCTCACGGACAGAACTCTGACCTCTGTGGGCCCCTAGTGGAAGGGGTGGCCATAATCTCCGTAGACCAACAGACTTAGTCTTTCCTCCTGCTAGCTTTGAGGAATCCAGGCAGCCCACACGAGTAGGTATTCCCTCAGCACAGCACACCCCCTCCATTAAGAACAGCGAAATTGCTTTGTTAAATGGGTCCTGCTTCCCATGCCACCCAACTGGGTGAGACCACCCCAACAGGGGCTGTCAGACACCCTATCCAGGAGCATTCCTATTGGCATCAGGTCAGTGACCCTCAAGGTCTGAGATCCCAGAAGAAGGAGCAGGCACCCATCTTTGCTGTTCTCCAGCTTCCTTGAGTGACATCTCCAGGCACGGAAGCAAAACAGATGACTAAGGCCTGAAGTGAGCCACCAGCAAACCACAGCAGGCCTACAGAAAAGGAATCTGACTGCTGAAATGAAAAACAACAACAACAGCAACAACAACATCAACAACAAAAGTCCCCACAAAAACCTCATCCAGGGGTCAGCAGCCTCAAAGACAGAAACCAGACAAATCCGTGAAGATGAGAAAGAATCAATGAAAAAAAAATGCTGAAAACCCAAAAGACCAGAGTGCCTATTTTCCAAGTAATTGCAACACCTCTCCAGCAAGGGTGCAGTACTGGATGGAGGATGAGATGGATGAATTAACAGAAGTAGACTTCAGAAGGTGGGCAAGAACAAACTTTGCTGAGGTAAAGGCTCATGTTCTAACCCAATGCAAAGAAGCTAAGAACCTTGATAAAAGGCTGCAGGAGATGCTAACTAGCATAACCAGTTTAAAGAGGAATATAAATGATCTGATGGAGCTGAAAAACACAGCACGAGAACTTTGTGAAGCATGCACAATATCAATATCCAAGTCATTCAAGCAGAAAAAAGAATATTAGAGATTGAAGACTATCTTGCTGAAATAAGGCAGACAGACAAGATTAGAGGAAAAAGAATGAAAAGGAACCAACAAAACCTCTGAGAAGTATGGGACTATGTAAAAAGACTGAACCTACAACTGATTGGAGTACCTGAAAGAGATGAGGAGAGTGGAACCAAGTTGGAAAACACACTTAAGGAGAACTTCCCCAACCTAACAAGACAGGCCAACATTCAAATTTAGGAAATACAGAGAACCCCGCTAAGATACTCCACAAGAAGATCACCCCAAGACACATGATCATTAGATTCCCAACGTTGAAATGTAGGAAAAAATGCTAATGGCAACCAGAGAGAAAGGCGAGGTCACTTACAAAGGGAAGCCCTTCAGACTAATAGCAGACAGATCTCTCAGCAGAAATTCAACAAGCCAGAAGAGAGTGGGAACCAATATTCAACATTCTTTAAAAAAAAGAATTTTCAGCCCAGAATTTCGTATCTGTCCAAACTAAGCTTCATAAGCAAAGTGGAAATAAAATCCTGTCAGAGAAGCAAATGCTGAGGGAATTCATCACCACCAAACCTGCCTTGCAAGAGCTCCTTGAAGGAAGCCCTAAATATAGAAAGGAAAAACCAGTACCAGCCACTGCAAAAACACACAAAATATAAAGACCAATGACACGATGAAGAAACTGCGTCAACCAGTGTGTAAAATAACCAGCTAGTATCATGATGACAGGATCCAATTCACACATAACAATATTAACCTCGGCTGGGCGCGGTGGCTCACGCCTGTAATTCCAGCACTTTGGGAGGCTCAGGTGGGCGGATCACGAGGTCAGGAGATTGAGACCACCCTGGCTAACACAGTGAAACCCCATCTCTACTAAAAATGCAAAAAATTAGCCAGGCGTGGCGGCGGGCACCTGGAGTCCCAGCTACTTGGGAGGCTGAGGCAGGAGAATGGTGTGAACCTGGGAGGCGGAGCTTGCAGTGAGCCAAGATTGTGCCACCGCACTCCAGCCTGGGAGACTGAGCGAGACTCCGTCTCAAAAAAAAAAAAAAAAAAAAAAATTAACCTTAAATGTAAATGGGCAAAATGCCCCAATTGAAAGACACAGACTGGCAAATTGGATAGAGTCAAGACCCATCGGTGTGCTGCATTCAAGAGATCCATCTCACATGCAAAGACACACATAGGCTCAAAATAAAGGGATGGAGGAAAGCTTACCAAGCAAATGGAAAGCAAAATAGCAGGGGTTGCAATCCTAGTCTCTGACAAAACAGACTTCAAACCAACAGAGATTTTAAAAGATGAAGAGCATTACATAATAGTAAAGGAATCAATTCAACAAGAAGAGCTAACTATCCTAAATATGTATATATACATCCAATATAGGAGCACCCAGATTCATAAAATAAGTTCTTAGAGACCTACAAAGAGATTTAGAATCCCACACAATAATAGTGTGAGACATTAACACTGCATGTCAATATTTGACCAACGAGACAGAAAATTAACAAGGATATTCAGGACTTGATCTTAGCTCTGGATCAAGTGGACCTAATGTATTTCTACAGAACTCTTCACCCCCAAACAACTAAATATACGTTCTCCTCAGTGCCACATGGCACTTAATCTAAAATTGACCACATATTTGGAAGTAAAACACTCCTCAGCAAATGCAAAAAAACTGAAATAATAATAGTCTCTCAGACCACAATGCAATTAAATTGGAACTCAGGATTAAGAAACTCACTGAAAACAACAAAACCACATGGAAATTGGACAACCTGCTCCTGAATGACTCCTGGGTAAATAATGAAATTAAGGCACAAATCAAGAAGTTCTTTGAAACCAATGAGAACAAAGAGACAATGTACTAGAATCACTGAGCCGTAGCTAAAGCAGTATTAAGAGGGAAATTTATAGCACTAAATGCCCACATCAGAAAGCTAGAAAAGATCTCACATCAACCCCATAACATCACAAAAGACCTAGAGAAGCAAGAGCAAACAAATCCAAAAGCTAACAGAAGACTAGAAATAACTAAGATCAGAGTAGAACCGAAGGAGACAGAGAAACAAAAAACTCTTCAAAAATGAATCCAGTTCCTGGATTCACTTTTTGAAAAATTAGCAAAATAGAACACTAGCTAGACTAGTAAAGAAGAAGAGAACAATCAAATAGACACAATAAGAAATGATAAATGGGATGTCATCACTGACCCCACAGAAATACAAACTACCATAAAATATACTATGAACACCCCTGTGCAAATAAACTAGAAAATCTAGAAGAAATGGATTAATTCCTGGATGCATACACCCTCCCAAGACTAACGCAGGAAGAAGTCAAATACCTGAATGGACCAATACCAAGTTCCAAAATTGAGGCAGTAATAAATAGCTTACCAACCAAACAAAGCCCAGGACCAAACAGATTTACAACCAGATTCTAACAGAGGTGCAAAGAGGAGCTGGTACCGTTGCTTCTGAAGCTATTCCAAACAATTGAAAAGGAGGGTCTCTTTTCCTAACTCATTTTACGAGGCCAGCATCATCCTGATACCAAAACCTGGCAGAGACACTACAAAAAAAAAGAAAACTTCAGGCCAAAATCCCTGATGAGCATCCATGCAAAAATCCTCAATAAAATACTGGCAAACCATATCCAGCAGCACATCAAAAGGTTATCCACCACGATCATGTTGACGTCATCCTTGGCATGCAAGGCTGGTTCAACATACATACATCAATAAACATAATCCATCACATAAGCAGATCCAATGACAAAAACCACATGATTATCTCAATAGATGCACAAAAGGCCTTTGATAAAATTCAACATCGCTTCATGTTAAAAACTCTCTATAAATCAGGTATTGATAGAACATATCTCAAAATAATAAGAGCTATTCATGTCAAACCCACAGCCAACATCATACTGAACAGGCATAAGCTGGAAGCATTCCCTTTGAAGACCGGCACAGGGCTTTGAAGACCAATACAAGACAAGGATGCTCTCTCACCATTCCTATTCAATATAGTTTTGGAACTTCTGACCAGGGCAGTCAAGCAAGAGAAAGAAAGAAAGCATATTCAAATAGGAAGAGAGAAAGTCGGATTGTCTCCCTTTGCAGAGAAGATGATCCGATATGTAGTAAAACCCCTCATTTCATCTGATAATCAATTCAGCAAAGTGTCACGATACAAAATCAGTGTGCACAAACATTCCTATACACTAACAATACACAAGCAGAGAGCCATACTGTGAGTGAACTCTCATTCACAATTGCTACAAAAAGAATAAAATATCTAGGAATACAGCTAACAGGGGTTGTCGTATTAGTCTCTTTTCACACTGCTGACAAAGACATACCCAAGACTGGGCAATTAACAAAAGAAAGAGGTTTATTGGACTTATGGTTCCATGTGGGTGGGGAGGTCTCACAATCATGGTGGAAGGCAAGGAGGAGCAAGTCACATCTTACATGGATGGCAGCAGGCAAAAAGAGAGCTTGTGCAGGATATGTCCCATTTTTAAAACCATCGGATCTCGTGTGACCCATTCACTATCATGAGAACAGCATGGGAGAGACCCACCCCATAATTCAATCATCTCCCACTGTGTCCCTCCCACAATATGTGGGAATTATGGGAGATACAAGATGACATTTGGGCAGGGATACAGAACCAGACCATATCATTCTGCCCCTGGTCCTTCTCATATCTCATATCTCCACATTTCAGAACCAATCATGCCTTCCCAACAGTTGCCCAAAGTCTCAACTCATTTTGGCATTAACCGAAATGTCCACAGTCTGAAGTCTCATCTGAGACAAGGCAAGTCCCTCCACCTGTGAGCCTGTAAAATCAAAAGCAAGTTAGTACTTGCTAGATACAATGGGGTTACAGGCATTGAATAAATACAGCCTCTCCAAACGGGAGAAATTGGCCAAAACAAAGGAGTTACAGGCCCCATGCAAGTCCAGTATCCAACAGGGCAGTTAAATCTCCATACTGATCTCCTTTGACTCCATGTCTCACATCCAGGTCATGCTGATGCCATAGGTAGGTTCCCATATTCTTGGGCAGGTCCACCCCTGTGACTTTGCAGGGTATAGCCTCTCTCCCAGTTTCACAGGCTGGCATTTAATGTCTTTGGCTTTTTCAGGCACATAGTGTAAGCTCTCCATGGATCTACCATTCTGGGGTCTGGAGGATAGTGGCCCTCTTCTCACCACTCCACTAGGCACTCCCACAGTAGGGACTCTGCATGGCATCTCCGACCCCACATTTCCCTTCTGCACTGCCCTAGCAGAGGTTCTCCATGAGGGCCCCACCCCTGCAGCAAACTTCTTCCTGGGCATCCAGGCGTTTTCATACATCTTCTGAAATCTAGGTGGAGGTTCCCAAACCTCAATTCTTGACATTTGTGCACTTACAGATCCAATACCACGTAGAAGCTGCCAAGAATTGGGACTTCCACCCTCTGAATCAACAGCCTGAGCTGTACCCTGGCCCCTTTCATCCATGGCTGGAGCAGCTAGAACACAGTGTTCTGAGTCCCTAGGCTGCACAGAGCAGGGGCGTCCTGGGCCAGGCCCACAAAACCATCCTTTCCCCCTAGGCATCTGGGCCTGTGATGGGAGGGGCTGCTGTGAAGACCTCTGAAATGCCCTGAAGACATTTTCCCTGTTGTCTTGGGAATTAACATTCAGCTCCTCATTACTTACACAGATTTCTTCAGCCAGCTTGAATTTTGCCTCAGAAAATGTGATTTTCTTTTCTATTGCATTGTCTGGCTGCAAATTTTCCAGACTTTTATGCTCTGTTTCCCTTTTAAAACTGAATCCTTTTAACAGCACCCAAGTCACCTCTTGAATGTTTTGTTGCTTGGAAATTTCTTCTGCCAGATCCTAAATCATCTGCCTCCTGTTTCAAGTTCCACAAATCTCCTGGGCAGGGGCAAAATGCCACCAGTCGCTTTGCTGAAACATAACAAGAGCCACCTTTACTCCAGTTCCCAACGAGTTCTTCATCTCCATCTGAGACCACCTCAGCCTGGACCTTATTGTTCATATCACTATCAGCATTTTTGTCAAAGCCATTCAGAAGTCTCTAGGAAGTTCCATACTTTCCCACATATTCCTATCTTCTTCTGAGCCCTCCAAACTGCTCCAGCCTCTGTCTATCACCCAGTTCCAATGTTGCTTCCATATTTTCAGGTATCTTTTCAGCAATGCCTCACTCTACTGGTACCAATTTGCTTCATTAGTCCATTTTCACACTGCTTGATAAAGACATACTCCAGACTGGGCAATTCACAAAAGAAAGAGGTTTACTAGACTTACAGTTCCACATAGCTGGGCAGGCCTCACAATCTTGGTGGAAGGCAAGGAGGAGCAAGTCACATCTTATGTGGATGGCAGCAGGCAAAAAGAGCTTGTGCAGGGCAACTCCCATTTTAAAACACATCAGATCTTGTGAGACCCATTCAGTACCACAAGAACAGCACAGGAGAGACTCACCACCATAATTCAGTCATCACCCACCGGCTCCCTCCCCCAGCATGTGTGAATTATGGGAGCTACAAGATGAGATTTGGCTGGAGACACAACACAAAACCGTATCAGACATGAAGGACCTTTGCAAGGAGAACTACAAAACACTGTTCAAGCAAATAAGAGAGGACACAAACAAATGGAAAAAACATTCCATCCTCATGGATACGAAGAATCAATATCATGAAAATGGCCATACTGCCCAAAGTAATTTACAGATTCAATGCTATTCCCATCAAACTACCATTGACATTCTTCACAAAATTAGAAAAAAGAAACTACTTTAAAATTTATATAGAACCAAAAAGGCACCCGTATAGCCAAGACAATCCTAAGCAAAAAGAACAAAGCTAGAGACATCACACTACCTGACTTCTAACTACACTAAAAGGCTACAGTAACCAAAACAGCATGATACTGGTACCAAAACAGACGTGTAGACCAATGGAACAGAATAGAGACCTCAGAAATAAAGCCACACATCTACAACCATCTGATTGTCAAGAAACCAAACAAAAACAAGCAATGGGGAAAGAGTCCGTATTTAGTAAATGGTGCTGGGAAAACTGGCTGGCCCTTACACCTTATACAAAAATTAACTCAGGATGGATCTAAGACTTAAATGTGAAACCCAAAACCATAAAAACCCTAGAAGAAAACCTAGGCAATACCATTCAGGACATAGGCATGGGCTAAGATTTTATGATGAAATTACCAAAAGTAATTAATTACAACAAAAACTAAAATTGACAAATAGGATCTGATGGGATCTAATTAAACTGAAGACCCTCTGCACAGCAAAAGAAACTATCATCAGAGTGAACAGGCAGCCTACAGAATGGGTGAAAATCTTCATCCATTTTGCAATCTTCCCATCCAACAAAGGTCTAATATCCAGAATTTACAAGGAACTCAAAGAAATTTACATGAAAAAGACAACCCATCAAAAAGTGGGCAAAAGATATGAACAGACACTTCTCAAAAGAAGACATTGATGTGGCCCAAAAATATATGAATAAAAGCTCAACATCACTGGTCATTAGAGAAATGCAAATCAAAACCACGATGAGATACCATCTCACGCCAGTCAGAATGGCAATTATTGAAAAGTCAGGAAACAACAGGTGCTGGAGAGGATGTGGAGAAATAGGAACGCTTTTACACTGTTGGTGGGAAGGTAAATTAGTTCAACCTTTGTGGAAGACAGTGTGGCAATTCCTCAAGGACCTAGAACCAGAAATACCATTTGACCCAGCAATCCTATTACTGGGTATATACCCAAAGGAATATAAATCATTCTGTTATAAAGATACATGCACACATATTGCAGCACTATTCACAATAGCAAACACATGGAACCAACCCAGATACCCATCAGTGATATACTGGATAAAGAAAATGTGGTACATATACACCACAGAGTACTATGCAGCAGTAAAAAGGAATGAGATGATGTCCTTTGCAGGGACATGAATGAAGCTGGAAGCCATCATCCTCAGCAAACTAACACAAACAGAAAACCAAACACCACATGTTCTCACTCATAAGTGGGAGTTGAACAGTGAGAACACATGGATACGAGGAGGGGAACAACACACACCAGGGCCTGTCGGAAGGGTGGCTGGTGAGGGAAGGGAGAATATCAGGACAAATAGCTAATGCATGCGGGGCTTAAAACGTAGGTGATGGGTTGATAGGTGCAGCAAACCATTATGGCACGTGTATTCCTATGTAACAAACCTGCACATTGTGCACATGTATCCCAGAACTTAAAGTAAAAATAAATAAATAAATAAATAAACAACAAAGCTGGAGGCGTTACAGTACTTGACTTCAAAATACTGGCATAAAAAGAAGCATATAGACCAATGGAACAGAATAGAGAGTCAAGAAATCTATGATTTATGGTATATCTTTGACAAAGTTTGCAAGGACACACAATGGGAAAAACACACTTTCTTCCATAAATAGTGATATTAAAACTGGATATCCACATCCAAAAGAATGAAATTCAACCTATTCCTCACACCATATACAAAAATCAGCTCGAAATGGATTAAAGCCTTAAATCTAGAACCTGAAACTGTGAAACAATTAGAAGAAAACACAGGAAATACTTCTTAACAATAGTCTTGACAATTATTTTTGTACATGATCTCAAAATGAACACAGGCAACGAGAGTAAAAATAGACAAAGATTGCATCAAACTAAAAGCTTCTGCACAGCAATGAAAACAATATGGAGTGGGTGAAAATATTTGCAAATCCTGCATGTGTTAAGGGGTTAATATCCAAAATTTTTAAGGAACTCTGTTCAATGGCAAGAAAACAAATAACCAGGTTTAAAATGGGCAAAGGGCTTGAATATACATGACATAGAAATGGCCAACAGGTGCATGAAAAAATGTTCAACATGACTAATAATCAGAAAAATACAGTTTAAAACCAAAATGACGTATCGTTTTACACCTGTTAGAATGGCTATTATCAAAAAGATAGCAATCTCTGGTGAGGATTTAAAGACAAGGGAACCCGTGTACATTTTTGGTGGGAGGGCACAATGGTATAGCCATTATAAAATACAGTATGGAGGCTTCTCAAAAAATTAAAAATCTACCATATGACCCAGAATTTCCTTCAAAGGAACTGAAATAGGTATCTTGAAGGGATATCTACACTTCCATGGTCATTGCATCATTATTCACAATAGCTGTGATATGGATCAACCTAAATGTCCACTAATGGAGGAATGGATAAAGAAAATGTGGTATGTATGCATACAAAGGAATATTTTTTCAGTCTTATATGTAAAATCTAAAAATGTTGAACTCGGAAGCAGAGAGTAGAATGGTGGTTGCCGGGGTTAGGAGTGAGGGGAATGGGGAGGTATTAGTCAAATAGTACAAAGTTTCTGTCAGGATGAATAAATTCTAGAGAGCTAATGTACAGCATGGTGGCCATAGTTAATAATACTTCATTGTACATTTGAAATTTCATAAGAGAGTAGATCTTATGTGTTCCCACCACACAACCCACACAAAAGTTAATTATGTGAGGTGATGGATATGTTAATTAGCCTGATTATAATTACTTCACAATGTATACATACATTAAAATATCACAAGGTATGCTGTGAATATTTATAATTTTTATTAATCAGTTTCACCTCAAAGCTGGGAAATACAGAAAGAAAAGTTATGAAATAATTCTGGATTCAACAGCAATTTATATCAGAAATAGCCATAGAAACAACTTTACAGTTATCTCAATTACTATTTATCCTAACAGCATTACATCCAGACCATTGCTGATATTTATTTATGTCACTCCTGAATATTTTTATGAGCTTTTTAAAAGTGAGCTTTATGATAGATGAATTATGTCTTGTAAAGCTGTTAGAGTCTAAACCACAGATTGGCAAAGATAAATTAGCCATACAGCCACCCTAATACCAAAGACAGGTAAGTACAGCCCTACCATATTCCTGGAAGGAGAAGCAGAATATTAGCTGATAGCTTTAATAGCTGTCACACTCATCTTTTTCTTTTTCTTTTGCAAATTCTGTTACAGGCAATTTATTATCAAAGTTTGTTTTACTTTTACTCCCTGATAAATAGCCAATATATGCCATTCAAAGAAATTGCTGATTTTATTACTGAAATCTCGGAATTCTAATGCAGAGATTCCAAATACAATTTTTACATAAACAAATATACAGAGAAAACACCCAGAGATTTGTTGTTGTTGTTGTTCTTGTTTTTTGTTTTTTGAGATGGAGTTCCACTCTTGTCACCCAGGCTGAAGTGCAATGGCGTGTTCTCAGCTCACTGCAACCTCTGCCTCTCAGGTGCAAGCGATTCTTTTGCCTCAGCTGGGATTACAGGCGCCTGCCACCACGCCTGGCTAATTATTTTGGTATTTTTAGTAGAGACGGGGTTTCGCCACGTTGGCCCGGCTGGTCTCCAACTCCTGACCTCAGGTGATCAGCCTGTCTCGGCCTCCCAAAGTGCTGGGATTACAGGTGTGAACCACTGTGCCCCGCCGAGATTTTTATACATACAGTCTTTATCTCTAATGTTTATGTTTGCAGTGCCCTGTCAAGAGTAAAAATGGAGGTTCACATACTGTATACTTAAATATTTAGGAGGTTTAAATCAAGCTCAGAAACTTTTCCTACCTCAGCAAATACACCTAAGATTCCTAGGATTCTTGGACTCCTTAGCGCCCCACACTAGTGAATGGCAACTGAGGGAGAACTGGTTTCTGTCTCTATCCTGTTCCTTCCCAAGGATAAGTGACCCCAGCTTCTGTAGAGGTGCCCCTTGACCAGCCCAGGCCTTTTAGAATGAGCTCTCTCAATTGTTCTTCCATCTCTGTAGACAGACCAGGAAGGAGCTGAAAGAGGTTCTCCAGGTGAACAAGAGTACGTCTCAGGGCCCTGAGGTCTTACCTAGCAGGGTAGCATGAGCTACAGGAAGATACAACCTAGTTTTCAAGAAAAGGGTCCAGAATGGGATCCCTCTTGCCTGGATTTAAGGAAATTTTTCTGTAAGTATCTAACAAAATTTTGACTAAAAAAATCTAGAAATGTGTTGATGAGGTTTTGTATGCCACCTTGTGGTACTGTTCAAGGCATTATATAGAAGGAAATGGAGACGCCGAATTATAAAGGAAGATTCCATTTTGAATGAGAATAATTTCCTTGTTTAAAAAGCTATTATTAAAATACTATTACCATTTCAAGTATAAAATTTTATTATATTACCATTAAAAAGAATAACTCACTAAGATTTATAAAAGAAAACATTACATTTTTAAACTATACAATTCATTTATACATTCAAAGAAGATATACATTAAATGCCTACTATGTTCCAGGTACTGGCACTGAGGTTATATCAATTACAAATAAAAATCCCTGTCCTCCTAGAACTTATATTCTAGTAGAATAATGAAATAGTGACCAGTAATTCTTATGAATACATTTCTTCACCTACATCTAATCTGAAGATTTTACTTGTAGACTTTTGTGCAGACATTTATTGGGATCCCTATCTTAAGCCGTAAAAAGCGTAAGTATTCCATTCTGCTTTTTTTTTTGACTGTTCAGAAAGCTGTAACAGAACATTTTGCTCAAATGTCTAAAAATGACTGAGTCACTTCCAGTTTAGAGTTTCTAATCATTATAATTAATAAAAAAACAAAATGTGCATTTAAAAAAAGTAGTTTCAAACGTTTGTTTTATACAAATGCACTTATTATTGAGGGAGAAATGTTAGCTTTGTGCAATGTTAATATTAAGCAAGCAAAGATCGGTTAAGTGCCATTAAATTAATAAGTATTTAAATTGGTAGCTTAACCAGAGCTTGAGGCCCGGGTCAGATGATTCTTCTACTTCTAATTGGTCAGTGTCCTCCTCACCCCTTCCCTTACTTGCTACCCCCATTAATGTTTCTTCCTTTGTTTCCCCAAGCACATTTTGTTTGTTTGTTAAAGAATATTAGGCCCAGGGGATTTCCCTGATCTGACCACCTCATTGTCTAAACTTTGAAGGGTTTAGAAGTCAGAAGCAGACAGAGGAGAGCCAATTATTTGGCGTGATTGTAAGCTGGAGGAGATCACATGTCAACTTCTTCTCCCCTACATCTCCTCTAAGCTTCTATTAGTTCCAAGAGACGAGGCCCCAGGCGTTAAAATGGAGAATGCAGAAAAGGCTAAAGAGTAGGGAGTCTGGATTCTCTTCACTTCTTCAGTAACACTTTCATATAATGGTGGAGGGAAAAATACTAAATGGAATGGTTCCCTCCCTCCAAAATCATGTTTTTTGATTGCCATAGTAATATATAACTTACACCCTCCAGGTTTCTGGGCAGTATTTTATTCTGCATTTTTTATATGTCCATTTAGAATTTCATCCTTATAAATATATACATATATTATTCATTTTTCAATTTTATGTGATGAATAAACAGTAATAAAATAATCATAGGGATGGTTTATGTGACTTGCTCACAGCTTGAAGCAAATCAGTGGCAAATCTGCCTAGGCTTTAAGAATATAACTTAGAATCAGTCTTCTGTCAATCTCTACTGATCACAAATATGTTAAAAATCACAAATTTTGGTCAGGCACAATGGCTCATTCCTGTAATCTTGGCACTTTTAGAGGCCAAGACAGGCAGATTACTTGAGCCCAGAATTCGAGACCAGCCTAAGCAATGTGGCGAAACACTTTCTCTACAAAAAAGACAAAAAATTACCTGGGCATGGTGGCATGAGACTATGGTCACAGCTACCCAGAGGCTGAGATGAGAGAATCACCTGAGCCCAGGAGGCTGAGGCTGCAGTGAGTCGTGATCCTGCCACTGCATTTCAGCTTGGGCAACAGAGTGAGACCCTGTCTCAAACAAAACAAAACAAACAAACAAAAACTCCTAATTTTACCCAAGGTAGCTACAAGACGGGTAATGTTTTTTAAAAATATATAATGTGAAAAAGGTATAATATCCTGAATATATAAAGAACTATGACTCAATACACACAAAAAAACTCAAGTTTAAAATGGGCAAAGCCCTTTATTAGATATTCCCCCCAAAAAAGATGCACAAATGGTCAATAATCACATGAAAAGATGTTCAACATCATTAGTCATCAGGGAAATGCAAATCAAAACCACTCTGAGATACCACTTCACACCTACTAGAATGGCTATATCCTACAAAAAAAAGAAAAAAAAGAAAGAAATATGACAAGTATTGCCTAGGATTGAAACCACCTTTATAGAATTGTAAGTGATGAGAGAAAACTACGTGACTCTGTTTCACTTCTATTCTCACAGGTTAAATTGGTTTTTGCTTATTCTAGCACAGAGGCCAAGATAACCATGAGAGGAATTAGTTTATTAGTTATACTTTGAGGCAAGGAAAAATGAATCCCTTCCTTGTTCAGAGATTGAACAGCATTCATAAGACAAGGTTAGAATTATGGTAGGAGCTTGAACTTTGCTAAAGAATAAGCATAAGTAATGACCTGCCATTGCTTTGCTATAAGTTGCTTACTGCCCCAGAGTCACTTAACCAGAGGTTGCAAGATTTATAACTTCCCCAACTACTCACATAGATAACATCACTATTGTGAAACCGAAATAACTAGTCTTTCAGGTATTTTTCAGATTTAGCATTTTGGCAGACCAAGAGACACCACCTAGTCCTGAGGCTGTCTCCTGAGAACTGACTCAGCTGCACAAACACAGCCCTGTCTCAATAACCCTGTGCTTTCTTTCCCACCCAACTAATGGTCTGAGTTCCTCAGCCCCCTACTTGCCAAAGCACCCTCAAAAACCCTAGCCTCGGCCGGGTATGGTGGCTCATGCCTGTAATCTCAGCGCTTTGAGAGGCCGAGGCAGGCAGATCATGAGGTCAGGAGTTCAAAACCAGCCTGGCCAATATGGCGAAACTCCATCTCCACTAAAAATACAAAAATTAGCCGGGCGTGGTGGCATGCACCTGTAGTCCCAGCTACTCAGGAGGCTCAGGCAGAAGAATTGCTTGAATCTGGGAGGTGGAGGTTGCAGTGAGTCAAGATTGTGCCACTGCACTCCAGCCTGGGCGATAGAGTGAGACTCCACCTCAAAAAAAAAAAAAAAAAAAAAAAAAAAAAAAAAAAAAAAAAAAAAAAAAAAAAAATCCTAGCCCCCTAGCCTCTGAATTCTCAGCAGGGGCAGATTTGAGAATTATCTACATTCTTCCATCTGTTTGGCCCTACGATAGTTCAATTCTTTCTTTGCTCCAATACCTACTGTCCTCAGTACATTGGGTTTTCTAGGCAGTGGGCAAGATGAACCCATCGGGCTGTTACAGGATGTGGAGAAACTGGAAACTCTCATGACTGATAGGAATTTAAAATGGTTTGGCAGCTATGGAAAACACTTTGCCAGTTCCTCAAAAAGTTAAACAGAATTGCCGTATGATCCTGTAGTTCCACTCTTAGACATGTATCCAAAGGAATTGAAAGTAGGTACTCAAACAGATATTTATATGCCAATATTTATTGCATCATTATTCACAATAGCCATAAGGTGGAAACAATTCAAGGATCCATCAATAGATGAATGGATTAAGAAAATGTAGCATATACATACAATGAAAGATTATGCAGCCATTTTTAGAAACGAATGAAGTTGTGATACATAATACAACATGGATGAGGCTTGGAGATATTATGCTAAGTGAATAATAAATAAAAAGATATATGATTTCACTTATATAAAATATCTATAGTAGGCAAATTTTTACAGACAGAAAGTAGATTAGCAATAATCAGGGGCAGAGGGAAAGGGAAGTGGGAGTTAATCTTTAATGCTTAAAGGTTACGAAGTTTCTCTTTGAAGTAGCAAAAAAGTTTTGAAAGTAGATGCTGGTGATGTTTGCATAATATTGTGAATGCAATTATGTCACAGAATTATATACTTTAAATGGTCAAAATGGTAAATTTTATGGTATGTATATTTTTACCACAATTTTAAAAAATTAATAATTTAAGTACCCCAAACCACTGAACTGTGAGTGGGTGAATGGTATAGCATGTGAATTATATCTCAATAAAACTGCTTAAAAATTTTTGTGGGATGCAACTAAAACTGCTCAGAGAAAAATTTATGTATTTTGTGCTTATATTGGTTAAAAATAAAGGTCAATAGTAATGAGCAAAGCATCCAATTTAATGTGGTACAAAAAGAACAAGTGAATAAGTCAAAAGAAAGAAGATTTGAAATCATAAAGATAATAGAAATTAATAGACTAAGAAAATAAACATACAGGCCAGGCACGGTGGCTCACACCTGTAATCCCAGCACTTTGGGAGGCCGAAACATGCAGATCACCTGAGATGAGGAGTTCAAGACCAGCCTGGCCAACATGGCAAAGTCCCATCTCTACTAAAAATACAAAAAATTAGCTGGGCGTGATGGCACGCCTGGGAGGCAGAGGTTGCCACTTGGCAGAGGAGCCAAGATCATGCCACTGCACTCCAGCATAGATGACAAAGTGATACTCCGTCTCAAAAAAGAAAAAGAAAAGAAACATACAATGATGAGGTGAACTAGAGCCAAAAGTTGGTTTTTAAAGAAACAAATGAATTGACACAAAACTCGCAAAACTAATAAAAATAAAAATAAGGGAAAATCCTAGAGAATTTATAAATAAGCAGTATTGTGGTGCAAAAGGTGTTATAACCACACATAATGCAGATACTTATAAGATAGAGGATAATACAACTTTATTCTAATAAACCTTCATGAAACCTTAATAAAATAGATGAACTTTAGAAAAATTTCACTTACCAAAGAGGTTTAAGAAGAAATAATGTCGGATGATTTTACCAAACATTTATAACAAGATTTAAGAAGTATGTAATTTTAGGGGGGCGGAGCAAGATGGCAGAATAGGAACAGCTTCAGTCTCCAACTCCCAGCGCGAGCGACACAGAAGACCAGTGATTTCTGCATTTTCAACTGAGGTACTGGATTCATCTCACTAGGGAGTGCCAGACAATCGGTGCTGCTCAGCTGCTGCAGCCCGACCAGCGAGAGCTGAAGCAGGGCGAGGCATCGCCTCACCTGGGAAGCGCAAGGGGAAAGGGAATCCCTTTTCCTAGCCAGGGGAACTGAGACACACAACACCTGGAAAATCGGGTAACTCCCACCCCAATACTGCGCTTTAAGCAAACAGGCACACCAGGAGATTATATCCCACACCTGGCCAGGAGGGTCCCACGCCCACGGAGCCTCCCTCATTGCTAGCACAGCAGTCTGCGATCTTGCAGCAAGGCAGCAGCGAGGCTGGGGGAGGGGCGCCCGCCATTGCTGAGACTTAAGTAGGTAAACAAAGCCGCTGGGAAGCTCGAACTGGGTGGAGCTCACAGCAGCTCAAGGAAACCTGCCTGTCTCTGTAGACTCCACCTCTGGGGACAGGGCGCAGTAAACAACAAAAGCAGCAGAAACCTCTGCAGACGCAAACGACTCTGTCTGACAGCTTTGAAGAGTGCAGTGGATCTCCCAACACGGAGGTTGAGATCTGAGAAGGGACAGACTGCCTGCTCAAGTGGGTCCCTGACCCCTGAGTAGCCTAACTGGGAGACATCCCCCACTAGGGGCAGTCTGACCCCACACCTCACAGGGTGGAGGACACCCCTGAGAGGAAGCCTCCAAAGCAAGAATCAGACAGGTACACTCGCTGTTCAGCAATATTCTATCTTCTGCAGCCTCTGCTGCTGACACCCAGGCAAACAAGGTCTGGAGTGGACCTCAAGCAATCTCCAACAGACCTACAGCTGAGGGTCCTGACTGTTAGAAGGAAAACTATCAAACAGGAAGGACACCTACACCAAAACCCCATCAGTACATCATCATCATCATCAAAGACCAGAGGCAGATAAAACCACAAAGATGGGGAAAAAGCAGGGCAGAAAAGCTGGAAATTCAAAAAATAAGAGTGCATCTCCCCCGGCAAAGGAGCGCAGCTCATCGCCAGCAACAGATCAAAGCTTGATGGTGAATGACTTTGACGAGATGAGAGAAGAAGGCTTCAGTCCATCAAACTTCTCAGAGCTAAAGGAGGAATTACGTACCCAGCGCAAAGAAACTAAAAATCTTGAAAAAAAAGTGGAAGAATTGATGGCTAGAGTAATTAATGCAGAGAAGGTCATAAACGAAATGAAAGAGATGAAAACCATGACACGAGAAATACGTGACAAATGCACAAGCTTCAGTAACCGACTCGATCAACTGGAAGAAATAGTATCAGCGATTGAGGATCAAATGAATGAAATGAAGCGAGAAGAGAAACCAAAAGAAAAAAGAAGAAAAAGAAATGAACAAAGCCTGCAAGAAGTATGGGATTATGTAAAAAGACCAAATCTACGTCTGATTGGGGTGCCTGAAAGTGAGGGGGAAAATGGAACCAAGTTGGAAAACACTCTTCAGGATATCATCCAGGAGAACTTCCCCAACCTAGTAGGGCAGGCCAACATTCAAATCCAGGAAATACAGAGAACGCCACAAAGATACTCCTCGAGAAGAGCAACTCCAAGACATATAATTGCCAGATTCACCAAAGTTGAAATGAAGGAAAAAATCTTCTACCTTGAACTCAGTAAGACCACCTATTAAACTAATTCGATTTCCAAAATAACTTTGTGTCAGTTAGCTGGCTATTTTGAAACCCTCCTATAAAATAAATTTACATCAATAAAGGAAATCTCCATTTGTAAGAGTATCTCCTTCTTTCACTGGGAAGAGAGACTGAGTCACTAGAAACTCTCACAATGGAAAAGGCATTGGTTTAAATTTATATAATAAAGCTTTACTCTGTTTAAGGTGCTTTTCCAGTGTCTTTACTGGTCCTTTGCCTTACACCCTCCTTTGCTTCGGGCAAATTTAGGCCACAAGTAGAAAGTTGTTTGGGGGAAAGGTGAATGGGGCCTTAAAAAAAGGATGGGTGATTGTTTGTGACAAAGTTCATCTGGGTGTGATGACGTCTCCTCTCCAGCAATAAAAGTTGATCTTTCCTGGTTGCTGGAATTCCCAAGGGAGAAGATGATTAACAACTGAGTTCCTGTGGATAACGTCTTTAGGAAAATGTTCTTGAGTTCCTTTCTTTAGGCTGGGCACGGAGGCTCATGCCTGTAATCCTAGCACTTTGGGAGGCCAAGCCAGGTGGATTGCCTGAGCTCAGGAGTTCAAGACCACCCTGGAGAGCATGGTGAAACCCCATCTCTATGAAAAATACAAAAATTACCAAGGTGTGGTAGCGGGTGCCTGTAGTCCCAGCTACTCGGGAGGCTGAGGCAGGAGAATTGCTTGAACCCTGGAGACAGAGGTTGCAGTGAGCTGAGATTGTGCCACTGCACTCCAGCCTGGGTGACAGAGTGAGACTCCGTCTCCAAAAACAAAAAAAACAAAACAAAACAAAAAAACAGAAAATCTGTCTTTAGACAGATAAGAAGAATTCATAAAGCCTCACTGATTACATATTGGTAACAATAATATACTAAAGCAATATATTTTCAAGTGATATTTTCTGAACTCTTTCAATGTCTAGCTTTGTTTAATGAGACATTCAAGCATAATTGTTAAGAATGAGTAAACTAGGGGAACATAACCAGCACAAAAATGTGTAAATACATTTGTCATAGTTTCAAAAATCTTTTTCAGCAGTTTAAAACCTTAAAGTTAAGTCCTCATAATAAATCTGAGTCATTTCTAAATTAAAATACAGAAACATTTATTATTAATCATAAGTTTAAGTTTATGCACTTCAACATCTTGTTTTTGTATAATACAAAGAAGCTAAATATATTTGGATCTGTTAATAAATATAAAAAATTGAGGAAATAGATTTCTAAAAGCTATAAAATGATTTTCATCCATAACTACTAAAATGAAATAAGACAATTCAAAACTGCTTACAACCTAGGTTTTTCACTGGAAATTGAAGTTACTAAGAGCTAAAATTTTAATTAATATATGTAATTAAACCTAGTAATAATAAGTGAAACAATTCTGTATGCAAAGTGTACAAAAAACACCATATTTTTTGGTGGATAATGGTAATAAGGAAGACATGAAAATGTAATTTTTGTTAAAAAAAGTGATTTTATCTAGTTTAGAGGTTATTTAAAGATTGTTTCAAAATGGAGGAACAAAGAAAGAAATGATATACACAAAATTGAGTGTATATAAATACTTTCTTAAAAAAGAAAGAAAAAGAGTAAAAGAAAATCTTGTGTGGTTAAACTAAGATTAAATGGATTAATTAGCCTTAATATCAAGAGTACACTAATACAAAACTAAAATTTGGTTTCCTCTTTTAAACAATATTTGTGTGTATTATTAATAAGAAAGAGTAACATTTTTTGTTTACCCTTCGAGTAAAAAAAATAGTAATAATAATAATAATATAGGGCAGAGAGGAGAAAGGAACAGATTTTTTGTGTCTCATGCTGTCTTTATTAGGTTTTTTGATTATTTGGAAAGTGGAGTCTCCTATCTCAAAGAATAATGGTTTTTCATTTTTAAAATCTTTTAATTATCATCTTGGCAAGATGAATAACTATTATTTTACAGTGACTTGTAATCCTATTTTGATCAAGTGTTTTGAACTTTTGACATATTTGATAGGCTTTCTAAAATCAAATTTCAAAATTAAAATTAATTATTTTTGACTTAAAACTGACTTTGGGATGTTCCAGAGGGCCCTTGAAGCATATGAAAGAGAAAATAAACAGGCTTATTTGATACGTTAAATTATATGAGAAGCATTGTCAGATAAAAAATGATACCTAATCTTTTGGGTTATATTTGTCTAAATATGTTATTAATGTGTTCCAGTATTATATTAAATTTCTGAAATTCTGATATGTCTTTGTATGTGCTATCAGTCATAATTACGGTTATTATGTTAAATTACTGTAGGTCACAAAAATAGTCGAATTTTCTTTAACCACAGACTGTGTCTTTAACCATGATCATTTTAAGCCTTTATTGACCACAGTTACATGCTTAATGCTGATGCTTTTTCTGAAACCTCTTTGTAAGCAAGTATAATCCTAATGTGGGCCGGGCGCGGTGGCTCAAGCCTGTAATCCCAGCACTTTGGGAGGCCGAGACGGGCGGATCACGAGGTCAGGAGATCGAGACCATCCTGGCTAACACGGTGAAACCCCGTCTCTACTAAAAAATACAAAAAACTAGCCGGGCGAGGTGGCAGGCGCCTGTAGTCCCAGCTACTCGGGAGGCTGAGACAGGAGAATGGCGTAAACCCGGGAGGCGGAGCTTGCAGTGAGCCGAGATCGCGCCACTGCACTCCAGCCTGGGTGACAGAGCCAGACTCCGTCTCAAAAAAAAAAAAAAAAAATCCTAATGTGTTGTATCTTCAAGGAGGTTAATGGAAAGAATGGAAAGGACATTGACAAGTACAGGTTTCTGGGAATTCTTACCCAGTCCATGCTATTGAAATGGGTAAGAATTCCCAGAACTCTAGTGAAGAGACTAGCTTATAAAACTGTTAACCCAAGAAGGACAATAATTAATTGAATACCAAGAAAATTATTTGGTAGATTTTCATGCTAAGTCATCCAGAACTGAATTTGTTAAGATATGCCAGTTGAATGAATTCCATGATCCAAGTCAGATTACCTATAATAACTCATTTAATAAACAGTGCTATACACCTGAATTGGAGAAATAAAATTTGTACTTAAGAGGATGTAAGTCCAATGTTAAATGTAGCCTCATGGATAGCCTGTATGAACATCTGGTCCTTGCTAGCTCTTTAAAGCTTCCATTATTAAAAGCTCTGCACTCTATGACTCTTCATAGAAGAGATAAAATGGCCCGAAATTATGAAAAAAATATTGGTGTCGTGACTGTCCTAAAATTTCTAAAATGATTTATGACCAATGTTTGGTTTCTCAAACCCACAGTCCTGCGAAGACAGTCAAACTTCAGGTACATTTCTGCTACCCAATGAGCCATTTGAACATTTATAGGAGGATGTCGTTCAATTGCTATTTTCAGTGCTCATTTTCTGGTTGTATAGAAGCTTTCCTCTTCAGGAAGGCTGATGTTACAACAGTAGCTAAAACATTATGAGAAAATTTGTTTTCTTTATGGGGCATTCTTGGAGAAGTTTCCTGTGATACAGCCACTCACTTCAGGCAAGATGTAAAACATTTAAATATATTACAAATACAATAGCATTTGGCAAAGCTAAATGAATCTACTGGATTGCCTTGGTCAAGGTATTGCAAATTAGTGATGATCAGATCCATTTCCAGCGGAAAATGTATTAAAATTAGGCTGACTTTTTATGGAATAGTGACTGGAATGTCTATGACCCTAAACATAGCACATCATGTGTGTCCTGCTCCTGAACTCTGACATGACTAAATGTTCAAGACTTCAATGCTTTATATCCAAGTGTATTTTCATGGGTAGAGGAAGTTTTCATAATCCACTGACTGCAGACAATCAAACCCTTTTCAATCCAGAATCCAGAGAGTCTATATCTTCTGGAAATGACATCAGGGAAAGACTGCCCTTGCGACCCACATTGCAGCAAAACTTTGGAACCTTAAATCTTGGGTCCACATTTCGTAACTCAAACAGACCCCTCCAGACTCTTGAAACTATATACCCATTGGAGACCTTAACATAAACATAACAAGATAAGTTTCTCCCAGGATGCAGATGGCATCCTAGATGTGGACAGCTTTTCCAAGATCATAGATCAAGACTTCCCTGTCATCATGAAACTCTTACTTTAATTAATTGTTTTTTGTTTTGTTGTGCTTTGTTTTGTTTTCCTTATGCCTACCTCTTTCATTTGGCAGAATAATGCTGTAAGTAGAATTTCAAAGTCAATAGCTTTTGTGGGCAACTTGATGGGGTATTGAATTTGCCGTGCCAAACTCAGATCTTTACATAACCTAAGGGATCCTTTGGTTAACCCATTGGGTAACTTTGGCAACATCTCAGCATAACTTGTTCAAATTGTACTAGTGGTAAGATTTCTAGCCCACTTGTTCTCAGTTACTGTTTTAACTCAATAATGAGATGCAAGAACCAGAACCAATGAGCATATCACAAGAAAGACTTCACCAAAAGCTCAAATGGAGTTTACTGCAAATTGACTTATGTGCCAGGGACTTTTATGCTTTTGTAGCCTGTAATAACTCCACCCCAGACTCTTTTGAGAAACAGCTAACTTCACCATTCCAGGTAATGTATCACTGAAAATAAAACCAGAAAAGGGGCTTTGTGTTCACCCATGGGGTATACTTTTATTTGTGGTGCATTTTACAGTGAATCTTATACATGGGCAAACACATGCCTTGATATATGGAAGACAAAGGGACAAAGTGGGCTAGGAATTTTATTTTTTATTTTTATTTTTTGAGATGTGGTCTTGTTCTACCCAGGCTGGGGTGCAGGGCATGATCTCACCGCAGCCTTTACCTCCCAGGTTCAAGCAATCTTTTTGCATCAGCCTCCAGTTAGCTGGGACTACAGTTGCGCACCACTATGCCTGAATTTTTAAATATTTTTTCTAGAGATGGTGTCTCCCTTTGTTGCCCACGCTGATCTCAAACTCCTTGACTCAAGTGATCCTCCTGCCTTGCCTCCCAAAGTGCTGAGATTACAGGCATGAGCCACCATGCCTGGCCTGGGCTTGGAATTTTAGTGGTTCATTTCTTGCTTCATAATCATTCAGAAACAAAACATTGGTCTGCTCTTGTTAGCCTACATCTTAATTTAAAGAGAATATCACCAGAAGGCTTATACCCTTCTGAATGGGCATACTTTGTTAAGTTTCTTTAATCTATGGTTCGGAGTAAATATAAATGAGGCAAGGATTAAAAATTTATCCCACATATAGACTCTGTAGCAGATTCTACTGAGAAGACTATAATTGCACAACAGACTTTTAAAATTTATCTTGCTAAAGTTGTTCTAGATAATAGGATTGCTCTAAATTACCTACTGGCTAAACATAAAGGAATCTGTACAGTTGCTGACACTTCTTTTTGCACACATGGATGAATATATTAGATATTATAGACTCAGTCACAGGGAATTAATAAACAGGCTGCTTGGTTAAAACAAGTAGACTCTTCATCTGGCCCATTCTTTGATTTATTTGACTTTAGTTGGTTTGCTTCATGGAGACCCTGGCTAAGGAACATACTCCCAACTCTTGATACTATCCTTCTGATAGTCTTAATAGTAGTCTCACTGGTCTGCTGTATTCTCTTAAAAGTTTTAAATATTTGCATGTAACCATATGTAGGTCATCCAATGGTCTATCAGACTGGAACAATTAAAACTCAAAAAAATTATGATCACGAGGACACCATCACCTACTAATAATGTGCTGAGACTGAAAACCCAAAATGATGGTAACTGAGAGTATTAGTGATGCCCTAAGTTTTGGTCACCCTTTTACCTTAGTGAGAAATTGACCAAAAGGGGCAAATTATTAAACAAAATTATAGCAGGCCATTATTTTGTACTGAGTTCCTGCACTAAGTCCCAAGAGACCAGACTAAACCAAAATGAAGTCACTCGTGCTAAGTGCCACATAATTAAACTGAAAATTTAAGGAAAGAGATAGATCCCAAAACAGATCAGTTTTCTTCTCTTGAATACGGGATATTCCAGTACAATAAGGAAGTCCCCTCTGCTCCAACCCTTACAAAAAAGTGAGCTGAAGTAACTTTATGTCAACCAACTTGTATTTCTATTGTTCTGTTTCATCGTTCCCACCTTACAAAACCTACTGTTCTGCTATTTCCCAGTAGAATTTGAGACCAAATAAGTCCATCTACAATGTTGACAAAGAGTGATGTCAATGCTTAAAGTTTTGATCAATCTCTTAAAATTGAGAGATTTACTAAAAGGGAGGAATTGTTAAATTAAGTTTGGCCAAAATCTGCTCATGCATATTTTAGATTTTCCCTGAAAGTTTCTCTGTGCATCATGAACTCTAACCTAACTTGATGTATAAACCAACTGTAACCTACTCTTGTAAAAAGTAGCCAAGTCCCAGCCAATCACAGCAGCTGAACTTTAGTCATCCATAGGCAGCTAACTGTTCAAACCAGGTTCAAATAAGGCAAACATTCAGACAATGTGGCAGCCCTGGAATCACTCTGAACCTATTCTGGTTCTGAGAGGTACCCAATTTGCCAGTCATCCTTTTCCCAGTTAAATTCTATTAAATTTACTTTTTCTGAAGGTTTTCTTTTAACAAAACAAACAACCGAAACGTAGGTCCCTAGGACCAAGTAACATTTTGTCACTAAACATTCTTTTTAGTTATGATGCAGCTCAAAAGCCCTCACCAGAAGCCAAGATCATCCCCTTGAACTTTCCGGCCTGAAGAACCATGACCTAAATAAACCTTTTTTCTTTATAAATTGTGCAGTCTCAGATATTCTGTTACAGCGACGCTAAACAGACCAAGACACCATTCTTTCCATTCAGTTCCCACTGCCAGCCTCCAAGGTTACTTTACCTTAAAATTTTATTCAGTAGTCTTCCTGACTCCAGTTTATTTTCAGTCACTTTTCCAATGGAGCCTTCTGTCCACTACCAGTTCACTTCCTTAATATTTTTATTGTGTCACTACCCATTTGAAGAAAACATGTAACTATCCCTATTTCTTATCACATGAACAAACAAACACAAACAAAACCTGATATCACAAAGTTTACTCTACTCTGGGCCTGCCAAATAGTGGAACACTATTTCTCAAAATATCTATTCCCTTTATCGGAGCACTGTTCCATGGGTTTACTATGTTCGTGTTCATTTATGCCTCTGTTCTTTACTTACCGCCATCACCTGAAGTTTCTACCATATCTTTTTTACCATTCCACTTCCTATCTTTCTTGTTTTTAGAAGCTCAGTTCCAATCCTATCTACCTCAGTAAATCTTACCTGATATATTGGTGTGTGCTTGCATTGACATAAAGAAATATCCAAGATTGGACAATTTAGAAAGAAAAGAGATTTATTTGGTTCACAGTTCTGCAGGCTGTACAGGAAGCATAGTGGCTTCTGCTGTTGGGGAGGCCTCAGGAAGCTTTTACTCATGGCAGAAGGCAAAGGGGGAGCAGGAATCTTACATGGTGGGAGGAGGAGCAAGAGAGAGAGTGGGTGGGGGGCGAGGTGCTGCACACTTTTTAACAAGCAGATCTCACAAGAACTCTATCACAAGAACAGCACCAAGGGGATGGTGCTAAACCATTCATGAAGGAACCTCTCCCGTGATCCAATCACCTCCCATGAGGCCCCACTTTCAGCATTGGGGATTATAATTTGACATGAGATTTAGATGGGGACACAAATCCAAACTGTATCACCTAACAATTCCGATCTTCATAATTTTCATTTTTCTGTTCAAATTAATTATTCTTTGTACTGTATAGTGTATGCTGTTATAAATGGTTCTCTAATTCATTCTTATTTGCTAGTCATTTCTTTTCAATAAGGCTCTAATTTTTTTTTAAGGACAAGAACCATGTTTTACTTATAATTCTGTACAATACGTTACATAGAGCTCATCACAGGGTAGGCAGTGAATGAATATTCGTTGCCTAGATGACTGGTTTATTAATTTAATCAAGAGACAATGCAACCAACTTAGTCAACATAAATTTAGCCAAGAAGCTAATTAGACAGAATATTATACAGTAATACATCACCATTTAACCTTTTTGACAGTCACTGGGTTTTAAAAATATTCCTCCTGTTTTTAATATGCAAACCCAGCACACTTAAATTATTTTCTTTTTGGTGTGTTAATAATGACTCTTTCGGTGAAGAGGATACAGATACTGTCAGTATCTGTGTGACACCTGAGTTCCAGATATTTTAAAATATTTGAATGCTTGCCATAATATAAACATAAAAACTGAAAGATTCTCAGTATTTTAAATTATTCTACTTGAAGACAGCCATCATCCACTAAATAACACCTATTTTTGAATGCACAAATCCACACAAATTTTTTACTAAGTTTACCACCAGATGTCAGTCATTCACTGCAATGGTAATAACTACCCTGAAGAACCCTTCATGAGAAATCTATGTATGTGGATATCTCCCTCATCTCTCCTTCCCTCACCATCTCTTCCACTCCTTCTTTCTATGACTGTCAGTCTGTTTATTAATCAATTGTCAATTGATTATCTATTTATGTATTTATAATCCACATATCTAGTCTAATCTATCTAAATAATGAAAAGTATATTCTAGGCATTTTGAGAAAATAACGTCATAAAATGTCTAAATATTTACCTATACGAATATGAAAGTGACACTAAAATATTTTATGCACTATGGTATGGAATTCAGGCTGCTTTTAGCCCAGTAACTTTGAGACCAATGCAATACTATGCAGTCTTTTTTTCAGGACATACTTTCACTTCTCACTTGGAATCTTTGTTTTTTGAAAGCTTTATTGGATTCTTATTACTCTGGAATTAAATTCTTACTGGAAGAGCATCAATGACATAATGAGAAAATTATACGATATTTGATTTTTAGATAGGTGGTGGGGTGATTTAAAAACCTAATTTTCTACTAAATAACTATGCAAAGAAAGTTCTCCACTACCAACTTCTACCTACAACTTTTGTTTAAATTTTTTTCTGTTTTCTTGAACTTTAACATATACCTTATA
The DNA here is from genome assembly GCF_024542745.1 of Macaca thibetana thibetana. Lineage (NCBI taxonomy): Eukaryota > Metazoa > Chordata > Mammalia > Primates > Cercopithecidae > Macaca > Macaca thibetana. The sequence continues at coordinate 78,533,125 of NC_065583.1, forward strand.
TGATTCCTCACTCTGAACTTTGCCAAATGTCTGGCTTTACATCCATCACTGAACTTAATGAAGTGAATTTATGCTTTATTTTCCCTTTAGATTGTGAGATACTTGAGGTCAGGGAGCTTAGCAGATATGCATCAATAAACAAATGTTATTTTCTAAACATGAACTGTGGCCGCCCTGTAGTGGATTGTTTGTTGCCTACTCAGCAACCATTTTCTTTTTTCCTATCCAAATTTTAAGTGGCTAGCACTTCTCCATGGGTGGAACCATGGGCCATTCTTTGCTATGGATTAGCTCAGAAATGACCACATGATGCACGTGATGGAAACTGTATTAAAGGCTTCAACAAAAATGTTCCTGTCTTGAAACAGTGAACTGCAAGGACTAATGGGTAAGTTGTTGCATATCTGTTGTCATTTCTGAGACAGAAAATACTAGTGTTTTTGTGTTTCTGAATCCTTTCGGGGATTGATATAGATATGGGGTGCATGGGGTGTCTCTCTCTTTAAATTTTTACAGACATCAGCTAGAGACATTTTTATGTCACATAGAAATAACATTCTAGATAATAAAGCCAACACTGAGGAAAACAGAGCCATGGGCTGGAGATACAGAGAAAGAGAGAGAGACAAACACACACAAGCACACAAAGAAAGAGAGGGAGAGATTAAAATTAAATACAAAATTAAAAATTTCCCTTTGAAAGACAAGGCTGAGATAATGAAAAGGTAGCCCACATACTAAGAAAACGTATTTGCAAATCATATGTCTGATAAAGAGCTTTTATCCAGTATTTATATAGAACAATACTCCATTTCCTAGGAATTCAGACTAACTTGAGATTTTATTTCAAGTATAATTTGTTCTTTTCTTTGTTCTGTTCAATAAAGAAAACACTTTTTAACTTTTGCTAGCAGCTCTCAGTATATTAACATGTATGATAAAATGAAGTATGTAAAATGCAGTTACATTCCAATTCCTTCTCATGGTTTTGAAACATTTCTAGTTTTATCAGCCTGGCTTTCCAGCCCATCCACTACTGCTCCCCTAAACTATCCTGAGTGCTAAGGAATATAGCCCTGTTGTTAATCCCCTACTATAACAAGCATTTTCTGATAACCCTCCTTGACTTACTCAAATACTATCATTTTTATGAAGCCTTTATGCTCTTCAATAATAATTTGATAGCATTTTGCATGTGTTCTTCTTATGCCTTAAAATCTAATTAGTTATAGGCTTATTTTAGCTACCTTACTAGATTACAGACCATTTAGGGGGTCTGTGCTTTTTTCATTTTTGTATTTTGCAGATAAACTTAATTGATGTCTGTTGAATGAATCCTTCACCTTTCAATTTATTTATTTTTTATTGGGTTACCTGGGTACCATATTTTATCACAGATGTAAGAATTGTGGTTTTGTTTTTAAGGAAGGAGCTCCTTTTTATTATTATTATTATACTTTAAGTTCTAGGTACATGTGCACAACGTGCAGGTTTGTTACATATTTATACATGCGCCATATTCGTGTGCTGCACCCATTAACTCGTCATTTGCATTAGGTATATCTCCTAATGCTATCCCTCCGCCCTCCCCCAACCTCATGACAGGCCCTGGTGTGTGATGTTCCCCTTCCTGTGTCCAAGTGTTCTCATTGTTCAATTCCCACCTATGAATGAGAACATGCAGTGCTTGTTTTTTTGTCCTTGGGATAGTTTGCTGAGAATGATGGTTTCCAGCTTCATCCATGTCCCTACAAAGGACATCAACTCATCCTTTTTCATGGCTGCATAATATTCCATGGTATGGAATATTTGCCACATTTTCTTAATCCAATGCCACATTTTCTTAATCCAGTCTAGCATTGATGGACATTTGGGTTGATTCCAAGTCTTTGCTATTGTGAATAGTGCCACAGTAAACATATGTGTGCATGTGTCCTTATAGCAGCATGATTTATAATCCTTTGGGTATATACCCAGTAATGGGATGGCTGGGTCAAATAGTATTTCTAGTTCTAGATCCTTGAGGAATCGTCACACTGTCTTCCACAATGGTTGAACTACTTTACAGTCCCATCAACAGTGTAAAAGTGTTCCTATTTCTCCACATCCTCTCCAGCACCTGTTGTTTCCTGACTTTTTAATGATCACCATTCTAACTGGTGTGAGATGGTATCTCATTGTGGTTTTGATTTGCATTTCTCTGATGGCCAGTAATGATGAGCATTTTTTCATGTGTCTATTGGCTGCATAAATGTCTTCTTTTGAGAAGTGTCTGTTCATATCCTTTGCCCACTTTTTGATGGGGTTGCTTGTTTTTTTCTTGTAAATTTGTTTGAGTTCTTTGTAGATTCTGGATATTAGCCCTTTGTCAGATGAGTAGATTACAAAAATGTTCTCCCATTCTGTAGGTTGCCTGTTCACTCTGATGGTAGTTTCTTTTGCTGTGCAGAAGCTTTCTTTCAAATGGAGGCCAAACAAGTCTCAGAACAAGACTCTAGAAATTTGGAACTCCAAACGATTTCTAAGAATTCTATGACTTCTGGGAAATATAACACAAGAGAAAATAAACTCTGAAAATTCAAAGTGCCAGAAACTAAATTAACCAAAAGAGGCTTTGGGATTAGTGTAACTAGATTAGTTAATTCTTTCCTTTGGGCCTCATTAAAAAAAAAAAATCTATTAATGTATGACTGAGATGCCCAGCCAGGGACTACATTTTAGTTTTGTTCCTCTTTAAAAAAAAAAAAAAAAAAAAAAAAAAAGCCATTAGAAGATAAATCTCAATAGAGGCACGGTATTGCCCTTTACCACTGTGTTCTAAGAACTTAGTTTTTTTGTTTGTGAGACTTTCAGCAATGTTTGCTAAATGACAAACAGGTGTCAGAAATCACCTTTGAATCATGGAAGGAAGTGCCTCTGGCTAGGTAGGGTTGAGTACTTGAGACTCACCAGAGTATCTCTGGGAAAGGGATACAGAACACAAATGGCCAGCCCATCTCTAGTAAAGAAGGACTGATGTAACTCTGGGTTTTGAGGTTTAAGAGCAGAAGCTCTTGACCCCTAGTATGGATTATATGAAGGAAAAACAGGTGGTGGTTTTGTGTCCATGAAGCACAGATGTGAGAATCAGCCCTGACCCAGGACTCCTGGGCCGTGTATCAACTAAAAGAACCTAGCACTAAAAAGATTGGCCCTTAGAAACCACGTACAGCATTCAGGGAGGGTGGTCTGAATTAGGGCAGCTAGCAGGGGAGCATGTTTTTTTAGGACTGGTATATTAATAGATAATCTTCATCAGTGACATCATGAGGCAGCGAGAAGTAATTGCAGCATGGTTGTCTTACACTTGAATATGCCCTTGCTGCATCTGGAAATCTACTGCTGATTCTATCCATGCCTTTTAAAGGGACATAGGTTTTGTTTTTGTTTTCTTGGTTTTGTTGTTGCTGTTGTTGCTTGACAATTGCAGAGGAGGGAAGGAGGGGGAGCCAACCAATGAAAGGTGATAATTGACTTTTTGCCAATAAAAGAGGTAAGGACTTGAGTAATTAAGTAGGAAAACAAGATATTTGACCGTATTTATACCATGAATTTTGGGTGCATATCATATTGCTTACAAATAAAATGAGGAAATTATTTTATGCACCTGAATGAATGCTGCCAAATTTTCTTAGGGTGGGAGAGTAAGAGTCTCAGTCATTTACAGAAGAATGCCAGCTAATAAGTAAAGATTAAATTATGGTGTTAAAAAATCATTATTTGAGAACTATCTCAAAATTATGGATTCAGAAAATGGTTGAATACCTAAAACTATTGGGTAAAATGTTGTTAGAGAACAAGATACTCGTATGGTCTCAGAGTGTTTTCTCTCAGATTACTTTACTTTCTAAAGACAAAGTGAAAGTGGAACACATACAATGAAGAGATTTGGTGGACACAATCTTACTGAAGTGACTGCATGTGGTATCATCAATAATGGGGGGAAAATGACATTATGTGCCTCCAATATGAAGTGGTGGAAAGTAGGAAATACCACAATCATGAGGCAACAGCAGTATGAATCCAGACAGGGATACATTGTGCTAGACAACTGGCCTGGACTCTTCAAAAATGTCCATGTTTTGGAAGGAAGAAATGATACAGGAATTACTTTAGATGAAAGGAGACAAAACAGATATAAGCAGATGCATTGTATGAATCTTAATTGGATCCTGGATGAAAAATCAAAAGCTCCAGAGGACTTTGTGGGGACATTGAGGGTTTGCATATGAGCTACATATTAGTTGATAATAAAGAATGTGTTAAATTTATTGAGTGTAGTAATGGTTTTGTGGTTATGTAGGAGAATGTCCTAGTTCTTGGGCAATACATATGGAAGTATTTAGGGTGAAAGTTACGATGTATGCAGCTTCCACCCCAAGTTCCTCCTGTTGTCTTTATTTAAACATTTTTATAGCCTTATTGAGGTATAATCTGTATACAAAAATTGCACATAATACAACTTATTTTCAAATGGTTCAGCAAAAGTAAATAAATTAGTGTGTGTATTTATACTTATGTGTGTGTATCTATGAGAAAGAGAATGAAAATATGGCAAAATGTTAAGCACCATAAATTTAAGTGAAGAATACGTGGGTGTTAACTGTAAGTCTTCAATAATTCTGTAGCTTTAAATTTTTCAAAATAAAAAGTGGAGACAACAGAACGTCTTAATTTGCTTGCATGTTTGTTTCACAGTAAGTAGTATTCACTGAACATCAAATTTTGGTTCTTGATCACTTTGTCTCTTTTATTGACTGGATGTTTCTATCAACTTTTTTTGGTGTAGATATAGTATAAATATAGTTTTTAAGCCTCAAATCTCTACTTTTGGACGTTTATGTATTTTTTGGTTTTCAACGTTATTTTAACAAAACAAAGTTTAACATTTCTTCTTGTATTCAATATTGTTTGTGGAAATTTGAGACTATCTTCATAAATTCATTAGTATAGACTTAATCATAAAATATCTCTTTTTAATGTAATAATTTAAACATTACACAAATAGCTATTATATTAAACCCCATTATCTGAGAAATATTATGGATTAAGTGTTAAGGCCCAATATAACAGTAATGAATATCCACTTTTTTCTTCCATAGAATCTGCTCTTATTCAACTAGCAATAGTATCCTATGTTTTCTTGGGGAAACCAATCTTTCTGAATCATCAGTGTAGTTACTGTGGAATGTGACTCTGTCCCTGGCTCCATGGAGGCTTGGCTAATCCAGCATCACATTTTCCCTGGCCCCAGTGACTGGTTCTGATGTTGGCACATTGCTGTAGTTTGGATATGGTTTGTTCTGACCCAATTTCATATTGAAATTTGATCCCCAAGATCAGAAGTGGGATCTAATAGAAAGTGTTTGGATCATGGGGGCAGATCCCTCATGAATAGATTAATGCCCTCTCTTGGGGTGAGTTCTCACTCTATTAGCTCCCTCCAGAGCTTGTTGTTAAAAGAAGCCTGACACCTTATCCTCTCTGTCTTGCTTCCTCATTCCCAATATGATCGCTGCATATGCTGGCTTTCCTTCACTCTTCACGATGAGCAGAAGCAGCCTGAGTCCCTCACCAAATGCAGATGCCAGTTCCATGCTTCTTGTATAGCCTGCTGAGCCATGAGACAAATATACCTCTTTCCTTTATAAATTACCCAGTCTCAGGTATTATTTTATAGTAACACAAAATTGACCTAGATAGACACAAACGAAATCAGGCCAGTTAGTGTATTGGAACTCTTTGGAAAGAGAAGCTATATGTGTCAGAGTAAATACTGGTAGCATCTAAACCTAGAACTACTGGCTGCCACCTTTATTACAGATGGCAGCTGTGGCCAGTCTAGGAGCAGGCTGCCATGATGCTGGCTGCCCTGGGGGAGGCGCAGCCAGGACTGCATACTTCCTGGAATGCAGGAGCCAGGAATAAGCAGAAGCCCCGCCCACATCCAAGTTGGAGGGGGCTGTAACAGCCCAGCCGCAGCTGTGGACCTAGACATCTCTGCACTGTTGGGGACCCAGGAAGCCCCTCTTACTCCCACAGGCTTAGAAATGTTTGCTTTCACTGCCTGGCCTTTCCCTGCTCCTGGCACCCACTGTGATTTTGGAGCAAAGATGAGGCCAAGCTCAGGTGCTGTCATGACCTGGCTGGGAGTGTGCATGCTAGGAGGAGTGCTGACATGCCAGGCCCCTGCCACCCTGGTCCCCTCTGGACTTTGGGTTCTAATGAGCACAGGAGAGAGGCTGAGAGGTTGCTGAGGGTGACTTGGCACAAGCCTGCAGGTGCCCTGGGCACAAACAGTTTGGGTGAACAGTAGGTTGATGGTGGAGGGAGACAGACAGGCTTCTGGGCAGAAAGGGGCAGGTCCCTGGTGAAGCTCCACCTTCAGACCCGGGATGGCATGAAGCCAGAGGCCCAGAGTGCCAGTTCTGTGGACCGCAGTGAGAACTTACGGTGCTTTATCTGACTTGCCCATGGCCACCCATGGACCAATCAACATGCATTTCCTCTCCTCTAAAACCCATAAAAACCCTGGACTCAACCATACTAGGGCGTCAGGATGGCCTTCCTGCAGAGAGGAACTACCCACTGTAGGTCTCCTCTCAGCTGAGTTGAGCAGATATTGGGAGCACCTGCCTGCAGAGAGGAGCTACCCACTCTGGGTCTCCTCTCAGCTGAGAGCCGAGCAGATATCAGGATGACCTCCCTGCAGAGAGGAGCTCACCCACTCCAGGTCTCCTCTCCACTGAGAGCTGAACTCATTAGGATGAACTGCCTGCAGAAAGGAGTTACCCACTTTGGGTCTCCTGAGAGCTGTACTCTTACTCAATAAAGCACCTCTTCACCTTACTCACCCTCCAGTTGTCCACATACCTCATTCTTCCTGGACATGAGACAAGAACTCATGACCTGCCTAGTGGTGGAACTGAAGAGTGGTAACACAAACAGTGCTGAAACACGCCCCTTGCTCACTACGTTGTGGGTGACAAGAAGGAGAGAAGAGAGAAGGAGGGATGAGCTGTGACCCTTCAGGGAGCCCAGACCTAGGAGCACCCAAGGCAGATCATTGACACCCTTTTCGGGGCTCTGCAGTTCCTGGCATCTCCAAGCTTCTGGGCACCACTGCATTCCCTGGTGCCCACAGTGGAAGCCACTTGTGGTGTGCCTGGTGCAGCTGCAGCCTTGCAGGGAGCCAGCACCTGTGCCAGCACCGAGAGCTACCTGCCTTGTCACAGTCAGCATACCTGGCTGTGTGCAGTGGCCAGACCCCACACTCGCTCACTCATGCACCCCTTACTGCTCTGTGCCTGGCTTGCCTTTGGCAGGCATGGGACCCGGGCTGGATCCTCTGACATTACTACATATGTGGAGAGTCTGAATGAAGGTAAATCCTATATTGAAGAAAGCCAAACTGAGAGGGAAGCCAAATCCTGTTTGTTTCATCTCAGTCTCTGGATCTAGCCATGCCTGGGCTTTTCAGTTATATGAATCAAACAATAATAATAGTTTTTATTAATAAATTGTTAATTCTTGATTATTATTTTCCTCATTTATTATATCATCAGTAATTCTTAATAACAAGAATTTATAACAAGAACATGTTTAGTTCTTAAACCTGTTTCAATTTATTTGTGATTACTAAAGAAGCCTAAGACAATGGTATGTAAAATCATCAAATCTAGAACTCAGAATTTCAGATCTTTTGTGACCTTAACCCAGTGTTCTTTGCAAACTTAACAGAATGGCTAAGACTGGGCCATTATATCAAATAGCGCTGTCTCCTTATCTAGAAGTATAAGTGAGTTGTAAGAACCAGTGCAATTGTGTTGTTCTAGCTACATGCGTGCTTGACACTCTTCCAATTATAGATGACAGATTAATTACCAAATAAGCAAATCAGATAATCACAACTACCAGGAGTTTTTATCATGAGAAATCTCCTGCTGAGATGGTAAAATTATTAGGCAAATAAGTACAAGGCTAGAACTAGCATCAGAAAGGACTCAACTTACCCATCAGTTTTCTAGACAATATATGTATATTTTGAAGGCATGAAGAATTATATAGTATAATATAGTATTCTTTTTTTTTTTTAAGTCAACAAATATTTATTAAACACCTGCCGTTACTGGAAGGAGGCCATGATGCTGGACACACTGTCAAAGTCTATCTTCTCCACAAGGTTCTTGGGCTTAATGTTCTCTTCCTGGCTACAGATGAAGATCTGCCCTGACTCATCAGCACTCCAGGTGTATTTTCTCATCCACACCTTCAGTTGGCTGTCCGACAGATACCCAGGCATCTCGGCCAGCAGTCAGCGGTCAATGTGCTGGTGATACCCATGACAGGGCAGATAAGCATTCAGACAGAGTCTTCAAAGCCAGTTATACCTTCCAAGAGGTCCATGTTTTCATCTAAGGCTTGCCAGAAGGCCTGAAAGAGGCTGGTCTCCAGGTCCTTGAGGTACAAAATGCATCAGATGGCCACTCTTCTTGATGTGCCTGGCCAATCATGCACTTGCACAGCATGAAGTTGGTATGTGGCAGGTTGGTGAGGGCCTTCAGCTGGATCTGGGCAGTGATCGTGGTCTGAAAAAATGCTGGGTTGGACTGGTACAGCTTCAGGACAGCTGGGTTGGCTTCCAGATCATAGGCATTCTCTTTGACCTGCATCTCCACAGAGCACTCCAGGGTGGCCAGCTTCTCAGGATTGTTCCTGTTGATACCCTTGAGCAGCTTGCCCACACTGGCTCTCATCTGCTCAAATATCAACATGACTGCTGTCACTTTCCACAGCGAGGGCTGGAAGTGAACACTGGACTGGCACGGTGTCCTCAAATACAGCATTCTTATCACTTACTCATTTTAAGGGAGTTTGTATAAAATGCATTTTTGTTCAAAAACAAAAAGGGTTCTATTGTCATACTTGTTTTTTATAAGCTCCCATTTTATATTATATCTTGGTATATCTGAATAAGAGTGCTTTTTAAAATCAGGTCTTCATTGGTAAATCCTTTCTGTATGATGGTACAGTGTATACTCTATTTTCAGACCCAGAAAAATGCATGTCCTTTTTTTATATCAGTACTTTGGATATGTGATAGACATCTTTGTGTTTTGGTGTTTCAAAATTTTTAAGGCTATGAACAGGAATCGTATTTACCATCATCAATGATTATATTCTCTTAATTAAATCATTATACTATAAAAACACTCCAAATAGACTTGCTTATTCTAGCCTTTAGATGTGATTCAAAAATAAAAAGGAAGTTCTTGGGAGGCCACTAGTGGCCTTTTCATGCACCTAAGTTATTTCCCTGGTGGAATAAAGAGCATCAGGGGACTAAAGGAAGACGCTGCTGCTAAGTTCTGGCCCTGAAGATAATTTGCATCTAGGTCTTTTTGTGAATTGAGTTTGAGGCACTGGGGTTGATGACTTCTAGGCCTAACCATCACTCTACAGAGACCACATCTTTGAGAATATTACTTTCTGTGCCTAAGAATGTTTTAAAGTTCAACTACTCTCTGTAGCACTATGTTTCTTGGAGATGAACTATGGAACACCTGAATTCAAATCACAAGGAATGCTTCTTAAAAATGTAGATTTCTAGGACCCACCTAGAATCAGAAACTATGGGAATGGGACCAAATCAGCACTTCTGAAATAAGTACTCACAGTTGATTCTTGCCCACATTAAAGTTTGCGAAGTATTGCTGTAGGCTACATCAACTTTGAGCTACATGTAGGTGACAGTCTGGGAAACAAGCTCTAATACAAAGTCTATGGATTAAATTGTCATTCAGCTTCCTAAATATTTGATTTTATATAACATCTGGATGAGAGTTAAAAGATGCATGGTAATTTTGAAAAATAATATGCTGATTTAATAAACTAAAGAAGAAAGCTTAGAACAAAAGATTTTATGCAAATGAGAATTCAGGGCCAACTCAGTGAATGACAAGCTATTCTTTTAACTCTCCCAAATCATATTCTCTAGGTACTTTAATAGAAGAAAAAATGAAAGCACAGATGTTTCCCTTTGCTTTTTTAATAAGTCAATTATGCCCATTTTAATTATCCAATTTAACACATCCAACAATTAAGGCATTCAGATTTTGGTGCTAACAGTCATATTAAAACAACTCAGATCCTGTCCTCCCCCTCCAAACATCTGTAAACTATAATTTATGTGATAATATAGCTACCCACTTATTGTAATTGGCAAGATAGAATAGCCATTCTTGAAGACAATGGTTTTTCAACTGTGATCGCACATTAGAAACGCCTGAACAAATTTAAAAACATGAACTATACCTGTATTCCATTGTCAGACAACTAAATAAAGATCGCTGGAAAGAGCGAGTGCCCAAAAATATTTTCTTAAATTCTCCAGGTGATTCTACTGTGGCTAGGCCTAGGATTCACTCCTCTGGGGCATTTCTCAGGCAGTGCCTTCTCTGACTCGATAAATGAAGTTCAGCCAAGAATAATCAGTGGAAAGATTGCCTGAAGTCAATGTTCATTACTTTCCAGGCTACCATCTTCAATTAACCCAGGTTGGCAGAATAAAAGTGGAGTGCTAGGACAGGATTGTAATGCCCTAGCAGACTTACTGTTTCCCAATTTCCCTTCTGTACTCTCATGTACTTTACGATTAGTCAATTATATCTGTATTATTCCAACTACTACTATGATGCCTGAAAAACAGGCTGGCATTTTTGAAAAAGAATTCTAGATTCCTGTCATTTTAAAGTGGAAAATTATCTGGTTCTTACTAACTTGCATTGATGAATTATGAAAAAAGATGTTTTAAAACTAATTTGCAGTCACTGTAAAAGATGAATATATTCCTATGGATGCATGGGAATTTTATTTTATTTTAGCGAAAGGACCTCACTTTGCAGCCTGGGCTGCAGTAGAGTGGATTGATCATAGCCCACTGCAGCCTTGAATTTCTAGGCTCAAACGATCATCTGCTTGGCCTCCCAAAGTCTTGGGAGTATAGGCTTGAGCCACTGTACCTGGCCTGAAATTATTTTTTAAAAGGAAAACTATTATTAGTGATCCCTACTGATGGATCATTTGCATATGTAATTTGAGATACAGGTTTCCTCTGTGACCACCTTTTATTAAAGTATTTATCCTTTGATTGATATGTAGGCAAAAACCCTCTTTGGATTTTAGAAGAGCCTGACTTTACAAATGTATGTAAACTCAGGCTGGTTTTTAATTTATATTGGCTACCTAACAAAGTATCTTCTAAATTTTGTACAATACACACATTTATTTTGGTGGAAGACATTGAGTAAGTTTCTCTAATCTTTGTGGGTTTGTGTAATTATTATAAAAGTTGCATGTAAAATATTTGCAAATTTTTGCAAATATGCAAAAACTGGAAAATACACTCTGACAGCTAATGCTCTGAAAACACTTTATTACACAAATTACATTCAGATTCTGAAAATAGTGTTCTAACAGTGTAGCCATCTAAAAATAAGACATCCCAGAAACACACCAACTGAAGAAGAAAATTTAAAAGAGAATTTAAATAGAGACTTTTTTATTTCCCTCATTGCAATATAATGTTAGTGATTTTAAAAAAATAGGAGATTTAGCAGCTTTGTCGTCATGTAGCACAAAGTTTCTCTTTACTGCCACAGGCTGAGAATGCTGAACAGGAAAGGCACCAAAGAAAGACACTGGCAATGAAAGTGCTATTGGGAAAATACTGTGTTCAAGCAAAGAATGGGGTTATTTACATCCACCAAAAAGTCTCAAAGTGTAAATGGGCAAATCTTCCATAGTTAGATTAGTACTATGATGGAAAAAGAGGACTGTGTCTCTAGTCTATGTTCATATAAAGACAATGGCATTGTTATGAACTTTTAGGAAACTCCTCAACTAGAAACAGAAGCCAACTTAACCAAAACGAAGTAAATAAAGTGTGTACAGTCCCACATAGACTAGTACAGTTTACAATTAAATACACAGAACTTTAAACGTGCTAAAGGGAAAGGAATCTGACATTCTGGGTAAATCTCACTTAATCTAAATCAAAGCTTGGTTTTCAGGAGGAGGAAGGTGCGGGTGCAGGCAGAGGTGCTGAATACTCCTCTTCTGATTCACTTCCGTCATCCTCCTCTTTCTCTTGGTCACTGCCCTCGGTGCTAAGCCGGTCAAACCCTTTTCGACTGTAACCCTTACGGCTTGCAAAGAAATTTCCAAGGTTTAAGCCTCCACTTCCCTTTCCTGAAAAAAACCAAACAATAACAAATTGGGTTAAGTTTGCAGCAGTGATTCTGTTTCCTTGTAAATTCTTAAATGGTAAACAAAGTCAGAAGGTGGGGATGGGAAAGGGGAGATTATTTTATTTATTTTAAAAAATAGAAAAACAGACAAAGAGACCTATCCTTCAGAGCCATATAGATGCTACTATTAAAAGAAAGAAGAAAAACAAAAGCTCCCGAGTATTATGTATTTCTGCGGGAATATTTCATATTTCACCTCCTGCTTTTCTCCAGCTCTCTGCCCAGAACTAGCCTCCCTGGAGCAGCTCCTCAGTTCAATGACTTTAAGAAAAGGTCATCTTTACTATGACAAACATTGACATGCCAACAGGAGTGACAGAAAATTTGCTGAAGACAAATGAAGCCAGGTAAAAGGCAGGGGAAGAGAATTAGATAATGCAGAATGGGAAAAATAAAACTGGGAAATCTGCTGCCAGACCCATGCACTTCAGTTTAGTTTATGGTGTACATTCTGTATTTACTCTGGGAGATGCTAAGCTGTATACAAGGTGCTTTATCTTCAGAGACAAAATATGAAATATCTCCTTGCTTTTTAAAAGACATGTGCTTGTTGACTTTGAACCAAACATAAAGGGTTCTAAAAGGTCATGGCATACCTCTAAATCTTCCCAGTACTCTTCCTGAACTTGTCTCGAGTTTGTGTTCAGAATCTGCTAAAAAAAGATAGCACATTTCAAAATGAGTCCCAGTCATCTTCCTCAACCCATGCACTCAACTTCCAACTTAAATTCAGGAACTTGTGAATGATAAAGCAAGACCTGGCTCTTGTCTGTATGCAATTCTAATTTTTAAGAAAGGCGGTATATTTTCGAGACATACATAAAGGGCCCAAGCTGGGTTTGACTCTGCCTGTGTCTCTTACTGGCTGTGTGATCTTGATAAATTACTTCTCTGAGCTTCAGTTTTCTCCTCTGAGAAAAGAAAGATCAAGGAGAATCCCTGTCTGTAAGGCTGAGATCAGACATTGCATGTGACACATTTAGAACAGTACCTGTAGATATACAGTAAATGCTCAATAAATCACAGCTTTTTTTTAATGAGGAAAGAATTGTTACCAATAATTTGTAAAATTTTTCAATCTTTGGTTATTATAATTTAGGAATAATTGCCTTCAGCTTTACTATTTCTACTGACAGTATATGTCTTGCTTGAGAAAGCTTTGGATCCATGTATGTCGTTTCTTCTTTATGTAAGACATAAGTGAAGGGAAAGGACATGACATGCTGAGTATTCTCCAAGCATAGTAGGTGACCTACATGTTCCCAATAGGACTGCCTATCTCCATAAAGGATAGACTCTTTTTCCTTATGGGGAGGCAGAACTCCCAATGGGTTTCATTATTTCCCTCGCTGTGTCTCTCCCCGTACTCTTTCCCAGGCTTCATCACTCCCTCAAGGGGCTATGGTCAGGAAAATCAGGCCTGGGGTTGTCCTGTTAGGTCTTTAACCAGGGCTGAAGGCAGCATCATGGAAAAAGATAGTGGCAGATTAGACGAAAGGGGGAAGACAGTGATGCAGAAAGAAATAGGCAAGAAGGGAAGAAGAATCTGGTAAGACTGTTAGAAAGCCAACAAATTAGATTGTAAGTTCTGCAAGGATATTCCTTAGTTTTGTATCCCCCTGTGCCTAGCACAGTGTCTGATATGGAGTCAATGCATAATAAGGAATGATGAATAAATGGAAGGTCCTTTATTAGGGTTTTTAATAACCTTAAACTGGATAAGATCTATCAAGGACAAATTTGGAAAAAAAGTGAGAAGCTGATCTACTACTACTGCTACATATGAAACTTCAATTTTTCTAAGTAAAACCCGATCAAGTAATGGCAATTTTCTAGGGTTTGACCTGGATTTCTGCCTTCCTAACACATTCCTGTAGTCAGCATCATGTAACAGTGCTGTGTCACATGTGCTTAACAGCAAACAGAAGAGACCAAACCTTCCTTACTCCCTAGCCACTGCTTCTGCCAGATTGGGTTGGTTACCACCATTCCTGCCACCTGCCCCTAGGCCCCACTGTTCCTACTACGCTGTGTATTTATCACTGCACTTACCACCCTCTACTATAATTTTTTTGTTTCATGTCTCTTTCATATGTTATCTATTTTGTGAGCTCAGTTGATTTATTTATTCATTCTTTCAACAACAATTTATTAAACCACTAGTATCAGGAACTATTATTTGTGCTGGGGCCATATCAGTACTCAAGATATGGATTCTTTCTCATTTGAAGCATGTATATATCACCATGAAGACAATTACTATGTTTATTTCTCTTTGCCCCTACTTATGACAGTTCCAGATCTGTAACATGGACTCAATAGAAGTCCTTTTTGGGAAGAGTTAACTATATTTTTGCAGAGATTTATTAATGGCAGATGGAAAGCAAAAGAAAGTCCAAGAAAAATTCCCTTTTACAACATATTAAGTTGAATTTTCTGTTTTCTGTTTCCATGCCTTTTTCTGTGTCAGGGCTTTGCCAAGGGCACTGAATCCCTGCCATGGCTGCCTTGACCTGAAATAGGATCAGATGCTGTTTCTTGATCAAATGCTCCCCGTCTCCCTGGTCCGTGGATTTCTTCCCACACACAACTACAGACTTGCTCTAGGACTTGGGGACCCAGCCAAGGGACTGCTACTGAGAGGTGAGGAGCATGATTTGGGTTATTTATTTATTTAGATGTCCTAAAATAAACTCAGCTCTTGGGTCCTGTATTGTGATAATTATTTCATAAAATCCTAACTCTGGTATTAGACTCTGCCTTGTTCAGTTATGGAAAGCTGATGGTCTAAATTATGACTATTCAAAAACTATCAAATGGTTTGTTATAGAAATAATTAATTTTCCTTGAAAACTAAGGTTTAAGACAAGTGTTTTTTTTATAACTTCTTATGCCTTTTATTACATTACCAATGATTATTCATCATAACCATTGGTGGTATTAATTGAGTACTTCTTAGGTTCCAGGTATCCTGATAAATGCTTATGTACATTGTTTCATCTAGTATTTGTACAACCTTGTAAGGTAACTATTTTATCCTCACTTTTTTATGAGAAAACTGGTCTGGAGAGATTAAGTAACTTGCCCATGGTCATGTAGCTAGGAGCTAGATCCAGCCTAATGGGAAAAAAACACAACCTGAAAAACTGACCCAGGTACTTTGAGGACTGGGCCTCTTCTTAACAGCAGGTATCTCCTCCTCTGGTCATTCAGCTAATTTATACTGACTCTACTACCTACAATTTCATATGGAGACATTAATTGGGCTTAAGCCAATTGCTAAAAGGTGGCATTAAAGGTTATATTTTAATCTAAATATCCAAATTTCAGAGTCTCCAGATACTATTTTTTACTGTAATATTAACTAGGGGCAATATTTGGAACACAGACAATAATGTCAAAAATGGTAGAGAGCATTAAAAACAAAAAAACAAAGACAGTGAAAAAAATCCCAAGCAAACTCCTGAGGATAACTAGGCCAAACACTCTTTCAAAGGCAGGTTCCAAGTTCACGGGGCTCATTTTACTTGCCTCCAAAGGCCCTTGATTTTTTCCACCGAATAAATATGGCAATGGCCAGCAGGACAACCACCGGAATAACCAGAAGGGTTGTAATGAGAACAACACGTACTCCCGAGCCTGGCTCTTTGATCAGTTTCTGTTTCTCTTGCATCTTCTGTAATTCTGAGGAGGTGGGTTTGTTCTCCATTTTGGTTTCAACAACTGCCTCGGCTTCTTCAGGGAAAGAAGAGTTCACAATATTCAACTGACTCAAAGATTTCAAACCCCCCTTACCCACCCCTACCCATTCAAATCAATAACTGTTCACAAAGAACTTGTTGACTCCAGTGTACATGGGGTTCATGTTTTAATACCTGAATCTACCAAGCTGGCAGCAGGCATTGTGATTAGTTATTTCCACTGAATCGTTTTTCACCTTCAAATTAGTTTTCTTTTATTCTACCTTTAATACCCTCTTTAGCTATAATTCCACAGAATATATATCCTTTTGTAGTTTTCCAAAGGTAAAATTAACAAGGCAGTACTGTGTAAGGGAAAGAATTGGTGTGCATACTGAAATCAAACAAACCTGGGTACAAATCCCAATTCTCCTATATACTAGCCGTATAACTTTGGGCAAGTTACTTAAATTATCTGGGCCATAGTAACTTCATCTATAAAATTTTAATAATAGGACCTCCTTCATAAAACTGTTGGGTGTAAATGTCTGTCATAAAAAATGCATATAATAAGTGTTTGCTTCCTTGTATATTTAGTTTAAAAATATTTTTCATGTTCAATTAATTTTTGATACTTCAAATGTATGCTGCACACATTAATGCTAGGATTACAAAAGAAAAAAGGAACTATGTCCTTTTCAGGCTCTTTTATATTGTTTTCAGCAAAATGTGAGTACAGACAGATGAACTGTATATCTTTTTGTTACTGATGAAAATAACTAACAACTATTATAATAACTAAAAGTATTCTGTAACATTGGCAGGCACTGGGTAGGTATCAAGCCTAAAGTACTGTTTGAGAAATTGATACAATGAAACTATATATATAGTTTTATATATATATATATATATATATATGCTGCTGCAGTGATCTTAATAACTAATGACGTGAAAATGAGGTTGAGCTTTGAGACATCCTTGCCCTACTCTAGTGTACAAAGGCTGGTAAGAACTTGCCCATACTAAAAGTTAGAACCACATTTGCAGGAAGACTCACAGGTCATACATTTCTGAAATTTCAATTTCTTGGTATGCCCTTCTGCCCTACAATACAGAATGCATTGTAAAGCCTCAAGAAGATTTTGACAAAATGGTAGGGATAACACAATCAGGAAAATCTTTGGTTAATGTTTAGTAGGTATAGACTCAGCTTAGTAGCTTGCTGGACACTCCTCTGAATAAATGTTTCTCAAATTATTTAAGACACTGTCAACATAATTTATAATACAAACAGATGGTAGGTTCCAACTTTTCACTTCAACATTCTGAGCCAGCATCTTTTACAGTCTCAATGACATCTATTGAGTACTTACACCATCATCAGGCATCGTTTTCCTTTAATCATCACACCAAGCCTATGAGTAGGCACTATTATTATCATCACCATTTTGTAGATGACCTCATAGTCCTTTCCTTCCCTGTACTATGGCTAAAGGGACATTATCCTTTGTTTTCTTTTGTCCACTCAAGTGACTCTTGAAACTTGAAAGGGAGGGAAGGAAAGGAGCTGGTTCATAGACCTAGAAATGGTTCAAATATAACTTTTCTATGTCTAGTTTCTGAGGGGAATACAGGTGTGATTTCTATTCTTTCTGACCACTGATTGTTTTGTCTTTTTTTGTTTACTATAGGAAAGATATACAAAATTGCTCTATATTTAAGCTTATTCTATATTTAAATAAGACAGTTGCAATAAATAGATCATGGGAGTAAAAAACATAGGCCAAAGATGTAGGTTGGCATTTAAGAACTTGTTCCTTTTGGAAGAAGGAGTTGTTCCTGTTTGAAGTGGGTATTACCAGAGTAGTTAGTGCCTGTCATTTAGTAAGTTTATATGCACCTAATATACAATGGGTATACTAGGTCATATCTAGTTTCATGGATAAGGCAGAACCAGAATTGGGCAACATTAAATGGAAGGAACTGTGGATGATACAGGTGAAAGACTAAAAGAATCAGTTTAGCATTCATAGAAAGTAATGAGAAGGAGGCAATGAACGTGCTAAGATATAATACATACACAGCAGTTTAGAATTCTTGATTTTCACATCACTTCTGATATTTTGAGTGTTATCTACTAAAAATACTTAAACATCCCAACTTTTGGAACTGGCTGAAATATATTTAAGATTTAAAAGATGCTCTGTATTTTTAAAAAGGAGGCTAAAAATTTAAAATGTTCCATTCTGAAGAAAATAAACAATATTGCTACTCTTCACAAGAGCATTTATATGTAGGGTATAATGTCTAAAACAATAGTTATAACTTAAGAGTCTAAGAATTCCACTGAAAGCATGAAGAATAATCCAAATTCTGCCACTTTCACTCTTTATCCTAAATTCTTTTATTAAAAATCCCAATAATTTGGAGCATCCATGATGAATGAAGAGAGAAGAAGCTCTAAGATTAGCCAGAACACTAGGTTTCTGGAAAATAGGAAGCACCTAGAATGACCATTATTTTGTCATACAAAGTGCCAGGTATATTCTGGGTAGAATAAACATGCCTTAAAATTGTATAAGAGTGCAAGCCCTTGTAGCATCTCTATAGATATTTGGAAATAAACAAATTTTCTAAAAGCTGATGTATGACAGTTTTTCTTCTTCTTTAAAGCAATGCACTTAGAAAGGGAGGCTAGCTGCATTCCTTTGTGAGTGCACATATATATGTATGTGCAAATCTGTCTCCCCCTAACAGAAGTCTAGAGACCACTTGGAATTGGAATAACTGGGACAGGAAGGGAAGGGCATTCTTAATACAGCAATTGTATCCCAGTTCATCACAGACAGAACTGAAGGCCTGAAGGCAAATGGCATACTAGGAAGTAACTGGTTAGAGGACATGAAAAGTGCATATAGTACCAATGAGATCATTCTTTTTTTCTTAAATGTAATGTGCTTCCTTACAATGTGTTGATTACCATAAGGCCTAAAAAGCTAACTGCACTAAAGAGGTTTTTTGATTTTTTAAAAGTTTTATTGAAAGTGATTTAAGGCCATTATCATCTTATATTGGGGGGGGGGTGCCTGGGGGTGAGGGCTATGCTTTGGTGAGATATTGGTATGCCTGTTTTATCTCTAGTAACTTTATTAGAAAGTTTAAATCCTTTTCATTAGTTTTTTATCGTCTCAAATTATCTTATCCTTACAACTTCCTTAGAACACTGGTTCTGAAACCTTTTTAATAGTAATTAGTTATATGACTATTCATAGTAGGGATAAGTGTTATCAAAGGCAACTCAAATTTGGGGATTTAAAATTAACATGTAACTACAAGGCTATTAAGTCTGAAACTGTGTTTTCCCTTCTCTTTTATAAAGGGTTGTTTGAATTAAACTTCGAGATATTGATAAAAAAATAAGATCTAGAAATCCAGCATGATTTACATTCCCTTTGTAATAAGAATATAATCTTAAAAAAAGGTTTAATGAGAGTCACATGGGTTCAAAGAAAAAGAGACAACTTCATTTGAGTTTGGGTAACTATGAAAACTGGACTGTCAAGGCAAGACATTTCAGTAAAATTTACTGTTTGAACTGCTGGGTTTGACCACAAAGTCAGAAGGTTTCTGACCAATTGGACTCAGTGGTGTGCACATGGGAGAGAGGAAATGGCCTATATGACAGCATTATTCATCCTTCATTGACCGGCTAAGGTGAGGTCAGTATGGCTAAGCTGTTCTCAGCAGGCCAACCAGTACCACCTAGAATTTTTTGGTGAGATCTATTTAAACAGAAATGATCTGAGACTATTTTAAAATTCTAGAGGTTTCAGAGTAAACTATAACCATTCCCAACTTGCAGTTCTTGGAAGAATTCATAGTGAATGAACTGGTGGTATCAGTCTCTCCTCAGCAGTATAGCAATAGTGGTTAAGAGTGCAGACTTTGGTACCAAACAGATTTTGGTTTAATGCTTGATTCTAATATTTACTGTAATTCTGATCCTCAATTTCCTCATATGTAAAATGGGGATAATAGCAGTTATTACAAGGTTGGCATAAGGATTAAATGTAATAATTTCTGTATAGCCCATTGTTTCTGCTCTGTAAGTGATAGCTACTATTAACAGTATGATCTTTCCCAACATTTTTATTCTAGGACAAACAGAACTTGCCAACAATTCTATATATAGCAAAGATATAACTAGGGGGACAGGAACCTTCCTTAGTATATGAGTGTGATATGAATGCCACTTCATAGTGTCACTTGGGTAGGATCTCTACAAATGCCAAACAATTGCCATTTGTTTTATAATATTATATTACCCCTTGAGCTGGCTATATTTTCTTATCTGTCTACATAAAATCCTTAAACTCCCCCTTGCTGTTGCTGCTTTTCATTTCTTTTCCAGCTGCTTTGATGAGAAAAGAAAACAAGTAAGCCTAGGGTTGTGTCTGAATGTCTAGGTGAATCATTTGTGAAGCCACTAATAATGGAATCCCCTTGCTACTTAAATATTAGGTAGCATGAGAAACTCATGGCGAGTCCTTAACTGGAAATGACATGTCAAAACCCTGCAGATGTTAGAATGTACAAACATAAACTGATCCTAGGAAAGAGACAAAATAAGTTGACAGGGACTCCATATGAACCCAGTGGTTGCTTACCAATAGCTAAATCCCATTTCCCTAGTCTTGATATTATATACCAGTGATATGCTTATTTGTATATGTGTATATGTATGTAACTTTCCCCCTCTCTCCTTATAAGGCCATAAGGTCAGGTGCAGTCTCATTTCCCTTAGACCTGCGATAGTGCTTTATACACAAAAGGCCCTCAGTAAATCGTGGGAGCTGAATAAGATAGAAGCTAAAGAAACAGCTAATCTTTCCATACTATTATAGCACTGATCCACCAAAGATATTTGTCATTCCTTTATATTAATAGAGCATATTAAGAAAAGGTTTTTCCAATATGCCAAATGGCATTTTTCTACCTGCTTGGGGTTAATGTACTCCCCAAAGTGGCTGACTTCTTTTCTTCTCTGAATATCTCTGGCTCACTAGTTATAGATTTATTGTATCCTCAATCACTTTCCATCACTTGAAATCAGTAATTTGAACTCATTATGACTGCTCCATTTATCAAAAAAAGAGAAGTGGCAACATACAGGTTTAAAGGCTCAGTACATAGCAGAAGTCATTGATAATTTACCAGATTATATTTTTAGCCTGGTAATTTTTTAAGTTGCAGTCAAGGGCCATAAAAGAATTCAACACAGCTAGACTTTGGTTTTATAGTAATAAGAGGAATCTGACCTACCTTTGATTTCCTGGACCTCAATGCCAGCCTTTTTAACTGATCGATGTTCCACTTCTGTAACAGCACAGCAAGGAGAGAAAAAAGTCAGAATCTCCAAAAAGAACATTTGAAAATTTAACTTTGATATTAATTTTACTCAGTAGAAAATATTTCCTTAATTCATCAAATGCATTATTATATTAGAAAAGAGTTCAATGCAAACCACTAATTAAGTGGTCCATGAATCCTGGATAAAATCTCCTAGGGAAAGCTAAAATATTTCTAAGGACTTCATATTTAGAATGAGCTTTTTCTTGTAGAGTTCATAATATTGTATTATTTCTGAAAGACCAAGCAGTTCTGCTTTCATGTGTACAATATCTTAGACTGATTACTAGTTCTGCCATGTTGGGTTACCAGTCTTCTAGTTGATGTTAATGGATTTGACCAGTTAACTACAAGGATGCAAATAAATAAGACACCGATTTAATCCTCAGTGGCAGTCTTACTGTTCCAGATGTACTATTTTCCAGATTTATTGCACTCTGCTCTATGCAGAGGGCTTCTCTATTTTGAAGTTGAATGCCATATTGCTGTGCTTTTCCACCAGGAGATATACCAAAGTCACTTGGGAGAACTTTCTAAAATACACATAATATTCCTCTTCTTTCTGTATATCTTGAGTGGGGACTGGCCATGTGTATTGTAACAGTCCCTGCCGCAGGTAAATCAGACATGCATCTTCTGATTTTCAAACCACTAGGGTGGTATAAAGCAGGTGTCCCCAAACCCCGGGCTGTGGCCTGTTAGGAACTGGAACGCATAGCAGGAGGTGAGTGGCACCTGCGCTCTGCCTCCTGTCAGATCAGTGGTGGCATTAGATTCTCATAGGAACCTGAACCCTTTGTTGAACTGTGCATGCAAGGGATCTAGGTTGCATGATCCTTGTGGAATAGTTTTATCCTGAAACCATTCCTCTACCCATGGTCTGTGGAAAAACTGTCTTCCATGAAACTGGTCCCTTAATGCCAAAAAGGCTGGGGATCATGGCTGGGCCTCAGACTGAAATCTTAATGAGTTCAGGAATCACATTCCTATCCATAAAATTAAGATATTGGCTAGATTTTCTTCTGAATTCTTCTCCATCTTTAAAAGTATTTGTGCATTTGTTTTTGTTCTGAAAATCCTCAGTTTAGTCATGCAGTTAGGGGTTCTCCATCTATCTTTGCCTTCTTGTCTGACCACGCCTTCTGGATCCTCTTTGACAATTCAGGTGGTGAAACAGCCACATTTGCAAGGGAAATGTGAAGCTACTGCTGGAGTGGCATAGTCCATGGGCATCTCTGCTCACTCAATCCTAACTTGGTTCTTCTTACACAACTGCAAACATTACTCAAAGGATAGTTCTGACTACAAAAGTTACCAAATTAATTGATATCCAAACCCTGTATGGTATCTGATTATGTGTTTGGACTCCTGGTTTTACTTTCCATTGCTGTAATTTGTTTTCCTGCCTTTTTATAATTTATATTTTTACTTTTATAATTAACATTTTTCTTCATAGTTTACATATCTTGTTTTTGTCCTTTATCTAAAACTACCTGTTGCAGCTCCTGATACCTCAAATTTATCATCCCCAATTATTTTCCTTACTCTCACCTTCTCCTATTTGGGCCCTGCCATGTTTTAAAAGTATTTCTGGACATTGAAGTTTGTGTCCTATCAAGCATTTGGTACACTTCAATTTAAAAAATTTATTTGTTTTAGCATGATATTAGGGGTAAAAAGTTAGTCTACTTTTTAGGGATTAAAAATGACGTCCAAATTGCAAATAGAAAACTCTAAAACTAGTTAGTGGGATCCTGATGCAGCAAATCTATACTTAGACAAAACATTTTGAGTTACATGAAAATATAGCAATTCAGTTATTTGGGAAAGCTGAAGTCCAAGCAGAAAATTTAAAGTGCTTCCTCTTTGGGATAATATGTCTCATACAGATGCTGGTATCTCTAGATGCTCAGCAGCTACTGAGAGCTAAAGGGCCATATGGGAATTATGCCTTATGGAAAGAAGTCAACCCCTCTGCTTTGCCAAAGCCCCCTCCCTCCTTCTGGAACTAAGCTGGAATTAACGTTGACTTTTAATGTAACAGACAGTACTTCAGGCATCAAGAATTTCCTGTGGAAACAAGGGGATAAGTGCCAGCAAAAAAAAAAAAAAATCATGTTTCTTTCCACTTAATGGACACCAAATAGGTCTTTTAAGAACTGCTTTATACCTTGATTCCTACTCTCATCAGTAAAAAGGAAATGCAAATGTTTTTGTTTCATATGCTTTTAAGCAATCAAACTGAGGGAAAATGTGAACAATAATACTATGAAAACCATACTCTCAGTCAAAGTGAACTTCCACACAGTGTTGGTATGAGCATCTCCAATGTACACGGTCCCATCTTCAGATGCAACAATATCATGAGGCATATCAAAGTGCTGCCAAAAGAAGAAGCCACACATTAAAGTGGTGAGCCTTTACTTGAATCCTTCATGAAAAGGCAGAAAAACAAAGCAAAGTCAACAACAAAACATACTGCTCAAACCAAAGCAAAATATTTCCTATTGAAGCAACTCAAGGCTGAAGGGAGTCATTCATTCATTCATGCCTTGGGTACTGACTCTTCCAGACATAATTCTAAACATTGAGAAATGCTAAGGAACCCCCACCACTGACTTTCAAGTCTTTTAAGTGTTAAAATTTACAGGTAGATTATTTTTTACAATACTGTTTACTTGGTGTTACATTATGTCTAGTTATTTATATTGATTTTTGCCTTCAAGTTTCTTCTACCTTTTAATAACTATCAAATTTACTTTTTTAAATTTGTACAAGTAAAGTCTAAGTATTAATTTTTATTATTCCCATCAAGCTATCATGTGCTACCTTAAAACCTATTTGTGTATTATCGATAAGAAAAATCATTTCAGAGATTTGGGACATTTAATTTTTTGAAATATATACTAAGAGATATGTAGCAATGTAGGGTTTTATACTCTTGAAGTCTTATGTTTGTGATGTTTTCAGTCAGCAAAGGAAACAAATTGAGTGTTACCTCCAAGTATTTCCTGGGCTTTTGTCCCTACTTCAGATGTTCTGCATTTTAATATATCTTTCTCTATTTCAAATCACTGTCATCTCCATTATGAAGACACAAGAGACAGGGGAGATCCTTTTGTGACTTTCTTTTAGGGGTCACCAAACTAGTTCTTGGAAGAGAAGGCTTAAAATGTTGTGCTGCTAATTTCCATCTGTCTCTGGAAGCCTCCAAAGGTGCCCTGGATCTGGCAGTTGGCAGGATATAGATAACATCTGTCACCTTTGAGGCCAGAAGTCCTGCCTGGATACACAGTTATCAAAAATATAACTACTGAGTATCCAGACTGTGGGCTTATCAGCCAACATCTGCCTACCTGATGTACTGAGTTCAAAGGGAACTAATGAGACAAACTACTGTTCCTAGCTCAGTTTAGGTGGAGCAGAAGAATACATGCTCTGGAGATACTATTGTACTTTAGAAATCATCAAGTTTATCACACTGAAAAGAAAAATGAGATAGCTGTGCCAAGGAGTCGCATTTTTTTCATACTTTCAAATAAGCTGTGACAAATGTGTAGAGAAAAACAGAGTCAGAAATCAAAATGCTGCCTTGCTGAAATCCTGCAGGCTTGTCATTAAATGTTCATCTTTTTTGGGAGGTTCAGTTAATGGATGGCAAAAGACTACCAAATGATAGGCCACTCCTGTTCTATACTGTAATATATTCTTAGAAGTTTCTTTGTAAAACATATGGTTGTAGAATACTTCATATTTTCTGATAGGAAAAATATAATGATGGGGAAATAAAGGTGAGGAAGGAATGTGTAAACTATTCGCTGGCTAAGAACTTTGCTTTACATAAATCACAATATGTCATAAATTCAAGGCAACAACAATAATAAACCTTTATTAGTGGCTCTCAAATGAGAGAGCCACTAATCTGTATTTCTAGCAGAACCTTGGTCCCACTGATCCACGGAGCCAAAGGTTCTGCTAGAAATACAGTACTTTGGGGCCACTATAGGAACTCAGGGAGGGGCTTAGTAGATGCAATCAGAAGAACTCAGTTGTAATCTTTTCAATGAACTGTTCTACTGCTTTGTGTCATTTGAAACAAAATTATGTTGTTAAATTTTAAGACCAAGCTTTAGTATTTTTAGAGCTACACAGATTTAAAGATCTTCTAATCTAGCCTTTGCAGACTCTTCTTTTAAAGTAAAATAAAATTGACATGAGAAAAGCATGATAGTATCTTCACCAGGCATCTGGTGACAAAGCCTGGAGCAAACTGCCTTCAAAATCTTGTATTTTATTTTAAAAACTCCTAAGGAAAGTTGTGTTCTATTCCATAGCATAACAATGTTTACTTTAACATAGTAAGTTTAAATCTACTTAATATTAAGTAAAACAGTTCTTCTAAGTTGCACAATGTTCATGTTGTGGCTTAATATAGCCCTTGGCATGCCAATGTGTACTTCAGGAACGAAAAAGTTAAGCACATTTCAAAGTCAGAAAGACCTAGGTTTGAGATCCACGTATGCTACTCCATGTAATCTGAACAAGTAATTTAACTTAGGTGAACTTTTCAGCTCAAGTACTGTCATTTTAATCATCACTGTGAAGGTTGGAAAAACAACATAAATCTGGGCTCGCTTTATTTTTCTTTTGATATGGAAGGCTGGGGATCATTCTCTTCCTTTTCCATATGAGCTGCTACACAGAAGATGACAAAAAATGCCTGTCTGAACAGTGTGTATAAAAGCAGATATTGAGGGACCACAAGCCTTTCCTTTGATTACAGGGGGAATGACTTGGGGATTGACAATGTGTATTTTTCTCTCACAGCTTTTTGATAACATCTGATAGACCCGTTTTCTCTATTGTCCTACTGTCTAAGCTTCCCTGCACAGACATAAAAACAGAGTCCCTACATTCAGATGGAAACATCTCTAAAGAATGTAATAAACATCTCTAAAGAATGTAATAGAGAACTGAAACGTAAGAGGAGATAAGGAGTGGATATGCACAAACAGAAGCACAACCTCCTTATGTAAAACTTGACCTTTGACGTGAAGAGGGATCTCTTTTTACACAGGAGTCAATAGACCATATTATTTCCTTCACCCAAAATTAATCTTTGTGATAATAATCTAATTAAATGAAAATTCTGAGAGATTTATAAACTGATTTCAGTTTACTGTGTCAACACAGAATATATTTCTATGTTTTGGTGTAATATCAAGTCTTATTTACTGAAAGGAAAAGCAAACTTCATCTTGGAGTGAGACTGTCTTTTCAAGTTTGCTGAATTGACCCACATATTGTGACTCATTCTTTGCCTAACATCTGATGAAGGCACAATGCTTTGGAAATTTTAATTGAGAACTCCTCAGATTTTTATGAGGTTAAGGCTCATTTAGCCTCTTGCTTAGCACTTAGTTTTGATTTCTAGATGCATATTTAAATTAAAAGTTAATATCCTGGTTGACACAGTACATTATCATTAAAAGAACGAGCAAGGCAAACACTCCACTAATACAAAGCAAAGAACTGAGAGAAAGTTAAGCATCTCACTTCCTTTATCAACAGACAGGAGGAAGTTAGCTCAAAGGGGCACAGTAATGAAGACTGGATAATCAATAAGGATCTGAAAAACTGGAAATAAAATATTATCAGTGTAATGAATTTCTTTCTGCAGGGCTGCTATGCTTTGAGATTTCATTGCCTGTTGCTTTTCTGGTGAAATATTTCTAGAAAAATTTTATTTGTTTATATAAATAGAAACCTAAAAAAAGGAATTTATACTGGAATCTTTAGTTTAGATTCCTTTTGGTTATATTCAGATCCTGTTACTATGGCTAAAAGCTCCAGTGAAGAAAAGGCTGTGTCTCTCTCACCCTTATACCCTTATTCACCTTTGTACCCTTAGTACCTAGCATAATGCCTGACACAGAGTAAGTATTTAATGCATATCTCTGAAATAAAATTTGATAAACACCAGACTAGCTGTCAGTATTCTAACAGACAAATTTCTATGAATAAAACATTGAAGCATTTTACTTTCACCACTGTTACTCATCATAGTACTGGAAGTCTTAGCTAGAGCAATCAGACAAGAAAAAGAAATAAAGGACATCAAATTGGAAAGGAAGGAGTCAAATTATCCTTGTTTGCAGATGATATGATATGATATTTGGAAAACCCTAAAGACTCCACCAAAAAAAACTATTAGAAGTGATAAATTCAGTAAAGTTGCAGGATACAAAATTAACATAAAAAATCAGCAGCATTTTTATATGCCAATGTGAACAATCTGAAAAAGAAATAGAAAATGTAATCCTATTTACAATGGCCAAAAATAAAATTAAATACCTAGGAACTAACCAAAGAAGTGAAAGATCTCTACAATGAAAACCATAAAATGCTGATGAAAAATACTGAAGAGGACACACACAAGAAGGGAAGATATTCCATGTTCATGGATTGGAAGAATCAATATTGTTAAAATGTCCATATACCCAAAGCAATCTGCAGATTCAATGCACTCACTATCCAAATATCAATATTCTTCACAGTAATGAAAAAAATTCTAAAATTTATATGAAATCACAAAAGACCCAGAATAGCCAAAGCTAACCTGAGCAAAAAGAACAAAACTGGAGGAGTCATATTACCTGACTTCAAATTATACTACAGAGCTATGTAACCAAAGCAGCATGGTACTGCCACAAAAACAGACACATAGACCAATGGAATCACATAGAGAACCCAGAAAAAAAATCCACCCACCTACAGTGAACTCATTTTTGACAAAGTTTCCAAGAACATACATTGGGGAAAGAACAGTCTCTTCAATAAATGGTGCTGAGAAAACTGGATATCCACATGCAGAAGAATGATACTTGATCCCTGTCTCTCACTTTATACAAAAATCAAGTCAAAATGGATTAAAGAGTTAAATCTAAGACCTCAAACTGTGTGTAATTACCACAAGAAAACATTGGGGAAACACTCCAGGACATTTGTCTGGGCAAATTTTTTTTTGAGTAATACCCTACAAGCACAGGCAACCAACGCAAAAATAGACAAATGAGATCACATCAAGTTAAAAAGTGTCTGCACAGCAAAGGAAACAATCAACCATGTGAAGAGACAACCCACAGAATGAGAAAAACAAATTGCAAACTACCCATCTAACAAGGGATTAATAACCACAATATATAAGGAGCTCAAACAACTCTATAGTAAAAAAATCTAATAATCCAATTTAAAAAATGGGCAAAATATTTGAATAGACATTTTTCAAAAGAAGACATACAAATGGCAAACAGACATATGGAAAAGCGCTCAACATCACTGATCATCAGAGAAATGCAAATCGAAACTATAATGAGATATCATCTAACTCCAGTTAAAATGACTTTCATCTAAAAGTTAGGCAATAACAAATGCTGATGAGGATGTGGAGAAAAGGGAACCATTGTATACTGTTGGTGGGAATGTAAATTAGTAAAACTATATCGAACAGTTTGGAGGTTCCTCAAAAAACTAAAAGTAGAGCTATCATATAAGCCAGCAATCCCATTGCTGGTTATATGCCCAAAGAAAGCAAATCAGTATATCAAAGAGCTATCTGCATTCCCACATTTGTTGCAGCGCTGTTCACAATAGCCAAGATTTGGAAGCAACCTAAGTGTCTGTCAACAGATAAATGGACAAAGAAAATGTGGTACATATACACAATGGAGTATTATTCAGCCACAAAAAGAATAAGACTCTGTCATTTGCAATAACATGGATGGAACTGGAGATCATTATAAATGAAATAAGCCAGGCACAGAAAGACAAACATCACATGTTCTCAATTATTTGTGGGATCTAAAAAAACAATCGAACTCATAGATATATAGAACAGAAGGATGGTTACCAGAGCCTGGAAGGGTGCTGGGCAGTGTGTGAGTGTGTGAGAGAGTGTGTGTGTGTGTGTGTGTGTGTGTGTGGCGGGGGGTTAGGTGGGGATGGTTAATCAGAATGATTTTTTTAAATCAGAATGAATAAGACCTAGTATTTGATAGCACAACAGTAGGACTATATTCAATAATAATTGTACCTTTTAAAATAACTGAAAGAGTATAATTGGATTGTTGTAACACAAAGGATAAATGCTTGAGGGGATGGATACCCAATTTTCTATGATGTGATTATTACACATTGCATACCTGTGCTAAAATATCTCATGTACCCCATAAATATAAACATGTACTGTGTAACCACAAAAATTAAACATTAAAATTTAATTAAAAATAAAATATAATATTGAAGCATTTTAAAGTTTTTTAAATTAGCAAATCTCGTATCTTAGAAATAATATAACATTATAAGTGTCAGGATATAAACTTGGTTCAGTAGCTGATGATAGTTGCATTTTGATCCAATTAAAATCAATGAATCTTTACATGTTTTGAAGAATAACACTTATTTGCAGCATTTTAGCAGATTGAATTTTCTAAATTTGATATACTCCAAGCACATTCATACAGTGTAGAGAACATTCTGATCACTCTGGCAATCATACCGCAGAGAAAGTACACTGAGAAGACAGAAGGGCCATGGGCACACTGAACACAGTTGCTGTGTTTATAAAAAAGCATGTTAGAATAAACAGTGGGAAAACACTTTTGAAGCCAAAAGTAGCTTTTAGTTTCTTAACTAAACCAAATCTTTAGAACTTGAATAAATTCCAGGAAGTGCTATTTTCAAGTCTTGTTGCTTAGTACCGTCATAGCAATAAAGAAAGCAAACAAGATTTCTGTTGGGTCTAAGAGAACTATAAGAGTACACTTAACATGTGATGTTTTCTCTACTTGGATGAAACCAGAAAGAGACTGATTTATTTTTTGTATTCTACTATAGTGAATTTAAAAACCTGCCATCATATGCAGGTGCAGTTTCTACTAAGAACCTTAGAACTGCACACAGGCTAATTTGCATCTGAAGAAACTGATCTAGGAATAGACAAGGACATTTATTCTAAATAAAATATAAAATAAAAAATAAAATAGAACACTCCCATCAACTTTGCTAAGAAAGTTACCACATCTTCTCAAAAGTTTTTCTAAAACTATTCAAGTGCAGATTGAATGCCAAGATTTATATTTTAGTTTTCTTCTCAAGAAAATTGAAACCTAGACAATATATGTAAATACCTTGCGCACTGGCTTGAAGATGTCTATAATTTCCCCACTGGAAAAGTTCATCACAAATCCTTGTACAGGTTCTTGGTCCCCAAAATGAGGCTTCCCATTCACTGCGAAGAGCAAGCCTGCAACAGCAAATCCAGTTAACCTTTCTTTAAAATATGGGCAAGAATGGACTTCTAATATATCCACATGTAGTAGGCAAACAATAAATTTAGGGTCAAGCTGGTCCCTACAATTGGCAACAAAAGTAGAATATAAAATAGTGTCTCCTCCTGAGTAACCAGATCAGTGGTAAACAGGTTAGTGGACTAACCTCCTTGTAATAGGAAAATCAGGAACTGAAATGTGTGTTCCACTTGGAAAGTCAGTAGAAATTAGGAATACATAGATATTGATATATAGATATAATATGCATATATAGCTATTACAGGCATCCTAAATAGGAATTGGGGAAAGTCAGGTTATTTAGGCCAATAATTTTGGAGTCTCAGATCTTTTAAAAAATAAGTAATATTTGCCATAGCTACATGGAAAATCCAAGAGAAAATCAAAGAAAATAACTGAAGTTATAGTCTATATAGAACAATCTGATTTTAAACAACTGGAATTTGAAAACATGAGATGTATATTTCAGATTATCAAATACATATTTTTCCTTAATTAAAAAGGCCATATTTTTAATTTTCATACCATGAATATACTTTGTAGTAAAATTATATTTCCTAACACAATACTATTTATTCAGAACAATGAAAATGGTGATGTTTACATTAATAAATAATTCAGATGATTGAACCACTACATTTTCAAAGAATTAAAATGTAATAAAGTATACACAATGCTAAGCCACCATTTAAGATATTTTCATTATTCTTGAAGGGTTATAGTTTTTTCTAGGATGTACTATAAAAAAACTATAAACATCAATTACTATTGTGCAAAATTATAGAGAAAATTATCTTTTGCTTAGATTCTGTTCTTAACCAGATTCCTTCTCAACTGATAATTTTCTTATGTTTAATTTATTTTTGTTTATTATGAACATGATCACCCTCTTTATTAAGAAAATGGTCCTGACAAATTTTTCTTTAAATGTGCGGTAAACCAACCTAAGGAATCATAGTTGTGAGAACCTCTTATTAGTTTTTCTTTATTCCTTGAGGAAGCCAAATTTGCTCTCTATCCAATAACCTGAGTCCCTTGATTTTATGTCCTAAATCAGTTGGGGGGCTGCTTGGTCCAGACAGTAGCCATATGTAACTTAAAAGAAACATAAATATTGCAGTAATACCTATAAATAGTCAATGCGACTTTGATACAGGTATAAATATTTTTATTAAAATATATTGTGCCCTTTAATTGTGAATTTTTCTTTTTTTTCTTTCTTTTTTTTTTTTTTTTGAGACAGAGTCCCGCTCTGTTGCCCGGGCTGGAGTGCAGTGGCTGGATCTCAGCTCACTGCAAGCTCCGCCTCCCGGGTTTACGCCATTCTCCTGACTCAGCCTCCCGAGTAGCTGGGACTACAGGCGCCCGCCACCTCGCCCGGCTAGTTTTTTTTTTTTTTTTTTTTTGTATTTTTTAGTAGAGATGGGGTTTCACCGTGTTAGCCAGGATGGTCTCAATCTCCTGACCTCGTGATCCGCCCGTCTCGGCCTCCCAAAGTGCTGGGATTACAGGCTTGAGCCACCGGGCCCGGCCAATTGTGAATTTTTCAAAAATTCCTCCTGTTATTGATCTCATTTCACTCCATTGTGAAAAGAGTATATTTTCAATGTTTTCACCATAAAAATATGGTAAGTATGTGAGGTGATGGGTTTGCTAATTAGCCTTAGTCATTCCACATTGTAAACATACATCAAAATATCACATTGTACTCTACAAATATATACAATTATGTCAATTACAATTTTAAAAATATTGTAATAATTGTATGTACATTTCAGAAATTAAATATATTTTCAGTAGTTCATTATTTAAAGAAAATATGGTAAGTTGTTTTGTAATATGTTATATGTATTTTATTAGTCTGACTTATTTTTCAGATTTTCTTAAAGTCAAGAAAATCTGTTATGAAAATGAGAAAAAAGTTCAAGATTTTGATTATTTATCGTCGTATTTAGGCATAAGCCACACTTATTTTTACATATTTTATCTTTTAAAAAAATTGGTCACTACTGTTTTTAAAAATGTGAAACGAGTATTTTGAATACTGATTTTATCACATATATGCCATCTGTTGATGTGTGAAGACAAATGTTAATTATTTAGTACTGGAGCAGATGATCATAATTAAGAGAAAATGAAAATCAATGTTTGGGAACATTTTTAACCCCTTACAAACGGTGTTAAATCCTTTGAGTTCTTCATTGTTTCTGTACAATGAATAGTGGTACTTTAATCAAAACTGAGTTAGAACACACTAACAGTTTTAAGATACTTTTAAGATGTGAAATATAATGTATCTTCAACCTCCAACAAGAAAGGAAATTTATAAAAAGAGCACATTAAGATAAAACAATTTTTAAGGATAGAGTACAGTAGGACAGAAGACAACAAACATATTAAGATGAAATACCTGGTATATATGAAATTGCAAATACATTTCTTCCAAATGATGAATGCTTAATCTCTCTCACAAATTCTTTGGTGTCAGTTTTAAAACACTGGATCCGAGCATTTTCCCGGTCTGCCACACATAATTGGCCCAAATGAGGCACAAGGGCCAAGCTGTGAGGAACGGTGAACTGGCCTGGCAGAGGACTGCTCCCTGAAGACTCTGCAGAACAAAGAAAAGCCTTAGATACACAACTTAAAAAATCACCCAAAGTTTGACTCTCTAGTATGTTTCTAAATTCATGATAGTAAACCATTAAATGCCTGGAGCCAGGGGAAAGATAAGGTAAAGCAGTTTATAAGTTTATTTTATAATGTCTTTTACCCACAAATGCATTACAGATTTTCTCCCTATTTGGACAGTTTTTTGGTGCATGCATTATTTTCCTTGTAAGACGTGTGTGTGTGTATGTGTGTGTGTGTCAAGCTAACTGGATGCACACAATGACCCAGGTTACAATGACCCTGTAGGGGACAATTACAGCTTAAAGAATGTGAGTGGTGGCCAGTATTGAGTTCCCAGTGATGCTGGCTAAGAATTACAATTAGAGATTAAGAGTCTTATTGGGTACCTTCTCCCCACTGTGTGATGAACTCTCCACTTGGTGAAAACTGCACAATCCTGCTGTTGCAGTAACCATCTGATACATAAATGGCTCCAGTGCCTGGATCCACAGCCACATCAGTGGGTTGACAGAAGTGATTCTGGTCACTGCCTGGTTGCATGCTCCTTCCCAAGATTAATATAGGGCCTTCTTTATTGTTTGGATCCAGTTTGAACACCTTTTTAAAAAGGAACAAAAGCCTTACCTACTTTTCATGGTTATTAGTGATTTATGCCCACATGACTAAGACCACTTTCACAAGCAATTGGAGTAGAAGCTCCCAGAGACTTATTTAAAAGAAGATATTAATACATTTTACAACTGAATGGGATCCTAGAAATCATCTGGTCTGGTTCCTTCATTTGATAATAAAGCCTATGAAGATTAAGTGATTTGCTCAAGATCACCCGGTTAATTAGTGGTGAATGGAGACCAGTACATGGATACCCAGTTCCGTCCACCCTGATGTTTCCTTTTTGTCTTTCCTTAGCTAATACTACAATGCATTCCAGGTAATACATGAGCAATAAATGTTTACTGAGATGATGTTTTCCAAGTTATTTGCCACCTATTCATAAAAAGCGTATTACACTTGATATAACTTCTTTTAAAAATAACACAAATTTGACTTTTTATATATAAATATACATTTACTAGAGGCCTAGCCTCAATTTATAGAAGATTAAGGCAGTTTAAGAAAAAACCAAAAACATAAGCGAAAAAATAGAAATAAGACTTAGGGCCAGGCACGATGGCCACATCTGTAATTACAGCACTTTGCAAGGCTGAGGTGGGTGGATTGCATGAGTCCAGGAATTCAAGACCAGCCTGGGCAACATGGCAAAATCCCATCTCTACAAAAAATTTTAAAAAATTAGCCGAGTATGCTGGTGTGTAACTGTGGTCCCAGCTACTTGGGAGGCTAAGGTGGGAGGATCACCTCAGCCTGGGAGGTGGAGGCTGTAGTGAGCTGAAATCGTGCCACTGCACTCCAGCCTAAGGGACAGAGTGAGACCCTGTCTCAAACAACAACAACAACAGTTAGGAACAGAGGGAATAAAGACAAATACAGACACTTAAGAAAATGGTTGGGAGGGCCCATGTAGTTATTTGAGTGAAGCTTCACATCTGGCCCAAGGGACAAGTGTGACTTCATCATTTACATACTAGCTTTTCCTAGCATTGAGTTCTAAAAGAAATATTTCAGATGTGGATTGTTATGGACTGAATGCTTGTGTCTCAAATCCAAATTCACATGTTGAAATCCTAACCTCCAATATGATGGTAATACAAAGTGGGACCTTTGGGAGGTAATCAGGACAAAAATGTAGAGTTCTCATGAATGGGATTAGTGCCATAAGAAGAGATAACAGAGATTACTGTCACTCTCTCTCTCTGACCATGCAAGGATACTACGAGAAATTAGCAACCTATAACCCAGAAGAGGGCCCTCGCTAGAACTCAACCGTGCTGGCACCCTGTTCTTGGGACTTCCAGACTCTAGACCTGTGAGAAACAAATTTCTGTTGTTTATAAGCCACCCAGTCTATAGTACTTTGTTATAACATGCTGAACTAAGACATGGCTGCTCTATTTTCTTGCTATAACTTACTGGGTCACAGAAGAAAAAACAAACATACAAACAAAAAAACACATAGAACTCCAGAGCATTTCAAAAGCATAATTCTGTTAGCTTCTAATTTGAATATTACCAAAAGGACGACTACCTGATGGAGAGCCACGTCTGTGACCCAATAATTCCCATCTTTATCTATACTCAAGCCATGTGGCAAGTAAAACCTGCAAAATAAAAATATTTGTGTTAATTACAAAAATATTTGTGTTAATTTACTCTCAAGGCATATGTGACAGAAATTTTTCTAATTTCTCTGTAAAGACAATACAAAGTTATAAATTGATAAATGTATACTTGCATTAGTATAGAAAAGACCAAAATGAATTGTTAAAAAAACTATTATAATAAGATTTCCTTGTCACAAACCTTAAGTAGTATTTAATAGTATTAAAATTTATAAATTAAGCCTGCATATAAATTACAAATGTTTATGAAAAAGTATGGTATATTAGAGAAAACAATATTAGTTTAAAAACAGGTTCTAAGGTCATAAATATTAACATCTTACAAATATGTATAAAACTGTCTTAAGAAACATAAATGGATTGATATAGTTTGAGGTTAAAAGATGTTGCAAGGAAATGTAATGTGTTAATATAAACTATTAGATAATATAACTCAAAGGCTTTAAAGAGTGCCTATTAAAGACAGTAAAACCCACAGCACATAACTTTCAGCCAACATGGGCTGTGAATATCTAAGCAAAGTGAAATAGTGAGCCAGACAAACATTAGAGAAGGTTAATCTGGTAAATCAATCTTAATAATCTGGGTAAGGAACTTGGACTGAGCTAAGAAACACACGGACAATACGTTAAGGTGGTTTGGTCAAGTGATATCTGACAATCCACTAGCTCTGTTAGCTTCTAATCTTAGTGTAGTGTTGACAACACAGATTTTTTTTTTTCATGAGCCATAACTGTAACACTCTGATTTTGACTAATTAGCTGAACTAGATCCCTGTTTTGACAACTGAATGTGAGGATTATGATTTGCTTTCAAACAGATACTCTACCGATGGCTAAGTTGATTTAGCAGTAGTTGTTCTGCCTTCCCTTTAATTCCTTTCTGGAATGAGGGTGCTTCTGGTTAATGAATAGAGCACCAATGAAATAGGTTCAAACATTTCACCCCTGACACACCATCTTGAGAATGCTATTAAAAAATTCTAAGCAGCATTATTATTATCTCCACAAGCAGTTGCACTCAAAAGGGTGGCTACCCACCTTGCAAAGAAGCTGGCTTTCCCTGTGCTTAAGCAGATGGAGAAGGGTATAGTTACTGAAGCTGTCAGTTTACAATAGTTCAGGAGATCTATAAGCAAGTGTCTCCCTCACTTCTTTCAATAACCATAAATATCAGCCAACTTTTTTTAAGTGCCATCTCAAAATAAGACTAAATAATGAGCAGTTTTCAAATCCAAATTACATATGCATGATAAGGAATGCTAAAAATGACATTTGTTTAGTATTCACTTTGAGATGGAAAAAGAGAAGCTCTTTTTCTTAATGATGATTACTTGATGAGTCTGGTTGTCCTGAAGAATTTTTCTGCTGAAGAATTTTTTTGCATCATTAGATCTGGCTGAGCAGCAACTCACTTAATCAACTATGCAAGATACATATTACATATGTAATATGTAACAAGCTTGACTACGTATTAAAATCACCTGGGAACTTAAAATTATTAGCCCCACTCTATACAAAATCTAAATCTAATTTTTTAAATGAAAAATTGACAAATTTTCATTGTATACATTTATGAGGTACAATGTGATGTTATGACATATGTATACAATGTGCAGTGATTAAATCAAGCTAATGAACGTATCCATCACCTCAAATACTTAACATTTTTTGAGGTGAGAACATTCCAAATATACTCATTTAGCAATTATGAAATAGGCAAGGACCTGAATAGACAGTTCTCAGAAGAAAACATACAAATGGCAAACAGGCAAGTGAATCTAAATTTTTTGGAGCTTCCCAGATGATTCTAATATTCAGTCACGATTTAGAAACATCTATTTAGAAAATGTACGATGGGATGGCCCAGTTAGTTTTCTGCTTTCTTAAGTGCAACTATACAACACACTCAAATTTCAAGACTCTATGATATATGCTATACTCAATATATGTAGTACAAGTCTTAACAACATAAGTCATTTAACTCACAGATTTTTTCCACTGGACTGGAGTACCGCAGCATTATTTGGATCTATGACAAGAATAGTGTCTTCTTCAATTGGTCCTAGTCCTATTTGCTGGTAAACAAACTTGCTGTCAAACGAGCTAAACAAAATGCAGCAAAAAGGAAATGAAACAATCATAAACTCCTATGAAATTGAGAAATGCAGACCATTCACTTGAGATTCTAAATACAAAATCAAAAGAAGTCAAATGTATTTGACTTCACTCTTTGTCCACCACATTTCAGTCATTTAGATTATAATATACATCATTAACCTGTAGAACCGTGCTACTCAGGGTGGTCAGTGGAACTGAAGCATTGGCATTGCTGGGAAATGCAGTTTCAGAACTACTGGACCTGAATCTGCATTTTCACAAGACCCCTGGGTGGTTCCTATGCTCACTGGGGTTTGAGAAACATTGATCAAGAACTCTTAATGTACCTGAAAAATTTCAAAAGCTCTTCAAAAGAGTATGTTTTCATTCAATAGACATTTTCTTTCAAATTGCAAAAGAAAATATGACTTATTTTAACTTTGTCATTAATGATAATAGCTGGAAGAGCAGTGATCAAAATGTTTGTTATACTTTAGGTGCAACATGCGAATACATATTATAGAGATATAAAAGAGAATGTTCGAAGTATTTAAAAGTTATAAAACCAAATCTATCCTCGAGACAAAAATATGCTTAAAGGCATAAAACTTATCAAATAACAGCTATTCTACAACTATAAAAGGAACAACTATGTAATAATTAATTTAAAAACTTAAATATGACAATTTCTGCTTTTAATCTCAGTACCTTTTAGGTTATTATAAAACATTATGGACATATATTCATATATATACTTTCAAAATTATATTTCTATTTAAATTGTTAGAAATATAATTCCTTAAATTCACAATTATCACAGACACGGTACTTATTTCCTTTTCTATTTGGGAAATTATATGTCAACAGGGATGAATGACAAAGATAAGCTCTTCTAATCTAAGCTTCTGTAATAGAAAAGTAAATACATGACACACCAAAAAACCAAGTTATCTTCTCAAAAAAGGATTGGATCAGTACATAGTTGAGGGATGTGTCTGTGTGCGTGTGTGTGTGTGTTTATAAATACACATATCAAGTCAATAAATGACTTATGAATATTATTGTAAAACAGAATTTCCTTTTAGCATCAGGCAAGGTTGTGAAAAAAGTATTAATATTTTGTAGTTCAACTGTTTAAGCAAAAGAATCTGAATAACATTAAATATTTGCTATTATATATTTGCAATTTGGGAAGGTAACAGACCGCTTGGATCTGTCATGAATCCATTGATCAGTCAGCTGCCATTTTTATGGAACTTATGTAGAGTCCCAGTACTCTACATAAATAGGAGAATGAAAAAATTCTTAAATTATATTCTTTGGCCATTAAAAAAAATACATCACACAATTATCTGAGCTACTTGACTGTTACAGTCTTTTGGGTATAGTTTTCCTGTAAGATAACAATAAGTCCCTGAAGTAGTTCTTATTACTGATGCATTCAATTGAACACAAAATATTGATTCAGCTTTGTAAATCTAAAACTTAAGTAATATATGCTATTATATGCAGTTAAGAACCATACAGTGGTATCTAGAAAAAAAAAACAAATAAATTTATGAAATGGAAGTAGCATCATTAACAAAAAATATTTCATAAGATATTTATGGGGTCATTATCAAACTGAAATGTGAAATTTTATTAGATAGGAACCAATGTAAGAATATTCATAGTATTATTAAATCATGGGAAAATGGTAAAGGGCAAATATGAAGTCACTCTTGCTAGTATGAAACACCAAATAATTTATCCTATATCTGAAACTCTATTTTCAATATGAATTTATTTACTAATAACATCATAACTATTCCTCTGAAAAACATAGGTACTGGATTCAACCATTGATAATCTTTTATTTTTCCAACTTGACTATAATAATGGCTAACAAGTTCAGCACATCTGAGACTCAGTATATTGTAACCTTCACATTAATATGTAATTGGTTAAAGTTTCTTCATTCATTATCTCTTTCTAAGGTTTGATACGGTTTGGCTGTGTCCCCACCCAAGTCTTATCTTTTTTTGTTTTTTGTTTTTTGTTTTTTGAGGCGGAGTCTCGCTCTGTCGCCCAGGCTGGAGTGCAGTGGCGCGATCTCGGCTCACTGCAAGCTCCGCCTCCCGGGTTCCCGCCATTCTCCTGCCTCGGCCTCCCGAGTAGCTGGGACTATAGGCGCCGCCACCACGCCCGGCTAATTTTTTTTTTTTGTATTTTTAGTGGAGACGGGGTTTCATTGTGTTAGCCAGGATGGTCTCGATCTCCTGACCTCGTGATCCGCCCGTCTCGGCCTCCCAAAGTGCTGGGATTACAGGCTTGAGCCACCGCGCCCGGCCAACGTCTTATCTTGAATTGTAGTTTCCATAATCCTCACCTGTTGTGGAAGGGACTTGGTGGAAAGTAATTGAATCATGGGGCGGTTACCCCCTTTCTGCCGTTCTCGTAATAGTCAGTGAGTTCTCATGAGATCTGATAGTTTTATAAGGAGCTTTCCCCCCTTTTGCTTGGGACTTCTCTTTCTTGCCATCATGTGAAGGACATGTTTGCTTCCCCTTCTGAAGCAATCTGCCTGATTGTAAGTTTCCTGAGGTTTCTCCAGCCATGCTTAACTGTAAGTCAATTAAACTTCTCTCTTTTATAAATTACCCAATCTTGGGTATGTCTTTATTAGCAGTGTGAGAAGGAACTAATACAGGAAATTGGTACCAGAAATGGGGTGCTGCCATAAAGATACACAAAAATGTGGAAGCAACTTTGGAACTGGGTAATAAACAGAAGTTAGAACAGTTTGGAGGGCTCAGAAGAGGACAGGAAGATGTTGGAAAGTTTGTAACTTTCTAGAGTCTTGTTGAATGGCTTGACGAAAATGCTGATAGTGATATGAACAATGAAGTCCAGGCTGGGATGGTCTCAGATGGAGATAATAAGCTTGCTGGGAACTGGAATAAATGTCACTCTTGCTATGTTTTAGCAAAGAGACAGTTGGCATTTTGCCTCTGCCCTAGAGATTTGTGGAACTTTGAACTTAAGAGAGATGATTTAGGGTATCTGGTGGAAGAAATGTCTAAGCAGCAAAGCATTCAATGTGTGACCTGAGTGCTTGTAAGAGCATTCAGTTTTATTAATTCACAAAGATATGGTTTGAATTGGAACGTATGTTTAAAAGGGAAGCAGAGCATAAAGGTTTGGAAAATTTGCAGCCTGATGATGTGCTAGAAAAGAAAAACCCATTTTCTGAGGAGAAATTCAAGCCAGCTACAGAAATTTGCAAAAGTAATGAGAAGCCAAAAGTTACTCATCAAAACAACAGGGAAAATGTCTCCAGGGCATGTGAGAGGTCTTCACAGCAGCCCCTTCCATCACAGACCCAGTGGTCCAGAAGGAAAAAATGGTTTGGCTAGGCCTAGGGCCTTGCTGCACTGTGCAGCCTCAGGACTTGGTGCCTTGTGTCCTAGCTGTGGCTAAAATAGGCCAACATATAGCTTGGGCCTTGGCTTCAGAGGGTGTAAGCCCCAAGCCTTGGCAGTTTCCCTTTGGTGTTGAGCCTGTGGGTGCACAGAAGTCAAGAATTGAGGTTTGGGAACCTCTGCCTAGATTTCACAAGATGTATGGAAATGCCTGGAGGTCCAGGAAGAAGTTTTCTGCAGGGGAGGAATCCTCATTGAGAACCTCTGCTAGGGCAGTGTGAAAGTGAAATGTGGGGTCAGAGCCCCCACACAGAGTCTCCACTGGTGCACTGCCTAGTGGAGCTGTGAGAAGAGGGCCACCACTCTCCAGACCTTGGAATGTTAGATCCATCCACAGCTTGCACCATGTACCTGGAAATGCAACAGACACTCAATGCCAACTGTGAAAGCAGCTGAGAGGGGGGATGTACACCTCTCAGCCACAGGGACGGAGCTACCCAAGGCTGTGGGAGCAACCTCTTGCATCTGTGTGACCTGGATGTGAGACATGGAGTCAAAGGGTATCATTTTGGAGCTCTAAGATTTGACTGCCTTTCTGGATTCTGGATTTGGATGG
Organism: Macaca thibetana thibetana; assembly: GCF_024542745.1. NCBI lineage: Eukaryota > Metazoa > Chordata > Mammalia > Primates > Cercopithecidae > Macaca > Macaca thibetana. The sequence goes on from NC_065583.1 coordinate 78,574,898, forward strand.
GGCCTGCAACCTCTTCATTTTGACTGAATTTTCCCATTTGGGAGGGACCTGGTGGAAAATAATTGAATCATGGGGGTGGTTACCCCATGCTGCTGTTTTCTGGTAGTCAGTGGATTCTCACGAGATTTGGTGGTTTTATAACGGCCTTTTACCACTTCTGCTCAGCACTTCTTCTTGCCGTCATGTGAAGGACGTGTTTGCTTCCCCTTCTGCCTGATTGTAAGTTTCCTGAGGCTTCACCAGTCATGCTGAACTGTGAGTCAGTTAAACCTCTTTCCTTTCTAAATTACCCAGTCTCAAGTATGTCTTTATTAGCAGCATGAGAAGGAACTACTAAAAGATTTAAGTCTCACATTCCTCATTATTCAGAAACATTTCTGTGCTTTGTAAAGGCACAATGGCAATCTAAATAATGTGAAAATTAGGTGTCTGCTATTAGGAGTTAAAACCTTTCCCCCTCTTTTTTTAAATGGAAATTTTGATTGAGATAATTGTAAATGCATATTCAGTTGTAAGAAATAAAAAAGTTCTGTGTGCACTTTACCCAGTTTCTCCATTTTGCAAAACTATATATAACATCACTACATATAATAAAACTATATATAATATTTTCATTTACTCTTAGTTTATTTCCTTGGAATATACTAGTACATTACCTTTCTATGTCGCCCCAATCTATGGAATATGGAAAGTTACCGATTCATAATTCCAATTCATAATTCTTGCCAAGTGCTATCTACTTGATATGTAGATTGTGAGTTCTGACTCACCATCGACAGCTAATAACAGTGGCAGTCCAAGTGCCTATTATATATCGTTGTATTAGACCTCAGCACACATAATTCCACATCTTCCCCTCTCTGCAAAATGACAAACCATTAGGGAAACCTGATATATTTACTTGCCCCCATAGTTTCTCCAAGAATGGGATGCAGTATTTCTGTAAGATAACTGCCCCTTTGATCTGTCTTCTCATTCATTTAAATATTCATCATCATTCCTAAATCTCTGGTCATATTATTTTAGGAAATAGCACTCCTACCTACAATTTATTGATGAGGAGAAAGTAAAAAGGTTTCCCTCCTTCTCCAGGAGCATACACTGAGCTTCTGCAACTTAAAGCATTTCTTATAGCTTCTGATTATTTCTCTAGACCACTCAAATATTTCAAAGTGTAAACTATAGGTTAAATTACTCACTGACAGCCATGTAAGATCAGAGTCACAGACCTGAAATGCTGGGCTTGGCTTCCAAGAAAACAAGCTGCGTTAAGGAAGAAATATAAGTAACAGACCCACAGTCCTTGTGCCAGTCAGGTCAAATGAAAATGTTGCAGCTGATGAGTAGGTAAGTGAAAAACATCCTCTATCAATGGCATTGTTCTGCACTGCACACAAATGTAGAAAAAAAGGTATCAAGTAATTGATATCGTGCTGCCACAAACACTGTTTGTGTATGGGCATTTATATTCATCATATAGAAATTTCAAGGTTCCAGTGATGGCAGCAAATAGTAAAATTAACTAATTTGAGGATCATCTAATTTTATTTCATTATCCACTTTTTTGGTGTTGTAATAGAAAATTCTGACATAGCAAATGAAGGAATGGGAAGCAAAATAGCAAATGAAGGAATGGGAAGAAAAATAAGGAACAAAAAAAATAAGACAGAGCAAGTAAATCAGAGTAATTTTTTTTTTTTTTTCTGAGACAGGGTCTCACTCTATCACCCACGTTGGAATGCAGTGGCATGATCATGGCTTATGGGAGCCTCAACCTCCCAGACTCATGTGATTCTCCCATCTCAGCCTCCTGAGTAGCTGGGACCACAGGTGCACACCACCATGCCCAGCTAATTTATTTTTATTTTTGGAGAGATGGGGGCTCTCCCTATATTGAGCAGGCTGATCTTGAACTTCTGGGCTCAAGCAATTCTCCCAACTTCACCTCCCAAAGTTCAGATATTTATAATTAAAAGTTGGATCCTTAAAAAAAATCATCTTGCAACATATCAAGATACCTTTCCCAGTATCATATTACAATGTAACAACTAATTATCTGGGTCTTTTTAGGTTTTGTTTGCTATCACAAATTATACTCATGTCATCTATATGTATAAAGGGCATTTTATGTTTGCTTAAGACTAGCTAGTTTTCCATAGCTGTATGATGATTATTCATATTATTACTATACTTCCACTGTTAAGAATATCAGTGATAACGCAAATTCTAGAATTTACTGATTAGAGAATCTGTTCATTTAACTACCACCCCTCAAAAGCAAAGTAAAAAAAAACACAAAGCAAACAAAACATAACAAAACAAAATCCAAAGATAAAACACTCTGCTTATATATAGCTCATTTAAATGCAGTAATTTACTTCTGTAATGTAAATAACAAATAAGAAAAACCCAGAATTCTTAGGTAGAATGTAGCTTTAAAGGAATTAATCACTACATAACAGGCCTGATCACTTCATTTAAAATCACTGTGATGTCTTTTAACAGACGTCTATATGTTTAAACTGGCAGCATCAAGGGACATTCATTTACTCAGATGATTGGTTGACCAGTCCTAATCCTTTCACTTGGGATGGCTGGAGCTTCACAGAACTAACAGCTGGTCCCTGATGGTTACACAGGGCAAATAATAAAATAAATTGACATCTTTTCTCAAATGAGAAAATCACAGTCCCCCTCCAAACACGTATGTTAAATTTGCTAAGTAAGTAGTTTATAAACTCTTGTAATTCAAAGAAAGGTAACCCTTGAACAGTTCACAAATGGCTGTCAGATTATAGAGCTGGATACACCGTTGCTATAGCAAACTGCTTATTTAGTGTTCTAAAGCAGCTACTCCACATTATTTGCTGCAGAGGTCTTTATTTCAAGCACATTTAACTTTTTACAGTATATAATAATACCCTGAACATTTCACACAGTGCCTGGAGCACTTTTGATTTTTCTTTGCTTCTCTGGAAAAGCACTCAGTTGAAAAGACTGAACTGTGACCTATGGGCTGGAATTCATCAGTTCTTTATTTTAGCAGTTTGAATTCTCCATTAATGATTTTTCACATTAGCAGCTAATCAAACAATTTAGATAAGGCTGGAAAGAAATGCTTTGCTATATTCACACACATAAAAGAGCTAGAGTAAGGAGAAAATAAACTTCTATGCCATCAATAAAAATTAAGGGAATTCAAAATAAATAATAGCAACTGAAGGAAGATATGAAATATAATGTAATTATCTAAATTAAGAAGCTAGAGAAATAACTGTAGGTTTTCACGCAAGAATATAAGTGAAAATGTAACCTCAGTGTTTGAAAAGCAAAGATATACAAAGGCCAGAGACTCTCTATGGAATATAACTTAATATTATATTAAAAACACTTACTTCTGAAAATAGACACATTGTAAAAAGTCCCTGTGAGGCAGGAAAAGAGATGGGCAGACAAAAAAAAAATCAGTATGACTATTTAGTGCCATTTTGGGCCTAGAACTATAGATACCATGAATAGATATGAAAAGAAAAAAGAACTCGGTATCATACATCCAGACTCTGGATTCTATTCAGTCAATAAGGTCACTGGGGACAAGTGACTTAACAAGGTGCATTTTGTTACTTAACACTATGAGGTAGTTATTAAAGCCCTCACTTTTTAGGCAAGCAACTGAGAATCAAGGAGTTCAAACGTCTTGATGCAAGTCTCAAACACAGAAAATGGTAACCAAGACTCAAATCCACGTCTCCTATCTTCAAAAAAATGTGATTTTCTCTTACTAGGATTGACTTGACTGAATTGGTAAATCTCCCACCAGTTATAAAATTCAATGTGTATTGTACAAGAGATGGAAGAATAGTCACATAACCAAGAAGAACTAGAGAAAATAGCATAAAACTGGAAGAAAAAGGCTCCAGTAAAGTGAAATGGCGATATGAGAACGATAGAACACGGAAACATTCTTTTTTGTAGAACTCCTTACAGTTTTCCCTCAGACATGAAGGTACTAAGGTAACAGACAGTTTTGAGTTCTGTTCTCCAGGGCCAGTTAAACCCTAAGTTAGGAAAGAAATTGCAGATGTTGAAGCATAACCCAGGCAGATATGTTAACTGAGGCTCCAGAAAACTAGCGAAGCAAATCTTGAACTGATTTTTCTACAAGTTAGGAAGCAGACAGATTTCTAAAACAATATATCTTGGCAAAATCACATAAAGTATTGATAAAGAGATGGTTTGTGAGCTATCTGGGGGGAGGAGGGAAGAAGATTCCTAGAAGACTATGAGTTCTCTACAAACAAAACTTGCAAAACCAATCATTCAGCTATTCAAATTTTACAAACAGCATCTATGAAGACATAAAAGGCATGCTTATCAATGAGACCTAATACAAAGCTGGGAGACCTAACACAAATCCTCTGGCTAATTAAGATTAAAATAATATCTGTAAATTGAAACAATGCTAAATGTAATAAAGTAGAACATAATTGGGATAAAGCCCTGAATTCAATATTTTTAAAACACTGCATAAGCATAAACTTCCAGTAAAAATATCAGCACAATTTTTGACATATATTTGGAGATCTTTGAGATTACAAATTCTACATAAGGAGACACAGTGATATAACTGCTAAAAAAAAAGTGAATATAATTCTCTTCTACTAACAGACATGTAAAATACACATCAAGGGAACTAATTGTAACACTGATCAAATAATACATGAGGTATTGTGACCACTTCTAGGTAAAACACTTTAAAGGGGAGAGAAACCAAAATTCCTTCAGATGAAATAAATCATGTCAGCATGAATATTAGTTGAGAGCTTGGAGAATATTCAGTTTGCAAAAGATAAGGCTTTCTTCAAATATGCAAATAATTGACATGGATAAATGGTAATAAATTGATCCTGCATTACTATAAGGTGAAGTTATGGGACTCAGATTTAGGTAAAATAATGAAGAACTTTATAACATCTAGATGGGTCCCATAATTGGAAAGCCTGTCTCATATCTAGGGAATTTCTTGGCACTGAAAAAACTCAAGCACTGGATGATGGTTGAAGTTGCTGTAGAACAGATGTGTACATTAGGTGGGAGGCTGGAGATAAGCTCCCTGATGGACACTTGCTGTTTTGGGTGTACAGCATTTATTGTTCCATTTTGTGATAACGAAACCTCACCTTTTTTACTTGACCCAACATTTTGAGCTCCACTCTCAGCCCACTGCTTCAGATAATGTTGACTCTACTCCCACGTTTCGTGGGTAGAACAAAAGACTCAGGCTAAGCCACAGACTCAATTTTATTCCTGTGCCCAAAATAATTGGTTTAATGTGCAATGAGACACGATCTAGGTCAGACCAAGGAATGCCACAAAGACTAATTTTAGTGAGTTTATGTTGACTTATCAGGCATATAGACTATCTCTTCTGTGACATTAGGATGATAATGTGAATCGAACCTGCAAATGGAGAGGAGCAACAGAATGAATCAGGGACTGGAAATGGAGCCACCCTACAGAAAAAATGAGCTGTAAAATAGATCCTGATGATGTAATTGGGCTACTATATTCCTTGAAGTTTTCACTTATGCGAACTAATTTTCTCTTTTCCTAAGTTAGTTTATATTGAGTTTTCTCTCTTATTTGTAACAGAAAGAATCTGAAGTTATACTACTTCCAAGATCCCTTCCAACTCCATGTGAACAAATGATAAACGAAATAAGAAATACAACTTCTAACATCTATAATTTAGGGGCAAGATCCATAGTTAAGTTAAGTGGGTATACGATGTGAGTTCTGCATAGTACACCCCAACCATAGCTCAGATACATGAAAGAAAGGCCAAGAAGCACTTTGAGTGCGGTAGTGATTTTAAGACAGAAACTCAGGAACAGCTATTACTGAGGCAAAAGCTACCCAGCTCCTGCTGGGAAGCATTTAAACTTTAAAGAGCTCTAGCTGCCATGCTGCCCTAACACCACGGCAGACAAGAGACTCTTTAAAGTTTCATTATACCCTGCTGGCAATAGGCATTTCTTATTTCAGCTAGAAGAGAAGCTTGTTAAAGTAGCAATATTGAAGTAAGGGAGAAAAATGGAAATCAAATTGAGAAAGGGAGTGACTATAATCTTTCAGGAGGTCAGAGGTTTATCATCATTATAATTTTGGTTGCCATGTATATTTAGTGTGGTTAAGTCAAAGAAAAAGGGCTGATCAGGGTAACCAGGTGGGAATGAAGAATAATAGTACTGATGAAGACAGCTGACACAATGATATCAAAGGAGCTTTGGGTACTGAGTACTAATTAGGAATTATTATTAACTCCAAGTACTGTCTGATATTTAAAGAATGATCACATCTTATGAACTATGGGATATAATGTGCTTCAATTTGATTTAGAATATGCCCTGGTCTTATAGAACCTACAATTTTGTGAACCTCAGAAATATCAGAATGGGAAATATTTCAACGAAAATTAATATAGGATTTGTCACTAACAAACAGTGGTAACAAGAAGAATGCAGTTTCCAACTAATTTTTAATTTGTATTGTCCCTCACCTGTACATTATAAATTCCACAGGAAGGTACTTTTTCTTTGTATAATCCTTGGATTTTTAATGAAGGCCAAAAAAACCCAAAACTATGTACTTCATCCAATTTATAGAATGTGACTTAGGAATGATGGCCATGCATTAACATTCAAAGAACAGAACCTGAATTTAATTTGTTCTTTGAACAAATCCAAATGTATCTTCCTAAAAAATAGCTAACAGAGTAATCTACTTCTAAGTCTACTCAGAGAGCTGAGGGCCAGAAAAGAATTTCCTTACAACCATGGATTGCAAAATCTGCTAGGGGCAACAGGCAATACCAGGAAGGGAGAAGGAAAGAGAGAGAAAAAATAGTTTTACATCTGAAAGACAAAGATGAAGAAGAAAGAAGAAACAGAGATTTAGTGAGTAAAATCAGCGGTTTTCTCTGAAGACATCTTGCATGTTCAACTGCACCCCTTTATAGATGTCATTTATCAGGGCAAATACTCCGGGGCTTTGCCAGTGAAACCAGAATCTATTTCCATAGGATCCTGGTTACCTAGATGCTAGCACAGCCAGATAAGCCACAGAAAATGCTCTTAGGTGGTTCCTGTTTCGTAGTCTTATTTCCTCTCCCACCCTAAACTGGACTTCACAGATCCCTTTTTCTATTAAACTATTCCAGTCTCTGCTGTTTACTTGGAAATGAATGTCACATTAAAATGGAAAATTGGCCTTTGTCCAGTTTAGCTTTAGCCAGATGAAACAGTATCAATGGGAGAAAATGATGCTGTAATTTTCTCCTCTGGTAAAATGTGCCTAGAAATCCATGCAGAAAATGTAGCAATATTCATTAAAATGAAGAATAAGTACCATGAATAGTAATAGTTTGCTTTTAAAAGCACTTGTTAAAATACCATTAGATGTTCAATAATGACTAAGACGATGTAACAGAGATGTATGAATGAGAATGTTGAGTTTGATTATTTACTTTGAACTCTGAAGTGATCTTTTTCAGATTCCATTTTCAAGTATGACAACTGGAAAGGACAATTAAACAGTAACAAAGCTACCAATCTATTCTGAAACGTTGACTGAATTCCGTCTTCAACTGCACAAAGAAAATTTAACATACGAATATGTGACAGAACCAGGTTTAACATAAATTTAATCAACATCTCTGAAACTGGAGAAGACCAATTGAACTATACATGTAGATCCTCAATTTTCCAAATGACACCCCATAGTTATACATATAAAAAGAGAAGATACATTAGATTTAATTGATAAAAGATTTTAAAATTTATCTCCCTATGTAAATTTGTATTGAAATAAATGAATAAATGGATATTCATTCCTTATAAGAATTAAAATAACCTGCTAAATTGTGGGGCAAGCTTTTAAAAATCATGAACATGCTTACAATTCTATTAAAAGAAGTATTGTAAAGTGGCTAAGTAGGCCAACTTTGGAGTTAGATGGGAAGAAACTGAAGCCTGGCTTTGCCACTTGCTAATTTGGGCACAGTACTTAACTTCTTTTGGTTTCTACATCTGTGAAACCTGAATAATGATGGTAACTCAGAGGACACACTCAATAACTGTTTGACGTTTTTACTAAAAATCCCTCTAAGAAGGTAGGAAAGGAAAATCCAGAGGATAAAGCAGGAGTAATAGACAGTCCTAGAGTTATTCTTAAGTCTTTGATGCTCACGAAAAGAGCAAATTTGAGTAATAAAATTAGTCTATATTAGAACCTGAAGGCCAAGTTACTATTTCTTCACATGTACTAGCCAAACTGCCCCAACCACACTGTCCAGGACAAAGGTCTTGGCATAGTTCTGCACCCAGGACATGAAAATAACAAAAGGGTGTTATTATAGTCAACCAGCAACCTTTCTTAGTTGATCCCTTATCATGAGCACTCTCCTTGAAGTCTCGAACATTTTCACTAAGGTACTGACTTAACTATCTTTAATGTTATAGATAGATAACAGGAGGAAGCAAAATGGTAAGTGGGTAGAATCACAGATTGTTACTGTCTTCTTTCCATAAACTATTTTGTGAAACTACTTTGTTTTAAAGCACACAAGACTTCCTTTCTGCTACTTACTACAGTCAGATGTTAAAAGGACAAATACATTTTGCCATAAAATCAAATTCTGAAAAACCTTTATAGTTCTCTCACCATTATTCTTAGTTTAATGAAAAAATTATGTACACTATTTTTATTTTCATTTGCTTATTGAAGAAAAAATATTACTTACTTTCCATCCCAGACATGGTCACCTCTGTGGAAAATCACCAGGTTATTCTTAGGGTCCAGAGCCACCCCAGAAACCTGGCCTGGCAACAAGTATACTCCAGGCCAATCCAGTGCCTCTTCCATGTGGAAATCTAAAAGATATATCCACATATTTAGTGTAAAAAGGAAAGGTCGAATTGCCTCATGAGGATTCACAATAGTTACAAGAAGCTTATGCAATAACATCACTAGATGCAAAGAAATAAAAAAAGACAATCAAGCCATGCTCTACATAAATTATACCACATGCACATTCCAAGTAACTTTCTGAGTGATGAAATGAAGTGACTGGGAACTTGGATTAGGACTGTTTTCTTTTCCTTTTGACAAGATGCCTGTAAAGCCAGCTAACTCAAGTCATTAAAGGGTAAATTTGAGATGGCCTTCTTCTCAACAAGATTCTTTCTTTACTCTCTTTAGAAAATACAACAACATACATGACATTTTAATACAAAGCAAATAGGAAGAATGGGCAATAAGCCTGGCACTCTGTGTTCCTCTGTCCCTTTCCCTCATCTATCTATCTGTCTGTCTATCTATCTATCTATCTATCTATCTATCTATCTATCTATCTATCTATCTAATCTATCATCTCCTGAGTAAATTCTGGATATTCAATATAAAATAGCCCCCCTAACAAACCATTCATTGATGATTCCTTGTTACACAGAACTAAGATATCAATCTCATTCTCCTAACTTCAGTGACCCTATAAGAATAGGATTCTTTCACTGTTCCCATATTTGGTTTCCTAAAATGAGAGAAGAAAAAAAATGACAGAAACTCTGTGAATGAATGATTTCCAAATTATTCTTATTTCTGATCAGAATATATTTATCTTCAGAGAATATCTGGGTCTGCATGTGTGGGTGTTTTGAGACAGGGTCTCACTCTGTCACCCAGGCTGGAATGCAGTGGCATGGTCACAGCTCACTATAGCCTCAATCTTCTGAGCTCAAGCAATCCTCCCACCTCGGTCTCCTGAGTAGCTGGGACAATAGGTGTGCACTACTATGCCCAGTTAATTGAAAAAAACAATTTATTCCAGAGACGGCATCTCACTGTGTTGCCCAGGATGGTCTCCAATTCCTGGGCTCAAGTGATCCTCCTGCCTCAGCCTCCTAAAGCGTGGGGATTATAGGTGTAAGCCACCACAGCCAACCTCATTTGTGTTAATCCATTTTATAAACATGCCCATGGATAAAGGAGGACAATGTATATATCTGTACTAATTGAGGATATAGAGTTATGAAGATCACTGTGAAAGCTATTATATCAGCATTGACATTTCTTTCCCTCCCAAATGCTTCAACAAAGATTCTGAGAAGAAAAGCAGCAATTTCAGTCTCATTCCTCCTTGCCATTCTCTGAAGGATATGGCAACATGTAGTGAAATCCTCACAGGCAGACATTAAAGACTGGGGGGAGAAAGAGAAGCTCAAAGCTTATATGATCAGCTATGAAAACTTGAGAGGATGCTTCTGTGAGAACAAGCACTTCAAAATAATTCTGTCAACTACAGAAAAGAAAAAGTACATTTTCACCCCAAATATTTTAAACTTTGTACTTTAATTTTTTCTTTAATAAAAATTAACAAAACATAGAACAGTAGGATGCCCAGATTAGTTCAACCTTTGCTGAAGCATCTTCTTTCTTTCCCTTTTTTTTTTTTTTTTTTTTTTGCTTAAGCATTTTCAACAACTATTTCCTAAGCGTATTTTCTGTGCAAGGTACTATGGTAGAATCTGGGAATGCAAAGGAATAAAACGTGGTTTTTGGTCTTAGTAAATAAACAAATATAATAGGGCTATAATAGGATAGGAATATGACAGAATGAAATGTTTTAAAAACCCAGGAACTCAATACTTATGACACAAAGTAGTACAGGAATATAGGAGAGGGCCCAGAATCCTTCCCAAGGCTAGGGCTGGGATAGGGTAGGATTAAGGTCTACTTAAAAGGTTTCCCATGGGAACAAACATTTGTGTTTGCACTTAAAGGTAAGGTGGAATTCATCTAGTGTAGAAGTGGGCAGATAATATTTTTGTCAAAAAGAATAAAAGTGAGGATGTTTGTAATTGCAAAATGTGTTTTAAGATTTTTTAAAATAATCAGGAAAGGATACATGTGTATGCTGGGTGGAATGGGGGGCTGGGGACTGGAATAGCTGACCCTGAGATCTGGTTTAGACTGGAAAATGTACTGATACCACATAAAGAGCCTGGATTTAACAATGATCATATAGTGTGTAGTGTCTTGACCTCTACTGAAAATTTTGAGGCACATTACAAGTACTTTATTAGCAGCAGTAAAGCACAGAGTCAGGGAATAATTTGCTTTGGAAATATTTTAGAGCATATGAAAATGTCATTGTCACTCATGTGTATTGTGATATGCCTTTTGGAGAGAAGGTGGGCAGAATGACAGCTGGTATGCCTGAATTTGCAAATAATCCTAGGCATAGAAGTGGATGTGAATGGAGCTGTTCAGATGAACAGTATCTATCATCTGTCACCCTTGCTTGTCATAAAAGGGAGAACAACTGCAAACTTCTGCTACTGGCAATTGGGAGCCACTGAAGGTTTAGAAATATTGGTTTTATTGGTACAAAATAATTGTACATATTTATAGGGTACATGTGATATTTTGATACAAGCATGATCAAATCAGGGTATTTAGAATATACATCACCTTGAACACTTATCATTTCTTTGGGTTGGAAACATTTCATATCTTCTCTTCTAGCTATTTTGAAATAGACAATATATTGTTGTTAACTGTATTTACCCAACTGTGCTATCAAACACTAAAAGCTGTTTCATCTCTACATGTTAGTACCCATTAACCAACTTGTCTCCATCCCCCTGAATCTTTCCCGGGCTCTGGTAACTATCATTCTATTCTTTACCTCCATGAGATCAACTTTTTAAGCCTCCACATATGAATAAGAATATAGTATTTGTCTATTTTTAGCTTATTTCACTTAACATAATGACCTCCAGTTTCATATATGTTGCTGCAAATGACAGGATTCCATTCTTTTATGGCTGAATAGTATTCCATTGTGTACACACACCACCTTCTCTTTATCCATTCATCTGTTGATATAGTCTTAGGTTGATTCCATATCTTGGCTACTGTAAATAGTATTGCAGTAAACATGGGGGCACAGTTATCCCTTTGACTGACTTCCTTTCCTTTGTGAAAAATGTCATTGGTATAATGACTGCATTAAATCTGTAGATTGTATCAATGTTTTCACACTGCTGATAAAGACATACCTGAGATTGGGTAATTTATAAAGAAAAAGAGGTTTAATAGACTTACAGTTCCATGTGGCTGGGGAGGCCTCATAATCATGGTGAAAGATGAAAGGCATGTCTTACATGGTGGCAGACAAGAAAGAATGCAAGCCAAGCAAAAGGGGTTTCCCCTTATAAAACCATCAGATCTCCTGAGACTTATTCACTATGAGACGACAGTATGGGAGAAAGTGACCCCATGATTCAATTACGTCCCACTGGGTCCCTCCCATGACACATGGGAATTGTGGGAGCTACAATTCAAGATGAGATTTGGGTGGGAACACAGCCAAACCATATCAGGTAGTATTGTCATTTTAACAATATGTTTTTTTCAGTCCATGAGCAGGAATCTTTCCATTTTTTTGGTGTCATCTTCAATTTCTTTCATCAGTGTTTTGTAGTTTTTCTTGCAGAGATCTTTCATCTCCTTGGTTAAATGTATTCATCAGTATTTTTTAAGCTATTGTAAGTAAGACTGCTTTCTTGATTTATTTTTCAGCTAGTTCATTATTGGTGTATAAAAATACTACTGATTTTCATATGTTGAGATTTTGTATCTTGAAACTTTACTGAATTACTTTATAAGTTCTAAGACTTTTCTTGGTGAAGTCTTAAGGTTTTTCTCTATATAAGATCATGTCATCTGCAAAGAGTGACTAACCTGACTTCCTCTTTTCTGATTTGGGTGCCTTTTCTTTCTTTTTCTTGCCTGACTGCTCTGGTTAGAACTTCTAGTACTATGTGGAATAAGAATGGTCAAAGTGGGCATCCTTGTCTTATTCCAGTTCTTAAAAGATTCTCCTCTTATCTCCATTCAGTATGATGTCAGCTGTGGGTTTGCTGTATAGGGACTTCATTACATAGAAGTATATTCCTTCTATGCATAAATTATTAAGAGTTTTTGTCCCGAAGAAAAACAGAATTTTAGCAAATGCTTTTTCTGCATCTATTGTTATGATCATATGGTTTTTGTCCTTCATTCTGCTGATGTGCTATATCACATTTATTGATGTTGAACCATCCTAATATCCCAGCAATAAATTTCACTTGCTCATGATGTATTATCTCTCTGATGTGTTTCTGAAGTTGGTTTGATAGTACTATGTTGAGGATTTTGTATTTATGTTCATCAGAGATACTGGCTTGCTCTTTTCTTTTTTCACTGTATCCTTATCTGGTTTTGATATCAAGATAATGCTGCTTTCATGGAATAAATTAGGAAGAATATCCTCTTCTTCCATATTTTGGAATAGTTTGAAAAAAATGCTATTAGTTCTTTATAATTTTGGTATAATTCAGCAGTACCATCTGGTCCTGGGCTTTTCTTTGATGGGAGATTTTTTTTTTTTTTTTTTAATTACTGATTCAATCTCATTACCTGTTATTGGTGTGTTTGGTTTTCTATTTCTTTCTAGTTCAAGCTTGGTGGGTTTTATGTATCCAGGAATTTATTCGTTTCCTCTGGGTTTTCTAATGTATTAGCATACAGTTGTTGAAAACTGTATTAGCATACAGAAATCAGTATATCTCTAATGATTCCTTATATTTCTGTGGTATTTGTTGCTATGTCATCTTTTTCATTTCTGATTTTATTTATTTGAATCTTCCCTCTTTTTCTTGGTTAGTCTAGCTAATTTTTGTTTATCTTTCAAAACGCCACCTTTTTTTTTTTCATTGACCTTTGTATTTTTTTAGTCTCTATTTCATTTAGTTCTGCTCTGATCTATTTCTTTCCTTTTACTAATTTTGGGGTTGTTCTTGCTTTCCTAGCTCTTTGAAGTGCATTGTTAAGTTGTTTGTTGGACATCCTTCTACTTTTTGATGTCGGCATTTACCACTATAAACTTCCCTCTTTGCGCTGCTTTTGCTATATTCCATAGGTTTTGGTACTTTGTGTTTCCATTTTCATTTGTTTCATTTTTTTTTTATTTCCTTCCTAATTTCTTCATTGAGCCAGTAGTTGGTCATAAGCATGTTGTTTACTTTCCATGTATTTATACAACTTCCAAAGTTCTTCTTGTTATTGACTTCTAGTTTTTTCCTTTGTGGTCTAAGAAGAGACTTGATATAATTTCTATTTTTAAAATTTTGTTGAGACTTGTTTTATGGCCTAACACATGGTCTATCCTGGAGAATGTTACATGTGCTGTTAAAAAGAATGCGCATTCTACAGCTGTTAGATAAACTGTTCTGTAAATGTCTGTTAGGCCAATTTGGTCTAAAGCGCAGTTTCAATTCAATGTTTATTTTCTGTCTACATGATCTGTCCGATGCTGACAATGGTTGAGGTCCCCAACCATTACTGTGTTGGAGTCTATCTCACCCTTTAGGTCAAATAATATTTCCTTTATATACCTCTGTGCTCCAGTGATGCATATGCATATATATTTAGAATTGGTATATCCTCTTGCTGAATTGATCCCTTTGTCATTATATAATGATCATCTTCATTATTGGTGTTGTTTTTTACTATTCTTAAAGTCTATTTTACCTGATACAACTATAGTTACTCGTGCTTGTTTTTGTTTTTCATTTCCATGGAATATATTTTACCATCCCTTCACTTTCAGTCTTTATGTGTCTTTACAGGTGAAGTGAGTTTTTATGAGCAGCAAATAGTTGGGTTATGTATTTCTATTCAGTAAGGCTGTCTATATATTTTAAGTGAGAAATTTAATCCATTTACATTCAAGGTTATTATTGGTAGGTGAGGATTTATCTTTGTCATTTCATTAATTGTTTTCTGATTGTTTTGTATAGCCTTTTTTTCCCTTTCTTATTGTTTATCATTGTGGTTTGATGTTTTTTTGCAGTGGCAACACTTGAGTCCTTTCTCATTTGTGTGTTTGCTCTGCCACTAAATTTCATTCTTGTGTTTTTGTGATGGTAGCTATTGTTCTTTTGCTTATAGAGGTAAAATCTGGACTTCCTTAAACATTTCTTGTAGGGATGTTCTAATGCTAATGAATTCCCTCAAGTTTTGCTTGTCTGGGAAAACTTTGCTGGGAATAGTATTCTTGGATGAATTGTTTTTTGCTTTTAACATTTCGAATATATCAATTTACACTGTCTCCTGATCTGTAAGGTTTAAGCTGAGAAAGTTGCTGTTAGTCCGAAGGGGGTTTCCTTATTTGTGACTTGATGCGTTACCCTTGATGTTTTTAGAATTTAATCTTGTTTTTAACTTTTGAAAATTCTACTATAATGTGTCTTGGAGAAGACCCTTTATGTTGAAGCTGTTTGGGGAACACTGGGATTCCTGTATCTGGATATCTATATCTCATCCAAAATGGGAAATTTTCAACTGTTACTTTATTTCATTAAGTAGGTTTTCTATACCTTTGTCCATCTCGACACCTTCTAGAACAATAAAAATTACAATATTTGGTCAGTTTACGTGTCCTATATATCATATTATGTAGGCTAATTTTTTAAATAGTTTTTCTTAACATCTTTTTTTTTTTTTTTTTTTTGAGACAGTCTCACTCTGTCATCTAGGATGGAGTGCAGTGGTGCTGTCTTGGCTCACTGCAACCTCCTCCTCCTAGGTTCAAGTGATTCTTATGCCTCAGTCTCCCGAGTAGCTGGAATTATAGGCATACACCACCCCGTCTGGCTATTTTTTTTTTTTTTTTGTATTTTTAGTAGACATGGGGTTTCACCATGTTGGCCAGTCTAGTCTCAAACTGCTAGCCTCAAGCAATCTACCAGCCTCAGCCTCCCAAACTGTGGGATTACAGGCATGAGCCACCATGCCTGGCCTTACTGGATTATTTTAAAAGATGTCTTCATATTCAGAAATCCTTCCTTCTGCTTGATCTAGTCTATTGTTGAAGCTCTCAACTGTATTTTTTTATTTCATTTGATTAAATTCTTCAGTTCCAGGATTTCTGTTTGACTCTTTTTTATAATATCTCTTTGTCAAATTTCTCATTCAGACCATAAACTGTTTTTCTGAATTATTTGTATTGTTTATCTGTGTTGTCTTCTATTTTACTGAGCTTCTTTAACATCATTATGTTGAATTCTGTTTCAGGAATTTCATAGATTTCTTTTTTGTTGAGTGTGTTACTGGAGAATTATTGTGTTCCATTAGAGGTATATTTCCTTCTCATGTTTCTTGTGTCCTTACATTGATACCTCTTATGTGGTATGACAGCTGCTTCTTACAATTTTATTGATTGGGTTTCATAAGAAAAGATGTTTTTCTTTATAGATGAACTATAGTGTTGGTTGAATAGGGTGGTTGGTTTTAATTCTAAGTGGACACAGTAGTATCTGTATGACTTCTTTGGGTATAATCAGCATCAGTGGTGTCTCTGAGTTCCTCAGCAGCTTAGGCTGCAGTTTTTAGTAGAATCTAAGGTGAGCCTTTGCAGAGGACAGGGACACAAGGTGGGTTGATCCTTGGGCCCCACTGGCAGCAACAGTGAGTTGAACATGACAGGCTTTAGGCCCCTAGGTAGTGTATGCAGATATCAGTGGTAGCAGGTCCAGGCAGCTTACTCAGGTTCTGGCAGTGGCAGTGGTGGGCTGGGTAGGCAGTTAGGTCCTTGGGCCCAGGGGTGGCATGCATGGCATTAGTGAAGGCAGTATCAGCACTGAACCTATCCTCAGATCCCCATTGGTATGTACACCAGCAGTGGTGGTAATGGGCTGGAAGGACCAGTCCTCAGGCCCCATGTGGCTCATGCAGGTGGGTGCTGGCAGCAGTGGTGATGGCAGGCTTGAAAGACCCATCCTTAGACCCCTGGGAGGAGTGCACAAACACCAGTGGTGGTAGACGGGGTGGGTGAATCCTCAGATCCCTGGACAATGTGTCTGGACTCTGGCAGACTGAGTTGATTCCCAGTTCTCAATGATGTGAGCAGGCACTGGCAGGGGCAGTGCTGGGTGGGGAGGAACTGTCCTTAGGCTCTCTGATGTTGTATGCCCATGGGAAATTTAAAATATGGGGTGACATGATTAATGCTGTATATTTGAAAGTGAACTCTGGAAACAGAGTAGAGGCATTAGATTTAGAAATGACTAGATAAATCAACAGATGGATAAGTCATTCCCCTGTCAAATTTTTAAAATGATTTTAAAGTTGCTTAAATCTCAGACTGCACTTCCTTCATTCTCTTCTCATTTAGTTGTCATAATTCTGTACTCATTCACCACTCCTGAAGCTTCTAGATGGGTTCCAAAGGAAACTCAAAGCTCATGACAATGCAGATAGTTAATTGCTTTCATCACGTTCTCAGAGCTCAGAAGCACTACAACTAGACAGAATTCTTTAAGGGCAAGGATCATCCCTTATTCACGGTTTTGTCACCAACTGTCACACAGGGCCTGGCCTACTTACTGTATGGCCTGATAAATGCATTAAAGTCTGTGTTTTAGTTTCTGCTTGTTTATGGTATCAACTAGCATTCAAATTCCCCTATAACCTTATAATTTATCTGTACTAACTTTTCACCCATAGCAGAATGCTGAAGATAGTTTGAGAGTACTCAATGAAAATGCTAATTGGCTAATTACTATCAATAAAGACAATAAACACATATAATGGCTTCTGGAACCTTTCTATTCAGTGGTCTACCAACTAGGTACTGGGAGCTAAGTGCTCATGAAGATGCAGTTACTATTCTGACAGAAAATATGCAACGTCTAAAAATTGCATTATTTTGGGGTCAAATATGAATTTCATAAAATATTGGAAATACTGTTTAAAGAACTTTAATCTGGCTATGAATGATCTCAGTTATCATATGCCCTTAAACTGGTAAGTGCTTGGAAGTCTGCAAAAAAATATGGACGCATAGGTTGTTTTGAGCCTATCTTCACCAATTACAAAAACACTCATTTGTCACATATTAGAATCCTTGTAGGTTGGAAATGTTCAAGAAGGAAAATTAATGTAAATATCTAGAACGTATTTATGAAAATATACACCTTCAATGAATTTTCCAAACAGTAAAAATGATGTGTAAAAAAAATGTATGAAGTCTAACACCATGAGCAACCTGGTTCTTTTAGTACTGAATGTTTAGAAAATTTATATTAATTATTGTTAGTTTTATTTTAAACTGTCTTTGCACACTTAGATTACTTAGCCAAGTGTTCAAAACTTTCAGGATCTGAGTCTCTTTATTAACCAGAAATTCTAGGATAGTTAAAGAAAAACTGAGTTCATGTTTTTTTCTGTGAATATTAGCTAAGTTAATTAATGTTTTTGCTTCCAGTGTCCCCATATTTTTAATTATCCGGTAGTTAAAGGCTATTCCCTATATGATGACATGATCAAGAATAAAAGCAGTGATTTAGGACTAGTGTGTATGTAGGTGGAATTAATACTGATTATTATTCCAATTCCTGCTCATCATGACATGAGAATCAGAGAATGCTAGAACCATATCTGAATTATTCCATACAACTGTCTCATTTGACAGGAAAATAACTTCAGCCTTGAGCCAGACTATAGGCCTCAATTTCAGGGATAGTTTCTAATCCCCAATTAAGGACAATTTCAAATCCTTATTAAAGAAATTATATGATGAAATATATTTGAGTTCTACCTTAAACACTTTTGATGATAGAGCAGTTAAAAATTCTAGTTCAGATTTCTCTTAGTTATTATTTAAGAAATGATTCAATATATGACTAGTTAATGCTACAGATTTACAGTGTTAGCCTAAAAATTAAATACAAATTTCTTACCCATGACCTTGGGCAAGTCATTCCCAACTCTGTCAGTTGCTCTAAATTCAGATGGCAAATGATAGAATTATTTCAAGCTTGATTGCTTGTTTTTAAAATCTGGAGTTGAGAACATATTACTAGAAACAATACTTTTAGAAAAATAAGGTAAATACACATTAGCTATTGATCCTAGTAGCTTTAATACAAATTTGTTTTTGTTTCTAAAAGATGATTAAAAAGTTGAAAGAAATCTTGAAATCTTAAAATATTTTTTCCAGTGACATATAACATTTTTTAATGATAAATAAAATATATCATTCTATAAAGAATCCTTACATTTATTATAAATAAAGGTTAATGTACAGCTGCATATCCTGCCATATATTCAGAAAAAGAAGTTACTACTTTTAGAAAAAAATTAAATACAGCTTTAAAATTGCATCAATTAATCATGAAAAAGATTAATAGATTGCACTTTTTCCAAAAAGAGATTAATATTAGTGATCACTGTTGTATTCACATGAAATTATTAATAAGTATTTGAAAGGGCATTCATTTATCTGTGTTACACAAAGACTAACAGAGCTAAAGTTGAGGAAAAAAAACATAATTTCAAACTCAGAACTATGAATTAATTTCAGTGTAAAAAGGCTCTTCACATTTAAGAAATAGGACTGAAAAAAATCACTAGAAGACTTCAACAAAAACAAAGTATGGTGCTTGCTTTTTCTGTACTTGTAAATTTTCATCTTTTGAGAAAAGGAAGACTTATTTTGGCCAGGGATTGTTATACATCAGAAGTGCCAGCAATAACTATAATTAACTAAAACTATTGTAGAAATATTTATACCAAAGTAAGAAAGGAAACAAGAATTAATTATAATGTTTCATTTAATGGGAGTGAAGTGAGGAAGAGATTTACCATATAAATAGGGGCTCAAAAACATTAGCAAAATTCTTTTCCTTTTTCAAGTTGCTTTAATTGCAACTGAGATTTTAATCTTGGTAAAATTGGCTGAATACTGACTGAGAAAGCATGACCTATTGATATACCTATAATACCTACAGTTATTACAATTGTAGCCTGAGATAATTAGATGACTGGAAAAAAATCATCTTCCTATTTGTATATCTAGGGTGTTTGTGTATATGTGTGTGTGTGAGAGAGATGCAGAATAACAGAGTGATTAAGAAGCAAGACTTGGGAGCAAGTCTGCCTGGCTTTGCATCTTGGTTTCTTGAGCTGCGGCATTTTTGGGTATGTGACTTAACCTTTCATCACTTTCTTCCTCTCTAATGAATCAATGCATGTAAAACGCTAAGCTTGGCTCAAAGTAAGTGCTATGTATATGGGTTTTTGGTTTTTTTTAACCATTCTCCTCCCCCCAGAGATGAAAATTCAGCCAACTGAATGGTTTATTTTACCCTGAAAATTCTGCAAGACTTGAACCTAGAAGTAAGACTATGACTGAAATATAAGAATGGACTCTGGAATTAAGTACAAGTTGTTCATTGAAATGAAGAAAACACTAAATGTATCATAAGAATAATTGAACACCTTCTGAATCCTCTTATCTGATCAGAATTGTCACACAAATGCAGGTGTATTTTCTCACATGCAGAGGTTTATAATACATACTGAATCAGGCTTCCACATGCAATATGTGGTAGTCCAATCAAATCTGCCACTCAATAGCTAGTTCTACTTTTTAAATGTTCAATGAGTCTAGTTTCCAGAGGGCAAATAGAATAAAGATACCTAAGATTTTGTTTCTACTCTATTAATGCTATCTCTATCTAAACTATTAATGATAGAAACTAAACTATACCAAGTTTAAAAAGAAGTGCATCTGAATCTTAGTTTATTGAGGTTAGCATTTTCACACTGAATGTCATATATCACATGCAAACATCAAGATAGATCAATGTAAGTGATCACACGTTTGAAGAGCCACAAACTCCCATTGTGATAAAACACTGCCAAGTCACTTTTTTCTCAACTTATCAGCTTAAAGTGCCAAATTTTGCTGCTTTCCTGCATACTGCAAGAAAATTCTCTGTCTCATAAATGCTGCTTAAGATCAAGTAATCAATATTTATACTTTGGTATTTCATTTTAAAAATCTCAAACATAACATGACAGTAATGGTAGCAGTAATAGTCACAACTGTTAATGTATCATAACATTTTTAAATGCTTTCTGCATGCTGACACTGTTCAAAGCACTTTGCATGTATAATATTATTTGACCTTCACTTGAACTCTGTGAGGAGTATACTATTATAATCCTCATTTTATAGACGAGAAAACTAAAGCCCAGATTTTTTTTTAATACTTGCCTAGAGACCACATAGAAAACTGTATAGCTGGAATTCAAAGCCACCATGCAGTCGGGTACCTGGACCTGTAATATTCTACATTATACTGTCTCCATGAAGCAGTTTCTAAATTTGATTTTGGCCAAATACAGAACTGCTTTTGGGGAAGCTGTATTGTGTGTGTGTGTGTATGCACGCGCACACGCGTGCGCATGTGTGTGTTGGGAAGCCTGTGATTATTACCTCCTACTTGATGGGTGTCCTTTCAAACAACAGTTTGAAAACCTCTGGTCTAGTCTATCTGAACTTGTCCAGGAAGTTTCTGTCGCTAATGCTGTTTTCACAATTGTCTAGAGTTTTCACATCTTCACCAAAAATCATGAAGATAAAACCTAAAAAAATGCTATTTGCAGATATTTGTAGTCCTAGAGATACAATAAGACACAGTACTTAACTATCTTGTTCTGGGGAATGATAAGGACTTTCTCAGCTGTGCAAAGTCAGCAGATATCATTCTATTGTGTTCTTCATGCAGCTTGGTGACCACTGATATCCAGCCCATACTGAAGTGGAGAACCCAGTTTTAAAGGCAGATGCCAGGGTGGAAAACAAGTGGAATCCTGATCAAACTAAAGGTTCAGAAAACAGTATGTTTTTGAAACCCTCAGGTGTTCCTAGGCCTGCCATATAGGCACAACCAGATTTTTGAGCTGATCTGTTAATTTCACCTTTGAACCCTCAGGTCAACTGGATGGGCTTCATCGGCATATTACAGTTCCAGCATATAGATAAACTGAGGAAATCTAAAATACTGCCACAGAAAACACCATTGTATTAGATTATGCTGGTGTCAACAACTGGGGCCATCAGAACAGGGTTCTGAATAGAAATATCTCCATCGTCTAAGCAATGAGGGTCCAGTGTTCCTGGGAAGTTTTATCTGAACTGGGCAAGCACATTAGCATCTCTTTGAGCACAATTGTATTGAAATGTAAGAAACTAGAAGATGTACACTAGAAATAATAAAGTCCAAGTTTTAGATTTAGATCTGTGACCTCATTCAAATAGATTAACTTCTGGCTTCAGCTTCTTATTTGAAAATTAACAACAGATGTCAAAGATATCTGAAATAAATATGAGCTATAATATTAAGCAACAGACCAGCCTGACATTTTTGTTTTTATAATAATCTCATATAAAAATTACTTTCTTCTTTGCAACAAATATAATTCCTTATTGCAAATTAGGCACTTAGGGAAACAGTTAATTCCTCCAGACCATTAGGCTCATTCTCAGCTTTGCCTGGAGTAAAGAAAGGGTATGAAAGAAACAATGGAAGATTATATATCAAATTTCTTCTCCTTGACTATACCCTGAGGACTAGACATTAATGAGATTGCTAATAAGTTTTATTAGGGCCCCTATATGCTAATAACTTCCTACTTTATTTTTTTGCAAAATGGAAGCTTCCCGAGGATAGGTTTTCCTCTGGCTTACCCAAAGGAATGAAACAGCATCAATTAAAGTTAGATATTATACTGCATTGTAGTAAATGGTGAAAGAGAATTAAGAAAAAGCCTTTTAGAAATAGCTTACCTAAATATGAGTTTTTGTTTTGCATTTTATTTTTTAAAAGTTTTCATAATTAGAGTAGTGAAATTACATCAAATCATTTTAGAAAGGAAATACATGTTCCTTTCTTAATTTGCAGTTGTGCTATATGTTTCTATGACTCATTGTTATTCACTTCAGTGACATTCACAGGAAGGAAATTTCCCTAAACAGATCCTAGAGAAGCATTTTTCTCTTGAGCACTACCATTTGACCACTTTGGAAAGTATGAGGATATTTGCTAAGTATATGCACTTGGGTATTTTAAGGGCTTATTTCGTAGAAAAACTGAGTAAGTTTCAGAAATGCGATATCTTAAGTCAAATTCTGACTGTGACCTTGACACTCTTGATGCCTACAAATGACCAAGATACCATTTCAAATCCAAGAATAACAAAGACAAATCATGGAACAAATAAAGTATGCTGCAACTCACATTTCACACATGAACACAATTGTATTCCCAACAAAGAGGCTCTTTTCCCTTTTATATTTCCATGTTGTCTGGGTTACAATTCACTGTCCTTAAAATATAAGTTCAAGCAGACATTCCTGTGTGTTTTGAAATGGATAGGGGCATGATAAACTGTAAATTTCTAGGCATCATACTCAGAGATGCTGATTCAGTTGTTCTTTGATAGGATTCAGGGGTCTAAATTTTTCTTACACACCCTAGGTGATTCTGAGGCAAGGAGGTCCAGGGACCACCTCGTGAGAAACACAGTTTTATTCGACAGATCCAGAATGAGCTACAGCAGGGCTGATCCTGTTTAAACACAAAAAGTTAAAAATCCAGGTTCCAGTTAACATCTCACAGAAACCATTACGCCAGTACCAATGGACTATGTTTTGAAACTCTCATGTGAGCAAAAGGCACTGCATGCTATTTTTTTTCAATTATAAATAAAAATCAGCTGGGTGTTGAATAATTTATGGCTTCCTACAAAGCTGAATTTGAAAACATCAAGCTGGCAGCCTGTGCCATTCCAACCCACACATGGACAGCTGCCATGCACGCATATCCGTTACTTTTTTGAGATTATCTCCACATGCTGTATTATCTGGCTTTCCACATTAGCAAGCAACATGAAGCACAATCAATATCACAGAGGCCACAACACAATTAAAGACAAAGATGAGGCATCCATAGCTTGCTGGTACGGAAACCTGAAGGGAATAAGGTATTCTCCTCTACTTATGGAAGCCTATTTGGGATAAAAATAAAGATAAATCTGATAGTTATGGACTTACCAGAAGTCCCTTCAGAAATACTCAACTTTCCAATTAAGATTGTAATCGATAATGAAACTTAAAAAATCAAAATCATAAAATGGTTATATTTTACAAGTCAACTGGATGAGAATGTTGAAAGTGTAAAATTCCTTTGAGAGGAATTTTATTACCTTACAAGGAGATAGTATATGAGCATTTCTTACACTGGGACTTTACATATCAGGTTTTGAATTTTCAATGTATTTCCATTGAGCAAAATGAAAAATAGTCAATTGTAAGAATTTTTATCCTGAATTTCATATGCCGCATTTCCCCAAATGATCCAAATATCCAAATATTTTTTGGTCCTTGTAGTTCTGGCTCACCAATAGAACAGACACTAAATTTATGCAGTAATAGACCAAAACAAAAACAAAAACAAAATCTTCAAAGGTGGTATCTGATAGCCCAAATCTGAGTAATATTTTTTCCAATGGTAATAAGTCCTTTTCATTGATGAATTTTTTCACCCATTAATTCTTATTCCCTTCAGGTTTTGCTAATGTGGAGTGTAGCATTTCACACTTTATTGCTTAAAAGAAACCCTACACGCACCTCCTGTGTGTTCTGGTTCCCAGGTGCCTTCACCAGGTAGGGGCTGCTGTAATGAGGAAACTCTGCTCTCTGGTGGCCTCAAGGTAGATACTAGTCTGTGGAATTTGTGAATTCTGTCTCTGACAAGAATAGCATTACCCCTCTCATGTTCTGCACCCTCTCTGGCATCAGACCGACCAAGATCCTTTTTTTGGACTACATTTGCAATCTCGGCTACCAGGTCTGACTCTGATTCTGCCTTTTCTGTAGGATTATATTTGTGCACATGAACAACATCTTCCCTTTCTCCTAGCAGCTTGGAAAGTAGTGAATAGAAATCACCTGTGGAAAAAAGAGAAGAGATAAGGGCGTGGAGGGTAGATAAGATTGCAAAATTTACAAAATTTGGTGCTTTAAAAAATATCTACTCATTTCTCATAATAAACAAGAGAGAAGTTTGCACTCAGACTTTTAAGCATAGGAGGGGAAAAAAAAAGAAAAATTCCTAGACCAGTGAATTACTTTATTTCAAAATCATCTATTTCTTTATGTTATAACATCTATTGACATATTAGTAGGAAAAAATAATGCTTATGTAATTGCATGGCACATTTCAATAAATGGTTTGCACAGTATAGTTTAATTGATATGGAAATTAAGAGCTCATCAGATTTCTAAAATAAAATATCATCAATAGCTACAGTAGATAACAGCTACCTGCACAAGAAACTCTTTGCAGTTGTCTTAAAAAACTTATTAAAGTGTAAGCCATAAGAAATGAAATATACATTTCTCGAGCAGGAAATATACATTTCCTGTAAAACACAAGTAAATGTGTATCCATTTGACAATTGAGAAACCTAAATTTTATTATTATTTTGTTAGCAGTGCTACTGTCAGTAACTCTAGTTGTTCCTCTTAAACAAAAAAATGAGCAAGTGAGAAAAATAATTTTTTGAGAAAAGAATACTTTTAAATCAGCTTCAAACAAAGGAAAAGATTTTAATAAACTAATATCATTAGGGTGATTCGTCACTAAAATGTATTTTATGCCTTCCTGTATTAAGGAGTAAACTTGGGTATGAGACGCCAATTCCATGAAAGCAAATTATTTATAAAATATTATCACATACACAAAATATGACTACAGAAAGTTCATGAAGTATTTTAACCCTCATCATTCCCACGATGACTTCTAATCCATTTATATCAACTGTGTGAATGGTAAACATATTCTCAATGAAAACACAAATCTACTCTCCTACACCAAACCCAAGGGCAACCACCAATTCTTCCTTTTCCTCATCCTATACTAAGTGCTGCTAATGAAGAAATTACTTATGACTATGGAGTCCTGTTGCTTACATTTTAATTACATTTACGGCACAATTAGAAAACATTTATAAAATCTCTTTTCATGACCATTAGGAAATGAAAATGCTAACTGGTTTAGCCATGATGTATTTCACTGAAGAATATATTATTAAGAAGGTGGTGCAAGGGGAGATGGAGTCTTTTCAAAATGATGCTAAGAGATTCTGTCATGTTTATAAGTAGCCTTGGTTTAATGTTTCAAAGTAGGTTTTCAGTTCTTGCCAGTGAAATCAGCTTATCCCAGGTGAAATCTTCAGTCAGAAAATAATTACCAAGTAATAGGGCCAATCTCAGTAAAATGAACAAAGCAAATTGTAAGTCAACCAAATCTATTAGGGCGCAGTGGCTTTCTGCCTCACAGAAGAAAAATTAATACAGTACATTACTGCTAAATTCTCATGTACCACACATTAAATATAAATAGTTTCATATGCTTATAAAATGAAACGTCTTATTTAGGAAATAAAATACAAGAGTATTTCAGGGAAAGATAAGCCATTATTTAAAAACTTGAGGCTGGGAGTGGAGGCTTACATTTGTAATCCCAGCACTTTGGGAGGCCCAGGCAGGAGGATCACTTGAGCCCAGGAGTTCGAGACCTGCCTGGGCACCAGAGTGAGACCCCATCTCTTTAAGAAATAAAAAAATTAGCTGGGTTTTGTGGCATTCAGTTATAGTCCTCACCACTTGGGAGGTAAAAGTGGGAGGACTGCTTGAGCTCAGGAGTTCAAGGCTGCAGTGAGCTATGATCACGCCACTGTACCCCAGCCTGAGTGACAGAGACAGACCCAGTCTCAAAAAAAAAAAATTAAAATTAAATAAAAACTTGAATCCATACATTTAAGCTATTATTGTTATTGAGACAGGGTCTCTGTCTTTCACTCAGGCTGGAGTACAGTGGCGTGATCATGGCTCACTGCAACCTCTGTGTTTCGGGTAGTCTTGATGGAGGAAGACAGGTTCAGAACTATGCACAGTCATTCAGGTTGGCAAGAGAGAATCTAAAAGCTGTGATTAAAATATCAAAGGTAGGGCATTCCAGTTCATGTGAATTTATCATTTTAAATTGTCACTGGGTTAGGAAAGCAAAAATTGTTAAAATAATGTAACAGGCTTGGCTGCACACAGTTACACAGGCCTTGCCAGAACAAAGTTTCAGAGCAGAATCTCTACAAACATCTCCTTACATGAGAGAGACAGGCCACTAGATGGCTATCTCTTACATTCCTATGCGCAAATCGGAAAGAGTTTTTTCCTCTTCTAGTGTACTGGATGTCATATGGAATCCTGAAATGTCAACCAATTTTCTTAGTCACATTAAGATGTTTCTTTAGAAAATACATCTAATGATGATGAGCATTTTTTCATGTGTCTGTTGGCTGTATGAATGTCTTCTCTTGAGAAATGTCTGTTCATATCCTTTGCCCACTTTTTGATGGGGTTGTTTGTTTTTTTCTTGTAAATTTGTTTGAGTTCTTTGTAGATTCTGGATATTAGCCCTTTGTCAGATGAGTAGATTGCAAAAATTTTCTCCCATTCTGTAGGTTGCCTGTTCACTCTGATGGTAGTGTCTTTTGCTGTGCAGAAGCTCTTTAGTTTAATGAGATCCCATTTGTCAATTTTGGCTTTTGCTGCCGTTGCTTTTGGTGTTTTAGACATGAAATCTTTGCCCATGCCTATGTCCTGAATGGTACTACCTAGGTTTTCCTCTAGGATTTTTATGGTATTAGGTCTAACATTTAAGTCTCTAATCCATCTTGAATTAATTTTCGTATAAGGAGTAAGGAAAGGATCCAGTTTCAGCTTTCTACTTATGGCTAGCCAATTTTCCCAGCACCATTTATTAACTGGCCATCAGAGAAATGCAAATCAAAACCACAATGAGATACCATCTCACACCAGTTAGAATGGCAATCATTAAAAAGTCAGGAAACAACAGGTGCTGGAGAGGATGTGGAGAAATAGGAACACTTTTACACTGTTGGTGGGATTGTAAACTAGTTCAACCATTATGGAAAACAGTATGGCGATTCCTCAAGGATCTAGAACTAGATGTACCATATGACCCAGCCATCCCATTACTGGGTATATACCCAAAGGATTATAAATTATGCTGCTATAAAGACACATGCACACGTATGTTTATTGCAGCACTATTCACAATAGCAAAGACTTGGAATCAACCCAAATGTCCATCAGTGACAGATTGGATTAAGAAAATGTGGCACATATACACCATGGAATACTATGCAGCCATAAAAAAGGATGAGTTTGAGTCCTTTGTAGGGACTTGGATGCAGCTGGAATCCATCATTCTTAGCAAACTATCACAAGAACAGAAAACCAAACACCGCATGTTCTCACTCATAGGTGGGAACTGAACAAT
Organism: Macaca thibetana thibetana; assembly: GCF_024542745.1. Taxonomy (NCBI): domain Eukaryota; kingdom Metazoa; phylum Chordata; class Mammalia; order Primates; family Cercopithecidae; genus Macaca; species Macaca thibetana. The sequence continues at coordinate 78,603,220 of NC_065583.1, forward strand.
GAGATCACTCGGACTCAGGAAGGGGAACATCACACACCGGGGCCTGTCATGGGGAGGGGGGAGGGGGGAGGGATTGCACTGGGAGTTATACCTGATGTAAATGACGAGTTGATGGGTGCAGCACAGCAACATGGCACAAGTATACATATGTAACAAACCTGCACGTTATGCACATGTACCCTACAACTTAAAGTATAATAATAATAAATAAATTTAAAAAAAAAAAAAAAAAAAAAAATCTGTAATAATATATTTAACTTTTTACTTTAATAAACATGTTATTTTTTTGGTGACTTGTAACATAAATGTGCCAGTCTATAAACTACAGGAAAAGTGTCATTCTGCAGTATTTGAATTAGCTGCTTCTGCTGATAATTAGCCTCTCTCACAGTTATGTCAATTCTCAATTGCTGCACTCCTATAATTTGTGATTCCATTCCTGTTTTTTGGCATATTGATTGTCTGTTTTTGATGCATAAATTCTGAATGACCAAATTTAAAAAAAAAAAAAAAAAAAAAAAAAAAAAAAAAAAAAAAAAAGAAAATACATCTAATGAATATAACAGAGTAGAACATAAGTAAAGCAAGTTGGTGGTCCTGACCCCTGTGTCATCTCTCAACATTTCCTTTTTCTTTTCAGTTTATGTTCCACTCATATTGGCTTTTCATTTCCTTGAATATCAAGTCTAAGAAGATGTTGTTTCTTCTGCCTGGACCACTCCCTCCCCACTAATAAACTAGCTCCTCAACTTTCAGATCTTAGGTGTCACATCAAAAAAGCCTTCCTTGACAATTCAACTCAGGGGTCTCTGCTGGGTGCACCTTAGCACTCTGGTCTTTCCCTGTATGACAACTCCTCCATTCAAATACACATCAAATCCTATTTCTGTGCCTCTAAGTAAGTTCTACTTTGTACCTTTAAGTAAATTCTACTTAACCTAACAAATACAGTGACAACAACCTTTAGAAATTATTTTGTAGATTTAAAGAAGGCAGTTAATATTAAAATACCCAGTCCAGTGCATATCATAAAGTAGGTGTCACTAAATTATAGCTATTATAATTACTAACTGAAAAAACAAACTAATTGCAACATGTATCTGCTTCAACCTGCGGTTTACTTAATATTTTAAAAATCAGCTCCTTTTTCGTAGTCAAGCATCTGGATTTTCATAACAGAAAACAAAAAGCCCTTTTAGGCCCAGGCGTGGTGGCTCATGCCTGTAATCCCAGCACTTTGGGAGGCCAAGGCGGGCGAATTACTTGAGGTTAGGAGTTTGAGACCAGCCTGGCCTATGTGGTAAAACTCCATCTCTACTAAAAATACAAAAATTAGCCAGGTTGGTGGCGGGCACCTGCAATCCCAGCTACTTAGGAGACAGATGCACGAGAACTGCTTGAACCCCAGAGGTGGAGGTTCCAGTGAGCCGAGGTAGCATCACTGCACTCTAGCCTGGGAGATAGAGCGAGACTCAGTCTCCAAACAAACAAACAAACAAACAAACAAAAAACCCTTAGGTTTCTAGCCCTCTATTTTCTTAATAAGTCACTGTGGCTACAACAGCTAATTGGTTCCTGGCTTTGCCAAAGGAGGCTGTATCTGTACTCTCTCTGCGTCTTTTAGCATATTTTTGGAAAAAGAAGTCTCTCTACTCCACTGTTCTGAATGCCATTCCTCCAGCACTCCCTAAAGCCTCTCCTTTCTTCTCTCTTTTCTTTTCTATTAATAAATACAACTTCTTTACCTCATATCTGACTCACAGGCTATACATACACTCACTTAGGGCTTGAGTTGTTGTGGAGGTGGGGAAGAGACTCTCCTCTGACATAACATACCCTTCAGGCTTTTCCATCTTCTTTCTCCATTTACAAGCTCCAACACTGTCCAAAAGAACTTTCTGTGATAATGGATGTAATCTATGTCTGCACTGTCCAACCTAATAGCTGCCAGACAGACACATGGGGCTGAGTGCTTTGTAAATGGCTAGTGTACCTGAGAAACTTAATTTTTAATTTTTTACTTTGAATTAATTTATATTCAAAACATAAATATTTTCACCTAGTGTCTACCATATTGGATGATGCAGGGTTACTTGCTGATTCATTCTTCCTTACATCCTTTTCCCTCTCTAAATTGGACGCATTTCTTTTCACTTCCTATTTCACCACTGTATGACTTCTCCAAGAGGTAAGGGATCCTAATTGCCAATGCTAATAGACTCTTTAGTTTGATCTCTTGGGAGCCTGTAGCCCTGTTGAAAGTTCCCTTCAGAACCTCTTTCCTTATAATGTTGTTCTTTACAGGTCTTCTCCACCTATCATCTGTTCTTCCTCTTTTTTCTGTCCATCATGTAAAAAAGACTGGTGTTTTGGAAAGTCTGTCCCTGACACATTTTTCCCCTGGCTAAAGCCTCTTCCTACTAAGTGATCTCAGTCACTTACAAAACTTAGCCTACCACCTCTAGGCACATGACTACCAAGCCTGGAGCTCTCCTAACACCAAACTGATGTTACAAAACCGTCTTCTGGAAAATCCCACTTGGATGTCTGTCTCATAGGCATTTTGAACTTAAAGTGTCTAAAATGGAGCTCTTTATCTTCTCACCGTATTTTAACTTTTTTATAGGATCCCTCTTAGTGATGACACTCTTTTGAGTAAATCAACTCAGAAAACTGTACTCTTCTTTCTCTAACCAATGAGTCACAAGGTCCAACCTAGGCTGATTTGCAACATCAACTTTTTCCTCCTTACCACCAGGACTCATTTGGGAATCTTATCCTTTTATTGTCACAGTGAAAGACTCTTCTCCTTCCTCAGAAAGGACCCCCATCTCTGCTCTGGATGACAAAATCTGTCTAGGATGGTATTAAAAGTGGCTCTACCTCTACGGAACTGATGTGTGATTGATGGCACCCCACCCGCCTTGGACATTCCTGGGTTATATCCCCATAGTTACCTTTGCTGCAGCTCTGTCCAGCTATATATTTCTGGGTGGTATATTCTTTTTTTCTTTCTTTCTTTTTCCACTGGACTAACTTTGATTGGTGGCATTTTTTAAAAAATTATACTTCTGGGATGCATGTGCAGAATATGCAGGTTTGTTACATAGGTACACACATGCCATAGTGGTTTGCTGCACCCATCAACCCGTCATCTACATTAGGTATTTCTCCGAATGCTATTCTTCCCCTAGCCCCCTAGCCGCCAATAAGCACTGGTGTATGATGTTCCCCTCCCTGTGCCCATGTATTCCCATTGTTCACCTCCCACTTATGAGTGAGAACATGCAGTGTTTGGTTTTCTGTCCTTGTGATAGTTTGCTGAGAATGATGGTTTCCAGCTTCATCCATGTCCCTGCACTCATCCTTTTTTATGGCTGCATAGTATTCCATGGTGTATATGTGCCACATTTTCTTAATCCAATCTATCACTGATGGGCGTTTGGGTTGGTTCCAAGTCTTTGTTATTGTGAATAGTGCTGCAATAAACATACGTGTGCATGTGTCTTTACAGTAGAATGATTTATAATCCTTTTGGTATATTCTAGGTGTTATTTTCTATTTCTGTTCTGGGACTCACTGCTAAGGTGACCATATAATTTGTTTCTCAAACTAGAATATTTTTTAAGAGGAAAGGGGTGTTACTAATATTTATACTAGGCATAAACTGGGACAGTCCTAGAAAAATGGAGATGTTTGCTGCTTACCAATTGTTGACAGTGTTAACATATTAAGAACTATATAAACTATAGAAAATAATAATAGCAGCTAAAATTTCTTGAGAGCTTAGCATGATCCATTCACTTTGCTGTATGCTTTATACTGTTTAATACATTTAATCTCTATTAGTTATTATTGTCCTTGTTTTATATGAAGAAACTAAAGGTACAATACTAACCTGCACAGCTGGTAGGAAATTGAACGGGGATTTGAAGGAGATGGTCTGACTGACAGTTGCCCTCCAAACTGCTCACTAGACTGGATTCAGGTTCCCCTGTATTTTCTGTACTGGTCATTAAACTTTTTCCTACACAGTCACCTCAAACTTATCAATCTTACTATACTTAATTGTTTTTCTTTTTAAATTAACCATCTTCTGAGCTCAAGTGCTAGGTTTACTCTTTAACTGGGTTTCTCTTTGTCATATCCTGGTCTATCTTGTCCATACTGTAACACAAGAAACGTGCAAAATGGTCAATACATACATACCATAACGATTTGCACAAAACTAGCTTAAAAAATGACTAGTTTTTGGCTGGGCACAGTGGCTCATGCCTGTAATCCCAGCACTTTGGGAAGCCGAGATGGGCAGATCACTTTGAGGTCAGGAGTTCGAGACCAGCCTGGCCAACAAGGTGAAACCCCGTCTCGACTGAAAACGCAAAAATTAGCCGGGAGTGGTGGCGGGTACCTGTAATCCCAGCTACTCAGGAGGCTGAGACAGGAGAATTGCTTGAACCTGGGAGCTGGAGGTTGCAGTGAGCTGAGATAGTGCCACAGCACTCCAGCCTGGGCAACAGTGCAAGACTCCATCTCAAAAAAAAAAAAAAAAAAAAAAGACTAGTTTTCTTTGATTTGAAAAAATATACCTTACATGTATGACCAAATTCTTTAAGATGTTCTAAAAATACTTTCTGTATATTTAAATTATCTCTGGGAAGGGAGAAATTACAAGATACAAATGTAGTTTTATATAAAAAAGCCCTTCTCATTTCTTATTTATTGTCATAGTTCCAGAGATTAGTACTTTCCCTATCCTAGCAGATACTCAATAAGCAATTCTTGGATGAATAATAATTTGTTAAAAATGTCAACCCTTGCATTTTCATTAGTAGAGATAAAAATATTTCCTTGATGACTTTAGGCTGCAGTAATTTCCCATTTTTAAATTTTCTTCCCTCAACCTTTGATTCTTATAAAATACCCCAATGATCTAGATCTTTTAAGTAATTCAATTGAGTGAGTTTGGTATATGGAAAACACAAGTATAGTAGCAGCTAATGTGTTGAGAAAAGGAACGCAGCATAGTACATGGGAATCTAATAACACCACCAATGAAACTTAAAGTTCGTAAGTTGTGTGCTTGCACTAACTACTTTGTGGATCAGTGGACATTTTTCTATTATCAGGGACCACTCACTATTCCCTGCTCCCAGCATGGAAATTTCCTTGGTTTACTTTCAGGAATATGGTGAGAAAAACTAAAATAGATGAAATATACATTGAAAAATTGTCCTATGAAGTTATTTTTAAAAAAATGCTTTAAGATTACTGGATAGAAAAAAATAAATATCTAATTTTTTGGAAATTGTAAAATCTTAATGTGGCAGGTGCTATTATTTTTTTAAATGATCAAGTACCTCTCAAAACTTTCCAGAATATAAATTCCCATTTCCCACACAAATTACTAGTTCTTCATTACCTAAAAAAACCCAGCTCGTTACTGCTTATTGCTCTGTGATTTCTATAATATAAGGACAGTAAATAGGATGTTCAGCAGCAGTTTAACCACTGACAAAATATGCCAAGTAACCAAGTTAACACGATTAGAGCCATGCAACATAACTGATTAAAGAGAGGGATATAAGGAACGGAAAAATAAAAGCATCTCTTTTTAGAATTTAATATTTTGTTTTATGACTTAGTCTTAACTGATTTTCCCTTTGGGTTAAAGTCAATTTGGTTTATTGATTGTTTACTTACTACTATCCCATAACATTTACTCTCTAGCCTTAGAGAAATAAAACACATGACCATGGTGACCAGCTCAAGGATCACAAAGGAAGTGAACTTTATTATTTCTTTCCCTTATAGGACTCATTTGAAAAGCAATCAGAAATCAACTTTTCTTCCTTTGTAAGAAAACGACACAAATATAAAAAAGGAGAAGATAGAAGATTATAGTTTTCATAACTACCATGCACACAGATCTATATTGGAAAGCCTGTGTGATAAATGATCATTCACATCTGCCTATTCTGTTATTAGGAAACCAATTCAAAACAGCATTCAGTCAGCTTCTCAGAGCCTTGGGGGGTATTTAGAATTGTGTTTGATAGATGAGTTCAATAAATAAAGACACGTGAAGTGCTCATAAATCATAAGAAACCAATAAATTCTTAGTAAATAGGAATACAAACAAAAACTGTACCTTCTTTAAAACAGCAAAGTGGCATAGAGAGTGCTTGGAATTAGTTAAGAAGATGTTACTAAAATTATTTGTGTTTTATTGGAGGATCAAAGGAATGCCCTATTTTGAACAAATCAATGAAATATAAATTTTAGCTACCATACCCAGCCTTTGTTTAACTCTTCCCATAAAATGCTTACAACTGTAACTTTAGCAGGCTTTGACAGTAGACTATTGTGATTTTAACTGGCAACCTTGTTCCCTTGATTCTGCTTATTTGATAAAACATGCCAATGGTAATTCATTTTTGTTAGCATAAAACCACTGTGAAATTACTGTTTCACAGAAGGTGTCTGAAGACCTTTAACTATCTGGGGTCATGGAGTATTTTCCCTCAACAAATTATATTTTTGTCATATTCTCTCTGCCTTGGGAATATAGTAGCTCATGTTGACCTTTGAATAGAAAGATTGATTATATGAGGGCACAAAGACTACAATGAAGAGATTTTGGAGCAAACTGAATAAAACATGTTAAAGGCTGTTTCTACAGCCAAAGAAATGTTGTCCAGAGCATAATACATAATAACAAGGACATACTGTTATTATAGATTTTGACTTTCAATTCTGCCTGGAATTTAAGACAATGAATCTTCCCAATACAACAGACATAAGTTTCAACACTACATCTAACCTTCAAATATTAAAGAAGTGAGACACTCAAATTCAGAACTCTTAAATGTAATTTTGTAGACTTTTGCTTCCATCTAGTAAGCTTCTTAGTTTCAAGCCCATATTCTTTGCTTAAACAATGGTTATAGAAAGTTCAGGATGTTTATAGCTTTGGTATAGTGAACATATATAAGAAATTATAATGCATAAGAAATAAAGAGAACTTACAAAATGTGTGGGTTTTCTAGAAGTGCCAACCTTAATATATATGAGGAATATCTGTGTGGGGTGTGTGTGTGTGTGTGTGTGTGTGTGTGTGTGTGTGTCTGCTTTGAAAGACTTCAATGTGAACTTCCTCATTCTATAGTCTCCTAGGATTCATTTCCTCCATGCAAAAGCACTGCCTAATTGAGTCTATTGTATAGTTTATTGTACTTATTACATATATAGGTAATTCTTCACTCACAATGTCTTTGAAGGACGGTGACATTTTAGTTTGTTTTAAATATCCATTTGTGTTTTTCTGCCTGTAGGCAGACATAATCAACTCATTCGCAGATAAATTCACTTATATGCAAATGGGTTATTTTCAAATTGATATAGGCAGGAATATGCATGTATTATGCAGCCATTAAAAATCACTCTTGCCAATAATTTTTACAACTGGAGAAAATATTCAAGGTATATTTTTAAAAAGGGACTATGAAATTGTGTATACATTATAATTAAAATAATGTGCATTACATTTATTGCAGCACTATTCACAATAGCAAAGACTTGGAATCAACCCAAATGTCCATCAGTAACAGACTAGATTAAGAAAATGTGGCACATATACACCATGGAATACTATGCAGCCATAAAAAAGGATGAGTTTGTGTCCTTTGTAGGGACATGGATGCAGCTGGAAACCATCATTCTCAGCAAAGTATCACAAGAACAGAAAACCAAACACCGCATGTTCTCACTCATACGTGGGAATTGAACAATGAGAACGCTTGGACACAGGAAGGGGAACATCACACACCAGGGCCTATTGTGGGGAGGGGACAGTGGGGAGGGATAGCATTAGGAGATATACCTAACGTAAATGACGAGTTAGTGGGTAAAGCACACCAACATGGCACATGTATACATATGTAACAAACCTGCACGTTGTGCACATGTACACTAGAACTTAAAGTATAATAATAAAAAAAATTTTTTTTAATAAAAAAGGAAACAATAGTTGCTGGAGAGGATGTGGAGAAATAGGAACGCTTTTACACTTTTGGTGGGGAGTGTAAATTAGTTCATCCATTGTGGAAGACAGTGTGGCAATTCCTCAAGGATCTAGAACTAGAAATACAATTTGATCCAGCAATCCCATTACTGGGTATATATCCAAAGGATTATAAATCATGCTACTATAAAGACACATGCCCACAAATGTTTATTGTGGCACTGTTCACAATAGCAAAGACTTGGAACCAACTCAAATGTCCATCAATGATAGACTGGATTAAGAAAATGTGGCACATATACACCATGGGATATTATGCAGCCATAAAAAAGGATGAGTTCATGTCCTTTGTGGGGACAGGGATGCAATTGAAAACCATCATTCTCAGCAAACAATCACAAGGACAGAAATCCAAACACTGCATGTTTTCACTCATAGGTGGGAATTGAACGATGAGAACACTTGAACACAGGGTGGGGAACATCACACACCAGAGCCTGTCAGGGGGTGGGGGCTGGGGGAGAGGGATAGCATTAGGAGAAATACCTAATGTAAATGACAAGTTGATGGGTGCAGCAAACCAACATGGCACATGTATACCTATGTAACAAACCCGCACGTTGTGCACATGTACCCTAGAACTTAAGGTATACATATATGTATATAAAAAGTCAGCAGAGCACAAAAAAAAATAAAAAATAAATAGAAATGAAATCAACGAGACTGTCAAAAAAAAATAATGTGTATTATATATGCATATATTTAGTATATAAATATATGCATAATATGTATATATTTAATATATAAATATATGCATAATATGTATTTCACATACCTATATGCACTCATATTTCTGGGGACTATGGATGATTTTTATTTGTATGCTTATACTTTACATAATTTCCTTATCTTTTATAATGAATATTAAAAAATCAGTCAAAATAAACATTATTTTTAAAGAAATCCCTATAGACTCAATCAAAGCCTCATTAAAATGTTGTTTCCTATTGTTGCATGATCCAGGACAACATGATAAGTAAACTGTCATATAATGATGCTTTTGTGGTGTCACTGTAATTACATCTTTTGAGACAAAATCTGAGGTACACTTGCTTTACACCAGATTTTGTTCTACGGAGAGCAGATGTAGACAAAGATATTATGAAAGGTTACTGTGTTTGTGGTTAAGCACAGACTGGATTTGCACAACTTAGATGTCAAGACTTCTAGTTAATTTCTAGTTAATTTCTAATCAAGATTAATATTCTGGCAAAACAATATCTATCAATTTTTGAGACATTAATTTCAAAGAAAACATTTATATTTCTCCTGGAGAAACACAGTACTAAATAAACCTGTGTTTTAAAGATCACTGGCTTTCTTTAAAGATCACTAACTTTCTTTGAATTTTTTTCCTCCACGTGAGAAATAACTCCCACTTCCTGTTTATTTGTGGCACAGCTACATTTCTTTCTTTTAGTCTATGGAATATGATTATTTCTATCTCTCCCCTCCTTCTTTTTTTTCTATCTTAGTAAAGGTCATTTCTTCTTTCTAACATAACATTTATTACATATCTTGACATATCTTTCTGCCTGCTTTCCAATGTATTAAGATAGGAAGTAAATATATATATATATTATACCATATATAGTACAATTTAAATAGCATTTATTTTATATATATACACACACACACATACATATATACACTATATATATTATTAACCAGGTGGAACTATCTACATCACCTACAGAACTATCTGTACCCACTAAAGGGTATAGAGCTTGTCCTTGAGTACATATCCACTGATGGTTCAAGTCTTTTCTTCCTATTCCACACTGTTCTGTTTTCCATGGGGGTTTGACATCTTCTGTAGGATCAACATAGATGGTGTCTGTTAGCTTGTGGCTAGCACAACCACAATAATTTGGGCTTTTGCTTATTGGGGCTAAAAATATATTAAAAGAATTGTACAATCTGAAGAAATACTACACTAATTGTTGTGGCCGGAATACCAAATAAGGTGAAAAGTGAAGTTTGAGGGCTTACTTTAAAAATTAACATACATGGCATAATTTATTTGAATAATTAAAGCACCCTTATTAACTACTTGGTCAAGTTGACTTTCCAAAGAATGCATACCAAATATCTCTAAGGAGAATGAAATACTCTTTCAGCACTGAGATTTGCCCTTTGTGTTGTAAGGAGATGGACTGATCTCATTAGTGCATCAAATGAACTATGTATACAAATGTGCATTTGGTGCATTTCTGTATTTCTCTTTTAGTTCTAGGCTGGTGGTCCCCACAGACCAGTAGGATCATACACACTATGCTAGCCATTGGTGAGGCTACTGTCTTTACCTTCATTAGAGATGACATTTTAATGGGCCCACTAATTTCAACATATGAATAACACAGCCTATTTTCTGCAATATGAAAATTGATAATATCAGAATAATGCTTTTTTCCTTCTCAAGTTATATACCTTTAGTTGCAGCATTTTTATTCACAAACAGAAGAAAATAGAAACTGCAAGAAAATAATTTCTTATGTGTCCATAAAATTATTCTCTGGGACCAGTAAGAGTTTGGGTATATTTGTATATTTGAGTATATAGATAATGTTCACCTCTGAATATTATATATATATATATGCTATAAAACACAAAAGGGTGAATGAATGTCAAGGTATGAATTATTTTAAAGAATCTGGTTTGTAGACATATATCTCCTAAATCCTACTATTTGGAAAGAACAGATGAAATATAACATTTAATGCCACTTCACTAACAAAACCTCTGGGTTTCTAACCTTTCAGAGGTGCCACTGTTTCCCTTGATCAACTTGACTAACTTCAGAAGGAAACCATAGTCCAACTGCAGTTTCCATAGAAACATACCATTTTATAAGATGCATCTACTAAATGGTGGTATCTCATTCCATATTGTTTCATTTATGTTGTTATTTGTAAATGTATTCTAAGACAAATAAAATTATTTTAAAGACATACATTTCAAATAGCATATGAAATGTCAAAATAATTCATTGAAAGTCTGAATAAACTTCAGTAGAACTCACAGTAAACACTCTGAATACTACTATATTGAGGCTGCTATTACTGGCTTACTTACAAATATATAAACAGGATTGATAAATTTAGCTATTTTAAATTACTCAGCCATTTAGTGCTTTGAGCTAAGCTGTAGTTTTTTGAAGGCCACTTTGTTAGAATGAGATATTATGAAACATCTGCTGTATAATTTACAAACCTTAGGATCATAGTTTACCTTATGCTTCTTTCAGAGTGCATTTTCCCCTTTCTAAAGTCTCAATTGTTTAATTTTGTAAAAACTATTCATACAAGAGTGATATTTTTGAACTAGACCTAATGTAATACATTTTGAAGAATTCCAATAGCAGCTAGCAATGAGAAACAGGAAACTTCTATATGTTGCTAATAGAAAAATCCTTTCTATTTCTTGTATGCTTGTGTTGTCAGTAGAAGTGGGTTTGGATTAACATGAAACTAATGTTTAAAAACATGTATCCTAGGCCAAAAACAACTTGATAGGATAACAAACTCCAATGCCTAACCCAAAGCACTATCTTCCAAACAACTAACAAAAAGCAAGATTCAGGGAAGTAATTTTTTAGTACTAGCACATGCAGTATATGACATACAAGCATCAAACATTACCACTTTCAATAAACAGAACAGGGAAAGAATGATGCTTTTTTAACTCTGCAGATGGTAACTTAACACAAAACTATAGATGTATAAGACAATAATTCCTCCTACCTTGATGAAGGCAGAGAAGAATGACTTATACAGGCAAGATGTGGATTTAATTCTTAGTTTCTTTTTTTCTTGAACCTCAAATCTACTTAATGAACATACCATACAAAATATACAATAATTTAAATGGTTATTAGATTTCAAAAGCAGCTCGCTGATGGTTTTTAATGATTATACTTGCACTTTTACTATATATAAAAATTATAACATTAAATGAAGTAAAACAAAGACAGAAAATGAAACAACACTAAACTATATGAATGAATTTTACTTTCAGAGCTAAAGTGCAATAATTGACCATTTTCTCATGAATTATGCATTGTATAAAAAAAATTGTAGGCATTATGCAATACATAGGGTTTGAGGCAGATACAGAGAGGCATAAAATATCTCAGTAACTTTACAATTTGGTTGCCTACTTGGAAATTGATACTTTTATAGGCCTAGTTATAGAAATAAGCATACATACCCTGGTCTAACACTTCTTCTTCTTCTCGTTTTGGCTGCTGTAGTAAGGGAATCTTATCTTTATATTCTGTTTCTGTAAATGATCAAAGACGCCGAGCATAAATTTGCAGTATGTATTGTATGTATTACATACTTAAAATAGTTTATTGGAAATACTCCATAAACATAAAAATACTATTCAGGGTCTTGTGCTTATTAAAGTATTAAGAATTCATATGATAGAAATGCTCTAATTCATAAACTCCCCACCCCCCCACCCCCCAGCAAAACCTGCCAATTACCAGACATCTGACTTAATAACTAGGTCAACTACCCTTTCAATAATATATAAATGATACAGAATTTTCAAAATGCATTGACAAAATAACTCATATTTGTTTTCTTAAATTAAATTTAGTACTGTTTTAAGAAGATTTAAGAACACTTTAAGACATATTCTCTAAATACAGTAGAATCTTAATAAATGGCCAGAATGCTATGCTAACTTCTCTCATAAAATTTCCACTAGAAAGAAATAAGAAGCTGCTCTCGCATGTTAAGACTGAACTTGCAAAACTCAATCAAAGTCTCAGCATACTTCATGCAACAAAACAGGGAGTAGACTTTGCAATTTTCAGTTAAAGAGTGACAGTCAATATGACCATTTTGCAGATGAACAATATATATATATATGTTAAAGAACAATTCTGAGAATTAGATAAAAAAAAGTCAAGACTAGCAATGCTTCACAAATCAATAATTGTTCTTTGCCTGAAGAAGCCCATTAAATGGATAATTTAAAGTATGGCTGGAGATGATAACTATTTTCCCTGACAAACTGTAGTGATCTTTAGAACATGGTGCATAAATTCATAAATTGTGTAAGTCATTACTGGTTAAGGAAGGAGTTAGATGAGGAAATGAGAAAACATGAATTAAATGAAGAAAGGTCTACATTTATGGGATTGGTCCCAAAACAAATCTGTTTTATTCCTGGCTGAGATTTTCCTCTTTAACTGTTTTGATGGGGACATGTCAGGGAGGGGAGATAGGATATGAAAGAGAAAAATGAGAAAATAAGAAATAGTGTGTACATGTGACTGGTAGATAGAAGAAGGGAATAAAGATGGTTTTAAATATAGTCAAACAAGATACATACAAAAATATAAAATACAAAATTATATATTACTTTATATTAAACATCAATTATTACCTTTGTGATGTTCATGCATCATAACCATATCAGACTTCACGGGAATTGGAATGTTGGCCTCTGGTGGTATGGTTCTGAACGTATCTGGAGCTACATTCTGGGTACAGGTCATGAAAGAAACTGCATGCTTGGCTTCCATGTAATACATAATGTATAAGTTGCACATTTCATCACTAGATGTGCCACTGCAGGCAAAAAAATAGATACAACAAATCAACCATTCACATAAAATGCATGCTTAATGCAAGAAAAATGCAGCCATTAAATCTGCCAGCAACGGATTCAAAGGTAGAAATACTGTGCATTTATTTTATAGCTTTCATTAAAACCCATCACAGTTTTCAACATCAAAAGCACATTGTCAAAGGCATATTTCCACTTAACAATGGAGTGTCGGTTTGCAGGCACACCATGAACACTACTAAATACCACTGATGAAAATGGCATTTTAGTAGATGAGGGATATGGTACTTCCTTTTCTCTCTTGAATCTTTTTATTCTTTAGCCCCCTCCTATTTGCTAAAATTCTAGACTGAAAAAAGTTACTGTTCCCATGGAAAATCTTTATTATTTCCTTAACAATGGTAAAAATCAGTAACCTTCAATAGAATTATCATATATTATTTATTATAAGTCTTTAAAAATGGCTTTTCCCCTTAACACTAAAAGTCCTGGACCTTGTTTTTGGTTAATTGCCTCCTTCCTCATGGCCAGATAAATCTAGAATCATTGTCCACACTAAGACATTCAAAGTGTATCTCTGATGTCTGACTTGGCAGCTAGGCTTTTATAGCAGGGTTGAAAAGAATGCCTCAGGAATGACTCAAAATGAAATCAGCACTCATCTTTTTTAAGGGCTGAGATGTGACGGAAGAAATGCTGTACAGTTGAAATGACTCAATGTTAAAAATAGATTTTAAAACAGTGGACATTTCCAAGAAAAAAGTTCCCAATGATAGAAAAAAAATCTAATAGTTTACAAAACATGTATTTTGCTTCCTCACCTCACATGGGTTATTATATATTTCATTCTCTTTAGTATTATTAGGAAGGAACTATTTAAGTACACCTTCACAAGACTTTTATATAGCAAAGTTGTTTGGGCAAAGGAACACTTCCATTTTAGTATTAGTATTGACAATTTTTAGCAAGACTACACTAATGAAAAAAGGTATGAGGTAGGTTATTTGCCGTACAGAAATATATCAGTGTTTATTTTTCCAGCAATGTCATGCGGCACTCACTTTCTCTCCATAGCAACAGTATGACATCAGCAAGGGAAGGAAAAAAATAAAAATATTTTACAAAGGGATTTGATTTTTCTAAGCTTTGAAAATGTAGAGCCCTTGAGAGACCACAGGAATAAGCCTCTGCCATTGGAAGCTCTGTTTATGCTTTAGAAATCATTTGGCTTCTCACTCTCTGAATCTGATACCTGTCAGTGTAACTGCTTCTCCCGTGAAATATAAGCAAATAGTGAAGTGCAAACCCAAACAAACATCTGTTTACTGTACGTCTTCATAGTGTCAAAACACCATTCCTAAGAATTACATTTTAACAGCCTTGGAGTTGGTCAGTATGTGCTATAAAAGGAATGGCTGTTGCAAAAATAATAAACCGGAGCCTCCCGCCATATTATCCTTCTCTTTCCTGATTAAAAAAAAGGAGGTATGTGTAGATCAACTGAGCAAAAAGGAAAAAGGAATTTAAGATGTGGCTCTAGCTTTAAAAACCTTTAATCATCTTGCAGAGAGGAAAAGCAAAATAATCATTTAAGCATCTCAAATTAATGAAAGGAAAAACATTTTAAATTCATATAATAATTCATGAAACTTGCAACTCATCAATGGATGGGTCCTTCCGCATTTTCTCTTTTTGGGAATGTCAATACCCACGTTTTCACTGGAGAAGGTATACCCACCCACAACAGCATATGTAAGACAACCAGTATCCTCGTTTTTCTCCTTACTAAAAACCTACACAGAATGAAGTAACTATCCCTGCTGGTCTAAATATTGTTGGTCCCTTGGGCCAGTGTGTTCTCTGTTGCATAAATGGAAATTGTTTGTTCTGTGAGCTATTATATGTTTTTATAAAATAGTTAGGGAATTCTAGAATTTTTTTTACTCATCCTAATTTTCTTCTGGAGTAATATTTCCACAATTATTACCACAAAACTTTGGTCCCTGAAATGCTTACAGATGAGTTGAGAAAAAATTACCATATGACCGGCCGGGCACGGTGGCTCATGCCTGTAATCCCAGCACTTTGGGAGGCCGAGGTGGGTGGATCATGAGGTCAGGAGTTCAAGACAAGCCTGGCCAAGATGGTGAAACCTCATCTCTACTGAAAAAGCAAAAATTAGCTGGGTGCAGTGGCAGGCGCCTGTAATCCCAGCTACTCAGAAGGCTGAGGCAGGAGAATTGCTTGAACCTGGGCGGCAGAGGTTGGAGTAAGCCGAGATTGTGCGCCACTGCGCTCCAGCCTGGGTGACAGACTGAGACTCCGTCTTAAAAAAAAAAAAAAAAAAAAAAAGCAAACAAAACAAACAAACAAACAAACAAAAAACTTACCATATGACCAAATGAAAATGTTGGTCTATACAAGTTAAACAATGTTGCACTGCCTGATCCTTTAATACACAATGTGCTCATGACTGTATGGAGGGGTACAGGGGTGGATACAGTAAGTTCTATTCCCTAAAGGAATCTGACCAGGCTCCTTTATGTTGCTGTGTGTTCCAGGGCATAATTTAAGAAAAGTTGTACTGTAAGATTTGCTCTTACATAGGTAGAAACAAAATGCTAGTCTTGTTAAAGAATGACCAATCAAAAGGATTTCTTCAAAAGAGTAGTGTGCATGTAATAAAGCTATATAAAGCTATTCAAATGAATATACATATATATGCATACAGATGTGTAGCTAGAAATGTTTCATAACATGTCTTATCTGTATATAGACAGGTAAATAGCTATGTATGTTCTATCTGTATCCTTCCATCTGTCCATCCATTCAGATAAACACATAGTTTAAGCTTTCAGAAAAATCCATTAGAGATTTAAGAAGCAACTAATATCGCAAAGTTTCAAAATAACTAATATAAAATATCTTGTTAATATATATTTCCTCAAAGATAATTTTGGTGCTTTTAAATGTGTTACATGTATATTTGGAAGGATTTGTTTTTAATATACATTTGAAAAGAAATTGTACTAAAAGTAAAAATTTCATTTCAAACAAGTGAAAGGTAATTATCTGAGAACAAGGAATTAAACTGTGCATTGTGGGCTCAGAGTAAGTCAGGACAATAAGTTACTCTTACTAAATTAAATTCGTTGTTATCACCGAAAAGCAGTAAGTAACAATTAAAAAACAAAAGAAAATTGTAGATAGTCATTATGGAGAAGAATATGAAATTAAAAGGTCGCATAAGTTTAGAATAATTTTATACTAATATTGGAGACAAAGGCAGCAATTACTATATTAGAAATAGTGTGTACCAAGGTACAAGGTTACATGTTTGAAAAACACATGTACTTAAGTATAGCAAATAAAGGAAAATGAGTAACTTTCTAAATAATGTAACTGTTTGTCCTCTACAACGTATGATTACACCTTATTATTTTAAATAGTATATTTGAGAAAATAAAAAATAAAAATATAAGCGAATGTTCCAAGTTATTTCCTCAAAAATGAATTATCTTACCCTGTACTGAATTAACTTTTGAGAAAAATTATGCATATATGTGTAAAAGTATACATAAATGTATGTGTGTACACCTATGCACATATATATATATACACACAATACACTAATTCAATTACACATATATTATGTGTTAATTTGATACACATATAAATGTGTACACCTTTACACACATGATTTTCTGAGACTTATTAAGCAGCTCACAAATACAGTTCATTTGGGGCACCAATTCTATGACTCAAAATTGAATTTGATCAAATAATTTAGGAATCTTTGCTATCACAAGGAAAATTTCATTAAAAGAGCTGAACAAAAAGAGTCATACTTTATTCCTTTACATCTATAATTAGATTTGTAGTCAAGGTAACTCTGAGCTCCTATGTGACAGAGAAACTATCATATGCTAAAAATGTTAGGAGTCAAATCATCCTTAGTATCAGCATCACAGTTTCCTTATTTTATTTTACAATCATTCACCTTTCATTCAAAAACAAAAAATCTCATTTTAAGACAAATTGCTTTCTGTATTCCTAAGGGAGTATTTTGACACATGTACCCTTAATTTCCACCGAGATCAACATATGCAATTCAACTCTGCTAATCTCAGTGATTTATTAACATGAGAAAGTAGGAAGGGAGATTATGTACACTGAATGGCCCTTTAAACATTCCCCAATGCCAGTGTGATTACTTAAAATGATGACTGCTGGCATTATATTCCAAAATTACAGTAGTGCATTTATTTCATCTTCTTGCATAATAAAGTGCTTATGTGATAACTTCCTGTTTTATACTGACATATTTAATATAAATAGCTTTAGGTCTGACATAATGTGTGAACCTGAAAATTGAGGGATTGCATTGGGAATTATACCTGATGTAAATGACGAGTTGAGGGGTGCTGACGAGTTGATGGGTGCAGCACACCAACATGGCACAAGTATACATATGTAACAAACCTGCACGTTATGCACATGTACCCTAGAACTTAAAGTATAATAATAATAAAAAAAGAAAAAAAATAAAAAAGAAAAAATAAATATGTGTTGAATGAAGGAGGAATGAATAATCTTGCTTAATAAATGTTTACAACTTCATATGACATAGCATGTTTTCCCTAGTATATTATACTACTGAATAATGAGTCAGGTCAATTTTTTGTACTCAGTTGACCTGTGGGATTTCTGAACATATTTATCTATTTATATCCATATCTGTTTATCCATCTGTCTAATCTGTTTACCTAGGTTCCATGAGAGCTTTTATAAAAATATATTACATTAGAAAGATATGTAAATACAGATTTAATAAAGTACCAAGTAATCTGAAATGTATGACTTAAAAAATTTCAAATATCATTGTATTCCATGTCTATACCGCAAACACTCCAATAGCTCAAGAATTCCTTCACCTCTACCCCCTTTATATTCAACAAATGTTAGGCTTGAGAATAGGCAAAACTGGTATTACTAACTTTAGAAAGAAATATAAAAACTTTAGTCATTTTACAAAACTGTTAAACATTTCTTAAAAAGTTTTATGGTGCTTTTAAATGTATACATTAAGAAGTTATTTATCATGTAACTTTATTTTTGCATGTAATAATATTTAAAAATGCAGATTAAAGTGCTATATTGGTATCCATGAATATTCATATATTCATGAAATGACCCACTCCAAATGAAAAATATGACCAACAAAACTGACCAAGTTGGTAAATATTATCTACCTAGTCCCAGTAATTAATATTAAATTTTAGCATGTAAACTTTTAGCCTGATTAGCTGACTTAATGAGCTTAATTGGCTGACTTAATTAAATTCTATGTTTTTATTTAAACTTGACTAAACATTTGAAATGAATTTAGAGAAGTATCATCCTGAATATAAAATATGTAATGCAGTCAGGCACAAAATATTGCTTCTTCATAGATCAATTAGTAGTACTATGTTGTCAGTATATGTAATACTTTGGTGAAACTTTAGGATATATTATTCATATTTAGTATATAAAAATAAATATATGGATAAAACATTTTATCATTAAGTATATTTATTAATATATCTCATTAAATATACCTACTTTTAAAGTAGTTTTTATTATTAATATTACTTTTGATTGACAAATAATAGTAAGCATTTAATCATATCTTCTCACTTACAAGTGTGAGCTAAGTCATATGGAGGCAAAGGCATAAGAATGATATAATGGACTTTGGGGACTCAGGGGGAAAGAGTGGAAGGGGGTTAAGGATTTAAAAAACTACATATTGGGTACAGTTTACATTGCTTGGCTGACAGGTGCACCAAAATTGCAGAAATCCCTAAAGAACTTATCCATGTAACAAAAAACCACCTATTCTCCAAAAACTATTGAAATAAAAAATAATTTTGTAATGTAAAGTATGATGTGATTTTTTAATATATAGATACAGTGTGGTACTATTAAATCAAACTAATTAACAAATCCATCACTTTGCTTACCTATCTTTTTTTATTTATTTTTTATTTTTTTATTTTGAGATGGAGACAGGGCACATCACTCCTGTTATTTGCTCTGTAGCCCAGGCTGAAGCACAATGGCACAATCTTAGCTCACTGCAACCTCTGCCTTCCAGGTTCAAGCGATTCTCCAGCCTCAGCCTCCTGAGTAGCTGGGATTATGGGCATCCACCATCATTCCCGGCTAATTATTTTGTAGAGATGGGGTTTCACCATGTTGGCCAAGCTGCTCTTGAACTCCTGACCTAAGGCGATCCACCCGCCTTGGCCTCCCAAAGTGCTGAGATTACAGGCATGAGCCATTGCCCTCGGCCCTATCATTTTTTAAATCATGAAACATTTGACATTTCCTCTTTTAGTTATTTTGAAATATATAGTGCCTTATATTGACTACAGTCATTCTTCTGTGCAGTAGGTCTCAAAATCTATTCCTCTTGTCTATCTGAAACTTTATGTCCTCTAACAATTCCTATTACCTCCTTCCCCACCCTTCAGTAACCATCATTCTATTCTCTATTTCTATGAGTTCAACTTTTTTAGACTCCACATATAAGTGAGATCATGTGGTATTTGTATTAATATATCTGTGCCTGGCTTATTTCACTTAATACATCCTTCAGATTCATCCACCTTGTCACAAATGACAGGATTTCCCCTTTTGTAAAGGCTAAATAGTATTTCATCATGCATGTGTAAAACACATTTTCTTTATGCATTCATCCATTTATGGACACTCAGGTGGTTAAATCCATCTCCTATTTTTACATGGTGGTATTTTAAGAAGAATCCCTATTATGGGAAAATCAGCCTCTACTTTTCAGTGCTTTTCATAAGTTACCCATGATTGTTCTACCCAAGCAAAGTTTTCTCCAGTTCTACAATTTCTAGCTTAATACAGTTAAGATTGGTTTTGGTAGAAGAACCACTCAACTGAAAACTTTCCTAGTAGGCTACTGTCAACAGTTATTCTGTAAAACCTAGTTTCCATGTAACCACAGAACAGAAAGGTTTAAAACTTGAAGCTGAGAGTTCTCCCAGTACATGGAGGAGGCAACTACTGGCCCCAGCCTATCCTTAGATAAGTGTGATTTATACCTATGTGTGCTTCAGGCTCAGGGCTCAAATCTGTGTCCTGTGGGAATGTGTATTTGTATGTGTGGGTTGGATGTAGGTGGGAAAAGAAAAGAGGCAGAGGAGATATATGGATTAACAGAGTATCATTTAATTTAACTGACATCATAAATTACTAGTTTATTTCACTGGTTATATTCTCAACTGTGATCCTGTAGTAGTCTATGGAGGTTGTGCTTATTATTTTACAAAACAGAGACACATTGCTGTTGTTATTTGTCTAAAAACAAAAAGCATATTAACTGCTATGAGATGATTATCCATTATTATGAAAACTTTTATTCATACTTAAATGTATTAAAATTTGTCTTGTTTGTCATTCCACTGGTAAAAAAAAAATTGCTTCTGTAGTAGAAATTAAATATTCAGAATATGGGCTCACCCAATAAGTTAATTTCCTATAATTTCTTTCTATTTCATTTTTATTACAAAATGGTGTTTCCTTTAGTCCACATGAGATTTATGAAAGGATAAATTAGTGTAGTCATTTTAGGGTATTATTTTAAAGCAAAATGCACATTTTAAAAAAGACAAGAATTATTCTAGACTCATGGAACTGAAAGAGGTCTCCAGAGATCACTTTGGCCTCTCATCCCAGTACTATAACAAGTCATTAATTTCTATGGCTGATATTACCTCACAGACAGAACTCAGAAGGATAGAATTTGGCCAAAGTAACAAACCTCCCCCAACAAACTGTAAAGAGACCTCTAGGCAAAAAATTCTGTTTTTTCCACACTTAAAACTTGTAACCAATGCAAGTGATGTGTTGAAAGGGATTTTTTACTGCTCTGTTTACTTACTACAAAGGTTACTACCATAATCTGGAGCATTTAAGTAAACTACCTATGGCTCTGCACTGACATAAAATGAACAACTGATGGATACCCTCTGAATCATGTTACCTCATGTATTTAAAGATTGTTAAGAAGGGACTTCTTATGTTCTTTCTTTCAAATCTAGTTATGCCTCCTTTGTCAGTCCTTTTCTTACCATCAACATTTCCCATAACTCAATAATACTATTGCTTTCCTGAAGTCTCTTTCCCAAATTTAGCACATTTATCAAAAACCAAAGCTGTTGGAAACTATTTCTGTAACAGAAATTGATAAAGTTTTATTTGTTTTATCCTTAGCCTTAAAGTTTATGCTTACTAATATAAAAAAGCCATTTAGAGTGACATAAAAATTCTTTTACACCATAGCAAATGTTCCTGCTTTCTTTTTTAAACCTGCCTCAGTACCTTTTCCCTTTCTCCATACAGCCAACAGTTAGTGTTGCTATCACAATAATCATCTTGAGGGCATCTAAAGCATATTTTCAGATGCTTACTTTCTGTAACTTCTCTTTGATTAAGAGATAAATGGTTTAAAACTCTAGCTTCCAGATGGCATCAGTAAATATTTTAAAACCTTGTTTAACATAAAAAGAAGTCTCCTTGATTCTTTTCTATCAAAAAGTATGAAAAGAAACTACCTTTCATTTTTCATTTAGGTAAGTTTTTTTTAAAGAGTTCATAGTACTTTGAAAATTTTACGTAGTGTTATAGGATATAATTATTTCAAGGAGGCTCACTATTTAAAAAACCATTTAAAAGGCTCGACATTCTTTTTTGATAAAGTGTTGCATATTATTATCCTTATTTAGTAGACTAAACAACTGGAAATTAAATTCACAGGAGTTTTAACATCATGGTTCTGAGTATTTAACGGGAATCACCAAATGTAGACCCCGTGAACACAGGGCAAAAAGGCACTTAAGAAAAAATTGTCATTATCATTATATTTTCTTTATTAAGATGCGCCTGAGGAAGAAATATGAAGTCTTTGGTAATTATAATATTTAGAGGTATGATACCGAAGGTTTTGAGGAAGTAAGAAAAAGAGAAGCATGAAAAAATGAGCATATGTTCTGGGGTTTATCCAAATCAATCAGTTTTGAAATGATAAAATGCCACAGTTTGTTGTAATTGTCCATGACAGGACAAAAAATGTACAATTTATTCACAAAGATAGCTGTAACCTGTAATCATGCCTTATCCCAATAAAATATCTTTAAATAGTGGAATGTGCAGAATCATACCCAATGTGTGTGGCTTCTGTCCTTCCTTCACCAGTGAATACACATCTTGCAGCCAGTAGGTCACCAAAACTTACATCAACTGGGTGCTCCACAGGGTAGAAAGCCTACCAAAAAGACAAACACAATGAATCATTAATATTACCAATAAAATCCAGAACTACATGCTTGATTGTGTTCCTTACCCTTTTTTTTGAGGGTTCTATCATGAAGGGATGTTGAATTTTATCAAATGCTTTTTTTTTTTTTTTTGAGATGGAGTCTCACTCTGTTGCCCAGGCTGGAGTGCAGTGGCGCAGTCTTGGCTCACTGCAAGCTCCACTTCCCAGGTTCACACCATTCTCCTGCCTCGGCCTCCCAAGTAGCTGGGACTACAGGCGCCTGCCACCATGCCAGGCTAAGTTTTTGTATTTTTAGTAGAGACGGGGTTTCACCGTGTTAGTCAGGATGGTCTCGATCTCCTGACCTCATGATCCACCAGCCTCGGCCTCCCAAAGTGTTGGGATTACAGGCATGAGCCACCGCGCCCGGCTATCAAATGCTTTTTCAGCATCCATTCAACTGATCAGAGGGGTTTTGACCTTAATTCTATTGATACAATGTATCACAGAACCACATACTTTAATAATGTGAAGCTTGGTACACTCTGGGTAGAGAGGACGAAGACAGATAGTGAAACAGACACACACACACACACACACACAAATAATCACTAGATAAAAAGAGTTCACCTTTAATTAATCACTTTATACTTTATGACAAGAGCACCAAACTTTGAAATAAACAAATAAGTACTATTAGCAAATGCATCCCATAAAAATCAGAATAAATGTGATAATAGAAGAGCTGTCTGAAATTCTGTCTCTGAACAAATGATGGGATGTAAAAGGCCACCAACATGCTTTGACCATATTGAGAAAACTAATAAAGCACCAAATAGGAAACTGCAAAAAAGAGATTACACAGCTCAGTTATACAGTTAAGGCAGATTTAGAGATTTTTAGAGAAAGTCATAAGAGTTGCATAATAATTTTTAAAAATTACTTTCTGCTGGTTAATATTTTTTTCTCTCAAAATTAAACTAGATTTTACACACCTGTGGCAGCTGAGGGCTCTGTCGTCCAATCAGTGTCCACTGTCCATTTCTTACTCTGTATCCACTTACTACCTTACCTGTAATAAACACAAATTTTAATCATATAATATAATGAGGTATTAGAAAAACAAAAGGCATATTTACTTTCCTACTTTAAAGTAGAAATCTGAGTATTTTCAGAGCCGCAAATACTGAGTATCTTAGTAAAAACAATATGATAAAACAGCATAAAATATTTCAAGGTCTTATATGAAATCACTTTCATTGAAACAGACTTAAGGTCAAACACAATTCCCATTTTAATTTATGGCACCAGGAAGCATAATGGTAAATATTTATAATTTAACATGTAAAGTTCTTACCTAAATGGTGAGTGTGAACTCTATAGGCAAAGACATGCATTGGATAATTTTTATAATGGCATGAAATGTCAGAATTCACCACTGTGGGAAATGAAAACACAGACAAAAGTCACTATTCAACTGGAAAATGACATTATTCTTGTCTAAAAGTATGCACAGGGTATTCACAAGATGCTAGGGACTGAGGTTTTCTTATGACTTAAACACACAAGATATTAAGCACTTATTCTGTGCCAGCCATTTTACTCACATGAATTCAGAACCCCTTGCCTTATATTTTTATTTTATTCATAAACAGAATGACTAGAACCAAATCAAAATACTCTGTTAGTGAAAACGTAGGCTTAATTTGTTACCTTTAGCTTGAAATTTATCCAGTTGAGAAAGCTTAAAAATTGGTTTTTATTTTTGGAATGGAATAATTTTTGAAAAATTGAATGCAGACACCTAAGATCACTAGATTGACAGTTCCTGTTGAGAAGAGGACATTTCATACTGTTCCTTCCTTACAGTCTAACACAGTAACTATTCAATAAATATTCATTTTATAATAGATGAAAAATGGTAACAAAGAGACCATACTGGTCATTAACTTTAAGAGATTCCCAGTGAAAACAAATGAACAATATATCATATGGCACTTTCATTAGAGGAGCATAACATATATTGATAAATAATATTATACTTATTCTCATCGCTTCTAGTAAACTTGGGAGAATCAGCTATGATCATCCCCATTTTGCAAGTAAAGTAATAAGCCAACTATATCCAAGTTTAAAGACTAAGTTGGTGTTGGATTTGCTAGTCGTTTAATTTGTAAACCTTTCTATGTAGAAGTTTGTGTTACTGCTTATTATGCAGTGTGTCCTCTGCATCTCAAGAATGGATGATTTACTTTTAAATACTCAATATTTATTCTTTAATTTATATAACACACATCTACCCAAGGGCCTCAATTCCTAGCATCTCAACAAAGAATGGAAAAGTAATAAACCACTGGCTTGGAATAATACAAAAATCTATTTTAAATCCAAGGACAATAAAGTATTGGTTTATTTTTCCAAGACGTAAAAATATTGATTATTTTTAAAGTTTATAAAAAATACACCATAAATCCATTTCTACAGTTTAGGTAATGAGGTAATGGTAAATATTAAAAAATCATTACTCACCTTTTTCTCCTGCTGGGATAACAGTGTCAACAGACATCATAAGGTACATGCCAGCAATTAAAGGCTGTCTGCAGAAAAAAATAATATTTTTCTAAATTACCTGAAAAAGTCAAAATGACTGTTTTGGAAAAACACCATATACCTCAATACTCTGGTTTATAAAATGTGATGCTTGTGAAAATCAAAATGAAATAGAAAATGAGGAAGAATTTTTTTTCCTTAAAAAATAATTTTTCATGTGAAGGCAGGCTCTAAATGGTTCCTGTGATAGCTAACTTTACATGTCGACTTGGCCAGGTGCCTGGTTGTTTGGTCAAACACTAGTCTAGGTGTTGCTGGGTAGGTGATTTTTAAATGTGATTAACCTTTAAATTAAACTTTGAGTAAAGCAGATTATTTTCCATAGTGTGGGTGGGCTTCATCTAATCCATTGAAAGCCCGAAGGGAAAAGACTAAGGTCCCCTCAAAAGGAAAGGATTCTGCCTGTGAACTGCCTTTGGACTCAAGAATGCAACATCAACCCTTCCTTGAATTTCCAATTGGCCCAATGGATTTAGAACTTAATCAGTCCCCACAATAGTGTCAGCCAATCCCTTACAACAACTCTTTCTCTTTCTCTCTATCCTATTGGTTCAGGTTTCTTTGGAGAACCTTGACTAATCAGCTCTCATGATTCCTAGCTGTGACATTCATGCCCTGGTCTAATCCCCTCCCCTTTAATGTGGGCTAAAAGAAGTATAGTAACTTATCTTTTTAAACATTTTTAACATTTTTTTTAATTTCCATAGATTTTTGGGGAACGGTGGTATTTGGTTACCTAAATTCTTTAGTGGTGATTTCTGAGATTTTGGTGCACCCATCATCTAAGCAGTATACACTGAACTCAATTTGTAGCCTTTTATCCCTCACCTCCTTCCCACCCTTTCCCCCTGAGGGAGTCTTCAAAGTCCATTGCATCATTCTTATGCCTTTGCATCCTCATAGCTTAGCTCCCACTTATGAGTGAGAACATACAATGTTTGGTTTTCCATTCCTGAGTTACTTAGTAACTTATCTTTAACAAACAGAATATGGCAAAAGTGATGGTATGTCATTTCAAACATTAGGTTACTGAAAGGCTTCCATTTTGCATGCACGCCCTCTCTTGCTTTTTTTGATTACTTTCTATGATGGAGGCCAGTGGCCATATTGTGAGCTGCCCTGTTTATAGCCCGCTTAGCAAGGATATGAGGGCGATCTCCAGCCAACACTCAGCAAAGAACTGAAGCCTGCCGACAATCATGTGAGTGATGTTGGAAGTGACTCCTCCCCAGTCAAGCCTTAAGTTGACTGAAGCCCCAGTCAAGATTCTGACTACAGCCTCTGTGTGAGACCACATGCCTGAGGATCCAGCTAAGTGTGCCCAATTACTGACATACAGGAAAATGAGACAATACATATTTGTTGTTTTAAGCCAGTTAGTTTAGGTAAATTTTTACCCACAGATAATTAATACAGTGAACTTCCCACTCTAAGTTCACAAAGATTTAAATTTGCGGCTGCTCTAGGAAAAATGGAAGTACTTACGGCAGACGTGTGAGGTGTAAGGACACACCAGAACAGTCCTTGTGATTATCTGAAAACACACATAGAAACACATATCTTAAATATGAAAATGTAGAAAACAGATTTCAAACTAGTAAGTTTGAAATTATTATAACCAAATATTTTAAAACACAAGTTATGTTTCATCTGTATTGTTCTTTATGATTTATTGAGTACTTTCATATCCAGTAATTCCTTTAATTGCCAATGTATCATAACAGCAAAAACAGAACTACCATTTCATGCAGTCTATGGTGTTTCTTGACTCATCAAATTGACCAATATATTGACTTTCCTGCAGACATACTAAATACTAGAAAGTTGTTGCTACTCTCTATGCATTATCTGTATTGTTGAAAAACCCAGAAAAGTTGCTGAACTAAAATAGTTTGCTCCATGCTGCACCAAACAACAGACTTTTTTATTTTTTAAAAAGTGTAGTTCATAAGTTAGGTTTTCATATACTTTAGGCATTGTTGAAGTCTACTGACACTCATATATTCATTATTTCAAAATAGAATTTTACTATTGTAGAGACTTTTAATTTCTTCAGTTTATTTCCACAGTTTGACCTAAAGAGCCCATATGCTTGCACATATACACAGTGAGAAGTTCCAGTGGGAGCAACTTGAATGCCCTCAAACAAGGTGGTCAGCAGGGGTCGTGGATCCACAGCTGCTCCTACAGCAGGTGGCAGTTTTGACAAGCAGCATATTTCAGCCTCAGTGTTTGGTGTGAAGATTATGACCTCCAACACGATCCTTGCCACAGTGATGCATTATTATTTCCATAACCTCTATGCTGATCTTACTTCTATGAACTCAGAAACTTCAGCTAGTTTTGCATATTTCCCTGATGATTTGCAGTGTGCTCTGACTTTGCCCTTCTGTTGTAATACAGTGCTTGGGCCACAAGATATGAAACCTCCTAAGAATTAATTCATTTCAATTCACTAGGCTATATATAAAATCTGTCTCTGACTGCATCATCATAAAAGCACTTGACACTTAAAACGTTTAATGCAATAAAAAATTGATGCTTCTGCTAATATTTTACTACATAAAATGAAAAAACAATCAGTACTGAGAGAGTTAAGAACTGTACAGAAAATGAACTCAGAATATCAAAATCATATATCCTGGCTGAAAAAGCCAGCTGGATAGACTTATTTTGTGACTAGAATAAATGTAAAAAGGAGAAAGGAGAGAAGAATTGATAGCAAAGTTAACTCAGAGTCGAGGACCACAGAAATGGAATACTGCTGCTTAAAAAACAGATGGGAACTGCCGTGAGTCAAAGAACTAAAATAATCAAATAAGAGGATTGAATTTGAAGGAAAGGCAGAAAGGAAGCAAAATATATTTATACATATTTCTGTATTTTTTACATATATTTAGTTTATAGTTTATATAAGCTATATGAACTACAGATTTACATTTCAACATAAATATTGAATTTATATTTCAGTATTAATATTGCACATTTCCACATGCCAGATTTGTCAGGTAGAAGGTATGGGATTCATTTGTATTTTTCAATCTTGCAGAATTATTTGATTATAGGATAGTGTCTTACAGGACCATCATCAGTTTTCAACTAGGTGCTCACTGAGTTCCTTTGTCGAAGAGAAGTAAAATCTAGGTATTCAATACTCAGTAGATTAGCACTAGTGATCCATATTTATACCAGTAAGAAACTCTAAGTAGTCTACAATTGAGATAACTTAAGTAAAGAACTTAGCACTCTATTTAGAGCATAGGAAAAATTCACTAAATGCTTAGTTATTATTATTCCATTGGTAGATTTCAAAAAAAAAATCAGCACATGAATATTTTATTTTCAAGAAATGTATTTTCACAGTTTTGAGTGTGAAATTTCTTTAATGAAAGAAACTGAAGCACATCAAATTTCTCCAAGTAATAACACAGGACCAGAAAAAAGCAGGAAAAACATGGGAACATTAAAAGGGTAAAATAGTTTAAAAAAAGAAATTAGAATTGAAATTTGGTATGTTGAAGATATTGTGCAAAACATGTTCTCAGAAGGGTCTGAACTAGGTAGATACAGAATAAAATCATAAGTGAAGCAAAGAAATTTTAGTAAGATAAATACCATGGTCTGGCTAAAATGAAATTCTTAAATTAGAGGCCATGGGACCGTGAGGAAGTTGATAATGTTTCCGGTCCTTCCATGACTTTTAGTAACAATGCACTCCTTGACCAGACCCAAGACAACCTGGTTGTTTTTCTGAGTATTGGGCTTGAAGTCAGTTCAACGGGATCCTAGGTTTGCAGAAAAGATAGTGAGGTCATTTTTGTGTTGATATCGAAATTATTCTTTCAATGTACATTCACTTATTCTATACAACATTATCATGCAAAAGTCCTAACAGCTGTTCTTTTAAGGTGGTTTCATTTATTCTTATTTTAGTTTTATTATTCCAAAGTAAATATTCTTTCTTTCATTGGGTTGGGCTCCAGGTTAACTCTCTCTCAAAGGTACACAGGTAAATACTTGGCCTTTAGCTACTAATGTCCTGTATTTACAGAGAATTGAACCCCAAGACATCCCTGTTAAAAAGATGTTTCATAGTGATTGTTCTCTTGCAGTAAAAATAATTTTAGTGTAAGGGGTCTTAAGATATGGAGATGAAACTTCATTCACTAGATAGGTATAAGGTAAAACTGAGAGGGATATTTCATTATGTCATTATATTCCATTATAATGTCATATGCATGTAGAAGAAGCTTTTGTAATGTTGAAGATATTTACAGTGGAAAAGTTGAAATAATAATTTTTAAAAAGAAATGTAAAATAGCCATGTCTGATAATGCCTTAGAGGCACATCACAACATAGGACAGTATTGCAGTGCTGGTGGTTGGGTGGTAAGACTTCCAAAGAGTAGTCTGATAATGAAAGAAATGAGTATTTCCAGATACTGGATGAGACTTCAAAATAGCATTCAATCAGAATCTAATTTTAAGGAAGATGAAACTGAATGACTACTTCACAAGGGTCTGAGCTTGCCTTTGAGAAATTGCTTTCCTCTGCTCAGGCAGAGATGTATAACCACACTGAAGTATTTTATCAGATACGCAGACTCATAGAATCTCAGAACCGAAAAGAAAACCAGATATGATGGAGTTCAAATCTTACACTTTATGGATAGGAAAAAGAGGTCACAGAGATTAAGTGTGTTGCCTCTTAAGGTAATTCAGCTAATTGGTGACACACCTGAGTGTCAAATATAATTCTCTAATATTAATGTTTAATAAATGCTATTTACTAGGAAAAAAAGGCAAAAATAAAAAATAAGGGTTCCATCTCTTAGAGATTTCCAAGGTTCAAATACCTTGGAAGCTAAGATAAAGGAATTAAGCAAGAATAGATAAGTAACCAGTGGTACTTAAGGACATACACTTAAGTAGGAAGCTCAATTCTCTTAATGGGAGGTGAATGCATGGGATATGAGGTTATCCATCCCAAACTATTTAGCTTGCTTTTCTCATAATAGCTTGTAGTTCCTGCTTGGATTCATAGCTAAGTAGTAAAGTATGTGGAATAATGTATGATAATAACCTACTATATCTTATGTTCTTAGATGATCTTAGATGGTTCTGTTGGTCTCTCCTAATTTTTCCTCTAGAGATAGTGCTCTATACTTTATGAGTTCATCTTGTCCTGGTTGTTTCCTGCTTCAATATAAAGAGAGATTAACCGCTGATCCTGAGGGAACCAATGTATTGTTATAAATGATGTCCTACTAATTGGGAACATCCTTCAGAAAGACATTTGTAGAGTGATTTTCAATTCACCACACTCTCCTAGGAAGGTGAAGGTAAAGGGTAGGAGCACACTCATTTCCTACTATTCCAAGCCACCCTTTTGGATAATGGATTTTCTTTAAGGAGGTACTAAAAAGTATGCCTGAAACCACTGCCAAGTCTTAGGAGAAACAAAAAGAAGTAACATCTTCAATAATAAAAATTAGGCGGGGCACAATGGCTCATGCCCATAATCCCAGCACTCTGGAAGACCGAGGCAGGTGAATCACTTGTCCCCAGGAGTTTGAGACCAGCCTGGACAATATGGTGAAACTGTATCTCTACAAAAAAAAAAAAAAAAATTAGCCAGGCGTGCTGGCGTGTGACTGTAGCCCCAGCTACTTGTGAGGATTGCTTGTGCCCGGGAGGTCGAGGCTGCAGTAAGCCAAGACCACACCACTGCACTTCAGCCTGGGTGACAGAATGTTTCAAAAAAAAATTTTTTTTTAGGAAATTTGGAAGCAAATAATTCTAAACTGCATCACATCTTCCCACCCTCCCAGAGTGTTCTGAACTAATTTAAAGGCCACCTTCTCTACATTCTCTGTCTTGAAACTACAAACAAAAATGAATCAAGGGCATCATTTTTATATTATCAGTAAATGCAAATGACTTTGCAATAATACACATACATAGATGTTGTAATAACTATTTGACTATTAAGCTGTTTTGATCTTTACCTTATGGTTCTTTCTAAATTAGTAACATTAAATTACTGGGACAGGATGTTTTGCTGAGACTAAATCATGGCTCCCAAGGTGATCAAGTAGGAGTAGGAGATTATTTGGGGATTAATTTCTAAAGTTGAGGGAAATTTCATATAATTATAATTACTTTGAAAATCCCTTAGGAGAATAAAGACTGAGGTCTCCTAATAGATCCAACACAGCCAGTTTCCTTAGCATTGGAACAGATCACTGTCAGTTGTGTCAGTTGGGCCATGTTGTTTTTTTAAAAAGATATTTCTATACAGTTGGGCTGTGTTATATAAAAAAGGTCATTTCTGTGCAACTGAAACTCTGCTGCAGAGGGATGGGACATATGTATGAGAGGCAAATAAAAAATGAACCCAACAGAGGGAACAGCGGATCCAGATCTTGTGTTCACTTTGGGCTCTATTAGAGGTGATGAATGAAACTCCAGTTTTAATGAAGCTAAGACACAGCTCCTTTTTTTTTTTTGGACTATCTGGATTAGAAATGCAGGTACTTGGGGGGGGGGGGGGGGGGATTGCATTGGGAGTTATACCTGATGTAAATGACGAGTTGATGGGTGCAGCACACCAACAAGGCACAAGTATACATATGTAACAAACCTGCACGTTATGCACATGTACCCTACAACTTAAAGTATAATAATAATAAATAAATTTAAAAAAAAAAAAAAAAAAAAGAAATGCAGGTACTAAAGTCAGTTAACACTACTCAAAAAATGGTGGTCATCCAAATTAACCAGAAAATTCATATATTAAAGTTTTTTTAATTAGTTCCTTTAAAACAAAATCTGAGTACCAGATTTTTTTTAATTAGTTCCTTCAAAACAAAATCTGAGTTACCAGTCCTGAGCATCAGGACTCCCCAGTTACAGATACATCGAGATAAAAAAGTCTCCATTCAAAAGCATCAACACTTTAAGCTGTCATTGCAAATGTGTATCTGCTTAGCAAAATATAACTGAAATAGGGGCACTGTTAATACATTACACCAGCTACACCGAGGTTTTCCTGGAGGCTGCTGAAAGCTGGGTTAGCAGACAAGCTTCAGTGCTAAATAAACCAGCACGACGGGAAAAAAAAATCTTCAAAAATAATTCCTTTTGAAACTGTCACTGCATTGAGTTAGCCTCTTTTGATTTTGTATTCACTGCTATGGGACTAGAAATTACTAGTTTCCATTTGCCTTGTGGCAAGGAAGAGAAAATGCATTTACCCATCCTGCAAGATGACGACTTTCACAAATGATGGACTGTGCTGTTCCCAAAAGAGATCAAAATGGAAGGCAGGAAGGCAGGCACTACAACCGCTTTTATAATAGCTCTGTATGTGGAGGATGTTATGGCACAACTAATGTAAAAGCACTTTCCTGTTTCCATCTCTTATGAATGCAGAAAATGTGAGTCTACAGTGAAGTTATGATTTATACTATTTCATCTCTCACAATTATGAACCTGCTCCAGAGGCATCCTTCCAAGAAAGTCAAATTAAAAGATAAAACCCACCAATCCTCGATAAATAAAGTTATTTTTTAGAGGTATGGTGCTAAGTTTCAAAATTATTGATTGGCTTTAGAACCCTTTATGGAACTCTGATACAGAGAAAAGTGCACAAATCAGAAAGTAGAGATCCAGGAAACTTAAAAAACTAACACATCCATGTAACCAGCACCCCAAAATCCTCCACTCACATCCCCTTCCTGAGGCATTACATTTTAAACCTTTATATTTACGTACATACCATATTTAAACATTTATTTGTCTTTCTGAAAGAGGTGTCTTTTGGCCAAAACCAAAAGACACATTTAACTAACTTGTTCACTTGCTTCATGGGCTTTGGTTGGGCAGTTTTAAATATTACACTTGGTTACCAAGAAATACTTACTTTTTTATTTCCTCTTTCTTCTGGTCAAAAGGCCTACTAACTACTTTTCATTTTCTTACCTCTGTTTTATTTATATATATATATAGCATTATAGATTATAAAATATATATAGCATTATACACACACACACACACACTTTAAATGATAATCTCAATTTCCTCTTGCATTGTCCCAATTATTATCTGTTTTTCCCCGAGTCCAGAATGTAGCTGCAAAAGTCTAGAAACCATAAACAAAGTACTAGTTAAAATAAACCATGTAATGAAAAGGGATTGAAGAGCTTTGATTTTTAAAAGTCCTTTTAAATACAATTTAAAATATAAAGCTGAAAACTATTTCTCATATAAAATTATTACAAATTTTTGATAGTCTTGAGGGTGTTTTCATATATATGTGTGTGTATATACATATATAAAAGGTTTCCTTTCATTCCCATTGGAATTCTCAACTATTTTGTGCAACAATGTGTAGTCCCTCTTTTGTTTTACTTAAACCTCTAAAGACTCATGATAAACCAAGGAAGGGTAACCTGGCAGGAAAACTAACCCATTTTGTTGGGAACACAGAAAGTTTATATTCTGCAAAAGCTATAATTTAATTGGCATAAATATATTTTTTAAGGTCAACCTAAAATCAGTATCTACATTTTCAACCCAATCATCTTAATCTACTTAAAATACTATTCTGTATTGCGTTTTGGTTCTTTGGTGAAAAAATAAATCCAAAATATCTAATTTACATATAATTATGTATGCATGTAGTCCATGGTATTAATTAGGGAATACACTTTGAACATTATACCTCATACATTTGATTTAGTATTAATTTTTCCATCATTCAATATGTTTATGTAGTAATGTAGCATGAGGATTAAAAAAGAAACATTTATAAGGCACTTCTAAATCGAAAAGTAGTATATAAATGCTAAGTATGATTATTATGTTAATGAAAAAAATACTGAAACCCTTCAGTGACCTGAATTATCTCTCAACATTCCCTTAGAATTTTGCAAGACTTTATACTATAATACAAAGCATCAGCATAAGAAGGGTCTGTGGCTATTGACCAGATTTTACTTTACTTTCAGTTATTATTTGGGGTACGTCGCAGTTAAATTGTGAAACAAGGATAAGACGTACTTGCAAAGAAATGAGACTCAAAAAGTGTGAGGGAGGATAGATGGTCCCACAAGAAGAAAGAGTTTTGAAAGTTTTTAAAGATGGAAAAAGAATAATTAATATGTAATGAGAAGAAATGGAGATCAGGTGAAGGGTTTACAAACTGGATGAAAAGAATAACGTTTCTATTGGGAGAAATAGAAATAGAAAGGCTAGAAGGTTCTCTTCTGCGTCTAGGGAATGTTTGATTTTATTTTGCTAATAGAATATTCTATCAATATTATTAAACATATTTGAATGGTTTTCATCAAATACTTTTTTAGGTAATGTATCTGTTTAGGGTATCCTTTCCGTTTTACAAGTAAAAACAGTTAATTAACACAAAAGGAATTAGTACTAAACGGGAAATGGAATGTGCAAGTCCTAGCACTTCTCTCTAATGACTTCCTTCTTTTCCCAGAATTCCTAGAACATAATAAACAAACATGTCAGGGCCATGAAGAGAGCAGTGGGGAACAACATGAAAGGCAGGAAGCCTATGGGAGTGGGAGTGGTCAGTGAAAAACCAACCTCCGCTACTGTTGTGAGCGCCCTGAACTAAATTTCACTGAAACAGAATTATGTAGCTCCTAATTTTTGTCTGTGCCAGTGGGCAAGTGACTTTTTTATTTCTCCTCTTAATTTAATTGGGTTAAAAATTTAAAGCTATTTGCCATTAATTCAAATGGAATTAATTAGATGATGACTATGTAGCTCTGACCAGCTTTTAAAAATGAGTTAATAATTATGAGTGATTAAAAAAACATGAGTTGCAAAGGCATCAATAAAGGTAAAGCATAAGGATTTCTCAAAAAACTAGAAGAACGAAATGTAAATCTGAAAAGCTAAATTGCATGTAGGAAAGCTTTTCTTTTCCCAAAAAAGACATCACTTACGCTAAATACTATATTGTTCAATGTTGAATTACTTTTTAAAAAATCCATATTTTAAGGGATAAAAAACCTTCTGAATATATTCTTTAAAAAAGAAGTATAACTGCAGTGCTTTACATATCTTCTCATAACCAAATGAATGAAAATGTAATTTCTGATACATAATGGCCATATTTAGGTATTAAAATAAACAGGTGTCCCATGGAATCAATGAGATGACTAAGGATCATTTGTCTTCCATACTAAAGATGATTAACAAAGTTGAAATGCAGCAAGCTAGAGAATCAGAGAGCTCACAGTTATGTGAAGAGACTGGCAAGAGAAAAAAGTATTGCAGGATAATAGGCTTCCTTTAGATCATTTGGGAG
Organism: Macaca thibetana thibetana; assembly: GCF_024542745.1. NCBI lineage: Eukaryota > Metazoa > Chordata > Mammalia > Primates > Cercopithecidae > Macaca > Macaca thibetana. The sequence continues at coordinate 78,639,172 of NC_065583.1, forward strand.
GTATTAAATAGTCCTGAAATCATTCACATGACTCACATCAAGCTGCTTGTGTATAATGAAGGTTAGAGAAGAACATGAAGAATATCCGATTACAATTCTGAAATCAGTGGGATTATCAAGCAGCCTGATTTAGAAATATCTCTACATGATAAAGAAAATGGATTACTTCAGACATGAAAATGAAAAGGCATAAATGAGATGAAGTAAACCACTCTGATCTTTATTAATATTAATTTTACTGAGCACCAGTTCATTCCACTTCATAACTATGGCTCAAAAGACTTTTAAAAACAGTGACTCTATTACTTGTTTTATATAGTTAGATCATGAACTTTGTTACATACACAAACTAGAAATCCAATACGAATTAAATTGTTTTGGTTTTAAATAGCACTGGACTACCTTAGGCAAGTCATGCAACCTTTCTGAGCATCAATCTTCATTTCTGTAAAACGGAAGGGTGAGGCCTGATGATCCCTTTTAGTTAGACTGTTCTCATTCTGTCACCCTGAACTCTGTTCTCTGTCTCTGATTTTAAAAACAAGTGCTTTATAAACAAATTAGTACATGACACATAACATCCTTTTCAGAAGAAGAAAACAAAAAGTCATGCTTTCCTGTTCCACAGTGCCTTCTCAGCCCATTTCAACCTCTTCTCCTTAACTGAAAAGGCCATGGCGTTTCGTGCAGGTTGAATGCTACCTTCTTGCCAATCATTTCTCTTTTCAGAGTTGGTTTCATCGACCTCTTCCTTTCCCTTTCTAGTGTCTGTCACCACATATATCCCACTTAAAAATAAAAATGTAGAAAAATGAAGGAATATAAATTATTTTGGCCCATTCTTCAAAAATATATATCTAGATCAAGTGTGAAGAAGGAACATTTTTGCCCCTGTATATGGGGAGGGGAATCTCTAAGAATGTCATATATGCATTGTAAGTAGCTTCTATTAAAGAATTTTAAAATCCAAATGCCAAATTTTGTGAAAAAGTTAAGAAAATAAACTCCTCTTCGAATTTCTAAATGAAATACAGTGCTAGAAGAACTAGACAGTAATTAAATGCATTTTCTTCTTTCAAAGCTCCCCTTTTCTTAAGAGAATTGAGATTTAATTGAACTTATTTTGGTAAATGCAAATTATTCTGCTCATGTCCTAGGCCCCAGGAGATTGCCCTGACATACCTGTTGTATAGGAAAAAAAATGCAGGAGTGACTCTAATCCTTACTAGGAAAATCTGAGTGCCAGTTGTCAAAGTTTAGTTTGCATAAAAATCAATGAGGCAGCTTGTTAAAATTTCAGAATCCTGGGCCCAGTGATATTCTAGTAATACACTAGCTCTGTGAAAAATAATACACACTACTCGTGTGTATATATGTTTATTACAGTTTTTACTGGCAAAAATGTGCAGCAAACAATTTATAAATAATAATAAAATATACAATACTTTTCATTATTAACTTCGTATAAGCAGTTGACTCTCACACAATTCTTTTCTTGACTTTTGCTCTACTTTTTAGATGGTTGTAATCGCCCACTGATGGTTGTAATTGCCATGAAGTAGTTCAGACAAGAATTCTTGTTAATATTTTTGTTTAGTGAAACAACAAAGACATATGTTGGAACTGCACTTGCACATTAAGGATGTCAGCAAAATCTTTGGTGTAATGGATAATAGTGTGCAAATCCTGGAAGAGTATGTCCTAAATTTTGGGGGGCATTCACAGTAATCTACATTGCCAACATCCTCTCCATCATTTTCTCAGATCTAGACAGCCAGCAAAATAATAGATAGAACTTATACTTGCACTATTTGTGAATTTCCATGGTGTAAAATTTTCCACCACAGCTGATTTCAATGTAAATTTTCCCACCACAGTCAATTTCAAACTACCAACATGACATCACTGCTTTAGGAAGAAATTAGCAGTAAAATAACACTTTGTAGTATTTCTACCACACAGATACAACAGGTGCAAATACCCTCAAGAGCACAGATAATAGTAAAATATAGTAAAATAATTAGGAAATAAAGATTTCTAAGTATTTCTTGCCTTTATTTTTAATGATCGCTATATTTAACAATCAGCTTACAAAAACACTGCAAATTACCAATTGGCTCTTGTGAGCCTATCTGAGCCAGCTCAGGCTGCCTATGCTCTACCTTCTGTGCATCTGATTCAGTAGGCCTAGTTTGAACTAGGAACTTTCATTTTAAAAAGCAGCCCAAGGACAGTCTGGTGCAGACAGTCCTCTGATTAGATTTTGAGAAATCCTGATCTAGACTATATAACTTTAGAGGTAATTCTAATAATATTAAGATCTTCCAGTTAATTCTTATCTTTTAAATGAAACATTATAAGGAGTCTGTTTGTTTAAGTAAACACTGAGGAAAAATTTTTAAGTGTGAAAACATCTAGTGCAGGCAAGGTTATGGGACTTGCTCATTCACTGTGGATTGTAAATTGGAAAAACTATAAAGCAATTTGGTGGAATCTGTTAGGGTTTAAACACTCCATGACCCCAAAATCTCATTTCTAGGTATCTACCCTGCAGTAGCAATACATGGTTACCTAAAACATTTCTAACATTGCTTATAATAGCAAAAAACTCGCAGCATCTTTAATAGACAATAAGATACATACATTAGAGTATATCTACAAAAAAGAATACTAGGCAGCCTTTATAAATCATGGAAGAGATTTACATGTGCTGCCTTAGAAATATGTCCAGGGTACACTGTTAAGTGAAAAGCAACAACAACAGATGCAGATCTGTGGGAAATGTGATCTAATTCTTGTCCAAAAAAAAGAAAAAAGTACATATACACATATCTGATACATTAGTTTATCATCCACATATGGAAATGCTGAGATAAGCTAATGAAAAGTTGGCAGATATAAGCAATAGCTACCTGGAGTTGGGGTGGGGAGGAGTTAGGTGAGAAAGGGAGGTGTGATTGAAGAGGGTTTTATCTTTTTTTTCCAATAGTAGGGGTATTACAAATGATTTTCAACTTTTCTTTTTAATAATTTTCTATATTTTCCAAAAGAGGGAAAATAAAGTTCAGAAGAGAAGATTCTTTTAAAGGGAAAATGTGCAGATATATCCAGAGTCCTCCAATCCCTTTTAGTATTTTAACTGAAAACTCAAATATGAAGAAATAATTTCTTTGTTTTAATACCAGAATTTATTGCAATTCTGAAGTCTAAACAGCTTTGGAAGCCTAAAGTTTTTTCATAAAGTTTTGGCAGCAAAATCTGACTTGAATGAATGTGATGATATTTATGTTTTATTCTTTTTTGTGTGAATATTTAAACGTTTGTTATGGAAACATTAGTGTATCTAATTAGGGATGGTATCCCAGATTCACAAAGGTGATAGAGTACATGACTTATTCAGTTTAATACCTTTCAAAAATGTTAAAACCTCCTAATTCCAGACCACATCTGCCCCCAAGCATTTGGATAAAGGTTTGTGTCCCTATCCCCATCAAGGCACACTAGAGAAACTGGAAATGGGAGTTAGGGAGAGAAGAAAGGAGAGTTGGCAGTTGACATGAGTACCAGAGCCTTGAGTATAAAGAAGGAAAACTGAGGTAAAAGTGTACCCTTCCTGGAACCATATTTCTGACACATTTCTGGATCTACCAGGGATGAGGCTTGTTTCAGCAGGGCTGCTATCCCTGGAACTGAGAACTTGGAAACACGATATGTGTTCTGGAATGAAAGATCATGATAAGAACTAACATTACGGTCTATTCTGGAAAGGGGAATCAGATTGATGGATGATGTACATGCCAGGGTCCTATTCAGGGAAGGCCAGGATGAGTGCTTGGATGGTGCTATTTATGTCTCCCTTCTAGTGCAGAGACCCAGTGGCTTTGGGGTGTCTATGTAAGCTGAGGTTGGAGAAGCAGTAACCATACCCTCCCTCCCATATTTGCAATTTCAAAGGAGATTCTTAAATATGGAAGGTAATCCGAAATACTTTAATATGCATAGGCTTAAATAATCTGGCCCATAGCATTGTGCACTTTGCAGTAGAGTGAGTAAAAGCAGGATTAATGTATTTCACTGGAAAGCATGTAGGATGAAGCTACTTGCGCAGAGTGAGAGAAGACAACAGGGAAAGCAACAGGGAGCAATCTTTGACCCAGTTTCCCACTCTTTCTCCAATTAGGTACCAGGAAGTCAGGAGCACTGTAATGCTTACACTGAAGTCAGAACAACCTGCTTTATAGTGGAATGAAATAATTTTAAGCACAGTTACCTTGCCACTGATCTCTGCTCCATCTTGTTCAAAATGCATTAGCAAGGGATTTTTCCTGCGCTCACAATTTCAAAGCTTTTCCTAATAACTTCCTGGCAGTAGTCTTCTAAGAGGTAGAGATACAGCTGGAGTCACAGAGGAATCAGAATTCCTCTGGAGTCCTCTGTTTTCTCTTCCTCCTGCCATGATTACCATTCCTGCCTCTTCACTCTACTACTCTTTCAGTTGTAGTTAAATAGGAACCTTTTGTGGGTGTATATGTGTATTTGTGTGAATACAGATGCACACCCTGTGTTCAGGAACATCCACCTGTCTGGATCTAAGCTATACAGAAACCACACCCGAGTGGACCACAGCCAGCATGGAATAATGCAAGAGGGCAAGGAAAAATCAAATCTGATGGTCACAAAGTCCAGGCTGCAGTGTTCCCATGTTTTTATTTTATTTTTTAATCCCCATTTTCCAGATGATCATGTTTTTATTTAAAAAGTTCCCCATAAGGGCTGCAAGCCAAAGTCTATTTATGCTCACTGATAATATGAAACTCATCTAGATTCCATATCTAACACATAAATTTAGAACAGGAAGAAGGGTGCTTATATGATATCAATCTGGTAACTTGAAACATCTACACTAGGTGTGATCTTGCCTGCTTTCCAATACCCTCTCTCATGGCACTTACTTTGTACTGGCTCACATTATTATTATTTTTTTCTTTTTTTTTTTTTAATTATACTTTAAGTTCTACAGTACATGTGCACAATGTGCAGGTTTGTTACATATGTATACTTGTGCCATGTTGGTGTGCTGCACCTATCAACTCGTCAGCACTCATCAACTTGTCATTTACATCAGGTATAACTCCCAATGCCATCCCTCCTCCCTCCCCCCTCCCCATAATAGGCCCCGGTGTGTGATGTTCCCCTTCCAGAGTCCAAGTGCTCTCACTGTTCAATTCCCACTTATGAGTGAGAACATGCAGTGCTTAGTTTTCTGTTCTTGCGATAGTTTGCTGAGAATGATGGTTTCAGCTGCATCCGTGTCCCTACAAAGGACACGAACTCATCCTTTTTTATGGCTGCATGGTATTCCATGGTGTATATGTGCCACATTTTCTTAATCCAGTCTGTCACTGATGGACATTTGGGTTGATTCCAAGTCTTTACTATTGTGAATAGTGACTGGCTCACATTATTACAGTTATTGTTTTAAGTATACTTATGCTTACTGGACAGGGAACTCTATGAGGGCAGACTTTTGTTCTTACTCATATTTTCCTCCATGTAGTGCATCATGTGAATTGAAATGAGTTGCAATGGTAGCTTGACAACAAAGGGAGCTACAGAAAATATAGAAGAGCAGATAGGAGATGGAAATAAGCCCAGTTACATAGAAAAACTCTACGTACTCCTAAAAACTGGAAAGAAATCATAGCACAATTGTTAATATTCACTAGGATATCTCAAAGTTATGAAGAAAAGGGAGAAGGGGATAAGGAGAACTAACATTCATTGCCAATCTGCTGTGTCAGGCACAGCTGTAGGTATTTAACATATACCATCTAATTTAACTTCCTAAGACACATAAATACTCTATTATTTATTTATTTATTTATTTATTTATTTATTTGAGATGGAGTCTTACTCTATCACCCAGGCTAGACTGCAGTCGTGTGATGGCTCACTGCAACCTCTGCCTCCCGGGTTCAAGCGATTTTCCTGCCTCTGTCTCTCTAGTAGCTGGGATTACAGGCACACACCACGACAGCTGGCTAATTTTTATATTTTTAGTAGAGACGGGGTTTCACCATGTTGGCCAGGCTAGTCTTGAACTCCTGACCTCAGGTGATCTGCCTGCTTCGGTCTCCCAAAGTGCTGAGATTACAGCGTGAGCCACTGTGACCAGCAAAGACACATAATATATTCTAAAATGATTTCTATCCAAGATGTTTTACCATTATAGTACTTAAAGGGTTAACACCTTAGCATTCTGGAAAATGTGGCTATTGAAAACAATCATCCTCTGAAGGTTCTAACTAGAACTTTATGATCTGATTTTACTAATATAATCCCCAAAGTTGGGAGACTAAACTTCTTAGAGCTTACATAAAGGAAAGTTGAAAATAGGATCTCCAGGCTGTATTCATTTAATTTAGAACGTAAATATTAAACACCCACTCTAAGGAAAGTGAAATTTTTGGCTATACTTCCAGGAACATTTAGCAATATACAAAATGCAGGTGTACATACAGGGCTGTGAGAAAGGCATGGAAACAAGCCCAGAGAGAGACAGAGAGAGAGAGAGAGAGAGAGACAGAGAGAGAGTGTGTGTGTGTGTGTGTGTGTGTGTGTGTGTGTGTGTGTGTGTGTGTGTGTGGTTTGTTGTTAATAACATCTGCTAGCTTTCCCATATGCACCAAGAGCTTAATGACAGTAAGTGGAGTATAGTTTGGAAATCTTGCCAATCCAAAGACAATCATGGCTATACATTTGGGAAGAGACCCTGACCTTCATTCTAAGAATATCAGTTCCAACTTCAATAGGTTAGTGCACAGGATCTTCAATTTGAGAAATGAGTTATTGGTGGAGACTAGTAAGCTAATGCCAGAAATTCTGAAAATGAGAGGAGAGTTTTCTTAAGATTCTCCTAGGCCAAAACATCTAGAAGAAATGCGGCAGCATTCAGCAACAATCTCAGGATAATTTTCGCTTCGGAACAAGACTTTGCTGAAAAAACTGGTCAAAAAAAAAAAAAAAAAATAGGGAGAGTGAAACCTGGAGGAACCCCCAATTCTCACTATTCTGACTTCCTTAAGGGCAGGAAGTTGGTCTTACAGTTTATCTTTGTATAGCTGAACTATGAATAACAAAAACTGCTGTGGAGAACACGAAACACAGCTTAACTAGGAAACTTCTACTGGCAACGTGACACACTCAAACAGTTCTGTGTCTAAAAATAATGAGAAACTACAATATCTTTGAAAAGTAACCACATCCTTTTCATATTATGGGTAACGAGAAAAAAGATTGTATTTAGGGAAATTTATCCTTTCATGTGGACTATAATGATAATAGCTAACATTTATTGACTACTTAACCAGGTACCTTTATTTATATAATGGTATGGTACATTTATGATACCACTATGATACCATTTTACAGATAAGGAGAGCAAAGAGAGGTTTAGAAGCTCAGTGAGGGTAATCAAACTAGGATGTGCCATTACCAGTCTGCCTGGACTTAAAGTTTGGTCACCAAACTTGGTACCATACTGTCACCTACATGGGACATTCATTTCCAATTAGAATACATTCTATTTCCTATGGAATATTAAGTTTTAGAAAATTTAAAAGTCTATACATTAAAAAATCATTCTGGCCTTCCTAAGCTGCAATCCTAGCTCACTCTGGCCACCTACAGCCCCATACTTTCTTCATAAGGCTAGTAGCTTTTCCATGCACTCAAGCCCAAGACTGAGCAGCATTAGGAAATGAAAATCCAATCAGGTTACTGCTTGACTGAAGAGCATTCTGAGTGCTTTAGGAATCAAGTCCTAGCAAGGATCTTTATGGCTTGCTCCCCACCTTTCACCTCTCTTCTAATTTCTTGCCACTTTTCCCTATGCATTTCACATTACAGTAATGTCAGATGACCCAAAGTTCTTTGTGTCTAAGATGCTGTTTCACTCTCGTATCTCTGCATCTGCTTTTACCTTTGTCTGGAACCTGTCTTCCCTCCTACTCTGACCTGGGAGCTCCTGATCACCCTTCCATACCCTGCTCTGGGTCCAACTTCTGGAAAGCCTTTTCCAGACTTCATACCTCTCCACTTTCAGGTAGACTTGTATGCTCCTGTCTCTCTGCAGACTTCAGATCCAGTATGCATTATTACTATTGCCTATGAACACACTCCTTTTGTGCTTGTCTCACCTACTAAAATACATTAAACTCCTACAGGCAGGAAGATTAGTATACCCAGCACTAGTATAGGCTTGACACTATGATTGATATGGCATTTAATATAGTTGATTGCTTTTAAAGGATTATTTTACAGCCTCACATTCTGTGTAATTTCTAAAACGCCAAACAAACAAAAATAGTAAAGCAAACATTTTATGTAATCCCATAGACTCACTCTAAAATCACAGCCAATCTTTTCATACTAAGGAAGACCACAGTCTAAAACAGGGATGCTCCAATCTTTTGGCTTTCTTGGGCCACATTGGAAGAATTGTCTTGGGTCACACATAAAATACACTAACACTAACAATAGCTGATGAGCTAAAAAAAAAAACCAAAAATCTCACAATATTTTAAGAAAGTTTATGAATTTGTGTTGGGCTGCATTCAAAGCTGTCCTGTGGCTTGCAGCTTGGACAAGCTTGATCTAAAACATGCCCAGGTATGGCTTCAGGTTACGCTCTCTCTGATACGCTCCCACATTCCCACAACTTTTAGAAGATATTTTGCCTTCATTTCTGGTGCTTTATTAAAGAAAGGTCCTAAGTTTCTCAATTCTCTAAAACATTCCCTGTATGGAAAAATATTCATACCCTTAAGCCAAACATTTCCCCACTTTTCAGTAGACTATAATAATTTCCTAGTAGTGTTACTCTGCTTCAGATTTACAATTTATATACTTTAAAATATCACCAATAGTTTTAAAACCATGAAAATACAAATCTTCCCTGACATTCGCACCAAAAGCAGTGCTGTGACTATATATATGTGTGTATAATGGTGTGTTTGTTTGTATATATATGTACTTAACATATATATTTAATGCATTTTTGATAATTAGAAGATATAATGATATAATTATTTTCCACTTCTAGGTGCATCTGGAGATAAGTATGAGATCACAATACAGAAGCTGCTAAAAGCAGAAGACATTCCTATAGTAAATCAGGCATATAGATATTCATACTAACTCTTTTTGGCATGAGGTGTGAGTGGGAGTGCAGTACACTAACTGGAATGTATTGAAGGAGTTAACGAAATGCTTCTATTTGTGGAATTTAAACATGTAATTAAAAAGACAATGTTATAACATTTTAAAGGAAAAAAAATCATCCAATCCTGCCTTTCTTATTCATCAACCATTTCCTTTTTTTCTTGGGCCTTACAATCCTGGTAAGCATACATCAATTTTATATAGTCTGTATTTGATCTTATTGTTGGCTATTTTTGTTGTTATACCATTTATGTAACCAATGTCCTAGTGAGGGCCGTTTGTGAACTTTCCAGTTTTTCATGTGCATGAATAACTGGGTAGATAGAGGTGCATTTTTAAGAAAAAAAAATCTTTCTTTAGGACAAAAGCCTAGTACAAGATTTTAATACTATATACTAAACCTACATGAAATGGTAAAAATGCTATCCAAAACATCATACTAAATTTATAAAGCCTCCTAAACTGCATCAGATTCATCTAAACACTGGACAATTTAATATCCATCCCCCCCAATTAATAAATGTAAAATGATATCTCATTGTTTTAGTGAAATTTGATATTTTCCCATATATTTATTTACTACTCTAAATAAAGCTTTAGGGACCTGATAGTATCTACTGGATGAATTACATGAGTGAAATTTTTGCTTATATTTTTATAATATTACAATAAGTTACATGAATTATAGCACTAGTAATCTCTTTACCTCATATATCTTTTCTTTTAGAAAAACTGTTCTTAAGAGAAAATAAAAAATTACTATTGAAAAGTTAAAGTTTCTCATCTGTCTCTTACAGCAAAGAATAATTAGATGTTTACATATTAAAATATCAGTACTTTTACTATCCCTAGATTAAACATAAATTATAAAACAAAATTAACTCCTTATAAGAAATTAAATATTTTTAAAAACAAGCATATATCATGTGTTTTCTCTGGAGTACCAGTGCAGTATCTGTTAGGGATCCTTACAAAACTGAGGGGAATTAGATTGAAAAGTTAAGTCCAGGGTTTTATAGAGGGTAGAGATTAGGGTTTGAGAGAACATGTGCCAGTATGATGAGCTACTTTAGTTGTGGTGATCTGGGAAGGCCTGCTAGCCTTTTTTGAGGAAATTAAAGCCTTGTCAATACTTTGGAAGTCAGCAGTCTTAGTCACCTGTTCTACTGAAATCAGCATGGTCAATTTTTAGAGCAGATAATCTCTGTCTTTGTTCCCCAAACACAAACCTTATTCATTTGTTTGTTTTCAGCAAAACCTTCTCTCAGTATTACAGAGAGTTAACAGTTTATGTTCTATTCCAAAAAATGAAAAGTTATTTGTGTATAATTCAAAACAAATTTTTAATCTAAAAATAGGTTTTATTTCTAACTGAGGTTCATAGGCCAGAATATATTATGAAATAATATATTTATATATACATATTTATTAATATATTAATAAATGTATTATTTCATAATATATTTGATTGTAGAATGTTTTCAATGACATAAAATCATTCTTTCAACACCCTTTTCCACAGGGAGACTGCATTTACTGTCCTCGTTCTGAATGCGGACAATCTATGGCCCTTTCTACCCCATGGGGCTTTCTTAGCAAAGGTCCTAAAAGGTATTTCATAGGCAGAGATGGTCATCTACTTCCAAATTTAGTTGCTGGAGAGATATCTAATGTGTTTGGAAAGGGAAATGTATCAGGTTAGTTAGAAACATAATGTTAAATTAGAGAATTCAGGAGAATATATATAAGTCAGCAAGACATAGTAGAAAAGCAATAAAGACAAGGAGAAATCTACTTAATATTTACAGTCCCATGTGAACCCGAATGCAGTTGGAGTTTGACTAAATGCAGCAGCAGGATTAACAAGCATTGACCTTGGTTGCCTTGGGAACAAGGCCCCTTCCTCATACCAACGATCTATAATAAGGAAAGGGGCATTTAAATAAAGTGCATAGAGATCACAGGTAGAGTAACATGTGTCTAGGGGAGTATTCGGCATTACCTAAAGGGTGGCTGGGGTCTGTGCCTTACAGTAGTGGACAGTGGGTGAGTTCATGAAGTGCCAGGTATGGATAGATAAGGAATCGACATGAGCCTGAGTGTTTGAGAACCTCTTTGGTATTGCAGAACCTATAGGCTTTCAGTGGCTTGCTCAGAGCAACATAAATATAAACAACCAGTACCTTCCTATGCTTTCCAACAGTGTTGCTTGGAATGATCAGAACTCCTAATAAGAGCAGGAGCAGGCTGATAAAACAATACACTAGAAGGCAAGAGAGTTCTATAAAGTCAGCATAAAAGAAAACACAGTAGCATGCACAGGTGCCTAACAGAAATGACTTCTAAAATAAAATTCATTCCTTCAACAGTTCCAAATTAAAGGAAACAAAAGCTGTTGTTCCTTAGTGGGCAGAGGGTGTGGGCAATTCTTTTTAAGATGTAGATAATAGTTTGTGCATGTATTTTAAACAATATAGTACTGGAAGTTTTGCTTAGTTCCAACATTTCAAAACTTACCTCTAAAAGCACTAATATCCCCATAGTGTACCTGTAGTACAAAGTATTTACTTCCAGTCTCTCCTCCAACTCTGAATCCAACACCTAAAGATTTACAAAAAAGTTAATATATTAGAAATGAGCATCTAAAATGGAGTTACTCTCAAATTGCTGATCTATGAAATCCAGAGGGAAATAAAATAACATATAACATATAAAATTATATTATATGAAAACTGAAATAAACCAGACATTGACTGAGAATTTCTAATATAATCTGTCATTATAATCTCCTCAAAACTATGATGAAATTCTATTCATAGTTCCCACTTCAGAACTAGAGTAATCACACTTTAAGAGGACAGTTCACTCATTTTGAAAGAAACACAACAAACAAAACAAAATCCTGTCTCTATTGATTATTTAAAAGACATACATAAACCCATTCTCCCATTTTGCTTTGTATATATTCATATTTATTTTATGATTGAATATAGGAAATAGACTTCTTAGGAGCATTTAAGTGGCATTACTTGTCTTCCGCTGTGAAAAGAGGTATCTACAAAAATGGCTTTGAGGAAACTAGTTGCCAACTAGATTACTAAAGGCCATTATGTCAGTGAATTTTTGGAATTCGAATATTGTTAATAGTCTTACTGGTTTTTTTTTTTTTTTTGAGACGGAGTCTCGCTCTGTCACCCAGGCTGGAGTGCAGTGGTCAGATCTCAGCTCACTGCAAGCTCCGCCTCCCGGGTTTATGCCATTCTCCTGCCTCAGCCTCCCGAGTAGCTGGGACTACAGGTGCCCGCCCCCACGCGCGGCTAGTTTTTTTGTATTTTTTAGTAGAGACGGGGTTTCACCGTGTTAGCCAGGATGGTCTCGATCTCCTGACCTTGTGATCCGCCCGTCTCGGCCTCCCAAAGTGCTGGGATTACAGGCTTGAGCCACTGTGCCCCGCCAATAGTCTTACTGTTAATAAAGCTTGCTAGTGAGCTTTAAAAAATTCACAGAGAAAATATTTACCGGCAGAAGTATACTTTTTTTTTTTTTTTTTTTTTTTACAAATCTCTTTTTTACAGATCTCCTCTAGTAATGTATCCAAATCTGTCAACAAATCTATGACAGACCTCCCTGTTAGTTTCAAACTTGTTTGGTTGCAGCTGCCTCATATGGAGAGAATTCTGAGGCTCATTTGAAGTGCAAGAAATCAGACATCATTTAACGATGCTGGCAATGAGTAAGGGAGGAAAGAGAGGTGCATGTGTATCACAAGATCATCCACGAACCAGGACAGACCTATTCTGTAACAGAACCACACACACCCTTTAATATTAAGAAATATTCAGTTAATAAAACAGAATCTGGTAATACATTCACACGTTGGAAGCTATGTACAATTTAGAGGTGCAGTCAGAAAGCCATCTGAGGTCTGGCACCATATTAAATACCTAGGTTCCAAGATTGTAAAAAAATCTCTGCTGAAACAGCAATTTATTTAATTCCTAGCTCTCTTGGCTCATGAAATGTGTCTGCTGTCAAGAACCAATGTGCCTTAGGTCAAAGGTGGCTTGAGGTATCTATCCTTGGTTATTTTCTAATTTTATCTAAACTGTTGTGTGGGCAAACTACTTACCAAAGAGAGGCAGAGAAAGAGTAACTACCTAAATGAAACATTTTCAATACAAAGCAGGTAATGCAAGCACTTTTACTGTGAAGCAGCAATATAGAACATTGTCATCACTGGTTAGAAAAGATTATAATAAAAAGGACTTTGGAAACAGAAATTAGGCAGCTGAACATACGACCACCCAAGAGGCCTCTTACATACCTTTGGGGAGCCGGGTAGGGGGAGCATTTCTTGCCCAGGCATACAGAATATTGGCTTTATCTGTACAGGTTCCTTCATCACAAAACCTGAAGAAAATAAAAAGTAGTATAAATGAAGATTTAAATAGAAGTAAAATGCATAAATTGCTCCCCATGGTGGGAGGTGACAGGGGAACGTATTTGAAACCAAAGTACATCGATATATCATCATTGTATGATATTAGCTTTAAGATCCTAATAAAGAGTGGGGCAAACAATTATTCCTGTGTGAATAAAAAGCCATAAAAGGGGAGACATTTTTTTGCCTGATGTGAAACAATCCTGTGAGGGAGATATATAATTTTTCCTTGATATGTTCATACATGGAATGTACTTTATGTAATCAGGTTAGAAAAACAAGCATTACATAGACGGTCTGTATAAACCAAAGTTAATGCCGCAGAAACATGGACTAAAAAAAAAGTCATACACATTTCCCCTTTGGCGATCACTGTTGTCAACAAATCTGCCCAAAGCAACAAACAGTGCCTACCATCAGTAGGGTGAACAATACAAGTGTGTCTCTCTTAAAGAGTTATTTTTTTATTTTCTTTTTTATTTTTTGAGACAGACTTTCCCTCTTGTTGCCCAGGCTGGAGTGCAATGGCACGATCTTGGCTAACTGCAACCTCCACCTCCTGGGTTCAAGTGATTCTCCTGCCTCAGCCTCCTGAGTAGCTGGGATTACAGGTGCCCACCACCACGCCAAGCTAATTTTTTGTATTTTTAATACAGATGGGTGGGGTTTCACCATGTTGGCCAGGCTAGTCTTGAACTCCCGATCTCAGATGATCCACCCACCTCGGCCTCTCAAAGTACCGGGATTACAGGTGTGAGCTACTGCATCCAGCCTCTCTTAAGGATTCTTGATCTTATATATGCATGATCAAGTTTATGAATACTGGAATGCATTAATAAGTTGTACTGTGCAAGTTACTTAACTTTTTTTAAAGTTACTTAATCTCACCACGCTTTAGTTTTCTCTCATGGAAAACAGGGATAATTAAACTTACATCACAGAGTTATTCTGTAAATCAAATGAGACTTTATAAACTTCAAAGTACTATTCTAGGGCAATGCATTATTTAACAAAACATTCACTTTATCTGAAGATTCATTGTTGAGAGAGAGTGTCGCAGGGTGAAAAGAGCACCCAGGCAGAAAGACATATCTGGAGTTCAATTCTAGAACCACCCCTTAGCAGCTCTGTATCTTGGGTGTGTTTATAAGCCCTCAAAGGCCCAGTTCCTATATGGAAACCTCTGTGATAGGGCTGCTGTGGTGATGTGTATAAGGCACTCAGTGCGGTAGCTCGGATGTTTGGTAGATCCATGTTAATAGATGGTAGTATGTCTGACTCCAAGCCACACATTTTTTTCCCATTATAATATATCTCTTACCTTTTTCTATTATTAAATTGGATTTAATCCAAATATTGTTAGGCTGCATTTTTGTGTTGCTTTTATTTATTTGTGTTTTGAAAACTGGGACCAAAAAAGGTGAGTCAGGCGTGTAGGCAGATCTGAAAAGCTTGAAGACTGTAAAGGACAAGGACAAATACAGCTTCTTGGGATGGAGGTTGGCTCACCAAAAAAAAAAAAAAAAATGTACACTGCCCCTGACCTGGATGGGAAACAAAGGCAGACTGTGATAGATTCCTAAATAAGTTAGAAACTGAAGCCAGAAACACAGAAAGCACCCATGTTGCACATATGAAAACCACTAGTAAGACGTTCATTCAGACTCAGAGGCAGGGACTCTGCTCTGTTTTCTGCTTCTAGCCAGAAATGACGTTGGAGGATAGGCAATGAGTGCAGACAACTGTGTTGCCTGTCTGAAAAGGGGTGAGGAACTCAGAACCAGGAGGTCTTGATAAGGTTATGCTTAGCAAAATGATCTTGCTTCTATAAACCAGGCTGTAGAAAGAGATTGTGTAATGTGTAATATAAAAGACATCAACCAGTGGTTTCTTACTGTTCACTGTCAAACACAATACACTTATGATGACAGATCATTATCATGTAAGAATTGTACCTTGGAAGAAATGTCTGTGACATCCTTACGCCAAGTGTGTTAAAAGGCTCAGGATGTTGGATGATGCCCAAAAGCAAAATTTTCCTTCCTGGCCTCAGCTATAATAAAGAAATGATATTGTCAAATGTGATGAACTTTGTATCTCACTGCTGTGAGCTACTAAGATTTAAAGATTTGGGTGGCAATTTTCATAGCTTTCAACAAAGATCTTAAACATTACAAATGCCTAACACCCATGTGATGACAGTCTTAGGTTAAACAAGATAATGGTTTCCTCTGATATGGAAGTTGATTTTCAATGGATGACTAGAAAGAACCAGATTGAAATATAACAGAGAAAACTGGTTTAGTAACTTTTTCTAAGTTACACATTTGATTATGTCATTTGTTGGCTCAAAATCGTTCAAGTGCTTCCCAAAATGAAATCAAAATAAGATCCAAATCTTGTAGCATAACACGTAAGACCTGTCATGATCTAGACGCTATCTCCAGACAACAGCCCCTTTTTAGTCCTGCCAAGTTGCTTCTGGTTTCCAGTCTTCCTTATTCCCATTGCTCTCTTTGCCTGAAATATCCCATCCCAGCTCTCTGCCTGAAAAACTTGCATTCACTTTCTCCTTCAAGATTCAGTTCAAGCCTTCCTCCTCAGGAAAGTGTTCTCCGACCCCCACCCACCTTTCATTCCTTAACTACAGCACTCCTCATCATAAGTGTCAGCTTACTTCTCTCTCTCCACCCAGATTGTGAGGACGTCGAGTACAAGTATGTAGGATAATATCTTCATGCTGAAGTCCTGTCATGAAACAAATGTCTGGTGAAACTTACCTCTAGGTGAGTTTTCAACTTTCCATGTACAGACACTTAAAGAGCTGAATTAGCTTAAATTGTATTGCACTCTCAACTTCATGTTATAATACTTTATTTTAAAAATTAGATTAAAAATTTTAAATATAAACACCAATAAATTTGAATTATTGTTTGCCTAGTTGTTTTTTTGTTTGTTTGTTTTGTTTTTTTAAACAAATCAGCTTATATAACAACACTGCCAGCAGGCTGTAATTTAAAGCTAAATAAGCTCAGAGAGTTTAAGTAACTTCCAAAGGTCAAACAGCTAAACCATGACTCAAAGCTCTGGCTGCCACAGTCCCTTCTATCTCAATTCTTGACACTGATTATGGGCAGAGAATATTATGTGGCGATAAGCTTTGATTACTACCGTCATCCTTGAACTAAGTTGAAATTTGTGCATGCAATTCTAAAATCAAATTTGAGATGAAATAAATTGTTCGTGACATATGCACAAAGAGACAAAGAGACAATGATTTAATATTTTATTCTCTTATCAGGTCTGGTAAATAAGAGCTTCAAGGCAAACATTGGTTTAATTTTTAAAACCCTGTTTTACAATAAAAATATATTAAACTCAAGACTGAGTAAAGAATGACTCACTGGAGGACACCGGGGCATTGAAACTAATCCTGAAACTCAGTGGGAGGACTAAGAGGAAAAACAAGAGGGTGAGAGAACTGAATTCTATAACTGATAACATATCATAGTGGTAAACATTTCCATTTCCCATTTTAAATGAAAATGGCATATTTTCTCCATTTAAAATGACCAAAAAGAGAAAGATGGTAGAGTATATTTTGGCTTCCCAAAAAAGGACCTATGGAAGTAGAGGGGATTTGCACTATTCTTACTAGTAAAGAGGGCCTTAAGGCTGGGAAGCAATGTAACTCTTGATCAATGGCTGTTGTAATTTCAGGCCTCATCAACCAGGTTTCTTTTTCTTATCATTCTAGCAGCTTCTCCTAAAGGCTCCTCCAGACTAAGTCGATTAAATTGTGAAAAGGTTCACATAGCTCCCTTGTGGTTTCTTAGCATTCATAGTAAAAATGATGAGAATTAACATTTGAAAATAAAACTAGTCTGGATTCTTGGACCTTTCATATAGAATCCTTTTCACATCTAATCCACGGGGAAGCCATTCAGATGGTATGAATATTTTCTGACTGTGCCAAGCACTGAAAAGTGGTAGCTTGTCATTTTGAATTATCCAAAGACAGCATGACTGACTGTTAAAGTACTCTCTGGTTGTATCTGTTAAAGGCTATTTAAAAGCCAAGGTTACTCAGGGAAGATCAGAACTGATAACTCGTTTCTTCTTTTGAGTAAAATAATAATAATAATAACAGTCATGCCCTCAAGTTAAATCTGTATAGCCTTAAATTCCAATTTTAATGCATTACATATCTAACAGAACCACAACCAGGAAAATTGATCTAAAGTTAGAAAGTTTTTTAAAGAAACACAACACAAAATCAATTGCATGAGGGGATGGTCCTTACCTTTCAAAATGCATTCAGTATGAGTCAGATATTCAAGTACTATTAACTGCTCTATAAACCCATAGAATATTTTCCCAAATTCAGACAATCCTATGTGAATTTCAATGCAATGGATAGACACTAACATAGTCATTAGAAGGATACATAAGGAAAAAGCAAATTAGAATGG